>NC_051862.1:119967059-120659559 GCF_015732765.1 Culex quinquefasciatus
TTTGTTTTTGTTTTTGTTTTTGTTTTTGTTTTTGTTTTGTTTTTGTTTTTGTTTTTTTTTTGTTTTTGTTTTTGTTTTTGTTTTTGTTTTTGTTTTTTTTGTTTTTGTTTTTGTTTTTGTTTTTGTTTTTGTTTTTGTTTTTGTTTTGTTTTTGTTTTTGTTTTTGTTTTTGTTTTTGTTTTTGTTTTTGTTTTTGTTTTTGTTTTTGTTTTTGTTTTTGTTTTTGTTTTTGTTTTTGTTTTTGTTTTTGTTTTTGTTTTTGTTTTTGTTTTTGTTTTTGTTTTTGTTTTTGTTTTTGTTTTTGTTTTTGTTTTTTTATTCGTAGGATTCTTTTAAATGAAATGTGAAAAATGTTAGAAAAAAGAAGATAAAAAAATACTGCAACAAAATGAGTGAAGAATATTTCAATCTAAGGAATGCGCCATCTTGGGGAATGAACAACTAGTTGCTAATTTATTTTCAACCATTTAAATACGTTTTTCAATCGATACATTACAAATCCGAGGCAAAAAATCACTGCAATGAAATTTATTGAAAGAAGAAGTGCGTTGGAAGAAAAATGGATAATTGCCTTATAAAAGAATTTCATCCAATTATTATCCATGCCTTCAGAAAATCTAGCTCATGTATTGCAAGAACTTGCTGACACAATTAATACGTGTTCTAACACCACTCCTCAAACAATATACTGAGCAAACACATGGTGACCTGGTCTCTACACCGGGGACGTCATCCAGTACCATCAGAAGCGGAAAAATTAATTATTTTCGCCACAGTTAGTACAGGAGAGGGAGTGGGACTTCATCAAAGTGTTGACTCTCGTATGTCACGGACCGACAACTAACCAACCAACCAACGGAAGTATGCAGTTTGTGGGTGCAACAGTTTCTGCACTGGATCCGGTTCCGGAGTTGTTTGCCTTTGCTTATCATTTTTCCTCTCTTACTCTGGCATAGAGAACAAACAAGCTTTTTTTTTCCCTCTCTGGTGAAGAAAATAAAAATTTGCATGCAGTGGGGTGCACAAAGAAAAGCGCATTTTTCCAAGGTTTCGTGGACCACTTCTTGGCTCAATCGCTGTTGAACAAGCTCCAACTAAACCAGAAAAGGGACGGAACCCCCTCGCGACGCCGATGTTGATAAAATTATAATGAAACGAGGGGGACATGCACTGACGATGACGACGCCGAGGAAAACGCTTGGAGAAAGGAAATGAAAATTGAAAAATTAATGAAAGCGGATTGTGAAAGCACACGGTTGTAGTAGAAAGGAGTGAATTGTACAGTTGATGAGAACAGAAGGAGCTGGCGCTTTATGATGGTGAATAAAGCTCACTAGTGAAATCCATCGGGTGGTAGTTTTGTATGGTTTGAATGGATTGCTTAAAATGTCTTAAAAAGCTTTGCTACATCAGAATTGTTCAGTTTGGAATCATACCGTAACTGCGTATAAATGTGAAATGAAACAATGATCTATTTTATTGAACTTTTTTGTTACTTTTTTCATCGATAGAGAAACTTGTCTTAACATTATTAATAGGGTTAGTGAAATTTCACGATTTCGCGGACAGCGTGAAATCCGCGAAATTTGGCTTTTTCCGCGAAATCCTGTGAAATTTTATGATTGTGTGAAAATGTAACTATTTTTCTTCTTTTTATCAAACTCAAAAATGAATAAAAATAATCTTATGAACTACTGTAGAATTAAGCGAGTGAATACACTGGTTTAATTACTAATATAGGGTTAGTGATTTTCAACGCTTTCGCAGACGGCGTGAAATCGTAAAATTTATCAATTTTCTTTAAAAATTTGTTTAAAATAACATTAACAACTTAATAAATATTCATTAAATTTTATTAGTTTTCAATTAAAAAGCTTGAATATTTATATTTTAACAAAATTTAGTAATATTTTCATCGCTGTATTAAAAAAAACACTGCTATTTATGAAAGGTATAGTTTTGGAAGAAATTGAAAGAATGAAGCTTTGTTTCATTCAAAATAAAATGAAGAGTATTTTTTATCTTTGGAATCACATTTCAAAAACATATCAAATTTTCTTTTTGGGCCTGTTTAATTTTAACAATATTTGTTTATTTGGGTGGATGATTCCCGCGAAAGTAAAAAAATATTACTTTTTTGTTTTCTTTTCTCGTTTAGAATAACAATTTGTTAAAAATTATATTATTTTTGCAAATTGTCAAATTTAGTTTTTGAAAAGTGAACTAAAACCCTTAAAAAATGTAAAATGCTATAACAAAAGCAAATTAGCGAAAATATTTAAACTTTATTAGTCGAATATTACAAGACTGCCCATAATTGAAAATTCGGCTATTATGCCAAATCAAGTATTCCGAGAAAAACGCGTTTTAGTGTTTGTCACAAAATCTCCGTCAAGGCAATTTCCCATAAGAGTGGCATATTAGCGTTTGGTTTTTCGCATCGGCAGCCAAGTCTAAACACTATTTCAGTGAAATTCAAGTTCCAGAAGATGCGTTGGAACATCCTCTACCACCTGGTGCTAATATCTCGTTTTTGCCAAAAGTGGATATTAGCCGTTTTTTCAATGGTGGGCAGAAGAGCAGTTCAGTAAATAAGAATACGCTTGCCCTACATTTTGTTTCAAAATATATATCCATAAACCAGGAGATTATTTTTTTGAAAATTAGAAGTTTTTTTCGTGTCGCATTCAAATTTAGTGAAGATTTTTTTAGTTTATTGAAGAATAATATATAATGATGCATCAAAAGTAGTTTCTGTGATTAAAACATAGGATTTACAGAGTCATTTTAACATTTTTCAAGTTCCGCGAAATTTGCGTGAAATTTGGTGTTTTGAAATTGAGGACCCCGTGAAATTTGCAATTTTCGAGCGTGAAAAATCACTAAGCCTAATTATTAATCTTGTGGGATCTCCAGGCACACAAAGAGCTACAAATCATTCCCAATTACAAAACGAGGCTGCTTAATAGAATCATAACCTACAAACATCGTGCAAGTGTCTTCCGATTACAATATGCATTGGACACATTCCAAGAGTGCACTTCTGCAAGTGTAAATTATGCCCGGCACGCGCTGCAGAATAACAATATGCCTCCTGCAACTGCTGGCTCTGGTCGTCCCCATCTGGCCACTCCCGAGCCAAACAATAAGGAAATCCAATTCCAGCACCAGGTCGGTCGGCCAGCATCTCCAGAGCAGATAAATCGGCCACATTATAACAAATGGAGGTGACAGGTGTTTTGCCTCGGAAAAGCCGACGACCCGACCAACGAAGGCAGGAAAGGAACTCAATAATATCCATTTTATTAAGACGCTCGCGCGCGCTGTACATTTTATTAAAATGAAGCGCCACAACAGACGCGAACCACAAGCACGTGCCACCACCACACAGTAGTCCTCTGCAGCCTGGACGGGGCTGAACTGTCTCGGTCGCTGGCAAGGATCCTCCGGCTGGCTGCTGGCTGTCCCACGCCGTGAAAGAGTGTCTTGTCCCAAGTGGAGGATCTGGGAGGAAAGAACTGCTTTTGTCTTAAAAATCGAAATAAAATATAACAATAGAGCAATTCTCTGAGATTTATGACATTTGATTTTTTTGCCTTCCTCACCTTACTGAGGAAAGGCTATAAAATCACTTGAAACATGATCTTCTCAATTAGACCTCCAAGAAACACCTTCATGTATACATGTATTCATGTATCGACTCAGAATCAAATTCTGAGCAAATGTCTGTGTGTGTGGTGGGATGTTGATCAAAAAATTGTCACTCGATTATCTCGACATTGGCTGAACCGATTTTGTCCATTTTGGCGTCATTCGATCCGTCTTGGGGTCCCATAAGTCGCTATTAAAAATTATGCAATTTAGTTAAGTACTTCAAAAGTTATGCTAAAAAAACGATTTTAACAAAAGTCCGGGAGATTGTAAAAAGGGTGGTTTTTGTAAGAAAACCCGTCATGCTATACATTTTCAGAAAGGTATTTAAAAGACCTTTTCAACGCATCCAAGACATTGATAATCTGACAAATCTATCAAAAGTTATAAGCACTTAAGTGTTATTTATACGCTTTTTGGAGGCCGGATCTCAGATATGTTGATAAAAACGTTGTCCGGATCTCTCATGCGACCTATCATTGGGTAGGTATTCAAAAGACCTTTTCAACGCGTCTAAAACATTGAAGATCTGACAACCCTATCAAAAGTTATAAGCACTTCAAAGTTATTTATGCATTGTTTGGAAGCCGGATATCAGATATTTTGATGGAAACATTGTCCGGATCTCTCATGCGACCTATCGTAGGATGAGTATTCAAAAGACCTTTCTAACGCGTCCAAAACATTGAAGATCTGACAACCCTATCAAAAGTTATAAGCACTTCAAAGTTATTTATGCATTGTTTGGAAGCCGGATATCAGATATTTTGATGGAAACATTGTCCGGATCTCTCATGCGACCTATCGTAGGATGAGTATTCAAAAGACCTTTCTAACGCGTCCAAAACATTGAAGATCTGACAACCCTATCAAAAGTTATAAGCACTTAAGTGTTATTTACGCACTTTTTGCATTTTGGATAGCACCCTTTAAATGTGAGGAAGGCGCCAACCACTTAAGGGTGGATTACATAACGTTTTTTTTGTATTTTTTAATCTGGATGAAACTTTTTTGGTGCCTTTGGTATGCCTAAAGAAGACATTTTGCATCATTTGTTCGTTCATATAATTTTCCATACAAATTTGGCAGCTGTCCATACAAAGATTATATTTGAGAATTCAAAAATCTGTATCTTTTAAAGGAATTTTTTGATCGATTTGGTGTCTTCGGCAAAGTTGTAGGCATGGATATGGACTGCTCTGAAAATAAATGATACACGGTAAAAAAAAATGATGAAACATTTCTGAAATTTTCCGATCTTTTCGAAAACAATATTTTCAAACAATATTGAATGTTTGGTCCGTTTGAAATGTTAGTCTTGATTTTAAATTTCATGTTGTTACGAATGTTTCATATTTTAACATTGTAAATCGGACCATTAGTTGCTGAGATATCGACATTAGAAAATGGTGGGTTGTTTGGGTGAGACTTAGAAAACATCAATTTTCCTGTTTTTTTAACCTTTGCATGGCAATATCTCAGCAACTAAAGGTCGTATCAACAAAGTACAATAAAGCAAAATATAGAGAATTTTCTCAGCTTTTCAAATTTATTTTTTCAAAGGTGGGCAAACATGGGCACTAATTGTAAAAATGAAAAACTGTGACTATTTTCAACAAAAAGTTACCTAAAAATGGCTAAAACTTGAAAACTTTTTGATTGCAAATTCGATTTTACATTTAATTTTCTTGTCTCCAACCCCCGTTACCACCCTCGATCATGATAGAGCCCACACGGTGTGTTTCATATATATTGGACAAATTTAAGATAACAAAAACGGCAATTTTGATATTTGGCACTATGAAAAAAGGGATCTTTCCCGATATCGGAGTGTATCGAAGTATTTTGTTGGGGGGTCTAGAGTAAAACATTTTAGAAGTATTTTTTTATGCTATTCCTTAGAAAAGTTGTTGAAAGTCGTTGGATTCGTGTACATTTTCATAAATTTTTTATGAACTTTTATATTTTATTTCTAGTATTCTGCACCGCCCAGCCGAGCGCTTGCGGAATTGTGATATTTCACAATACTTAGGCACTGGTCACTCACGTCTTTTTCGTTTTCTTTTATTGACAATTAAGTTGTCCACTTCCTTCGATCACTTTTTTTTTCTTCAGCTTCTCCGCACCAGACCAGTGTTGAATCCAGACTCCAAGTAATGTGTTGACTCTGCTATGCTCCAACGGCCAAGTCCCGGGTGGACTTCTCAAACAGCAAACATCTAAGTCGCGGCCGACTTCTCCAGCAGCTAAGTCCCGGGTGGACTTCTCAAACAGCGGCTGGCTTCTCGGCTAAGTCCCGGGTGGACTTCTCGGCTGGCTTCTCGGCTGGTTTCTCGGCTAAGTCCCGGGTGGACTTCTCGGCTGGCTTCTCGGCTAAGTCCCGGGTGGACTTCTCGGCTGGCTTCTCGGCTAAGTCCCGGGTGGACTGCTGAAGACTGCTGATGGCTGCTGATGGCTGCTGTTGGCTGCTGGTGGGTGCTGGTGGGCCTGGCTGGTCTGGGCTTGAGCTGCTACTGGAACTAACTAACTTCCCTCAAGAATTATTTCTACTTATATAGTAAATTTTCCAAACTTTGTTCTACTAAAAATGGTCAGTTTTGATGCAGAGCATCGATGAACCTCATGAACTTTTTTATGCTGACCTCTGTGGTTTTGTCTGGCTGTCCGCGTAGTTGCGTGAGTTCGATTCTAAACTGAAAGTCATGAGTTTAAGCCCTTTTTGCAAAAGACTTGATTTACGAAATTAGAATGTTGATATTGGTTTAATTTACATAGTTTTAAAAATGAATCTCATAATGAGGAAGCCGTGTTTCTACCTGAATGGACATGTCCATGAATATAATTATGCCACTCCCTCAATTTCCCCTGCGCTATAACATCGCCCCGATGAAATCGAAAGCTCAATCAATTCTTTAATTGCCTATTATTTGGCGATATTCTATCAAGGGGTTTTCGGGTGGCGTATGACTCATGATCAGTTGCACGAGCTTAATTATTTTGTCGTTCTACCATAAGTCGGGGAGCAGAATTTGGTGCTAGGTTCTTTATGCTTGCGTCGGCGCATGGAAAAACTGGAGTGGTTCGGGGCGAGGGTCGTTGCAATTCTTCAAAACTACTCCAAAATCAAAGCTTGGAGAATGAAGACGACATAATAAAAATCTTTTCTTTGTACATTTATGCCAATATAGCAGGGATGCCACATGGTTTTTTAAATATCTCTAAAAAAATTCTGTGTATGTCTGTGCATTATTTTTATGATGTTTTTAAATGTCTGTGCACCTCAAAAAATGTCTGGCACAAGCTCAAATATCTGTGAAACACAGACAAATCTGTTATCTGGCATCCTTGCTATACAGTAAGTAATATTGCCCGGATACAAGTTTACAATGCTAAATTTAGAATTTTTCATTAAAAAGCTATATAGCCTCATTTAGCCTTCCGTTTTTCTCAGCTTGTTGTTTTTTTTGCATATGGGCATTGCATACAAACATAGGCTCTGAAACGCATCATTTCCGATCGGTCATTTGGCGGCCATGTTTGTTTTAGAGAAGCAAAACAATCTTGATACAGAATGTTTCAATCAAATAATGGTTTTCTTTGTGTTGTTTGTAGAAGCATTTTACATTTAGTGATTATTTTTTCATGTCAATTTTCTATTTCTGGACTCTGAATTCAGAACTATCATTGACAGTCATTGTCCCAAAAAATGAAAGACACCAACTACCATCTTAAACTGCTTGGTGCTTGCTATCTTTAAAGTTTGGAATAACGTTCTTATTTGAGTTTTGCGTAAAAAAATAATTGAATTTCATTGAATGTTGCGGCATTTCATGGTATTTATCAAATTTAATAGCCAAGGGCGAATTTTATAAATAAATCGAGAAAATTCAAAGCCCAAAATCACGAAAAAAAATTCTAATTATCAGTTACTTAGGGTTTTAAAATGGTACCGGGCCTATTATGAGGAAACTTGCTCTTAACCATTTAATAAAAAATACTTTATTCCAATGATTAAAATCAAATCTCCAATGAAAATAAATACTCCTTTATACAGGTCCCTCACCATAAAAGGCTAGTTCGTTGGCACAGCCCCGGAGTTCTTTTTTGCCAAGTTGACTCCCATTGGTTGGCCCCTCGGTGCAATTGCTCACATCCAATATGATTCAGCGAATATTTGCCCGGCTTCCCGAAGAGGACGACACGCCAAGGCTTGGCAAATAAGGTGTTGTTCTTCAGTCGACTCTTTTTTTCAGTTATTTTGTTGCTCTAGTTTTTTTTTTCGTTCGTTCAAATCCCTAGCCTTGGCCAGATCCCACCGGCGCAGCGCGTGGTGGCTTTAGTCGTCGTAATTTATGCATTTTTAGTGGTTGGATTCGCCGGTGGGGGAGAGGATTTTTATATGCCAAACCGCAGTTACTCAGGTGTTGTGTGTCGCTTGTCGTAATAGAAATAAACTGGGACGAAGAAGGAGCAGAAGCTCTGGCTTGGTGGAGTTGGTGATTGGAAGGTGTATTAGAAAAAAGTTTGTCTTAAAAACGATTTGTGGGAAATTTATTGGAATACTTTGAAAAGATGGCTTCAATGTGAAATATATTCATTTTTGCCCATCTTCTCAAATCTCAAGTCTCAAGTCTCAAGTCTCAAGTCTCAAGTCTCAAGTCTCAAGTCTCAAGTCTCAAGTCTCAAGTCTCAAGTCTCAAGTCTCAAGTCTCAAGTCTCAAGTCTCAAGTCTCAAGTCTCAAGTCTCAAGTCTCAAGTCTCAAGTCTCAAGTCTCAAGTCTCAAGTCTCAAGTCTCAAGTTTCAAGTCTCAAGTCTGTTGTCTGTTGTCTGTTGTCTGTTGTCTGTTGTCTGTTGTCTGTTGTCTGTTGTCTGTTGTCTGTTGTCTGTTGTCTGTTGTCTGTTGTCTGTTGTCTGTTGTCTGTTGTCTGTTGTCTGTTGTCTGTTGTCTGTTGTCTGTTGTCTGTTGTCTGTTGTCTGTTGTCTGTTGTCTGTTGTCTGTTGTCTGTTGTCTGTTGTCTGTTGTCTGTTGTCTGTTGTCTGTTGTCTGTTGTCTGTTGTCTGTTGTCTGTTGTCTGTTGTCTATTGTCTGTTGTCTGTTGTCTGTTGTCTGTTTTTTGTTGTCTGTTGAGACTTTTGATTCAAGTCTCTTGCCTTTTGTCTCAAGTATCTTGTATCAAGTGTCTTGTCTCATATCTAAAGTTCTATGCAAATTGTTTCAAAACTCTTATTTTATGTATTTTGTCAAAAGTCTCTTGGTCTTGTCTCGATTCAAAACGATCGCAACCTTTCTGCCTTCTACATAACTCGTACCATAATTCCAACAGATTTCGATGTTACTGCTTCTCGTTTCGAAATACCTTCCCGCGTTCTTCATCTCATTCCACCGGTGAAATATTGCATTCCCGTATTAGCTGGACATAATTAAAGTCGAGTGGGGAAATTTACGACCGCCGATCACTGGATTCAGGTAGAGCGCTCACGTCTTCCTTTCGCCTCATCATCATTATTAGAGGCTGCTGCGGTGGCCGTTGTTGGGTCGTTGCTCACGTTCCTGAAGAGCCCCGACCGCCGCTGATCAAGATTTCAGCGGCCATTCAAAGTCGTGGTTGACTTTATGATTCTGCTCGCCGACTTGACTCTCATCGGGCTTTGAACGCATATCATTTAAATATAAACAACCCCTCGACGTGGAGATTCCACAGAAGCCCTCGGTCCTCCGCCGTCGATCGGTCGGTCCTTAATTGTAACGTTTCGCTGGAACTAGGAGCCATCGATCAAACGGAAGACAAGGGTTCGCTGGCATCACTGCTGCACTCAACGATGGCGCTCGCAAGCTGTCCGCGCATGGTCGTTGAAGTCTCCGCTGGGCGAAACTCCGCCGTCGATCAACCGGCGCGCGTAGTTGTCGATCTTATCTCGATCATTCGAGTACCACTTATTCAAAACGAAGACAGATTGTTATCTCCGGCAAAGATCTTGTATTGAAGGGGGAGACGAAATCACTTCGGAGCCCGGTTAACTGTGAACTTGATCTCGAAGGGCTGCTCGAGGGTTGCACTTCGGGGGTCTCGGCGATCGATCGATCGAGCAGTACTGCTGCTGCTGGAGTTCGAAGAATGTGTTTACGTTGAGTATTTATTTAATAGGCTAGTTAAGGTTAGGGTAGCTATGAAAGTTGTTTATCCTCTAACCATTACCCAAAAGAGGACCACCCTAGCCTTCACCACTACGTTCAACTTGATAAATTTTGAAAAGTGTTTTCAAATAAAACAAATTTAGATAAGTATCAGCTGCTATCTCCAAACTCCTCGTGTTGTTTTTATTTTCTCTTCTCTTCCTTCATCCCGTGGTTCGACCTTTCATTCACATATTTTTCCCAACTTCTCTATCTAAACTGGGAGAGAGACAGCCGGAGAGCTCTTCTCTCCAAACCGAAAACGGATAAATATGTTTGCGGAGTGTGTTTTTCAAACGCAATACACCAAGCATACCTTTTATTTCGATCGCGCTATACCTGTGTGTTGCGCCGGGACCACATGGAGGCAACACATTTATCGATATGTTTGATGTTGTTTGTGGTGTTGCTTGTGGACTGTATCACCTCACTCACTCAGTCGTAGAGCTTCTCCGTGGGTTGTGTGGGACTTTGGTGAGTTTGTATTTTTTGTGATGTTGATTTTTTTTTCGCTACAGTCCTTATCACGACTATAAATTATTGATTATTTGTTTGTTTTGTTTGGCTTTTAGAAACGATGAACGATGATGCTCGAGATTAAAATGGTGGCGGAAGAAGGGTTGGATTTCAGCGTGGGCGATGTGACCTTCTGGAGCGTTGTAAATGGTAGGTGGTGTTTTAGGAAACGCAGCACAAAACATTGAAACAAAACATTTAAAGTCTAAACATTTGTCCTTTGGTTGCATGGATATGATTTGTCAGAGTTTTCAAAAAGATTGAGTTAGATTACAATAAAAACATTACTTAATTCACCTTGACATGGATTATGGTCTTTCTCGAATTTTTATGGCAATTTTATCCAAAATAACAACAACAGTTCGATGCGAGTTGCGTTGGAGAATTTGAACGGTGTGCGTCGCGGTCCTCACGCAGGATTTTCGTTGCCGTTTCCGTCTTTGTTGTCCCCCCGATTGTGCGAGTATTTCGATCCGGGCGGTTTCGCGTTTTCGCATTTTTGTTGGTTTTATCTTTCCACAGCCGGCTGTCTAAGATTGAATCATTTATGCTAAGCTTAACACCAAATAACCGGGAATAGTCTCATCCGCATACTCCGACTGATTGCCTTGAGGATGCATAATACATCACACCATTAAACAAAATTTATTGATTATTGGGTCGCATCATCATCCTCTATGTTGAATCCTGGCCATTACCCTTATCCACTAACAAAATCCCAAGTAGAAGTAGTTTTCCGGCACACGCGGGGGTGTGGATATCGTATAGAACTCACCCTTGGTAGCAGCCTGTGCTAACTAACATGCCCGTCCCATTCCCTCGAGATCTACAAACTGACAAGGCGGGCGCCGTTGGTGGCCAACGACTGTTTCCTATTCGCACCGGCTCTAGTTTTGATGATCGTGATGTTTTATCTTTTCAGCGCATTCATGCATGCTGTTGATAAGGGAAACATCATTTGATCGTTGAAGCGTGTGACCGGTTGTGCTGATGGGATATTATGGTCCTGTTCAGCAACGGAGAAGAACAACTGGTCGTGGCACCGGAAGTACCGGAACGGGTTCGCACTGGTGATCTCGGAACGTATCCGGGATGTAGATACTTTTTGTCGATTCCATCTGCGCTCACGCTCCCCGGCGCGATGGCGGCCGACACGGCGTTTGTTTGTTTACCTTTTTGCACACGGCCGGTAGACGAACTTCGCGGGTTTTTCGAGGCCGCACTCGAACTGCCACGGCCACGGCCGGCCTTTGGCATGCTGGAGAAGCAAACTCGCGGGTAATCACTATCAACTACGGCGAAAAATTTCGAAAAAACGGTAGAGCACAGAGCACTTGACTGCTGCTTGCTCTCGTGCGTACACGGAGGTGAATGCAACAACTTTGGAAAAAGGACAACAACTGACTTAGTTGATGTGTACATTTAACGTTTTTAGCCACCATAAAAAATTGGTGCAATTAGCATAATGCTAGCTTTAGCGTTTAGAATCATGTTTGGGTTCCTTCGAAAATCTTTAGAATTTTTAAAAAATTCTATGTCATAAAGTTTTAGTTTCTCTATTTTTTTTCTTCAAGATTTGAACAACAATTTATTATTCCAAAGTGATAAAAGGAAATTAATCTATTACATTTACATTTCTTGTTTTTTAATGACATGACTTGATAACATTTGAAAATTTCTTTTAAATAAAATAATACTAGTTTAGGTAAATTTTGAAATCCATGTTTAAGGGGTTACATACATGTAGAAAATCACAACACTTTATATTACAGAACATTTATTAAATCCACTCAAAAGATGATTTTCAATCACTCCTAAAAGTTCCATGCAGTTATTTCGAGACTGAACTTAGTTAGAGATATTTTGCCATGCGCGTCAAAGTGAACTGTCAAACTTTGTGAACGTTTTTCTCTAAATACCGAGTTAATTTTGCCACGATATCTCGAGATGGGATGGACCAAATTGGCTGAAATTTGGGGTGAAGACGATCAAGATTTATCCCGTGTGTATGGCGAAGCCCTATTGTAATATTTTGCTTTTCTTAAAAAAAAATCAAGAATCAAAAACTGTTGATTTTTTATATGAAAAACATAAAAATATTGCATCGGACTTCGTCATGCACACAGGACAGGTTTAACGAGTCTTCACCAAAATTTTGAACCGATTTGGTCAAAGCAGTGTTGAAATATCGTGGCGTTTTTTAACTGCTAACTTCAAATAGCCATATCTCGGCAGTGATACATCCAAATGGCTTCATATATATTTTGTTAATAGATGAATGTCCTGCAAAAAGATTTAAAAAAAGTTTAAATGTGGGCTCATACCAACCTCTGCAATTTTTATCGATTTACATGTATTAACCCCCTTAATAAAACATATTTTACAAATTATCTTTAAATTACATCCGTCAACTGGGAGAATCGAGACTACAGTCTGAATAGGTAGAAGAGATTTTGGAGTAGGGGAGAGTGGGGAGACTTGATCCCCGGGGCCACTTGATCCCAAGCCTGTATCTCGTCAGCATGTGGGTAAAACAATTAGCTTTGTTCTAGGAAGTTGTGCGAAATTGAGTAAAACTCATTGTAGAAAACAAAGAAAAAAATAAAAAATGTTTAGATTGAGTTACACACATTTTTCTAAAAAGTGCTGCAAAAAACTTCCAAGAGATCTTTTTTCTTTGTTTTGATAAGTATAGAAAACACTCAAAAATTATTCAAAAAAATATGTTTTATACCTGAATTGTTTGATAAACATATCTGTGTGGAGTGAAACACCCTATTGCGGTGTAAGTGAGCGCACTGCATTAGATCCAGTTGAATAGGCCCCTCGTACGATTGGCATGACGCAGCCTTGCACTGACAAAGCATGGATGCAGCCACACGACGGCTCGATGACAGCTGGCAAAGCAAGTCCAGCTCGCGTCCTCTTTCCTCGTGTGACGCTCGGCCGGATCGGAAGCTAGACCGCACCGGTCATCCTCGGCAGGCGATTTCCCTGACGGAATCTGGACTCACACATTGGCGACCGTGACAGGACAGAAGCCCGGGATGCCACGCCTCGAACGACTTGTGGTTAGGGGGCGGGTCTTCCAGACCCGCGGGGACCTTCCATGCTGCCGTCGTTGTTGTTGCTTTCCGGTGTCCAGCAGGAATCGGAAGCCCGGGGATGCCACACCTATGCCACTCCTCAAACGACTTGTGGTTAGGGGGGCCCCGGGTCTTCCGACCCGTGGAGTTCGTGTACTATTGCCGACGTTGTTGGTGCTTTCCAGAGTCCGCTTCGTGTCAGAAGCCCGGGGATGCCACACCTATGCCACGCCTCGAACGACTTGTGGTTAGGGGGGCCCCGGGTCTTGTAGACACTTGGCGAATCCTTCACAGCTCTTTAAAGAGGCCGCTCTCGCGAAGGAACGAGAGCAGCTTGTCCTCTTCTTTGTCCGTGTTGCTAAGTACAACCCCAAGGTTGGAGTCGAGTTCGTGCTTGTTTCGTTCGGCGTCGTATCTACGGCAGTCCAGCAGGATGTGGGCCACCGTTAGAGGGACGCCGCAGATTGAACAGGACTTGGCGCCGGTTTTGAAGGTCTCGCTGTGCGTGAGCCGCGTGTGACCGATGCGGAGTCTCGTCAGCGCCCTCTGTTCCTCTTGATCACTACGGTCTCTGCCTGCGGTGGTTGTCGGTTTGATTCGGCGAAGAGACATGTCCCTATAGCTGAACCACTCTTGATCCCAAGCCGCCCGGATTTTCTCCTGGGCCCATCGGAGCAGATCTTGTTTAGGCACCGGAGCGTCGACAGGGTCGAGTTCGTTGGCCCGCTTTGCTGCTTCGTCCGCCAGGTCGTTTCCGGAGATTCCGGTGTGTCCCGGGATCCAGATAAAAGTGACGTCACGTCCGCTAATCAGCTGTTCGATCTGTTGCACCCAAGGATGTTTCGAGAAGCCACTTTCCACAGCTCCAAGGACGCTGAGCGAGTCTGAGAGAATGGCGAGGCGGCTGTCATAGTTCGGTGTGTTTTCCAGCGCCTTCACTATGGCGAGTGCTTCCGCAGAAAAAACTGAACATTGCTCTGGAAGTCGGAATGTGGAATGAGTGTCGCCGTACACGACACCAGCTCCCACTATCTCGTCCTTCAGGGAGCCGTCGGTTCTTCCGGTGCGACAGGTAATCTTGTGCGATTTCGCCGAAGGCGGCCGCAACCTTTGCGGTGCTATCCCCGGCGCGTACCATCTCGTGCATTCGCCAGTCGATTTTGGGTGGTGGTTCGTTCCAGGCACGGTCTGTGGTTCGAAGTACTCTAGCAACGTCGGGGAGATCTAGCTTCGTTAGTTCACCAAACCTCTCCTGGGCTCGAGAGAATACGGCTCGTTTAACACCTGGTTCTGCCAGAGCTTGTACCTGCGTCCCTTTTTTGATTACCTCCATCGCTTCCTGGTAGCGGAAGGGCAGTACACCTGCTTCCGCCATGATAGCGGGGATGGGGTTGGATCTGAAGGCACCTGATGCCGATCGGATGCCGGCGTTGTAGCAGGCCTCCAGACGGTCTCTCCTCGAGCTGCTGGCACTGCTGACGACTCCCCAGCCGAAGAAAATCTTAGACTGGACGAGCGCCTGCTGGGCCATCAGGAGTGTAGTACGGGCTCCGGCAACGAGATGGCCGCCAAGGACGGCCAGAGCTCGGTTTCGACTCGCTACACTTCGTTTGGTATTCTCGATGTGCTTCCAGAAGCGGAAGCGGCTGTCAAAGGCGATGCCAAGTAGTGTACCACACAATATCAACTCCAAACCCCTTACGCATTTGACGTTCAATTTATCGTCATACTATTTTTACAATCAATTGTTTAAAAAAGTGCGTTTAGGGAGACTTGATCCCTGCATTTTTACAGTCATTGGAATCAGCATCAAGATTAAATAATTGGGCTGGGTTTTCGTACATATTTTCCTTTAGTATAGTTGTACATAACTTACTGCAGTTTGAACCATTTTTCAAAAGTTGTGTAATCAAAAATTACCAGCTTTTGTAAACATGCCCATTTTTTGTCTTAAAAAGAAAATTTAAATTTTTTAAATATTTTGCATGCTAAACTTGTTATATTTTGAACACAAACGTACATGTTTAATGTGAAATTGCTGTAACTTATAGAAAATTAAAAGTTTGTATAAATAAGAAACATTTTGCTTAAGATTTCTTCAAAATGTTGAAAGGGGGATCAAATTACCCCCAACATTTTGAAAATGCCGGTTTAAAATATTTTTTTTTAAACGCTTGGCATGATTCGAAGAGTTTATCTGATGAAATACCCTTATCAGCCAAACATAGTTGAATGTTTAAGCTTTCAATTCATGCAAAAAGTTCATAGTTTTGTGAGAAATTGACAGAGTTATGTGCGATACAAAAAAAGGGGGTCAAGTCTCCCCACTCTCCCCTACAGTTAAACCTCGCATAGTGCGCAGGCGTTACGCTTTGTATTTCTTCGATTACTCTTAAACGACATAATATATTTGCAATCTTTTTGAAGTAATTTGTTCGTCTTGTTCCAATCTACAATAAGCTTCAAGGAGATTGCAAAAATATTGTTTCATTTTAGAGTAATCGCTTAATAGCTGTCTTAATTCGTTACATTTGTCCTGATTTGCCCCAGTTGCCGCACTAGATAAAAAATAATATAATATGATATTTTTCCAAATTTAAAATCATAAATAAACGTAATGTAATATCCAGTCTTTTGAAAATATATAAAATAAAATTGAAAATATTTAAAGCGCTAGGGATTTTGCGCATCTGTTAACAAAAATTTAAACAATTTTCCGTAATAAACCAAATAGAAGCCAAATATGCCGAATAAAAATTTTAATGATTTGAAATTTTTGTTGATTAGAGAGCGAGTTGTGGCGCTATAACCACGGCAAATAGTGTCCAGGGCATTCGTGGAAATACAATGTCCCATCCCAGAGGGTCCCGGAGTACCAAACCTTCTTAGCATGGTGCTCCCAACGAATACAACCAAAATCTCGGAGCGTATGGTGGTGTGTCCCCACGCTTCTTCCTCCCCTGTCGATTCAGAATTGTGTTGTTGTTCGAACACTCAGTGCTCGAACTCAACCCAAATACGAGTCATCTCTGCGATACGGCTTTACGCAGTAGGCCTGGCCGCTTTAACGCTTGTGATGTCTCAATGCATTTCAATGCAATGGCGCACTACAAATGTTAATAAATGACAAGAAGAGTGCTAGGCGTCATCTAACCTAAGGCACTCTCCAGGATCCCTTCGAAAGATTGGCTGCGCTAGGGTCTGATTAGATTAGATTAGATTAGATTGAAATTTTTGTTGATTAGTAAGTATTCAACTGTTCATCTATTTTCACAAACAAATCTCAATTTCTAGACCAAAATTAGATTTTTTTATTTTTGAAATTCCTGGTGCAAATTATATAAAAATCCCAGGATTGGGGAATTCCCGGTTTAGGAAAAATTCTGTGAATTTTGTCCCGGGATGGACGCACTAGTACCACAGACTGTCTGTGCTAGTACTAAGTAGAGTGACAATAGAAATCATCGACATCAGGGATACCTTCTGACTCGATTACAAAAATAAGTAAGTTTGCAAATTTTGAACCGAATTGGCTAAGCTTTAAGGGCGCAGTAGATCGTTGAAGTTGTTGAAAATAAATAATCTTTTCAAACAAAAACGTCTTCTTTAAATCGCTAACAACGCGTCAGGGTTAACTTGAATCGTTTTGCAGTCTCGAACAAATTAGTTTATCATAAAAAAATGTTATTAGGATCTTACACTTGACAATGTTCCGACACATTCAACGCCTCTTTTTGCGATTTGTCTTGGCATATTTCAAATAACATAACGACTGCTTTGCAAAAAAAAACTTCTGAAATCCAATGCTCATACGAAAACGCAACAACTCGCATCGAAAATCTCAAATCCTTCCCACGCAGGCTTGTGAATATTTAACACTATACCTCGGATCGAGAGCCTAATCTCATTATTCCTACATCGTGGTTGAGCTTCGAGAGCTTTTCCCCCTTACACATGTGTGGAGTGCCTTTTCATTGCGCTCAGTGTAACGAGAAAAATCATTTCCGTTGAGCAAAGCTTTTCCTCGTTCTTTTCTCCAGCGAAAGAAGGCCTTCGGCGAGGTCGTCACAAGAAGCGGAGAGAGTGAGTTGAGAATGTTTGCCGAGGTGTAAGTAAGTAAGCGAGTGTTGTATACTCAACCCCGGTGAGAAAGGAAAACTTCCACGGGATAGAGAGTTGGGGAAAAAGTGGAAACTCCTGTGCAAACTTTAAGGGAGAAAGGCAAAAAATAAAACCCTAATTGAAACCCCGAGCAGTTCCTTCCGATCGAGCAGCAAACAGTTTCACCTCAAATCGTGCACACACCGAGGACGACGTCAGTCAGTCAGAGTGGGCCGAAAAAAAAAGAAAGAAACAAAAACTTCCTGTTGCTCATTTTCTGCTCCTGCGTTGTGCGTTGCCTTCAGCCACTCAAACTCCTTGTTCCGTTCCGGAGCAAGAAAACGGAAAAGCTCAACTCAAGTCGGCTGGAACGAACCGCCGGAACGGGTGTGCGCCCTGCCTTGCCTTGCCGTGGCAAAACAGTGTGTAAATATATTTATAACCTCATTTCGGCATCCCTGGCTGGGCTGGGCTGCGCTGGCGGCGGCTAACGAACTCGTTAATAAGTAATTTGGTTATTTTTCTGCTTGCAATAATTAATTACGGCGTAATGTCGTTTGCATTTGCTGAGCTGCTTTGCTTTGCATTGGTGGTGTGGGCTTTCGTTTGTAATCAGCCGAGTAAGAAGAAGAAAAGGAATGTTGGTCAATGAATGTTGTGAATTTCACAAGATGTTTTGAAAGTTAATTATTTATGTTTTTTAGTTCAGAAACTTTTTGATTTGCACATAGGTAACATAATTTTACAAACAAAAATTTATTCGATCCGGGTGAGTCCCATCGGTCCCAATCATAAATGATTGGAGTCTCAAAATCCACGTGAATTTCGATTAAAAATAATTAAGAAAAAATAAAGAATGTTTCTGTAGCGAAGATTAACCCGCTGGCAGTCGCGGACCAGTACTTTGTACACAATTTGTAAGGGTTGAGAAGGTTAAGATAACGTGCAATTCCCAATCTTCTTCTTCTATATATATATATAAAAAAATCGACGGTTTTGTTCGAACGCGAATCAGTTCATTATGGAGCGTCAGATCGAGGTGCTCTTTGTTGCGTTGGGTTCGTATAAATCCAAGGAATTAGACAACTTTGGCCACTCTAAAACCGATTCCGGAAAATCTGCAGATTGTATGGGACAAGTTACGTAAAACCAAATTTTGATCACAGGAAGCTGAATAAGCAAATTGGCTAAAAACGTTTGAAAAAAAGACAAGACGATGAAAAATAGATTGATAGAAAGATGATTTTTGTGAAAGTGTTACAAAATTTTAACATTACAACTATTAAGAGTCTAATGAAAAATTGCGAAAAGTTCATGTTTTCGTTGCATTGTTAATTCAATGTATTTTGTAGGGAACATCCTTAGACAAATTTGCTGAAAAAATCTCATTCCCCGAACAAAACTAACTACTAACACCGTCGGGACCATCCACAAACCACGTGGACACCTTTTTTGTAAATCCCAACCCCCCCCCCCCCCCTCCTCGTAAACAATTGTCGATACAAAAAAAAACTTTTTTGTATGGAGCGTGGACAACCGACATACTCCCCCCCTAATGTGTCCACGTGGTTTATGGATGGTCCCGTCTCAAAAAAAAAAAAAAACAAAAAGTGAACTTTTTGAAAAAATCTTTTTACGGGTTAAATCCCATTTAAATTCAAATGCAAAGCGCCAGCTCCTGTTACGTCCAATCAAGCTCATATTTTGGATTTGGGCTAAGTGAATGCCTGCCAAAAAGTATTTTTTGTTACATTCTAATATATACGTATACATATTGTGCATTTTATCGACTTTTATCATCAACAATTGCAACTTTTGATAGAATATGCTATGGGGGTAATTTGGACATGGCTTGTGGGGTAATTTGGACATACCTGAGAGTCTACCTGTCAGGCAAAAAAAGTATAGATGTTTGTAGGGAGGTTTTGGACTCAATGTTAGTAAATTTAATGTTCTTATTATTTAACACCATCACCACCACCACCAAAAACAATTACATCACCACAAAGAACCAAGCTGGGTGACTTTGCTGGATATTTCAAAAGTGACAGTTCTGGGACTTAGCGTTTTTAAAGTTGGTGTTCTGCATCGGCATGGCGACGTACGCGCTAAAGGCATCGTGCCTCGAGTAGAGATCCTAAATAGGGAGACTGGTCGAAGTGAATTTGACGTACCCAAACAGACACGAGTTTGACGTATCCAAACGAGCATTTGCCTTTACGCCTAGCAAAACTTATCAGTGTTGCCAAGCTCAAAACATACGTTGCCAGATCGATTTAGCAAGCTTAGACCAGTCTCCCTATTTAGGGTCTCTAGCCTCGAGTTTTTTGACTGATGGAGGTGGAAGAGACCTCCGAGACGGATGATTTCCAACTCATCCCCGGAAATCGGAAGCGGAAGAAGACCCCTGAGATCACCGGAGCTGTCGTCGGAGAAGGAAAAGTGGAGCAGAATGTGCTCAATAACAACAAGTTCAGCCCGCTAGCGGAAAATGAAAACAACAACAATGCCAGCCCAGCAGGAGGAGGAGACGCCCCAGCGGTTTCACCACCCGGCCAGTCGGCTGGTAGGGGAGCTGGGGTTAAGACGGCCAGGCGGGGTAAGACGGCCACCCCACTGTTTTAATAAGTATACTAATGAATATTACTAAAATGTTTAGCAATACTGTTCCTCATGCTAAATAATGCATATGGAATCACCTTTGCCAGAAATATTGTTTGAAATTGTATGAAAATAGCTCAAAATAAACAAATAATTTTTGAGCTTGAAACTGGATGTAATTTTGATGAATTACAACTTAGGCATTTTTGTTAAATAACAATATGTTTTCCTGTCTTCAAATATTTTTTCATGTTAAATAGAAGTTTTCCCTAGATTATGTCCCTCGAAAAAATTCAAAAAATGCGATGAACTGTTTACAAAAAATGTTTAAAAAAATAATTTATTTGGGGGCAAGACGGCCACCTCCTCCGGGGGTAAGACGGCCACCCGTAATTTGTAGATTTTATTTGATATAGGTTATATTTTTGACGGTTTTGACTATTAAGACATATTTGTAGATAAAGGAAAAGCATTTTCAATAAAACTATCAATTTTTAAACAAAATGCTGTTAACTACCGTTTCGACAACATTCTTTACTGTGATATAGCAAAACTCATTGAATAGTATGAAATCCTATCAAACTTTTCATAAAAATCACTTATTTAATATTGTTTACATAATTTTGATTTACTTATTCTAATCGAAATACACAAACTATTTTTTTTTTGTATCAAATTGTGTTTGTTTTGTAGTAAAAATTCATAGTTTTTCATAAAATGTGGTCGCAATAATATGAAATTCACTGAGCCAAAATATGAAATTTTTTAAACAGCATTTTTCTTCACATTTGAAACCTGATTTTTTTCAACCAAAATAGTTATGATGTTCAGAGAAGTCTGTTGAACCAACCATGTAGGTGTTTGGGTGGATTTAGCAAAGTTATTATGTTAATTTATAGCACTGGCCGTCTTACCCCACATGGGTGGCCGTCTTACCCCGCGTATTTCATATATATACGATTTTAATTATTTTTTTAAAATTGCTGAAAAGTATTGAAAATTGGTTTTTAGACCAACTAATTTATGTCATTTCTATAATGGACTAGTAGTAGAACAATATGTACGTAATTTGAGATAAAAATAATCTGCTGTGTAAATTTTATTAGACCTCTCCCTTAGGGTGGCCGTCTTACCCCCATCTCCCCTAAACAAAAACAACCACCTTTGGTGGTGAAGAGCACCACGGATTTTTACAAGCTCGTGGCAATAGTGGAAAGTTGTAAATTTGGTTTCAACCCGATTTACAAACTAATCCGATTTGGAACCAAGGTGACCTGCTTCTCTGTCAAAGATTTTGACAAGTTGCAAGAGCTCTTCAAGAAGAAGAAAGTGGAATTCTACACACACGAACGGCGGAGCGAACGAAATAATCGGGTAGTTCTTCGTGGTTTACCTGATGAACTGAAACCGGACGAGGTCAAGTACCTGCTGAACAGGGATCTCAAGCTGGACGCGCTGGAGGTGCATGTCATCAAGCGGAAGGAAAAGTCCACCGTGGACGAAACTCCGTACATTGTGGTCTTCCCCAAGGGATACACCAATCTGAAGAAGCTCTCTGCAATGAAAGTTGTGGCAAGCACTATCATCCGGTGGGAGGCCTACCGGAACAAGCGGCCGAACGTGACCCAGTGCAGGAACTGTTTGCAGCTGGGCCATGGGACCAGAAACTGCCACCTCAAGGGGAGGTGCAACAACTGTGGGGGTCCCCACAAGACGGACGAGTGCAAAGTCCAAGAAGCCGAGCCGAAGCGGTGTGCCAACTGCTCTGGAGCTCACGAAGCCACGGACCGCAGCTGCCCCAAGCGTGCGGACTTCATCCAGAGGCGCCAGCAGGCGTCGAAACCGAAACCACCGGCAAGGAAGGCGGAGAAGCAGAGTCCAGCATTTCCGGCGTTCACGCCGGCGGAATTCCCTCCGCTGCCGGGTGCAGTCCCGCACGGAACATCGAAGGATCGCCCTCGCCCCGCAGGAAAAAGCCAAGGAAGCAGTGGCTCCCGAGACGGTGGAGCCACGAAGGAGGAAGCAGGGGAGATGCTCTACAGTTCAGCTGAACCGTGGAGCATTTTCTCCGAGTACATCGGCAGGTTCAAGACCTGCAAGACCCGCTTGGACCAAGTAACCCTCGTCAGTTACATGATCTCCAAGTATGGAATCTAAAGAGTTGTTTTGGTTTTTTATTATATATTGTTCTTACTGATCCTTGGTCCCAACCTGGTCACAGTACCTAAAAGGACCTAATAAAAATAAGTTAAGAATAATAATAAAAAGAACCAAGCTAGATTTTATCACAAATACATTACAAAACGAACACGAAAAAAAAACCATCATCCTGGTACTGTTGCTCACACGATACTGACGCGCAATAATATTCATTAGCACAATGATCCCCCACCGCATACATGGCATGAACATGAACATAGCACAAAGAGAACACCACAAAAATCCATCTTCCCATCACTACTGCTTGCCTGATACTCACGAACAGCGACACAAAAGTACACAAAAAAAATTAACCTGAATAATCACGACTTCGCTTCCCCACTTCCAGCGCACCAATGATGCTATTATTCAATTACCACAATCACTCCCCCAATACGAACAGCGACACAAAAACACACACAAAAATTAACCTGAATAATCACGACTTCGCGTCCCCACTTCCAGCGCACCAATCATGAGCAAAAACAAAATACACAAAAAATATAAAGCAATTACAAAACCAGGTTAAAGGATAAAAAAACATGCTCAAAAATCAAATGTTAAACTAATTCTTCAAAATGTATCCAAATTACCCTACAAACGGTGTCCATATTACCCCACAAGGCATGTCCAAATTACTCCAATGTGGGGGTCATTTGGACACCTTTTAATTTTTGCGATAACCATGGGTTTTTCATCAAAAAAATCAAACCATCCACATTAACGACCCCCGGGTCTTTTGTGGTCTCTATTGCAAGTTTTCTGCTCGAACCTAGGAGTCCGAAGGCTTGAATGGGGAGAGCACCCAAACCTCTTTTTACTTCAAGGAACCTTCCACCCCAGTGTTTGAACTGACGACCTTTGGATTGCGAGTCCAACCGCCGCCAGCGATTCCACCGGAGTAGGTTTGGTTTGGTGTGTTGTTTGTACTTATGGCATGGAGACGACTCCTACACCTGGAATGACTTGACGGCCTAACAACCAAGGCCGGGACCGACATTTTACTTCCTCATCCGATGGAAGGTTGCAGCAGATGGGAATCGAACCCAGAATCATCCACTTACAAAGCGGACAGCGTAACCATTCGGCCACGCACTGCCATCAATATTTATCGAAATAAATGACATGTGATCTCTATTATCCTGTGGTGTCATCCACATTCCTTTAAAATATCCATATAGCCCATGGTAGAGCCATTTGCTTAGGGTGTCCGATTACCCCACACTCCCCTATTTGTACCAGCCTTACTTACACAGAAAAAAAAATCATGGTAATATTACATTTGGAAAGGGGAAAATGTGTAATTTTACCACTTTTCTGATGTAATGTCGCTTTTTCAGTCTGAATTGAGGTAAAATTACATCATAAAAAATGTAATATTCAACCTTCCAAATTTACACAATTTTTTACTGTGTAAGGCTAAAAAATTTAATTTAGATTTTTTCAAATTAAACAAAAAAGGATGAATAATATTTGAAAAATTAATCGAAATCCGAGCATTATCATCGGTTTACATTATTAGATGGACAACTTTTAAACTTTGTACGATATCACTTTGGAAAATTCCACAACAAAATACAGACAAAACGAGAAAAGAAGTACCGTGAGGACAAATGATGTAAAACAAACTAGTTTTCTCCTTGCAAAAAATACTAGCTAAAACTAGCTCATATTTTTTGAAACATTAATCAACACTCTTTCTTTGGCATTCATGTCTGTGCTTAAATTAATAAATGATATCAAAAAAACGTATCAAAGATGGTCAAAAATTGCACATATAGGGTTTATTAACTGATAGATAGCTTTGAAGGCATAATTATAATGTATTTAGGATATTTCATAATCGCATTGAACTATCTGCAAGCTTCCATTGCATTGCAACATTTCCTTCTAAATATTTAAACACTAACATCCCGATTCAAATTCCGGGCAGCAAATCCGATAATGAGATGCACGCACAATTGTGTAAACTGTTCGAATCCGCTCGATTGGCATTGGAAAGCAGAAGCTGCAGCAATGTTAATTTATCCATCCGGTGAACCGTGTGAGTCTGTGCGTGCAGCTTAGCCCTTAGCCGATGGAAGCCGATGAATCAACGCGGAATAAACGCTGACTAAATGGAATATGGTCGAATTGACCAGAATGTGCTAAATTACAGGATTGAGTTTCGAGGCCCCCGCAGGTCCGGAATTATCCTGCCATCAATATTTTTATCACTCTCAGCAGTTTCTGTCCGTCTGGCTGTTCGTCAGTACGAGACTAAACGGCTTTTGCGGTATGTGTCCAGTGGGCCCTGTCCAGCCAGAGGGGGCCATCCTCGAAAAACTGTCCACCGCAACATGATGCCGGGGCTGGTGAATCGCGTCATTACGCGGCCTGTCATTCAAATTGCACTTTTCGACCTTCCGTCCCAGCCCGACTTCCCAAAGTTCTTCCTCCTCAGTCGCGAAGGTTCGACGGATGCATTTCTGTTACGCTATCGATTTTAGTGTTTGTAAAATAACGTTTGCATAATAATTAAGCATCGTTCGCTGGAAAAAAGGAAATAGGTTGAGCATTAAAATTACAATGGAATACAAATTAGAAGCCGGTCTGGCTGGCCGGGTTGGCTCATTGGCACTTGCACTCTGGATGGCCCCGGACCGATGGCCCATGTTCTGGCCCGGCCCGGGTCTTGTTCACGACACACAAATGCAGAAACGTGGTACAATTGCGCTAAACTGTTGACGGGCGAGACATCATGAAACCTTCTCTTGGTGGCACGACGCGACGGACGGATGACGAACCCCCCGGGGCAAGGTGGAGGAGTTCAGGACGGAGGTTCCGAGAGGCACGTCCAGCGGGGTGGGTAGGGTTGCCGAACATCATGCGGAATTCATGCTCGAACTTATATTTTCTGGATTGAACTTGAGTACTTTGAGCAACGTCTAGGAGCATACGAAATTCACAATTTCTCGAGTAGGCAACCCTATTAGCCAACCCCGTTTGCCACATTCAACATTTCCCATAAAGTGTCGATCTGCTTCTGACTTTCTGCATCGTGCTTGCATATTGATGAGCTCTATAGAGAGGCAGGCAAAATGGCAACGAAAAAAAAATGACACGAACCGAACTCTGGCCAGGGCCATCCATCCACATATCGATATTCTCTGGCTGCTGACTGCTGCTTTGTATATTGATTTTGGTCAGTTCGGAAAGCCTGACTGACTGGGACTGGCCGGGTTGGCATGGGAAGTGATCCCCAGGAACACAGCTACACACATATCCTGTCCTGTATGACGACGATGACTTGCCCCAGCCACATGCCATGCATTGCAGTGTAAATAAAATATACGATCTCGGAATTGCTAATGCGTGTGTGACGATCGAATGAGCTATGTTTTGAGACGGAAGAACCAAACTTAGAGGAACGTAACCAGCGGGAAGCGGTCTTCGGCTATCGTTGAACAAGTGCGTTCGCATTGCTGTACGCACTCCCCTAGAAACACTCACGTGCTTTACCATTAATGAAATCGAAAATAAAAATCGTCTCGTCGTCATAAAATGCAGAAAGAATTTCGCTCTCGCAAAACATGCCCATAAACGTTTTTCAAGTGAAATTTGCAGGATTTCCATTTTGAACATGTTGATATGAAAAATAAAATGAATGGCTAGTAGATTAGAGTACAATTCAATTTAGTTTTTAAATAGTTGAACAAAATAAGCAAGATGTCATTTGGGTCATTCTCCACCAACTCACATAGCAGTTGCCCCGACCCCTCTTCGATTTGCGTAAAACTTTTGTCCCTGGTCACGAATCCGAAGTCCCTTTTTTTGATATCTCGTGACGAAGGGGCGGTACGACCCCTTTCATTTTTGAACGAGCGAAAAAATACGTGTTTTTCAATAATTATTGATCAATAATTATAATTTGCAGCCTAAAACGGTGATGAGTTAGAAATTTGATTTGATGGCGTACTCAAACTTTAAAAAAATGTATTTTTCATCGAAAAAAACTCAAAAAATGTTTTTAAAACTCGGCTATTTTTCGTTACTTAACTATAAAAAAATTGGAACATTTTATTTTGAGGGAAATTTAATGTTCTTGTCGAATCTACATTAACCCAGAAGAATCATTTTTTTCATTTAAATTTTCTTTTCATTTTAAAATTTCGAGTTTTTTCTAACTTAGAAGAGCTATTTTTTTTGAGTGGAACAATGTTCTATAAAGTTGTAAGGCAGACAATTAAAAAAAATATGATGTATTCTCATAAGATGTTTGCTCATAACCATCACGAGTAATCACGATTTTACGAAAAAAAAGTTCTAAAAAAGTTGGGTGTGTTGGCCGTTCATGTTCACCCGCGAAAGGACGGACGACGAAACAAGCAAACCCTTTAGGGTAGGGTAGTCATCAATGAGACACTTTTGGTTTTCAACTTTCAACGATTTTTCTAATTTATTCATCAGCATTTTTTAATGAGCTTTTTGTTGCATTTTCTTTCTTTTAATGTGTTCTAACATTGACCAAAATATGAGATCGATCCGACATCTACAGCCAGAGTTATTCATCTGTCTCATTGTAGACGCACTTGGCAGGAACAATGAGACAGCTGGGGAACAATGAGACACTCTACGAAAATCAACATTTTTCTAGCAAAACATCATGTTTTTGTATTGTTCCATTGCAGGTGACTTGCCTTGAACATTTAAGAGCAATTTTTCCAACATGAAACTTTAATTAACAAAAGTTATGCTAAAAAGTATTTAAATTTTGTTAAATCCATTTATTTATACCAAATGACTTTATATTTTTTGTTAAATGAAGTAAAACTCTATAAATATGCCAACAATCACTTTCAATTCATGTTTTGAAAGATTTACATGGATTTTGAAATGTTTAATGAAGAAAAATCAAAGTGTCTCATTGTTACCCATGGGCTGAAATGAGTGGGGAACAATGAGACAGCCCTGGATTCTGGGTATATTCTAAATTTTGGCCAAATCTAATGAAAGGACGTTGTAGCCCAACTTAATCCCTATGGAACGTCGAAAGAAATTTGAAGAAATATTAGTTTTGGTGTGAATGGCAGCCTACGAGCGAAAAAATATTTTTTGTCCATAATTTACTTTTACACCCTAGAATCAAACATTTATGAATAACTTGTCAAGGGAGCGTCCATAACCAAAGCCACTATTATGGCAGACGTGTATCCAGTAGACACACCTTTCCCCCAAATATGAGCCTGATTGGTTAAAACTACGACTTGTGAGAGCCATTTTATCATTGTTCCCCGTGTCTCATTGATGACTACTCTACCCTATATATCATTTTTTTGTAATTGTTTTCTCTACAACTTCGTAGAACACTATTACACTCTTAAAAAATAACCCTGCAAAGTTAGAAAAAACACGAAATTTTAAAATGAAAAAAAAAAATCTAAATGTATAAATGACCCTTTTCAGTTAATGAAGATTCGAAAAATACCTTTTCAGGCTGCAAATTATTGAAAAAACATGTCTTTTTTGCATGTAGAGCAATTCTCTGAGATTTTGGTCATTCGATTTTTTTTGTATTTTTTAATCCGGCTGAAACTTTTTTGGAGCCTTCGGTATGCCCAAAGAAGCCATTTTGCATCATTAGTTTGTCCATATAATTTTCCATACAAATTTGGCAGCTGCCCATACAAAAATGATAGGTGAAAATTCAAAAATCTGTATCTTTTGAAGGAATTTTTTTATCGATTTGGTGTCTTCGGCAAAGTTGTAGGTATGGACTACACTGAAAAAAAATGATACACGGTAAAAACAGTTTTGGTGATTTTTTATTTAACTTTTTGCCTTCCTCACCTTACTGAGGAAAGGCTATAAAATCACTCGAAAAATGAACTTCTTAATTCGACCGCCTAGACCCACCTTCATGTATACCTATCGACTCAGAATCAAATTCTGAGCAAATGTCTGTGCGTGTGTATGTCTGTAAGTCCGTGCACCGAAAAAAATGCACTCGATTATCTCCGGACTGGCTGAACCGATTTGGGCCGTTCTGGTCTCATTCGATCCGTCTTAGGGTCCCACAAGACCTATATTAACTATTATGAAGTTTAGTTAAGTATTTCAAAAGTTATGCTAAAAAAACGATTCCGGCTAAAGTTTGAAAGATTGTAAAAAGGGTGGTTTTTGTAAGAAAACCCGTCTGATCATACATTTTTAGAAAGGTATTTGAAAGACCTTTCCAATGAGCCCAAAACATTGAAGATTTGATAACCCTATCAAAAGTTATGAGCACTTAAGTGTCATTTGTACACATTTCAGAGGCCGGATCTCAAATATTTTGATGAAAAAGTTGTCCGGATCTATCATGCTACCCATCGTTGGATAGGTTATCAAAAGACCTTTCCAACAAGCCCAAAAAATTGAAGATCTGATAACCCTATCAAAAGTTATAAGCACTTAAGTGTCATTTGTACACATTTCAGATGCCGGATCTCAAATATTTTGATGAAAAAGTTGTCCGGATCTATCATGCTACCCATCGTTGGATAGGTTATCAAAAGACCTTTCCAACAAGCCCAAAAAATTGAAGATCTGATAACCCTATCAAAAGTTATAAGCACTTAAGTGTCATTTGTACACATTTCAGATGCCGGATCTCAAATATTTTGATGAAAAAGTTGTCCGGATCTATCATGCTACCCATCGTTGGATAGGTTATCAAAAGACCTTTCCAACAAGCCCAAAACATTGAAGATCTGATAACCCTATCAAAAGTTATAAGCACTTAAGTGTCATTTGTACACATTTCAGATTCCGGATCTCAAATATTTTGATGGAAAAGTTGTCCGGATCTATCATGCGACCCGTGGTTAGTTGGACAATTGAAAGATCTTTCGAATGAGCCCAAAACATTGAAGATCTGATAACCAAGTGTTGTGTATACACTTTTTGGAGGCCGGATCTCTGATATTTTGATGAAATGATGTCCGGATCCATCGTCCGAACAAGCGTTAGTCTGATAATTTTAAGACCTTTCAAATGAGACTGTTATATTGATGATCAGATAACCCTATTAATAGTTATATGCCGATAAGCCATACAGTAAAACAGTTTTTCCGATTTCACATTTGTCAACTTTATTTTACGACTTAAATTGATTTTTTTTCTCACCATCTTATTTTTCATTCATAATTTTCACTTGATACAGTTACAAATGTCCTTTTTCGGTTTCTCCTATAATTCTCGTACAATAAGTGCGCACACTGGGCCATTTTCAACACAGCCGCCGTTGGTTCCTCGCCAACGAACCCTCGATCCGCTTCTCCGCAATCTTCACTGAACCTCCTCCGATGCCGCTCCCTCCTCCTTCAGCGTCACAATCACGTCAAATAACTTGTGCAGCTCATCGCAGGTCGCGTGAAACAGCTTCGAGTCGGCCTCCGGACTGCGTTTGGCCGCTTCCTGCTGCTCGAAAGCGACCGTGTTCTGCCGGAAGACTAGAATGTAAATAAACTTCTTCAAAATGTGTTTGAAACTCACCGTGTATAGATTTCCTCCGTGGAGCTTCGTCGGTACGGTTCCGAAACTGAGGTCGAATGCCTGCGCTTATTGTCCGTGGGCTCGTGGTCGTTGGAGTTGGTTTTGTTGACCATTTTGGGAGGATTTTATTTTAATTTGAATGAAACTTCGAGCAGCCACAAAAATTTTGAAATCAAGCCGACTTTTAGCGTGACAGTAGAGCTGTCAAACCGGATTGGTGAGAAGGATTCGTTTCCAATGCGGGTGAGATTTTCTGAAGGGATCAAAGGGAGCGTTCTTTTATTACGTAACGCAAAAATCAGATTTTTAGACCCCCTCTCGCCCCCTCGTAACAAAGTTTCCATACAAATTTTAAAAATTATGTATGGAGCGTAACACGACCTCGGACCCCCTCCCCCTCTCCCCCTACTGCGTTACGTAATAAAAGAACGCTCCCAAAGTTTATGAAAATCCGTTGATTGGGTCCTTAAATTAAACTTTAATAGGGTACTAAAATAAGTTTAGATGGCTGATATTATTGTTCAAAACGATAAAGCTCATGAGGAGCCGATTACACGCGGCTTGCTCGGAGTTGGTAGGGGTGGGAATATTATGTTAAGTGACAAGATGGAATGCCTTTTGCCTAAACTCGTTGTCCAGCTGTTATATGTTTAGAAAATACTATATATACAGCAATTCCATTTGAAAAGAGCCTAAACCAAAAAAAAAGTTCTCCGATCGGGCTCAAAATTTTTCTGGGGGTTCCTTGGCCAAAATAATTAGACCCGTATTTTTTTGTTTGGCCATTAGGGTGGCCTACATCCTGCTAGGGTGGTTCAAAATGGCAATTTTCGTCATTTTCGCAAAACCACTTTTTCTAAAATCATATCTCGCGCCATTTCATCCGATTTTAGCTGTCTTAGACGCAAAGAAAGGTGATGAGTTTGGCTATTTGGGAAAAATAGTAAAGTTCCAAAATCTAGCTTAACTATTGAAAAGTCGTATGAAAACTTAAAATGGCGTTTTGACCGTGTCTGGACCAAAGAGCCTATGTCTGAAAATATTTTTATCGGATTCCTCGAAAATTTCACATAACATATCAAAAATTGGCGATGTCGAACCTTACGTTTCCGAGATATGATTTTTTGAAAAAAAACTGCGTTTTTCGACGCGCCACGCGCAAAAACGGGAAAATGACGAAATCGGCAAAAAATCAACTTTTTCCACTAAAACTGCGATAACTTTAAAATTTCAGCGATGACCTATAGATGTTATGGTACCAAAAGTTGCGTCTCTCAATTACGAAAATTTTGGTACCCAGTTGAGAGACGCAACTTTTGGTACCATAACATCTATAGGTCATCGCTGAAATTTTAAAGTTATCGCAGTTTTAGTGGAAAAAGTTGATTTTTTGCCGATTTCGTCATTTTCCCGTTTTTGCGCGTGGCGCGTCGAAAAACGCAGTTTTTTTTTTCAAAAAATCATATCTCGGAAACGTAAGGTTCGACATCGCCAATTTTTTGATATGTTATGTGAAATTTTCCGAGGAATCCGATAAAAATATTTTCAGACATAGGTTCTTTGGTCCAGACACGGTCAAAACGCCATTTTAAGTTTTCATACGACTTTTCAATAGTTAAGCTAGATTTTGGAACTTTTACTATTTTTCCCAAATAGCCAAACTCATCACCTTTCTTTGCGTCTAAGACAGCTAAAATCGGATGAAATGGCGCGGAGATATGATTTTAGAAAAAGTGGTTTTTGCGAAAATGACGAAAATTGCCATTTTTTGAACCACCCTAGCACGATGTAGGCCACCCTAATGGCCAAACAAAAAAATACGGGTCTAATTATTTTGGCCAAGGAACCCCCAGAAAAATTTTGAGCCCGATCGGAGAACTTTTTTTTTGGTTTAGGCTCTTTTCAAATGGAATTGCTGTATAAATGATTTTGTTGGAAATGTTCTTTGTCATTCAGGTAATTGGCCGAGACATTTGAGTAGAGGACCCAAAAATCGCCCACTTTATAGTGGGAATCTCAGAAATTTGACGAGAATTCAACGAGAATTTATGATTTTCGGGTCAAATCGTTGTAGAACGTTGATAAACTCGTTGATTTCAAGTTTCCACACGGTTTTTATTATAAACAATTTCATTTTTGTTTATATTTTGCGTTTTAATAAAGTGCTCTAAAGTGTCTATTTTCGCCCCGCTAAATCCAATTTTCACCCACCCGTGGAACCAGTTTTCACTCACTACAAAAATCAACAAATCAAATGGAATGATGGCACAAAACTTGTCAAATATGGTCTTTTATTGTTACATTTCATGTTCTTGAAGCTCAATATCAGTAATGAGCACATAATTAGTCGAAAATAAAATTGATGTTTAAAAACACTCCAAGATATTTTTTGACAAATATTTTCATAATTGAAATCTCTTTAACAAATAACGGTTGCCTGAATAAAGGCCTTCTGAGTATACTTGAATCTTGGTTTTCCCGACTTTCACTTGATCGCTGGGTGTGGCATAGACAAATATAAAATTGAATGAATGGATTTAGTCGTGGGATTAGTCGCCAGCTTGCTGCGTTCATACTTAAATTTTCTCCCTTTGCTGAAAGCAGCCATGGGTTGTCTACTAATTTTATTGTTATCTAACTATTCTAACTAAGATCAATACGCGTTCTGAGCTAAAGTAGAACTTAATCCGTTGACCTGATAGTCCTCATGGGCCCTATTCTCACCAGATGAGGGCACACTGTTACAATTGACTTCATAGATAAACATTGAGTATCTGTTTAATGAAAAATAATAAAGCTCATACGATTAAGTTACCTCTAAAAATAACCCGTAATATTCGAAATATACTCCCAAGTACTTTTCATTGCGATTAAACAAGTTTTTATGGCAAACGAAAACTGGTTCAAGGTGAAATTGCAAAACACAGTAATTTATTTCGCCCAGGGCAAAAATGGGATCGCGTGATTTTTATGACCCCAGAAATCGCCCACTTTAATTTATTGAAAACACAATTTTTAAACTTTTAAAACAGTGCAATCATTAGATTTTCTTCAACATACAGTGAAGCTCTTCAGACATACAGTGAAGCACTAAATAATTATTTTTTTGACAAAATGTGTTGTTTTCCCACATTAACATTATAACCCGATATAGTCAAGTTTGACAAAAATATGGCGGCTGTAGAGAGGCTGTTTTTCAAGTGCTAATAAAAACTTGTTTAACAACAGATATCCATTAGTAAAGTTTCATTTAGTGTTAAATATGAATAAATTTGTATATCTGCATAATTAATTCAATTTATTTTGTTAAAAACTGATTAAAACCAGTAGGTGGGTGGAAACTGGAGCAGAACAAACACTGGGTACTCTACCCTATGATTTTTTGACAGTTGAATTGTTTACGGTTTGATATTCAAAATATTCAAATTAGTGCGAATTTAATCTTGCCACTTTGCTGCTTTCTTTGTATCTCCTTAACTTTATGAAGTTAAAAAATGCGTGGAATTAGCTGTAATTCAAAACGCATTTTCATATTTCTCCATGATACAGATGATTCCGAAACCATACAAAATTAATCAAATGTTGTGCTGTAACAAAATCAAACAGCTGCCCCGATTCACCCCATGTGTTCCGGTTCGCTCAAGATGACTGTTTTAGCAGAAATATGTTTCTCGGAAATGATTTGATGTTTCTTTTGAAATAATACAAAACAAAAAAATATAACACAATAGAGCTCTTGTCTTTCCATTTCATTGCATATCATTTTTTACTGTCAGATGATGTGCAAACACCAAATTGAATATTCCCAACCAATTTGAAACAAACTCAAAGTTCGCTATATCAAATAACCCGAGGATTTGGTGACGTGAAGCACAACTTTGAAATTTGATTGCCAAACTCTACCCCAAAAGCCAAATATCAAAACGAGAGTAGAAAGAGTGAGAATTTTCCCTCATCTATCCACGTGATAACTTTTCCACCCTCGCGCGAGCGGACGGCGCTCGAAAAAAAGAAGCAATAAAAATGGCACTAGTTCTAAAAGTCATTCATTTACCGGAACACTTTTTGTCGTTGCTCCACCCGGTCCCACACCTGCGCCCAGGTATTTCATCCCGGACAACCGAACCGGACCGGCATCCATCGCTCGCCGCGGGGAAAAGTTTCCGCTTACATGGAACACAATAATTTTTATCACCACCAAAAGCGGAACGACCAACAAAAAAAAACTCCTCGAAATAAAAGCCTCCACCGAAAAAAAAAGTGAACTAAAAACACGCCGGGCAGATTCCGGAACAGGCCACCCGCGCCGACCGACGTCAACCAAAATCAGCCAAGCAAAAAGAGACTTTCCGACACTCCTCCTTGCGCTGCTGGCTGTCTGTGGGATAAAAATGGACCACAGGAGAAATCTGGGGAGAGCGCACGGCTCAAATAAGGGCAGTTCTCAAGAAATAAAGAACTCTCTTTCAATATAAAACTGATGAGAAATTTCTTGACAAAACATGCGTTTATTTAGCATGTTTTCATAAAAAATCGAAATTATTCGTTCTACAGCATTTCCTTGGCGTTCTCGATAGCGAGATTCCTAATCAAAACTAAGTGTCCGAAGGCTTGGCTGTTGAGGCAATTGCAAACCTCTTTTTACACCTTAGCTTCCATCCACCTCGGGATTCGAACTGACGACTTTTGGATTGTGTCTAAATGGCAACCAGCGACTCTACCGAGGCTGGACCCAGGGAGAAGACTCCTGGCGTACTCAAAAAAAAGAACTATTTTTCATTAAAAAAATCAAAATTGGTTTCAAAAATTCTGTAAAATAATACATGTCGAATGCAACCAGGGGCAACAAGTCGTAAAAGTTGGGTTTTAAAAAAGGACTATTTTTTTTTTCGTTTGTGGCAGGTTCCCGGTGGCCACAGTGACAAAATCCGGATACATCCTAAGTTTGCATTTGAGACTAAGAGAGCAGAATTTTAGATTTGGGAATTTTTCGAAGTTTTGGTCAAAATGACCCTAATTCCCTTTGTTTGTTTTGCCTGAATCTATGACATTTCCCCGAAACCCACATTCCCGAAGAGACATTTCCCCGAATTCCACATCTCCGAAAAGACACTTCCCCGAAATGTCATTTACACGAAAATCATTTCCCCGAACAATCCATTTCCCCGAACGGCCACATCCCCGAATGGCGACTTCCCCTAAAAACCATTTTCCCGAATGGCCACTTCCCCTAATTTTCCACATCCCTGAAAATCATTTTCCCGAATGACATATCCCCGAACGGCCATTTCCCCGAACGCCACTTCCCCGAACCCGGTCAGGCGGGTATGGCCGTTGCCCAGAACCGCGCGCGCGGTCCTGGGCAACGGCCATACCCGCCTGACCGGGTTCGGGGAAGTAGGGATCAATGAAGTATCATGTCCACGATTGAACGTTCAAAAAATTCCGAGCTTCAATTGAATTTTGAATATTCAAATTGATGTAAGTGCGACAACTGGCCAGAGGGATTTCAGGTCAAAACGTGTTTGACACACGTTCAGGCCCGACTACCGCAAAAATTTGTAATTGTTACTCGGGACCTTGGCAACCAAAATCAACCAAACTTCGGGACAATGCACAGAATGGTCAACCAAACTAAACGTGTTTGGCTCTATTTTTCGATTTTTCAAGTCCAAACATTAAAACGCGTTTTTCTCGGGACGTCAAAAAGCGACAAACGACAAGATAACACAACAACGTCGATTTGATACATTGGTCATTTCGCAAAAAATGCATTTAGTTAACAATCAAAATACAGTCCAGACTCGATTATCCGAAGGCCTTGTCAAAAGTTCACTTCGGATAATCGAATAATAAAAAATTGTCTTTTTTTTGGCTGTCGAGTCCCTAAACTACTTTAAAGTGATTTAGTAATTTTAAATCTAAAATGGCGGTGATGAAATATTCAAAAATGTATTTTGTAATTCAATTATCAACAATTTAGATTTGATTGAAAGGGTTGGTCGCAGAACTCGAATTGGACGCAAAAAAAAAAAATAAAAAAAAATGTTCAGAGCCTTCATCCAGCTAAAATTGATAAAGACAAATCAGTTCAGTTAAACAAAATCTAAAACAAACTGAATCCTGCGCATCGAGTCGTCGCATAAAGCTATCGTTGCTGTTCAATCCTTACGACGTAGATACCGTTTTGGAAAATTGTCCTTTGCTGAAAATCGCCGCTACAAAAAAAAATCTTTTTTATGGAACGTGGATGATCTCAATACTCCGCACTCTTGAAGCGTCCGCGTAATTTATGGATGGCCTTCTACGGTTTTAATCTTAAAAAACACGTAGGAGAATTTAATATTAACGTCATACTTTTATAAAAAAAATCTCAAAATAACAATTTAGTTTATATCAAGGTTATCATTCGGGAAAATTGATTTTTTGGTGAAGTAACCATTCGGGCATATGTAAATTCGGGAAAACGACAGTTCGGTGAAATTGCCATTCAGGTAAATGACATTCGGGGATATGGAATTTTCGGGAAAATGATTTTCGGGGAAGTGGCACTTTCGTGGAAATGATTTTCGGGGATGTGGAATTTTCGGGGAAATGATTTTCGGGGATATAGGATTCGGGAAAGTGGGATTCGGGGATAAGGGATAAAACCGTTTTGCCTTCCTAACCTTTTCACAAAAAGCTTTTAGATTCAGAATCGAAAACAAAAAAAACTTTTCTTTAAGGCTTTAAATCTAACTGCATCATTAACTCAAAAGTGATGTATATGTACGAATAGCAACAGTGCATTGAAATGTTTTTGCAAATATTCGGATGTTTTAAAAATGGCCAACAATAACTTAAATCCAACGAGTATTAAATTTAGAAGATCTGGCAAAACTGCCTTCAATTATGATCACTTAAGCGCTTTAATGTATTTTTGTATGTAAAATATGTCTAGATCAGTTCTCAACCTTTTTCGTTCCATTCCCCCCTTGATTAGGTAGGGGGGAACCCCTTGAATTTTGAAGAAAAAAAATCAAGATTCAATGTTTACCATAAGATTGAAGTTATCATTAAAAAGAAAATTAAAAAAATCGGTTCGTGATATAAACTTAACAATGTTGTTAAAAAATTACTAACCTTTCATACAAAACTAAGACAAAATAAAACATTGTCGTGCAAGTGACTTTTTTCAAATATAGTTTAACTTTTCTGAAATGGTCTCTAAAACATTTTAGCGACAATTCCAAAAACATGTCTTTAACATTTTTATGAAATAACTGTTCCTGATTGAATGAATTCTCATGGGTTTCTTAAATGAAACCCCATTTTATTAAATTTTGTTCATAAATATTCTATGCTAGACTTAACAAACTTGTACTGGAGTAAATCCTGATTGTTAATCGATCTCATTTGAAAATACATATAAAATTATAACTGTTAAAGTTTAAAAGATATTTGAATTCTTTAAAATTTAATAATTTGATTACAACTACTACTCCTTGAAAAAATCCAAGGAAAAATGTTTGAAAAAATTTAAAAAAATATCCGACAAAAGTAAGGTTGATGTAAATCATGACAACATTGATAAAATCTTCTTTTAAAAATGAGATGTAAATACTACCAGAATTTTCAGTTATTTTTTTTTTTTCAAAGAAATGTGAAGTGTGCAAAAATTATTTCTTTAAGAACTAACTGTCAACCCTTATTTTAGGAGATTTAAAAAAATTAAGATTAAGATTAAGATTAAGATAAAACCGAAAGCCAAAAAAAGAAATATATAAAAAAAAACACTTTTGTTTTGTTGTACTCCTAGATTCATAGAAGCTTAAAAATATCCATCAAAATCATTTTTGAAGTTGATAAATCCTTCCCAATCCGATGCTATCATGTCGTGCGTTGCTTTTTGACGTTCCGAGAAAAACGCGTTTCATTGTTTGACCTTGAATAAACAAAAATGAGAGTACGCAATGTAAACAATAACAAACACGTTTTGTTTGGTTGACCATTCTGTGCGTTGCCCCGATGTTTGGTTGAATTTGGTTGCCGGAATACCGAGTTATGATAAAAAATGATTACGGTATTCGGGTATGTACGTGTGTCAAACGCGTTCTGACCGGAATCCCCTAGGCTGATTGTCGCACTTACATCAATTTTCAGGCTGTGTCAAGATAGCACGACAAGATGGAAACTTCTTTCATATGAAAAGTGACAAAAATACACGGAGCTTTTTTTGGTTTGTATTGAACATCTCAGGATTTAAATCGAATTTTGGGGATCCGTGAAAGTTAAAAGGTGAGGCATTGTGAGCTGTACAAAATGGCGTTCTTAACTCAATTTGGCACAAAATGCACGTACGACAAGTTAGCACGGCGGCGACGAATAATTAATGTCAATAAAAAGAGGAAAATATCAACTATTTTTTTTACATTTTCCTTAATTGCACATTCGTTTAGGGACCATACCTCCCCCTTCCCCTAAAGTGTTCGTAGTTTATGGATGGCCCCTTAGCTGTTATTCATGATGTATTTAAAAATTTATTATGTTTGTATATTTTCTAGAGACTTTCCCAAAGGAGTCACACAAAAAACGTGGCGTCCAAGTCACAACATAATGTTTGTTTATTCGTCCTGTTTTCATCCGCCGTCGACCGTCCCGAACGTCGATGGGACCGTGGCCAAAGTGCCAACAAGGGGGGGCAGGAAAAAAGAGGTTTGCGGTCACGGGATGAGAAAAGCAGCGGGACAAAAAGCGGTGAAAAATTTATGAAAATTTTAATCAGTAGGTGGAAAAACTTTTTACTTTCGACGTAAAAGTTTTACGGCACAAGCACACTTTCACGGGACTATTTCTTGCGAGGTTTTGCTGAGGTTGATAGATGGGATAGGACACTTGTTATGCTTCTGCTCTGGTTGAAAGCCAACACGGTACTGAATTGGATAGTTGTCAATGGGATGTAATGTTATTTGTTGAATTTGTTGAAGATGAAGATTTGAAAAAAATCTATCTCTCAGCTAATAAAACTAGGTTATGTTTTCCCAGAACAAATTGATGTTTAATAAACGAAGTCACATCAAGTCACGTGGAGGGAGAAAATAGCAAACTTAAAACTTCGACTAAACATTCCATGTCACGATTCGGACGTTTAGCTGCTTGGGATATGACTTTTTGACATTCGACCTCTACAATGTTGTCGTCGTCGTCGTCGTGAGACATCAAACGGAGTGGGTCCCAGAACAAAACACTGCGATCGTCGTGGCTCTCGTTAGCATAATGTTCCTGCTCGGTGACCTGGGGTTCCATGGGAAGAGATTAGAAGATCTGCGCCAGCATTTCTTTTGTCCCTGTGCCGCGATATTCCGTGTCCGTGGTCTTCGTCAACAAAGAAAAGAACCATCGGAAGAAGGCGCCAGTCGCAGTCCGGCGCGCGAACACGGATTGGAGTGCCATATTAGAGGATGTTTTGTTTTGTTTTTCTCTGAAAGTTGCTGGAAGATAATAATAATGGATAATCCAGATGAATCATAAAATTAATTGAATGAGACTTTTATTGCCTATTGTTTAGAGAGTTAGAGAGAGACACTCGGCACGCAGATTTATGCTGACCAGACGGATTTAGTGGCTGACGACACAGTCTGCACAGTCAAATTTATGATTTTAGGTGGTTGTGGTTTATGAACTCATTGTTTAGACTTAAACCAAACATTAATTGTTTTAGTTTTAAGGCTTGTCATTTGAACGTGTTTCAATGCACCAATTTTTGATGGCTTCATAGTGAGGACATAAAATCAAAATTTATTATCAATGGCATAACACATGTGACATGCATAGTTCAAACTATATTATTTTTATGGGATCTAGATACAATTTGTACAATCGATGTATTGGAAAACCCTCAAACTAAGTCACATTTTCATTATTTATTTTCGTTTCAACAAAAGTTTGCATCATGCTGAATTGATAAGTCAAACATCATTCGCACATTGTCTTGGTCGTCTCTCTTGCAAGATTTTTACTCGGACGGAATATCCCGTTGAACTCAGCCAACTATACTGCCCATGATTGAAAAAACGGCCTACGAAAATATCTTTTATTAACCCATCGGACCTAAGTGGTCTACATGGTTTGGTTTGGCTCGAAGCCTTTTAAAAACAAAATACAATTACAGGGTAACACAATAAAAAATTAAGTTAAAACACGTTTGAAATTGTCATTTTAGCTTCTACGTAAACGGATTCGCGTCCTTTCCTGGAACCTCGGGATTGAAACTCGTCTGAAAAACCTGTATCATTTTCTCATTCGGAACAGTGGCGCCACGTGGTGGTAGCTGCCCTATTTATAGAGTTCTCTACGTGCGCATGTATTGCGTATACGTACACGAAAAAGATTGAGGTTAAATTTTGTACCCACCAGCAAAACAAATGGTGTGCAAGTGTCCGTGACAGTGGGCTTAGATAACTCTATTACACTGTGAAATTATCCATGGCCAATCCAAGGAACCAGAAGGTGACAACAGAAATGTCCGTCCAAAATGGGTGCTGCAAAAAAACATATTATTTTTAACAAATTTTCAAACAAATCAGCAACGAATTACAAGCTTGACAGTCGAACTACACTTAAAAGTTGGTTTTGTTATTTGTTTTTGCAAAACCGCATATTTTTAACGAAAGTATCAAAAATATTTGTAATCACCTTTTGCCTCTTGGTGGCGCTATGTGTTAGTATGTGTGTTACCTATGTTTGCGGACGTGCATGCAGAACACAGAACAGTGAGAACTAGCGAAAATGATTCACTTTCTTCTGATACAAGTCGCCATATTGAAATTGCTTGAAGATTCATACCCATGTTGGAACTCAGCGCGCAGCTTATCGCGGAACTTGCTAACGGATTCGTGGAAATCGAAAAACCTGTAGGCTAGGATGTAACAAAAATGACTTTTTGGCGGGCATTCAAGTGTTTGTTCCGGTGGGCATACCAAGCCCGAATCCAAAATATGAGCTTGATTGGACGTAACAGGAGCTGGCGCTCCGCCCTTCAATTTTAAATTGAATTTAACCCGTAAAAAAAGATTTTTTTCAAAAATGTCACTTTTTGAGGCATTTTGGCCACTGAAGCGTTTATTTTCAACATCATTGGCGTGTAGGCCAGATCCTTGCGCATCTTTTGGTATATATATAAAACATTGAAATTTGGAGCACCCTGGAGCTCGGTACAGGCCTTCAAAGTTTGGCATTTTTTCGAAAAATTGGCCCCGGCAAAAAAGATATGCGTCGCGCCTCGCGACGCCCTAGACGCCATTTGATTTTGCCGAGGCCGATTTTTCGAAAAAATGCCAAACTTTGAAGGCCTGTACCGAGCTCAGGGGGGCTCCAAACTTCAATGTTCTATATGAGCAGTTCTCTAGGATTTCGGTCGTTCGATTTTTTTTGTATTTTTTAATCCGGCTGAAACTTTTTTGGTGCCTTCGGTATGCCCAAAGAAGCCATTTTGCATCATTAGTTTGTCCATATAATTTTCCATACAAATTTGGCAGCTGTCCATACAAAATTGTTGTATGAAAATTCAAAAATCTGTATCTTTTGAAGGATATTTTTGATCGATTTGGTGTCTTCGGCAAAGTTGTAGGTATGGATACGGACTACACTGGAAAAAAATGGTACAAGGTAAAAAAAATTTCGTGTTTTTTTATTTAACTTTTTATCACTAAAACTTGATTTGCAAAAAAACACTATTTTTGATTTTTTTTATTTTTTGATATGTTTGAGAACATCAAATGCCAACTTTTCAGAAATTTCCAGGTTGTGCAAAAAATCTTTGAGCGAGTTATGAATTTTTGAATCAATACTGATTTATTTCAAAAAATCGAAAAATTGGTCGCAAACATTTTTCGACTTCATTTTTCGATGTAAAATCAAATTTGCAATCAAAAAGTATTTCAGTGAAATTTCGCTAAAGTGCACCGTTTTCAAGTTAAATCCATTTTTAGGTGACTTTTTGAAAATAGTCGAAGTTTTTCATTTTTTAAATTAGTGCACATGTTTGCCCAATTTTGAAAAAAATATTTTTGAAAAGCTGAGATAATTCTCTATATTTTGCACTTTTGAACTTTGTTGATACGACCCTTAGTAGCTATTATTTTGAAATTTGTTTTTAAATTTGTTTTCCAGGAATAAATGGTTCAGTAATAATACTGCATTATTTTATGATTTTTTTTTGGAATTATTAATTATATAGGGTTCATAAATTAAAAGATCACTAAAAACAACACAAAAAAATCTTTCGTTGTCTCTCATCCACTTCTGTTCATGGATTATGTGGTATCACGAGCAACAGTGACAGTGTAGCACAACATCATTCGCGGATACGTTGCCGCATGGCTCACTTTTGAATGAACCACTTCAACTCCATTCATGAGCTCTACCAGGAGCAACAGTTGTGCTAGATAAGAATGGTAGGGTTTCGTATTTTGGCATTTTAAAGACATAAATATATTTTCATAGGTTCGTCATTAAGGTCTTAAATTTTAAAGAAAAAACTCTAGGAAAGACCTTAAAAAATGTCCGGATTAATGGAAATATTTATCGACAAAAACTTTTATTCATTGGAAGTTCAGTTGAGTAATTTATTAAAACTCAATAGTTTCAATCTTTTCAAATTGAAGGAATTATTTGATTGTTTGGGAAGTTTGTTTTGTTTTCATACTACAATAAAATCTAAGAATTCCATTGAATAGAGAGGGTAAGACGGTATCTGTCAGCCCGGTTGTAATGGTTATTAGTATTTTAAAACAAAAGGCAAAGGCTTTTTTTTGCAGTGGTGGGCATAAACAAGCCTCAATGCTTTATCTGTGGATGTCCATAAAAGACGTATTTTCAAAAACGCCCATGTTGTTAAATTGAGTTTCCATTCTGTAGATCTGGAATGAACCTCATGAAAATTTTCCTTCTCGATTCATCCCACCCTCATTCACACCGCACACTTCGACCGACTCTCCTCTTGTAAGAGAGCACGCGCTCTCTCTCCCGTTCCTCGCATGACCGTGAAAACGTGACTCAGGTAAAAACGTCGTCGTCGTCCTCGCTCTCTCTCGGTGCAACAAACTTCCGAGGGAGGAACGCTACACACACACACCGACCGACTGCGCTTATTTTTTATGCTCTCTCCCCCATCCATGCTGCCGGAGTGTGCCAATGATGTAAATTACTTATGTTTTTCCAGCCGCGCGCGACCAACATTGTTGCACTTTCCGCGCGATTCTCTCTCCTTCTGTGAGAGCGAAAATTCGTGCGAGAGCGAGCGCGCTCGGTTTGTTTGGAAACCGAAAATTTCGCACGGCATGCTGCGTGCGGTGCAGTGCGGTGTAAGAGAGAAAGTTGTGGAAAATGAGAGAGGGAGAGAGCGGTGCAATGTGTGCGCGCGTGCTCTGTTTACGCCTGGAGTCGGCGAGCCGAGCTCGCGTGCCCGAAGTTCCCGACGGTCCCTTTCGGAAGAACCGCGGGTCGCGCAGTAACTTGCGTTAGTCAATCTTGGACGTTCGGTTCGGCAGGTTCTCGCAGGGAACGCGCACAGTTTCGAGCTTGGATTTTCGCGACGACGACGACGAGGAGGAGGACGATTCGCGCGCGCGGCAGGTCCTCACCTGGACATTTTGGTTCTTGGCGCTCCTTGCTGTAATTTATTGCGAATTTCGGGGAGTGTGTGCGGGACGGGAACGGAGTAGGACGGACACGAGACCGAGGATGGTTGTGGGAATGTGTTTGTAAATCATGGTGCACGGCTGAGGAGCCTTTTCAGCAACAGGAGAAAGTTGGAGTCCGGAACATCCGGACGAGCCCGAGAGGTGGGGGAGGGGTTGCTGGTGCCCCAGTGAATGATAGTCCGGGCAAGGCCGGGTCGATACTCTAGAGAACCACGGAGTGCGGAGTGTATCGTCGTTGGTTGTTATTATTTTTTAATTTGCATAAATTAAAAGAACCGAGAAAATGATAAAAGTGTAACGGTTTATGGCCACTGCTCACGCCAGTCAGGACGACCGCCAAAACGGAGGGTACTCCCGGAAGACGACGACGAGGTGAACGCGGATTTTTGGTGTGTGTGTGTCCTTGTGTAGTAATCGATACTGGGGGCTCAACCATCTGGTGGTGAAGTTTATGGAATAAATTTTGAGTGACACGACAATCGCGGATTATTCCGGAACCAGTGGGGGATCCCCGGAGGAACCCATCATTGCCAGACTGCGAGTCGCGTCGACGTTCTCGAGAGGGTCTCTAATTTATGTCAATATACATTACAACCACAGACGGCAAGCTACCGTTCTAAATCCGGCGTCTGCGGACTCGAGAGGGCCACCCACTTGACTCCCGATGTCCGACCGGAACCTCAAGTGTGTGTATTAATGCGCTGTTGACCCCCCTCGCAGTGTCCAGTGTGGCTTCTCGTGTAATATCAATTATAGTGTCATCGTATTAATTATATCGGCGGTGACCGCAGAGTGCTCCCGACCGCCACTTAAGCCGCTCCAAAGTGTTCGTGTGTGTGTATACGTGTGTGCCACTGTATGTGTACCATAGCAGATTTGGCACATGAATAAATCATACTACATTAGTACCGTGGAGAGAGAACCAGAAATTTATGAGTGCTTTGGCCAAAACCCTTTGCGTCCGATAATCAGATCAGCGCTCCTGGATTCTGTTTGTGTGTGTGTCCGTGACGCCTAATCACAATTAGATTACGAAGCTCTGCGGCTAACCGCACAAAATCAGTGACCACAAAACGCGATTAGAAGAGCGGCCCTGCTGAAGTGGCCGGAACGGAATTGTCGGAAGGTTGCAAAATTGCGGACGGCGGGATTCAAGGCGGGATTTTTACCCCTCTCAAGGTGAAGGCGGGAATCAATCAGCGAGGATTGCGGAAAAATTGCTCGATGAGTCGTGAAGGAATGCTCCAGTGATAAGATTATCTACTTATGATCCGTAGATGTGGGTGTGTTGTTTTTCTTTTTCTGTGTGATGTTTTCTCTGCCTGAGTGAGGCAGAGTGAGGTGAAATTGGAAAAGGTGTTCAAGTGATTGAGTACCTTTGGCTGTGCGGTAGCAGAATCGGTAGTGTTGTGAAGATTGAAGATTCGAGATTGTGTCATTCGGACGGTCGTGAAGACGGTCGCTCCCGGTTGATGGCCGGTTGTCGATTGATAAGCAAGGCAGAAGGCTGATGTGTTATTGATTTGTAATTTTTTTTTCTTGTCGATTGTTACCGGAGCAGCAGCAAACCCACCGATAGAGCACGATCGAGCAAAAGAAGGTGAGTTGAGAGTGTGTTGGAAAGTGGGTAGTGAAAGAATGGAGTGTAATATTGGGAATTCATGGTGCAGTTTAAAAAAAAACAGTAGAGTTTTTAAAATCTAAAAATGAAAAGAAATTTTTGCAATAGTGTTGCAAACTGAGATCAAAAATCTTTACTATATTTTCCATTTTTTTAATGATGGATAGCACTTCTTGGGGTTGATATTTACATAAAAAGGGTCTATTTACAGAAACCTCAAATGCCTGACAGTATTCCAGATTTTAACCTATTTTTCCAGAATTTTAGTTTTCAGCCAATTTTAAATGAATTTAAGTTGACGAGTCCCATATTATTTCCAAACAGAATCAGCACCTTCCACCCCTTCTCTATCCGTCATTGGTGCATATTTGCTTGCGTTTTTTTTTCCAAATTTTGAATTGAATTTTTGCCACATTTTTAAATGGCAAGTCTGCTGCACAAAATTATTTTTTGTAAAAAAAAATTAAATTAGGTTAGGTGTCTTTTTTGTGACTCTATTGACTTGAAGTTGAATTTTGAAGCACAAATTTTAAACATTCAATACATAGTAAACTGTTAATTCCAGAACATTGTTTAATGTGAGTGTAGCATTAATCCTCTACAAACCAACTCGATCTTGAGATATGGTCCAGTTTTACCAATCCACCCCTTTTTTCTTATATTCATTTTCCTACGGTCTTAAATTATAAATATATGCTTAAAATCATCTTAAAGCCTGGAAAGCAATTGAGCAAAAGAACCAAGTTTTGACAACCCATCTCCGACTTAAGACGAAGTACAATGAAAAAAAATCGCCAAATAATATTTCAACTATTTTTAAGTCCATTCCAAGTTTATATCCCTCGACTGCGAAAAAATAAAAATAAAATACAGGTCATGGTGTCAACATTTGTTGATTTTTCAAATAAAACACGATTTTATTTCTGCCGAAAAAAACTGTAGTACTGTACATTAAAATTATCACACGCAAGAAAATGCATTGCAAATCGTTTTCAGTTGATTCGACTGTTAATTTTGTTTAAATTTTAAAGTTTTTGGAAAATTTTTGTCGTTGTTCCCTGATTTTGAACGCCAATTTTAAAGTTATTGTAAAAATTTAAATGGTCATTGAGAAACTGATGAATTATCAAAAATACATTGTCTTTAGTCTATTTTTTAATGTTTATCAAATAAAACACTTTAGGCCTTTTTTTAAAAAAATTGAACATAAAAATAACAGATCGTCAATATATTTTTTTTTTATTTTGTTTGTTTCAAAAGTAAATTTATGTAAAATGTTTATCCAACAGCATCGGCCAAGGTCGGTGGCGAAATGTGTGGTTCTAAAATTCAGAAATAAAAAAATCTGGCCTAAAAATAAAAAAAAGTATAAAAATTTACGAGCGCAGTTTTCCATAAAACTGAAAATTAAGCCCGCAAATTAATTTTTTGCCCTCCTCTTGGCTTTGCATAGCCAACGGATAACAACTAAAGACTAGCGTAATACTAACAGAAAAAGAGAAAATGGATAAAAGAAAAAATATAAAACAACAGAATAAAAATTGTTTAAAAGAACGTAAGTTGCTCAACAAAGACTTCCTAGGCACGGGAAAAATAAAAAAACTCGATGGATTTTGAAAATCGTAAAAAAATCGTGTCTGAATTAAATTGATCTTGCTTTGGGAAATCATGAAAAAATAATGAAAAAGGACACAAGATTCTAGAGTTGTGTTTCAATATAAAAGAAATATATCTTTATTTGAACCGGCTCCGTGGCTTAATGGTTGCGGCTTCTGCCTCGAAAGCAGAAGGTTAAGGGATCAAATCCCGGTCGGTTCCATTGAAATTTGGAATCAGGAATTGAACTTTGAATATGAACAAAAAAACCTTTAAGAACCAAGCGGGATTCGAACTCACACCTTTGGATTGATGGTCTGGGACGCTAACCAGTCGGCCATCATGGAGTTAATGCTCTAGAACTGAATTGTGATCCGTAGTGGCGAAATAATGTCACAAGGTATAACTAGGCTTAGTGATTTTTCACGCTCAAAAATTGCAAATTTCACGGGGACTTTAAATTCAAAACAGCAAATTTCACGGAAATTTCGCGGAACGTGAAAAATATTAAAATAACTATGAAAATCTTCCGTTTAACTTACATAAACCACTTTTTATGCATTACGTATATATTGGGTCTCGTGGCGCAGGGGTAGCGACTTCGGCTGCCGATCCCTATGATGCTATGAGACGCGGGTTCGATTCCCGCCTTATCCACTGAGCTTCTATCGGATGGTGAAGTAAAACGTCGGTCCCGGTTTCTCCTGTCTCTTCAGAGGCGCTGGAGCAGAAATCCCACGTTAGAGGAAGGCCATGCCCCGGGGGGCGTAGTGCCAATAGTTTCGTTTATATATTGTTTTCAATAAACTGAAAAAAATCCTTACTTAATTTGAACGAGACATAAAAAAACTTTTAATAATTAAAAAAAAAATCACTAGGTTTATGGATGGACTTTATATTTTTTTGAAAACAAACTAAAAGGTATACGTATTGTCATTTATTGAGTTGCTTTTTTATGTTCGACTAATATAGCTAAACAGTTTTTGCTGATTTGCTACTATTTTATTCAATTTTATATCAAAGCCATCATCTAACAATTAAAATAACTTTTTTGCGACATTTTGCTCAGTTGAAAATAGATCAGTAGTGCGGTGCCTGTGTGGACGCTCAGTCCTGTTTTTTCGTGCTATTATCCGTCTCTTTTGTGTCGCTGTTCGAGTGCATGGGGTGATTGGATTTCTTCTTCTTCTTTTTTCATTTATTTTTTGTTCGCGCGTTCGTTGGCCGATGAATTTTATTTTTGTTCTCTTTATATAGTTTTCGATAGAAACGATCCGATTTTTGTTTTTTGAGACAAGCAAGTCGTATTGCTGGATTAAATCCTTTCCATATCATCGAGGATCGGAAGGCACGTCGACGAATATGTTTTAAGGCTTATGATACAAAATAATTTTAATGCATGAAGCCCTTCCTACATCACCGTTGATCGGAAGGCACGCCGACGGAGAATTTTTAGAGAATCGCGGTCGAATTAATACTATATTTAAATCCCTAGATAGCTATCTTTCCGCAGCCGGCTGCCTAAGATTTTTAAAATTTCAACCGATAAACAAATTGCTAATGGTCGCATCACCTACCACAGTGAATCCTGACCTCATACCCATCTTACTAACCCCTCAAAACTCATGTGATACTTTGTCGGAGATGCAGCCGATTTAGCGGTCCCATCACTCAAGTATCGGTTAACATTCCCATCCACTTCCCCGTGTCTTACCTCTGGTCGTGGCCGGCGTCGGTATTGATCAGCACGATAGGGACCTTTGAAAATTGCGAAGGGGTGATGATTGGTTCCTTCTTTTCATCTGTGGTCTACGGAGCAATGTTTGGGGGTCCTGGTCAATAACGAAGTAGCAGCTACGGGTAGACACCAATGCTATGCTATGCTATGCTATGCTACATTTTGCTCAGTTGAAAATATTTTTAGGGTTTTATCTCACTTTTCGAAAACTAAATTTAAAATCAATAGGCAAAAATAATTTTACCTGTAACGAAATCTTCAAAATTCTATTCAAAATCAGAACAGAATACAAAAACAATCACCCATTCACCCAAATAATCAAATATCGTAAAAATCAAACAGAACTTAGCAAAAATCTGAAATGTTCTTGAAATGTGACTTTAAAAATATAAAAACTACATAGAAAAAAACTAACTTATAAATATTGATTTAATATTGAATTAACCAAGATTTAATATTTAAATTTCATTTTAAATTATATCTTTCAAATTTCAAATTAAATAATGGTTAAATTGTTATTACAGCTATTGAAAATATTTGCTAAATTCAGTATGTTTTCTAAGAAAAATTGACAAACTATTATTTAGAGTGTCAAGAAAATTGCAATCTATTTTTTAGTAATTTTTTTTACTCTGCTAGATTTCAATTTTTCAATCAATTTTTTTTTGCTCTTCCGGTTAAATCATTGTTTGGAGGAAAAAGGAAAGACTTTTTTCACTGATTGTTACTTTTACATAAATTTTTGCTTTTAATTGATTGAACCAATCAATGAAATCAAAAAAAAATCTGTGAAATCTTTAAAAATGTATCACAATATACTTGTTCGATAAAATTTAACAAGTTTTGGTTGAGAGAATATTTTTTTCTTTGACTGATTTCTGCAACAATCATTTAATTTTTCACGGCCTTCACCTCTCAGTAAATGTGCTATCAATTTTATGTTAATGTATGTTTTGCTACCAATTGTTCAAATCACGCTTTTCTATTGAAAATTAATAAAATTTACTTTAACAGCCTTTTATGAATGAAATATTTATTATGTTATCAATATAAAGATTTGATTACAGAAAATTTCACGGAATTTCACGGAAAACTTCAAATCCCGATTTTCACGCTGTCCGCGAAATAGGTACAACATATCAAAACCATTATATAGGTACTAACATCGTCTCAAATCAGCCCAGGGCCATCTCATATACTCATGAACTGGACGAGGGAGTCGTGGATTGCCTGGCCCGAGTCATCTGCTTTACCGATCTATGTCTGTACAATTTAAGAAGAAATCGTTAGCCAGAGAAAGGTATTCGCTTCAAAGGTTCTTGAGATATATGGTGGTTACTAACCGAACCGTCTCAGTTGAAATATACTGCGGTCATGGCCAAGTCCTGCCAAGACGGGGGTTCAAATACATACATACATGCATACAAAAGAAATATAACTTTATTCGATTTGATTATGTTGTCAACTATACAACTTGTAGCAGGACAATTTCTAGGATTTGAGTCAATGAATCGAATAAATAATTTGTATGCTAACAGTACTTTTCAAATTTTCACAGGATACAAGTTCTTTTTTTTCTACAATTATAGCGATAGAATCATCGAAAAAGCAATAAGAAGTTTTCAAAAGATAGACGATGTAATTATAGATGAAATGACCTTCAGAGCCATTTTTAACTCTAGATTTTTGATTTGAAGAGCTTAATCGATAAACCATTTTGATTATTTTACTATTTCGATGCCTCTGTGCTCTCTACTGCTAACAGCAAGCTTAACACAAGAGAGCACAGAGGCATCGATTTGAAAACAGTGAATGTTGTAATTTTGGTAGATATTGACTATTAAAATCATTCTCTTGTGCATCATTGGATTGTACTTGGAAGACTTCAGTACTGGTAAAAATATGATATATATTAGCTGTAGTTTGGTTTTTTGCTGGATATTTTAAATTTCCAATGTATGACAATAATTTCTTTTTTATTACAAACATGAAAAAGTAAACGTGAACAATGTTACTTGCATTGGGAACAATGAAAAATCTGTAAAACTTTTTTGATGCATAATTCAAACATGAACAATCAAAGTTGAACAGTTTCTTCCCAGATCCTGATTGATTGAGTTTTGTGCACTTTTACTCGAGAGTATATTTGAAAACCAACAGGTTATTCCTGGAAGCTCAAGGTTCCATTACCGATGATTAGCATCGCCAACCACGGAACAGGGGCCCGTCTGACCAATGACCACAAACTCGTTACCTTGAGTTTGTTGATTGTTTACCAAACATTGCCCAGCAGTAGCGGTTCGCCTCAAGGGTGCACAAAGATGTTGCTTATACCTTTATACACAGCAGATATCATCATCACCAACAACATCCCTCAGCGTGTGTGATGTGGTTGTTCTCGAAAAGACCAGTCAATGGTAGGGAAAAGAAACCCAAACCGAACCATTAGGAAGCAAACGATATCCGCAAATATTGACGAACGATTACGTCGTCGAGCGCGCTGAATATTGAATGATCTTCGCTCTGGCCGCTCGACGGGATTCGAACTCAAGATGTTTGATTTTTCCGGCACGGCGCGCGCTCTCTCCTGTGTTTATTTGCGGATGATTTCATTCACGATTCCACGCACGGCTCGCCGGGTTTCCACAACCGTGAGGAGCAGTTTGTTGAACTGGCGATTCACGGCGATCAAATATAGCAAAATTACAAATATTAGTTATTGAAGGCAACATTTTGTAAAAAAATTACCTGAGAAAAATAAAGTATTGCATGAAATTAAAAGTAAAATTGATCGATTTTTTTTAACTGTGTGGCCACCATGTTTACAAAACTCTTCCACACCATGATGTCACGCGGTTTGTTCGCGTTTGGCTAGGTTTGGGTTGGATTTGCTGGTCTGCTCTAGGAGGGAGGTTCCGGGCCAGTCACCGGGATCGTAAATGTTGACCGATAAGGGTCGCCACCCGGCTATCAGTCGTTTATGGGTTGGATGTGGTTTGATTTAATTGCGTTTGATTGAGTATCGTAGATAGCACAAATCTATGAATACGCTGGAAGTGAACGGTTTTTCAATTTAGTCACATTGTCACACACACACTCGATGGTATCAGGCTGTTTGAACGGGCTAAGTGGTGCAGTCTTATCTCCACTTGAGCTTCGAAGTGTTGACACACATTGATTCACTTTGTTGGTTTATCTATGGAAATACCGGATTTTTGATGGGCATTTAGCACTCATGGTATTAACTTCGTGATTACATTGGGAATTTAAATGAAACTTGATAAAAAGCAAGTTTGCAAAAATTACTTGACAATTTAAAAATTAAGGATATTTCATGCGTTAGATGTTGATAAGCTTTGCATAAGTGTTTGAAATACAAACTGGAATACCTATTTTGTTTTTAAATCATACTCACATCATTATAAGATAAACAAACAAGCAAGTTACATCTAAAACATATTCGTTTTCTAAAAAAAGCTTAACATCTATTTTTGAATCCATTTTTGATCTTCAAATAACACTGAAAAGAACTTTTCAAATTTAGCAAACAAAGTTTTGGAAGTTTTACTTGTTTTATTTGACTTGTAATGATTAAAATGAAAATGGTATTGTTCTTTAGTAAAAAAAGAAGAACAAGTGAAACGATAGATTTATGAAAATGCAAATTCCGATTTTTTATACAGATCTTCTATAAGGCCAACATTGAATTAGACAGTAACTCTTCAGCTTACTTCAGCTATTGAATGATGCCTGTGGAATCTAAATTTCCCTTTCAAAAATAAAAAAAATTGTCCAAATTTTCTATGCAAACCGTATTTTTTCACCTCCAATTGCACCGCATATAATTTAATGACTCTTGAAAAGTGTGAACGAGATGCCCTTCAGCATGCAGTTTCTTTCACTGAACAAGTGCTGTCCTTAACCTCACTCTTGAGAGTCATTATTTTCATTCGCTATCACCTCGCAAATGAGGCATTCAACGGAGTGAAACATACCTCTCAGAACTACCCAGACTAATGAGAAGCAACATGAATCATTCTTAGCCGCGGAAACGAGCCCCAATGCATCGTAATTTTTCCCAGTGACATTTTCGCCAATTGAATCCGTGTGTGTGTAATGATCGGAAAATAACTCGTTCCCACGACCAAAAGCGCAAATTTGCAAAAGTCGACCATAAACAGTAAAAATTGCATCCCATAAAATCCCGAAATCTATTGACAAAGCCCCCTCTCCCCGAGCAAATCCCGTAACACATCGTTCGCCATAAATTGTGCACCATTTTCCGCACGATCGCGCGTACTCGCCAAAGTTGTTGGAACTGGCAAACGATTGTACGAACAACATCATCATCGGCGACGACCAGCACAAAAATTTCCCAACTTTGCCGTACCGAAAAATTTACACAATGATATGTTTACGACTCTGGAAGTGGAAAGTCGTAAAAAAGTTACATTCAAATATGGCCAAATTTATGACGCACCCTTAACAGCCTGAGAGACTCAAACGAAAATATCAGCTGAAGAAACTCTTCCTCCTTCCTTGGTTTCGAAAAGCCATTCCAAACCACGAAGACTCGAGCAAGATGAAGACACCTCGAATGATGATAAAATAATGGTGTTTAAAAAGATGTTTAAACACAAAATACCGGCAGGTCCGACCGAAGACATCAAACGAACGTGAGCGGACGGGGACAAATACGAGAAACGTTTCGTCATAATGAAATTATTCAATTAATTTACGATTGGCTGCGGGGAGCAGCTTCTCATTGCTTGTTGGCTTCCTGGAAAGAGGAATGAGAGAAAAACGTGGCACTGTGAGTAAAATTATCAGTGAAGAGAAACATCGAATTATGAGATTCTCAATCGCGATCATAGTTGGCCGATCGTCATGAAATGATGTTCATTCGAATTTGAGCTCTATCTTCCTCTCACTACCATTAAAAGTATTCTCTCTCCTCGCTCCCTCGTTTAAGGATTGAATAGGTGAGTGAGCGATCAGCTTCACTCAGAATCGCTTCATGCGATTTGATCACTCACTCGGTAACGATCAGGAGAAGGAAAGGTGTTTGAAAGGTGTTAGCAATTCTTTAAGAATTCGGTGAGCAGTGAGCAACCAATCGCTGGCTGGTTTCGACTCGTTTGCGCTTATGACTGAGTGATTGGAACTCATTGATCTCGTTCAAAGAGTCGAGCGTGATTAAGAGTCAGATTCGTCTGTGATTTTCTTTTGTGACATTCTATGTCTCAAATTATTTTTTCACTGTGTCTTCCAACCAAAACGACACAGCACACAATATCGTCGATGATTTCAAACAAACATACTCCTCCAGCAGCGGTGCCGAATCTCGTTCGTCTCGTTTTTTCTTCACTCTCGCGCGAGTTCCGTTCTACGACTCGACCACTCGAGGTTCTCAAACGAAACGGAAATTTTTAACATTGATTTCCCACTTAACACGTGCCACGTGCTGCTTCCGTTTCCAGATGATTAAACCACAGAGTGAGAGACAATGCGCTGAGGAAGAGTCGTCTGCTGCTCCGGGAACTGAACATCATCGAGAAGCGATGGGGAGAATTTTAATTGATGGCTCAAGACATTGACGGGATTTAATTGGAATTTAATTACTGTGTTAGTGCCACTCTTCGGGTGGAGCATGTGCCGAGTGGCAGTTAAGAATGGATCATTAAACAAATCAATTGTTGCCTGAAATCGATTCAATTTATTAGAGAAGAGAGAGAGGGAGTACAAATCGAAGCAACCTTTGACCACTCGAACGACGAGTGCAGGTTGGAAAGAGTCCAAGAATCGCTGCACATCAAAGTAACGCACCTAACCTCAAACCAGGCCTACTTTGATGCGATGCCAGGCTCTGCACATCAAACAAAGAAATTCATTGGTTGGAAATCAAAGCATGCTTGATGACTGGTGCACGTTTTCGAAATTCCAGCAAACCAACAACAACACTGAAAACGCAGATAATGGCGCAATGATCTGATAAAGTGCCCAGAATAAAACGGCAAGCAAATTGAATAACAAACCCCCTGGAACGAGACCGCACCGATGACAGAGGAGCCGTCAATTCCGAGGAAACAAGAGAAAGAAGAAACGATTGAAGAATTGAGATATCCTGCCCCCAAACGACGACGACGTGTCTCTCGGACTGATCGACGAGGAGGCAAAACAAAAAAAATGAATAAATTCCTCCTCCCGCAATCATATTGTTTATTCGTACTGCTCAATTATGCTCTTTTTTTCTCTTTCTCTTCTTTTCACTGACTTTCCCCGCGCGCCTACTTTACATATTTGTGGTGAGCGGCCTACTACTAGCTGCTGACGCGAGCACAATACTCGTCGATGATAATGATAATAAAAAAAAATAAAAATAATATCCACGAGCACGATTCGTTCCGCGAGCTGTCGATTGTCACCGCGGTCGTCGTCGTCGTGACGGAGAGGAAATCTTTATCAATCAAAATACGTGAAGCGAAGAGGGATGAGAGCGGGAAGGAGAGACAGAAAAAAACTTTGCTTTATGATGACAATTGTTTGATCATCTTGGAGGAGCAATCGCTCGGATCTGAGGGGCACCAGCTGAGAGTGTTTTGATGTATTGGAATGAAAATCTTTTAGGATCTCATTTGAGTTTGAATTATTGTGTTCAAACGCCTTAATATTGCTGAAAAAACATGTCGGAAATGATTGAACAATTACCACTGCACAGGTTTTATTGCTGTTTGAACTGAGAGAAAAGAGCTCTCAATCTGGCAGTAAAATGATACAGTGAACGGACCGAGAGAAAAAATCCCTAGATGGTTTAGGACATTTTACTCTCAGTTTGTTATACGAAAGATTAGCAGTTCAACAAGTGTTTTAAAGGTGAATCGATGCAACAAACGTTAACATGACAAGTGACTTTTGTGGTTGATTTGCTCTTAGTACTTTTATTATAAATATTTTTAAACTCAGACTGAGGGATTTTTCCTCTTAATGGTGATATGTATTTGAGGAATGGTTTTAGTTTGTACGTTAAATTTTTAAATCAAGTTTCAAATCAATAGAAATTTCACGATTCCAGAACCATACGACTAACAACACTACCAAAAATTCACCTGGAATCACGTATCAAACCGGCAGGATCCAAATGCCGGGTGCCAAATGATATTTATCGCCCATGAAAAGACGAAACTTGTCCGTTCCCAAATCCGTATCGCACACGTGTACTACCTACCTGGCCACCGTTCCAGCGTGGTCTCGGTCGTAGTCGCATTAGATCATCATAAATCTTAATTACGAACGTCAATCTTGATCAACATTACCTTAAGCGACACACCACATAGCTGCTCTGGATTTGTTGTATTTCCCAGTGAGAAAACGTGAAACAGCATCCCTTCTCCTTCCCTCTACCGCTACTGCTGCCATAGCTACTCAACGATGTAAGTCACGTGCCCGTCGTGGTCCTAAGAAAACCACTTCGCTTTCCGTTCCGCATTCAATCTGAATCATTTATGAAATTTTCCGTTTTCGGTCCGGGAGTCTGAGCAGCAGGAGCAAACATGTTGCCTTTTTCCATTAGCGACAAGTGGCGCCTCGTGTGGGCCAACTCTTGAACCAAACCAAAACAGAGACAGAGAGAAAGAGACCGCAACGATCCATTCATCACCCTCTGTGATTTGTTCAGAGGTGGGTAGAGCAGTCCAGAAAGCAAATCCCGCAAAACTATTTAACCGTGACCAGTCGAAAGTCCCCTGGACAACCCCGCAAAGAAGAAACACCAAAAATCGACGACCCCCGAAAAAAGGTTAAGAGGGTGAAGTGACAATGAACGAACCTTCCGAAAATGTGAACCAGATGTTCAATGTAGTGAATCATTATGAATAATGAATGAGAGGAACAAGGACTATCGTTGTCGGGCTCCACCACCACCAGCACCAGCACCGGTGTGTGGGAAGAATCTCCGGAAGGACGACACTCTCGTGCCGGAAAGTTTATGGAGCAAACGCAGAACTGTGTGCCGCCTGCCTGCTCCGGATGTCAAGTGGTGGTGGTCCGATGTACCCGCCGCGTTTGCCGGAATGAATATAGAACGAGAGCAGCGGAAAAGCTCGTCCTTGCACACAACTCTATCGTGAAGGTTGGCAAAAGGTAAAACTATGCATTTTGAATAGTTTTTCTGGCTGAAACGCCAAAATTTGGAAAATATCAAACGTAGAAAAATCACTAACCTCAGAGGATAAAAAACCCTCATACTGAGTGTAATAATGGTACAATAAATAGACTGAGAGAATCTTACTCTTAGAATACAAAAACTCTGAAATTCGATTATCCGAAGGACTTCAAGGGAACTTCGGTTCTTTGGCAATATTGGTTTCATATTTAAGCTTGAGATTTCTTTAAAAGTAAACGCAACATTATTTTTTCAGTGTTAGATTTCAGAGCGTACAATTTCCCGTCCAGGAAAATAAATTCCTGGGATTGACTGGAGATTTCTATAAAAAATCTTTCTCATTTCCCTGGAAATTTGCACGTTTGTACGTTTCTGATTTCTATGTACAGTCCAGACTCGATTATCCGAAGGCCTGGACAAAATTTCACTTCGGATAATCGAACCACAAAAAAAGTATTTTTTCGTAGTTTTATTTTTTATTGTTGAGCAAAAGTATGAACCCTAAACTTCCCTAAACTGATTTAGAAATTTTAAATCCAAGATGGCGGCTAAAAAAGCGGTCATGAAATATTGAAAAATGCATTTTTTTTATTTAAAAGGCAAACAACCATTCACTAAAATTGGGTCGCAGAACTCGAATTTGATGTTAAAAGTAGAAAAATAAAAGAATAAGAAAAAAAAATTTGTTCGTGACTCGATTATCCGAAGTCCCATACAAACCTTTGAATAAACGAACTTCATAATCGAGGATAATCCAGTCTGGACTGTATTAGTGGCTTAACTAAGTAGATGAAATTCAATTGATTTAAAAGTTTTTGAGAAATTACAGTTTGAAGTTAAATTATATGAAATATAAAAAACTAGTTAAATATTTAAAAAATAAAAGCCTTATCGTCTAATGAAGATAATATCTCGTTAATTTAAAATAACTCTTTGTTCCAAATAAGGACTGTTCATCGAAATAATTTATTTTGCTGAAAACTAATCAATAAAAATTGATATATTAAAGAATGTGAACATGTTTAAAAAATGGCTCTTAATAATTGAAAATTGAGAAGTGATTTCATAGAAAACAACGTCTTCCAAGTTAAAACACTAAAAGCTGTCAAGGAAAAAACACTATGTACACGTTAGATTTTTAGTTAATTCAATGCTTTACTTTTTCAAATGAGAGCTAAAACCAGAAGTTGTTGCAAAATAAAAAAAAAGAATGATAACTTGGATTCTGGAATTTTCAGATAAAAAAACAAGTGTTTACATTTGCTTACAGTGCCTTTCAAAGACCAAAAATTAAAAAAAAAGATTTTGCTAACATGTTAGCATGCTAACATGCTACCCAATTACTTTTATTTTGCAATCGACGATATCTTGGAACTATCGATGCAATTTCTAATGTTTAAAAAATGAAACTCTCCTACACAGCTAAAAAAGTAGTTATCCAGCTGCGTGTAAGAGGCCTGGGTGTTAAATAAATATTGCATTATTTTATGCAATTTTATGTAATTTTACACCCTGAAATATGTAGCCCGTCACTATGGGAAACCTACTTGACCGAAATGTCAAGCTCATTTATGCGTTTATCCTTGCAGCTTTTCATCGGTCTGATGGCCGAGTGGGCTAAGGCGCCAGTCTTTAGTGTTGGTGCTGGGTTTGAATCCCGTCGGATGCAACTTTTTTTTGTGTTTGCAAAAATTGTACATGCAGTGTGTAATAAACGAAACGAAACTATTGGCACTACGCCCCCCGGGGCATGGCCTTCCTCTAACGTGGGATTTCTGCTCCAGCGCCTCTGACGAGACAGGAGAAACCGGGACCGACGTTTTACTTCACCATCCGATAGAAGCTCAGTGGATAAGGCGGGAATCGAACCCGCGTCTCATAGCATCATCGGGATCGGCAGCCGAAGCCGCTACCCCTGCGCCACGAGACCCACATGCAGTGTGTAATATTAAGTGTTTATTTTGACGAAGGTGATGTGCATGCTTCTGCATGCGATTTTACCATCAGATTTTTTGCTGTGCATCTCTTTGAAAAAAAAATGTTTAGAATTTTAAAATCACGACTACCTTTTCAAAAAGGAGAAAAAAAAACATATTTTTTTTTTGTCTTTTTGAATTGTGAGTCGTTATTTTAAAACTCAAAGAGATGAGAAAAAATCACAAATGAAATTGGATCAAAAGTTTTCAAGATATCTTCGATTGAAAAATGAGGGCTAAATATGTAGCACTAAGAAATATCCAATGATTCCCATTTTTCGATCTTATAAAGGTCATGTGACGAAAAGGTCATATCTCGAAAAACAAAATATGACCGAATTCGCTAGCGTGTGGTCCACTTTTAGTGAGAATTACTCTAAAGCTCAAAAGTTGGCTTTGTAGGCCAACCAAAAACAAAAGAGTTAAAGTTTGTTTAAATCAAGTTTTTGCAATAAAAACATAAATTAAAATCTAACTTAATCCACCTATGTGGTCAAATCCACGAAAATCTTTAATCTCTTAGAATGGCTAAAATGGCCGATTACCTATACAACGATGGGTCGGTTGATGGATACGAACAATGTTTACAAACAAATAAGTGAGATTCGACTTATGAAATGTACATAAATATCACTAAATTGGTCATAACTTGAAACGGGAGTGCCAGAATCTTCAATGTTTTGGACTCATTCGAAAGGTCTTTTGATTACCTAACTAACGAAGTATAACATACTGAAAGTAAGTTGTTTTTATGTCACTTTTCGGATATTTGCGAATTATAATATGTACATGAATGTGGATCTCTGAGCTCGTTTATAAAAAAGTTCATTTTCAGAGCAGGATAGCCTTAGTGAGGAAGGTAAAAATCAGGAGTTTTGTTTTTTAAGTACTATTTTTTCCTGAAAAGTCTTGACCATAAACTGAAACTTTGCCGAAGATGCCAAATCGATCATCCCTTATCAAGCAAGATACGCAGATAGCTTTTTTATAGAAAACTTCCAAGTTCATATGGAGACTTCTGTTAAAAAAGCAATGTAGCAAAATATCTTATTTGGACATAAGAAATTGATGGACAAAGTCAAATCTAAATCAATGCATTGAATTTTTAAAGGTCAATTTGCAAAACCGTAGAGTATTGCTCAGCTGTCTTCAATTTCAAAACTGGCATTTCGGTCATTTTTCCATAACCAAAAAGCTTAAAGCCAAAGTTGAGTTAGCAGCAGATAAAAAATAACGCCAAAACGTGAGCACATAAAAAACACTTAAATTCGCCCCGACGACCGAAAAATGCATTTTCTGGTTCGCTCTAGTCTGGGGTCCTCGTCGGATGATCCTCATGTGCAGTGTGCACTCTCTCTCTCTCTCTGGGGCCGTGTCCCGGGGCCTTGGCAATTCATCCGGAACGCGCTCTTCTTCTCCTGTTGTGGTAGCGCATTCGCGTGGCGGTGGTGGTGCTGATTCGATGGCGAAAAAGGAACCAACATTCTATGGGGGTGTATGTGTGATATGTGTGTGTGTGTGCCCACATGGAACGGTGAATGCAATTTTGGAAATTGAAAAAAAGAACACCAAAAACCGCTCCAAGAGCGAAAGCGAAATCCAAAAACCATAAATTATGGGTTTTTACAAGTGTTCTATACAAGCGTTTTATTTTATTGCACTTTTAAATCGTTTTGTTCTCTGTTGAACATCTTTCTGTGTTTGCACAACACAACCGACGTGACTGGGTCGTGGGAGGGGCGGGGGAAAAAAGGACAAATTTCGCGCTCCAAATTCGGGGACAGCAGCGCACACGGGGGTCACATAGTCGGACCGTGTAAGCTGTCACGTGGACACAATAAATACACTTTGGGTCCTGGCGGAGGAGTTTGATGGGATCGTCGCAAATGGTACGCACTTTCACCCGTGATTTTTTTTTTTGCGTGGAAAGTTGGCAGTGTAGGCTTTGACATTTTATTTTATAGATTGAAAAATGTTTAAATAAAAATTCGTTTTCCAGTGTACATCCAACTTTTCCAACAAAAATACAAGATATACACTATAATCAAACAGAGACATTCCAAGACAACTTTTCACCCCTCATCCTCTCGGAACAAACATCCCTTCTTCAAATATTAGCAGTCAACAGCTTCGCAACGCCTCCGGTTTGGCTAATCTAATCTGGCAAGACCCTCGAGTCCCCTGGACATGACAAAGTTGTCCCTGTAGCAGCACCTGCCCCTGCCCGGGTGTGAAAGTAAAACACGACCGTCTGTGATTTCCCAGTAGGGAAATTTTCCTGAAACACCTTCATTGTGCCCCCTTGAACACCGCGACAATGCAACCTACTGTCACTGTCGATCCAAGGAGGCCACTTACAGCAGCAGTAGCCTGATGTGACGATCGTAAACAGTCAGTGGAAGATGAAACTTTCCAAAAACATCCACTTTCCACTCTAGAATGAACGGACCGAAGTAGGCTCGGCGCTTGATGTGGTGTTCTGCGCTACCTAATTAGTAAAACAAACATCGCCTGCTGCGTCTCGGCTAGAGAGAGTTGGCGAGATTTATGTCTCAGCTGAGGCAAGTGACATCATTCTGGGGCGCGCGACGGATTGTTGTAAATTTTTGGTTTGGCTTTTTACGAACATTTTATGGAGTTGGGGAGATGGCCAAAATCTTAATTGCCTCTTGAGCGGGATTTAAAGTTTTTGGTTTCAATCCTTCCTTCAACTAGGGTATGCAAATAGAGTGAGTTTATTTTGTAGCATCTCTAACGATTCTTAAGCTCGGCCAAAACAATCAAGACGAAATAAAGTCATAAGGCGTGACTAAGTAAATTAAGGGAACACCCGGGGACTTGGCGAGATGTCGTGAGTGTCAATCGTGTCCAAAAACCGTCCAGCAGCAACTAAAACAATACTAAAATCAAACAACCGAAAACAAGAGCAGCGAGCGGAGTTTGTGGTGTCGCCATCTGGGTACGAACAGCGCCATGACGTCCAAGTTGTTCTTGAGGTAGACTACCCTATTATGGAGGCAAGAAACCCAAACCAGCACGAAGAAGGGACATTTGAACCGTGTCAAATGTGAGAGTGTGACGAGTCGAAGTCGGGTTGTGGAGTCAAGCAGTGTGCGCGACATCAAGAACAGACATAACGGGCAATGATTGAAGTAATTGGATATGAAAGAGCACTCTCTTCAGTAACTATATGCTGAGTCGCAAGCGTCTGGAGCAAGAACTAAACTGAATGACGAATGGTCGGTGGGGACCGAAACGGAACTGGCTCGGGGAAGGAAATCTGGATGCAGTAAAAGTTTCTCGGTTCGGTGCTATTTTTATGGGTTGATGTTGTTGTTTTTTGAGGAATTGAACGGTATGGTTTTGCCGGAGAGGCAGGGGCTGAGGTATGCAAATCGTGATTTTCAGTTTCCTGTTTGGGATTCGCGGCGTTTACGCCGCTGTTTAGTAGCGGAATTCAATTTGGAAATCAAAGGGTTGCCGAAAATGATATCATTTGGTCTGATGAGATCATTTGTTATAACTGAATTTTATTGCCGGACAAATTTTCTTTCTACACCTAAACGAAAAGACTCTGGCAAATCGCCACGACTTCTTGAGATTTTGCGACTATATTTTCAGTTTAGAAATTCCCCTCTTCACCGACTCCGACAACAACAACTACTCCCAAATAAAATTGAAAGTTATCTCGAACTCCAACTCCGACTCCAACTTCTTGAGATTTAGCGACTCTGACCGCAGATTCTCAAATTTGAGTTCTTTGACCCATACACTCACACTGACTCTGGCGCTAACTCTCTGACTCTGTCCTTATGACTCTGACTCTGACTCTCTGGCTCTGACTCTCTGACTCTGATTCCAACTCTGACTCAAATTCCGACTTTGACTCCACGACTCCACACTAGGGTGTAATATCAAAATCGATTTTCCAGCACAGCACTTTTTTAGTTCCTTTTGGGGTCCTAAACAACACCCCAAAGTTTGGGACCGATTGGTTTAGTCCTCACTTTGCGCAAAGCAATTCAATTTTCCATATAAATTTGTATGGGGAAAACCATTTTTTTTATTTTGATATTTAACAATTCGACGTTTCATGCTATATCAAAACCGGACTCATATTTGGATGCCCTGGAAGGTGCTCTACAACTTTGCCGAAGAGAGTATGGTGCTAACTTGCTCCTGAAAGAAGTTATAGCGTCCTCAAAACTCGTCTAAAACGTGATTTTCGAGCAAAAAACACGTTTTAGACGAGTTTTGAACACGCTGTATCTTTTTTTAGGGGCAAGCTAGCACCATACTCTCTTCGGGAAAGTTGTAGAGCACATTCCAGAGCATCCGAATATGAGTCCGGTTTTGATATAGCATGAAACGTGGATTTAATAAATATCAAAATCCAAAAAAATGGTTTTCCCCATACAAATTTATATGGAAAATTGAATCGCTTTGCGCAAAGTGAGGACTAAACCAATCGGTCCCAAACTTTGGGGAGTTGTTGAGGATCCCAAAAGGAACTGAAAAAGTGCTGTGCTCACTAAATTTGGACAACTTTAATTTTTTCCATACAACAATATTACACCCTACTCCACACCTTGCACTTCTATTCAAGGACGACTTCCGTTTGAACATTTTCCAGCGCCACCTTGCGTGTGGCTATCCCGCCCAAATTATCGATCCGGAACCGTTTCGTGCGAGCTTCAATTTCGGGGTTGAGCGCGGCCAAACCAAAAATCACGTCCCACCATAATTCGATGTCATTATCTGTCGATATTTCATTACCGGTTCGCGGTTCCCGAACCCCGACCCCCGAACCTGCCCGCCAAAGTGCGTGGCGATAATGATCGGAAATCGGCTTCAACCCTCGATTTTTCGGCGCAGAGAGGGGGTGGAGAACCCATTTTGGAGCCCGGTCATCGATTCACCCCGGCCATAAATTAGGGACCGTGTTTTTCCACACGCATAACTCTTTCGAGCGGGCCCTTCAAGGGAATTCATTTGGCCGCGCACCTTGAGGGAATGGAATTCAATAAAAAAAACCCGCCTCCTCTAAACGTTTTTCCGCGCGGTCTGGCGGGCATCGTAGCAGGCTTATCTAGCTATGTCGCCATGGCAAACTATTCCATAGCCCATTACCAAATATTTTTATTGAGCTTAGTCCGAATACGCACTCAACGCTAATCTGAGGGAGGTCTGATTTTGGAATTGGTTGTGCGATGTTCTTTGAAGTTCCAAGCCGTAACTCGGCCATTACGAGTACCACTTTGGATACGGCACTAGATAAAGAGCTCCGCGCAAAAGGGGAAAGAACGAACATGCATCGGTTCTTCCTTGTTTGCTTAAGCGATAACGACCTGGCCTTATCTTGGGTCGTGATTGACGAGAGTTACACCGGTGGTGTCCCACCACCTTGGAAAAAAACTATTATCGGCGTTTGACAATCGCGCTGAGTTGTCAGGGGTGACACAGCTCTCTGGGTGTTGGTAGAAAGAGGGGTCGAGTAAATATTTACTTTTGAACGCATTTGAAATTGACTCAATATTATTTTTATCACTTTTCGTGCCTCCAACTCACCTTTGTTTATTTGTCAAATGTCTTAAAATGTCTTTGAATGTTTTCAAACATCCAACGTCTTCAAATGTCTTCAAATGTCTTCAAATGTTTTAAAATATATTTGAAGACACTTGAAGACGTTTGATGTTTAAAGACATTTTAAGACATTTAAAGAATGTTTTCAAATGTCTCCAAATGCCTTAAAATGCCGTCAAACGTCTTCAAGTGTCTTCAAATGCGTTCAGCTACCTTTGTCTTCATTTGTCTCTTAATGTCTTCAAATGTCTTCACATGTCTTCAAGTGCCTTCAACTGCCTTTAAACGTTTATATGTCTCTAAATGCCTCGAAATGTCGTCATATGTCTACAAATGTCTTGCAATGTTTTCAAATGCCATCAATCGTCATTAAATGTCTCCAAAGGTCTTCAAATGTCTTCTTCTGTCTTAAAATGTCTTCAAAGGTTTCCAAATGTCTTCAACTGCTTTCTACAAAGGTCTTCAAATGTCTACAAAGGTATTCAAATGCCATCACACATCTTCGAAGATCTTCAACTGCCTTTTGGCGTCTCCAAATGTATTCAAATCAAGATTCAAATATCTTAATGTCTTCTAGGGTCTTCAACTACCTTTAAACGTTGATAATTCTCGAAATGTCTTCACATGCCTGCACTTGTCTTCAAAGGTATTCAAACGTCATGAAATGTCTTCAAAGTTCTCTACTGTTACTGAATTTTACATCTCAATATTTTTTTACTTTTTTAAAACCATGAAACGCATTCTACGACGTCAAACCCAGCATACAGCTCAATGGATCACTTTTCCACTCCAGCAAACCTTAATTCAACAAGCTAACCTGCATAAAACATCCCGTCAACCTCTCCTCCCAAAATTACGTTCACTTGAAGTCATTGCTAATTCATCATCTCCATTTCGACCGGTCCGTAATCGGCAGGTTCAATTGCACCTTGGCCATGGGGGTGTGCGCCCGGACTCCTTTGATGTGCAAATTCCGAACATTTTCTCGATACGCCCCATTTGGAATTTCCCCCGACATCCACTCACTTAGTCAGTCAGTCACAGTCAGTCAGTCGGTGACTGCTTGGATGTCTCTTGGGTATTTACATTTTCATTTCACCTTTCACAGCTTGCCTCGATGACGACGCCCCGACAGCGGTGGAGATCTTTGACAGGACTACTGGCGATGACATCCGCGCGCTGTAAAAATCTCTGGCCAATGTTTGCGCTCCCGACTTGGATCCGCTGATTGGCAGGATTGGCCGCGTGCTTTCCGTCAAAGTCCGTCCACTGAAACAAATAGATGTTTGAGTAGCTGTCAACGCCTACTTCGTAGGCGTCGCGATTGACAGTCGCAACTTTTATTTTCACTGTGCTCGACTTGTTTGCGCAGCGCATTTCCGCCAAGTCGTCTTCTGGCGAAGCTCAATTGCATCTAAATCTACCAAAGAGCTCTCAAACTTTGCCCTACACCCGCTCTGTTCGCTTCATTATCTCATTAGGGTGGAATGAAAATTAAATGAATCACACTCACTGTCTCTCTCGCTGTGTCTGCGTCGGTAAGACTGTCGGTTAAACGTCTGACTGACGGCTGGGAGATCCCGATGGTGAGTAGGGACCTACATAGGGAAATGAAATGTTCTGGGAGAAATTTCAAACACCCAAAGCCATTCAAATTTAAGGTTGAAAAACTTGTAGTTTTTCTTTCGTGCTGGCACTTTCTTTATACCGAACAAGCACAAACATAACAAAAACTACCAGATTATTATCAACAACAGTTTTACAATACTTGTAATTGTTATAAGTCTCGTTTTTTGCCAAAATTATTTTAAATTGATTCCAACCTTGTTCTTGCATGATCTTGTTGCTCGATTGGAACCCCGATTTGACAGTTCGATTGGAACCCTGAGAGTGACATTTCGCCTCTCCATATAGGCTCTCTAATGGTGAGGGAGGCGGTTTGTGTTTATGTTTCTTTTGGGAGGTACCCGCAGATTGAAAACGAACGCTAAGGAGAGGTTTTTTGGAGGTGATTACAGTAATTCAACGTGAGAGAGTTGGAGGAAGGTTGTAGCAGAAGCAGATTTCTGTTTGAAGTTTGCTTTCGTCTGCTCAACGAGATGTGATGGATTGAGTCGTTTAGGTTGATAAATTGAATGAGGTAATCAAGATTAGCCTGTTAGTAAATCAGCAATATTTATCAGCTGTTTCTAATCGAAGTAGATAGCGAGCTTAAAACAATCGCAGTAGACTTTGACAGCTCGAGATAACGCCTGTTTGACGTTCATTCGTAACGCTTCGCGCAAAGGTGTCTTTGATCTCCCAAAACTGATACAATTCCAGAAATTCCGAACAAAGTTCAACACACTTCAACGAAAATTGACAAGTTCCATACCGCCCTCAAACAAGATACAATTCAAAACAAAACCTCACTCTTCATAGTGCCGTACGGATAATGGAAAACATCTGCTAGCCTGCCGGTGTGGTCCCGTCTCCTCCCTTTCGATAGCGCTGATAGTTTCCTACGAACGAGTGCATGAATCAACAGAAAACAGTGAATAAATGAGGAAGGTTTGCTTGCCTTCCCGTGTAGGACGAGGACATGTTACGCTTTTATGGCACAGTGAATCATAACGCGAGGTTCCTTTCGGTTGGAAACTGTGTAACGAGTCGTTTCCGTTGCGAGGGGTTTTCGCTCGCGATCCAAGTTGGCCGGGGAATCATTGCTCAGCGAATGTCAAGGCCCGTTATTAAAATTCCACTCTGCATGAAATTAGGATCAAATTACAGTAGGTCGTGAACTAGCAAGAACGTTCAAAATAGACCAAAAATACAGCCGCTTACCCTACCAGTGAGCGGAGCGCGTTGACACGCCATGACGGATTAGAGTCCCAGCTGTGGGAGATGTCTGGGCTCCGACGACGGAGGTGACCTCAAATCTAACCTAACAATATGTTTCTCCTTAATGAGTTTATGATTGCCTTCCGAGATGGGTTTCCTATGCTTTTGAGTTGCGTTGTGTTGTTGTGGCAGACTGGGACAGGGATCTAGTTATTTTTCCATCTTTTATCAGGAAAACTAGCACAACTCTCCGAGGAATTGAGTCGCGTGACGGCTTGACTGATGAGCATGGGAAAATTGTGTAGAGATGCGCGTTTCCGGCGGTGGGAACGGTAGATCTATGTACAATGAGGAAATGGAGTTTTAAAATGAATTAGGACAAAAACAAAATCTCGAAAAATAAGACATTATTCAAAACATTATTTAGCAGAAAAGTAGCTATACTCTCCAGACTGATTATTCTCTAAAATAACTATCCACTTCAGATTTCAAACTTTTAAACTATAATTACACTTCAAACTCTTCAAACTAGCTCCTCATTAAACAAATTTCCAAAATTTACTCTCTTCATATAATTGTTAACAACTTACGCAATCAACTTTATAAAATATGAATATCTCCTAAAATCACAAATATCTTTCCAAAAATAACTCTCCAAAACTATTATTTAATCACTTTTCTCGATAAATTTAACACAATGAAGTTTTAAAAACTTTTTATTAGGGCGTCCAATTTTCCCGGGTTTTGAATTTCCCGGGAAACGGGAAAAATATTTTTTGAATCCCGGGAATTCCCGGGATCCCGGGAAATTTTTGCAGCAGTCATAAAATCTATGTTTTCATTATATTTGTTACGTTTTTATAGCTTAAATCATAGAATTAGCTCAAAACTGTTAATGGTGATAAGCTACACTTCAATCTGAACAAGGACAGCAGTTTTTAGATAGTTTAAAACACATTAAAAAAACTGTGTTCTTTGATGTGCTTTGGAAATTAATTGAACCAGAATTTTGAATATATTTCTTTTATTTTTTTATTTATATAATATAACTACAAAAGCTTATACAATTTCATTGAAAGTGTCTAAAACAACAAGAAATAAAATTATACCAGACAATGTAACACTTTGGATAAGTTTCGAATTTTATGTTTTATATTTAAAAACATATTTTAAAAATTATCTTTAAGTCACTACCAATCAACTACCAACTGGGGATAATCGGGACTACAGTCTGAATAGGTACAGGAGATTTTAGAGCAATAAATTTGGAAATTTGTGTACTAATTGTTTTGATCTGTTCCTGTTGTAATCGAAATCAATCAAAACAATCAGAACATTATTCAAAAACAAATTAGCTTAAACAGCTGTCTTAATTCGTTACTTTTTCCTGATTTGCTCCAGATGCCGGTTTATGATGAAAAGTTAAATAATTTTTAAAATATTATGCTTTTTTCAAGTTTAAAGTCATAAATGAACGTGAACATAATAATAAGTCTTTTTTAAATAAATAAAATTTAGTAGAAAATATCTAAGGCGCAAAGCATTTTGCGGATCTGTAAACAAAAATTTTAACAATTTTCCCTGCCAAATTAATGTTGTCATATGCCGCATAAAAATTTTAATGCTTTAAAATGCTTATCGATTACTAATTTCCACAACCAAATCTGAATTTCTAGACCAAAATTTGATATGATTTCAATTTCGGGAATTCCCGGGACAAAATATGAAAAATCCCGGGATTCGGGAATTCCCGGTTTTGGAAAAATCCCGGGATTTTTGTCCCGGGAATTCCCGGGATGGACGCACTACTTTTTATAAGTGATTCACTCTCTAAAACATCCATGTGATTACTTACTCTCCACAAGTTATTTTGCCTGACTCTCCATAAATAACGCTCCACAACTACGCTTCAATATCTTTTTCTCATTAAATTTTACAAAATGATGTCTATAAAACTTTCCACAAACAATTTTCCATAACTCACCTGTGATTACACACTCTCATAAACTAAATCTGCTTGACTCTCCAGAAATAACTCTTCACAACTATTTTTCAGAAACTTTTTCTCTATCAATTCTACAAAATGTAATATATTTAACTTGCCATAAGTAATTCTCCATAACTTATCTGTGATTAAATACTCTCCACAATTAAATCTGCTTGACTTTCCAAAAATAGCTCTCCGCAACTAATAAATTCTACAAAATAAAGCCTATCAAACTTTCCACAAGTAAGCCCATCTGTAATTACATACTCTCCACAACTAAATCTGCCTGACTCTCCAAAAATATCTCTCCAAAATATTTTTTTTTTAACTTTTTCTCAGTCAATTCTACAAAATGAAATCTATTAAACTTTTCATAAAAAAACTCTCCACAACTTATCTGTGATTATACACTCTCCACAACTAAATCTGCTTGACTCTCCACAAATATGCCTGATCCTTAAAAACTCTCAATCAATTCTATAAAATGAAGCCTATCAAACTATCCAGAAATAATTTTCAATTATCTATCTGTGATTACATACTCTCCACAACTAAACCTGCCTGACTCTCCAAAAAAAATTTCTCAATAAATTCTACAAATTGATTACACACTCTCCACAACTAACTCTCCAAAAATATCTAATAGAACATTTTTCAATAACTTTTGCTCAATCAATGCTACAAAACGTTGTCTTTGGAACATTCCACAAATAACTCTTCATAAATTATTCTGCTGGTCTAATCTACCATAGTTCATATTTATGATAACTTCTACAACCAGAATTCACAACCAACTCTCCAAAAATAATTTAATATAACTTACCTTGAAATAAAACTGATTATCAAAGTTTTAACTACGTTTATTGAATAAATAACATAAGTGATTATCAACAGCTGACTCTACCCAATTGCTAACTTTCCTTACGCAGAAAAATAAGGCATGTTTGAATCAACAAAACATTTTGTTGATTTGAAAATCAAGATTTTTGTTGAATCAACGTTAAACGTCAAAGCAACTTTTTCAAAACAACAAAAGATTTTTGTGGAATTGAGAAATTCAAGGTTTGTTGCAACGCAAAATCCGCGTTGATTATATTCAGCAAAAAATTTGTTGAATCAAACCTCGTACAGGCTGATCGAACAAAATGTTTTTCTGTGTGCACAAACTACTTTCATACACAATCAATTACAACTATTCTTAATCAGTTTAAAATCTGCTTATCACACATAACTTTACACTGGAAACTGATGGGACAAACGTCCAAACTCTACACAACTGCTCATCAAATGCAGTTTAAATATATAAATCTCTGCAGCAAAGTTAAGCGATCTCTCCACCACTTTTTTAAATAAATTTAGTCTCCCAAATTTTATTGTTTGTATTTTCCTAATTTCTAAATATTATTTTTTTTTTCAATAAGTCTAACAACATGTTTATTTCTTTTTCATTCCAGGTTTGTTGACGCACAAGTACTCTTTTTAAACCACAGATTGACAGGCAGGGAAGTATGGCTTGTTGATTATAGGTGAACTCACCCTAATATGAAAGTGACGTTTTGGTGTCTGCCCAAAATGTGTTTTATTCTAAATTGAAGAATGATGTCAAGACGAACTACACTCACCACTTTTCAAGTTTTGTTTGTCTGGCATTTTACGCAATTAAGTGTAAAATTTCAATTAAAAACTTTCCTAATGTGGTCCTTTCGGTTCGATATTTCACCCCCTTCAGAAACAGCTGCCCAAACTTCTTTTTTTTTCTATTCGTCCTTTCTTCTCACCATTCATGTTATTCTAATGGCCATGAATAAAATGATAATAACCATAATAATTTATTCAGCACGCACCCTTTCGGATTTAATGTTTGCTTTTATATATTAAATTTTTCAAGTGTACACCTACTTTCCATACTGTAGAGCGCGCAGGGACTGCGGGAACCGTTTGAACAAAAGTATTTTTCGAAGGGGCTTCTTCATAAATCTTTCCTCTCGAGAGATGCCTTCGAAAAAGTGGAAAAATCCGATCCGGTTGGAAAAAATAACACAAGTATTATTTTTTCCCCGTCTTCGCCGAAAAGCCAACAAAAAAGGACGACACCCTTTCGGGACGTCTCACAAAAAACACAAACCCCGGTCCAAAAGAAACATCCCGCATTCTCTCGATAAAGTCATCAAAGCATATTTTAAATTTCACCGTTTTTTTCGCACCGGGGCGCTTCCCCGCCTGTCTTACATTGTTCTTACCTGATTCCTTTATTCTCTTGGCTTTTTTTTCTGTTTGAGTTGCGTGAGTGACGCACGACCGGTGACCGAGCTGCCATCTGCGGGATTAAAGGTGAATCTCCTCTGTCGCATCAGAGAGCTGACAGGCGGAACGCCCCCCTACCTCCCCAACCCCGTGCCATAACCTAACTTTTTGTGCGGGGGGATTTTCCGAGGAGTTATGTTCACCCTGGGGCGGGCAAAAAGAACAAGCAAACGTGGTGAAATAATTGCCAGTGACTTCTAAGGAATCTTTTGCCATTGTCTAACCTGAGGGGGCGAACCCACCCTTCCTCACCCCTAGCCGGACTTGGACGCCACTGAAAGGCTTCTTACGAACGCACCAACTAAAAAGGATATGAATGGGGTTGTGTTCTATGGTTGGAAATAATTAATCATCTGGGTTTTATTAGATTTTTTTGTGCAGTTTGTTTGAATTGCAAAGAAGTTTTTTGTGCAGTTGAATTGCGCGTTGAATTAATTTTATGGAATTTTTCAATTCGTTTGAAGATTCTTTAGTGAAAGGGTAGGATATTTTTCATGCATTCTGAAGGAGTCTGATAATAACTTTAGTTTACAATAATTTCTTTTTTTTTACAATAATTTCACTGCCGGCCATTATCATGTAACTTATTCCTCTAAAATTGAGAGCAAAATCCTCTCAATTTTGTTCAACCCCCAAACAGCTGTTCCGCAGCCCAGAACTTCGCCAAACTCACTAATTGTATCAAACGGGCGCGATCAACGCGCTAGATTGGGTCATGCCGGCAAAAGTTTATCAGTCAACTTCGTCCTGCTCCCCACGAGGAGGTGGGGTGACCGGCATGATCTAATAATCGGCACGTTTCCGGCGCCGGCACGTACGAGATATTCATTAGGGAGGAACTCCCGCGTGGTTCAACCCACCAAGCCACAACGCTGACGCATCCTTCGCAAAGCCCACCACAATGTGGCGGGTGTGTGTAGGAGATGGTGAAGTTCTGGGAAATTCGATCCTAGTAGGCGCCAGCAACAGGTTAGGCGTTCGAAAAAGCCTGTCGATTCAGGGCTTCTCGGTTGCTTGGATTGCTTAAAAATAGGAAAATTCTCGAAATTTGCACCCAAAACTCCCCTACTCTAACGAAACTAACGATTTTCGATGATACATCACCTTTTCACCTTACAGCCGAAAGCCACGCGTCGACCAAGCGTCGTCGTAGCATATTGTCGATGTGTGTGTGTGTGTTTCTGTGTAAAATTTATGTACGTTCAGAATGTATGTGTGCGGATGTGTGTGCCAAAGTTGCCGCCGCCGTGGCTGCAAACGATTTATTTTAATTTGAGCCCGACCCCAACTTTATAGCAGCAGTCCAAGCGTTGAGTCCGCGGTGGGCCATGCTGACTAGGAGGTGACCTTTCACCCCCCCGCTTGGTTTAGAGTGTACTATAACAATCAATGAATGTGTTTGGTGAGAATTGTCAAGATTTGATTGGAGAAAACAAGCCACGCTTTTTGAAATTTCTCAATTTTTTCATTGGTAAAATATCTTAACGCATTATTGAAGATATACCAAAAGTTTGAAAAATACGTTTAAAAATCATCGAATAAGATTAAAAATTTAAAATTTTTGGAACCCTAACAAAAACTTCAAATTTTAGAGTGGTAAAAGCGAGAATTTTGGCTAAAATAAAAAAAAAAACAAATTTTTATTACAGTTCAGACTCGATTTTTCGAAAGCCTTGTAAAAATTTCATTTAGATATATCTATTAACTATAAAACATATTTTAGGTTGTCCTAAGCTGAAATGATATAGTGATGAAACAAGTAAAATATTTTACAAAATATTGACTATTTTTTTAAATCTTTTTACAAAAAAAGTTTTAAAAAATGTGACAAAAATCAACTAAGGATTCATGTCAATATTTTTGTTTGATCAAGTTTCATGTTTTTCTCCGATCTATGGTACAATTAAATCTCTGGTTGTCGACCTTTGATTAGTCTACAAAAGCCAGTTTTTTTATCAGCTCAAGTTCTGTTTTTGCAAATGGCTCATTCGTGCAAACCTGTTGATAAAAATATCTTTTTCCAATATTATTCGATTATTTCGTTCTTCGCTATTCACCCAGAGAGAGTTAACCGTATAAATTTTGATTTTCTTGAGATGTCAGATGAATAACAAATTTAGTTGCAAACCAGTTTTGTGAATACAAACTTTTGTTTCCATTTTGTGTCGCTTCACAGAAAAAAAAGAATTTTATAGGTTGAAAGTTTGGTTTGTTGAATATTACCCTTTTTTTTGTAATTTTACATAAAAAATGTGTAAAATGTGAACCTGACGAAATTTCACCAAAAACTGATGAATATTCACCATTCCCTGATGAATATTACCATCTTTTTTGTGTTGGTCATGGCCAAGGGTGAAAAGGGACAGCAATTTTTAGAACACTTGAAAGCTTGATTTTTAGAAAATGATGCACAATTTGTGTTCTTTGGCGTCTTTTCTACCCGAAACCATTAAAAAATATCCAAAGGTTGTGCAGTAAAAAGGCTTAAAAAGCTTCCCCATTGGCTCCAGATGGCGTTAGTTGAATTGGTGAATCAATAGGTTTGCAGCCCTAAAAATTTTGTTTCTATATTTAGCAAAATAGAAGTGGAAAAAACAAAACACAGAAAAAAATTAAACTTTGAATGGTTGATAATTTGATTGGTTGAATATTACCGCTTTTATGAGAAATTTTACCTTAAATGGAGTAAAAATTGTAAATTCATAAGAAATTGATGAAAAATTACCGGTTTCTGATGTAATATAACACATTTTTTTGACACAAAAATTGTCACCATTCCTTGATTAATGTTACCATCATTTTGTGTACACAGCAAAAAAAAAAAATGAATTTTGAAAGTTTGAAAATTTGGTAGGTTGAATGTTACCTCTTTTTGAGTAATATTACATAAAAAATGTGTAAAAATGTGAACCTAATGAATGTTCATCAAAAACTGATGATTATTCATCATTTCCTGATGTAATATTACACATTTTTTCCGACTCAAAATCTGTCACGATTTCCTGATGAATATTTTCATCATTATTCTATGATTTATGTTTTACAGGAAGGGTAGAGGACCCAGAAATCGCCATTCTCCGGTTTACACCCACTTGCTGGATCTAGACTGCATTTAATAAACTTGAACCATTGTAATGTTTCAGAAAGAAAATTGTAGGTCATTTTCTCACCTATTTACAAAATGTTTTCGTAATAAAGTATTTTTTTTAAGGCGAAATGCCAAAATTTCCGTGAGTTAAAAGTGAGTTAAAGTGCCCTTCTTTCCAAAGCGATACATTTTGCCGAAAATTCACTTATGTAATTTTTTATTGCAAATTTGTTTTTGATCTTAAACATATTTTTGGAACCTTATTTTGCACCATTATGTACTAAAAAACCATTCGGCCCTGTCTAAATCTTCATGCTACCCATCGAGTTGCGAAATCTGGATGGTCGGTGTAATCTACAACTTTTAATTACGCACCCATTTTGTAAAGCCAGCCTGCAAAATTGTATGGAGACTTGTATCGAAAAATTAATGATGCAACATTGCTTTTTTTGATATAGGGAATATATGGACATCCATTGAACAATGTTTCATCTAAATGGATTGGATTGTGATATTTCAACGGTTGTGGTTTTCGAGCGTTTGGAAATGGAGATTTTCCCAAGATTTTTGACAACTTTCGCAAAAAAAGACATAATCTTGGGGTGGTGCCAAAAAGTACGAGGGTGGTCTGATTTTCATAAATCTCGAAATTTATGCTTGTTTTGAAAGTATGAACAACGCCTCCAAATTTGAGCTTGATTGGACGAAGTTGATTTCGGGTAAAACTTGGTAATAAAAAGTCGTAGGAATAATATTTTTATCGCCAAAAGTACACTCAATCCCCGGTGGTTGGTCACTTTTTCGTTTGACATTTTTTAGTTTGTACCCCGTTGGTTTGACAAAGTCAAACTAAAACGAACTGTCACTTTAAACACGGCGCTCACGCACACTATCAAAACAAACGATTGGTGGTGTGTGTGAACTCCGTGTAAAAGGGGTGTCAAACTAAAAAGTGACCCCGTTCGTTTGACAACAGTTGGTATCAAACCATCGGGGTTTGAGTGTACAAACAAGGTAGTTTAGTAGTTTCTGTGAGTACGTATTCAAGAAAATGATGAAAGATATATATTAAGTGTAAATTATATTTAACCTTAAATTTGTCTCTCTCAATTTATCAAACTAGGAAAAAATATCAACTTGCATGGATACTTCGCAGGACTATCATTACGTCATCCAAGTGACCGCTTTTGCCTGCCAAACACTCGTAATGCCTACTTGGATATTTCCCGCGGAAACGTTCACCACTCCAGTGCATGATTCCATATACGCCATCGAGAGAGGGGTAGATTATCCTGCCAGGATTTTCCACTGAACTATCCACCTCGCCTAATAGGGTTCAACACTATAGGGTTACCCTCCCCGCTTCAGAACCGCTTCAAGTGCGTGCGTGGGCCCGTTTTCACCAGCGGGGTTTTGTGACTGCCTGCCTGCGATTGAATTATTAGCTAATTTCGGTGAATTTTGTTTATTCCATTCAAGTGGCGTGGCTTCCAACCGTTTCACGTCGGGCCGGCCGTTGCTGATTTAATTTGGAATATGTTTAAACTTAATTTTAGGGAAAGGGTCTGACCGATGATGGCTAGAGTGGAAAAGGCCTGTTTAGGGGGTTGATTAGCCGATATTATGCAGCCCATAAGCGGGCGCGCGGTTGGGCGCCGTCAAGAAAATCGAGATGAATTCATTATTGGCGCGCGCGATAAATCATCTTTGCGCGCGAGCGATGAATCTCGGCTTGGACTCGGCTGGACGTTAATATTCATTTTTCTTGCAGGATTTGCTTATTGCGCATATGTTAATCCCGTGATTGCTAATTAAGATCGCACGAATGATTTTGGGTTGAGTTTGGCTTTGTTTGATTAAATATCGAGTGTTTTGAGCTAACGAATTTCTGAATCTGACCATTTGTGTATTCATCCGTGAATTGCGCTGGCCAAAAATGAGGCAAAAATTAGCAACGGTAGCCATTTTTACGGTTCGTTGATTTCCGGGGTTTTTGGAACATGCTTGTACAACACTTGTGCAAACATTGTAATTCTGCCAAAACAGCATTGTTCAAACAGTGGGAGAGAGTTCCCCAGTGCTCGCAAAATTAGTCACACACAGCTGGTTCGAATTTCCTACCGTCATCTCTGTTGACATTGCAGTTCCGTGCTCAGTCCGGAGAGATATTAATAGCCATTGTGCAACCGTTCAATGCAACGCAATTGGCACTAATTTTCAACGATCGCTCATTCGATCCGGTGAACAACCCTCGGAACGGCACCCTTCGGAGGGAACCCCTAAATGCGTATAAAAATAAACTAATTATTGAAAATTTGTTAAATCCAATTCTCCGGCCAGGCGAAAAAAGTGTAAAATAGAATAATGTACACAATACACACCGGTAAGTTCAGGTACAATCACCCCTAGAATCGGGAAACCTGAACCCAAAGTCCAACAACAACAACCGCTCAAACGCGTCACAGTAGGCCATTACGGTCGGTCGCAGAAGGGAACGAGGGAGCGAAATCAAAAGCCAAAAAACCAATAAAGTGAAACCGGAAAAAGAGTGAAAGGAAAACAAATGCTCCGGTAGATAGGAGCAGGCCATGAAGGCGCCGCAGCAAAAAAACCAAACTCTCGAACTAAAAGGGGAAGCAGGGGTGAACACGGCAGGACATTCGGGTACCCTTGCAGGGACATGCGGTAAAATATGCTCCGGTGATAATGAATAGCGAAGGGTTCCGTCGCGGCCGCCGGGAGAGTTCAAGGAGAAGGATGAGAGTGAAAACAGCTGGGCATTTGAAGGGACAGGACACACGCATGCTTGCGGGGGGAAGGAGTGCCGAAATATAAATATAAAAGCCAAAGGTTTGTGTGGTAGGGTGGTTCCGATTTGCTTAAAGGCCATATTCGGAGACTAGAAGGCTAGAAAAACCGATGACTAAAACACTAGAAGACAAGAAGACAAGAAGACAAGAAGACAAGAAGACAAGAAGACAAGAAGACAAGAAGACAAGAAGACAAGAAGACAAGAAGACAAGAAGACAAGAAGACAAGAAGACAAGAAGACAAGAAGACAAGAAGACAAGAAGACAAGAAGACAAGAAGACAAGAAGACAAGAAGACAAGAAGACAAGAAGACAAGAAGACAAGAAGACAAGAAGACAAGAAGACAAGAAGACAAGAAGACAAGAAGACAAGAAGACAACAATAATTTGTAGAATGGATCACCCTACCAAATTCCACACCTCCAAACCGGGATCCCTGGCCTTCGCAGTCGCAGTCTATCTGGACTGGTTCCGTCCGTAGTGGCGGCGGCGACGGCGTCGTTTGTCGGTCCCGGGCCCAATAACTCATCCTGCAGGAATGGATTGCTCCTCGGAGGGGCCGCCAGTGGAGTCAACGGAAGCGGAAGAGCACGCAAAGCGACCAAGTTTGTGCTGCAAAAGTGTGGCGCAAGGAGCGATTTTTTATGGTTGTGTGTGTGTTCACGAGTGTGAGGTGTGTTTAGAGGTTTAAATTAGGGTGAATTTCTTGCCATAAAGTTTCGCCTCCGGTGGAAATATCTATGTGAAATGCTATAAATTAATGGGCCTCCCCTCTTCCTCGTGAGGCGTTTCATGCCGTTTCGCAGGGTATTTTTGCTGGTTCTAGCTGTAATGAAAGTGGCGGGTTATGTGGGGTTACATACATTTTGGTTTGGTGGGATCGTCTAATAGTCTAGACAGAAGCCATGTTTTAAGATTTGCACCCTCGTTTGCTTCGCTGAAAAGTGTTATCTGTTCCTTTCAAGTTGTTGTGGCGAAACTAATCGATGCCATTACCGGCATTCAAAAACCACCTTTTCTAATTAGAGAACCACTATCTGGAACAAATATCGCATCATTTAACAAACGCGACGATTTCACCTCGAAGCCTAATCGAAAAGCCACTCAAGCGACACACACAGCAAACAACCCATTCGATCACGAGCAAATCGCTATCATTTCCTTGCGATCAAACGTCGATAACAAGACCGCCAGGTCTCCAAAGTGGATCGCGTTGCCCAAGACGATCGACCCGCATCCGTCGGAGGACCTTTTAACAAGAGCAAACACAAATGACTTGAACAAACTACCCTCTTCTTCAACCAACAACAAATCCTCACAAAGCCTCGATCAACGTAGACCAATTATGCATACACACAAAAATGAGGCAAAAACCAACAAGAGTGTAATATCGTCGATAAATCGTTTGAAATTATCCAATTAAATTAATAGCTTCTCTATAATCACCGCCGCAGTAGGATCGCAGTTGGCGCGGCGACGATCGGCAGTGTCATCGCGCGCCTACTGCGGAATCGCTACGAGATGTGTGTGTGGATAAGATGCGTCTACGAGAGACCCACGATGGGGGTTCAATCGTAGTAGGTTCCGATAAGATATGCAGTCGGGAATGCACCTTGTGTGAGCACACCCGCTTGGTTGATAAAAATGAGCAGGGTTGTAGTGGAATGTCAACTCTCTATACTTGCAAAACAAATCAATTCAAACTCTCCAAAACAGTTTCCTAAAAACTCGAAATAAACATAATTTTTACGGTTACTTTTCAGATTCAACTCCTCAAAATCAACAGTTCTCAAACCACAACACCCCAATTACAATTAGGGGAGAGTGGGGAGACTTGATCCCCGGGGACACTTGATCTCAACCCTGTATCTCGTCACCATGTGGGTAAAACAATTAGCTTTGTTCTAGAAAGTTGTGCTAAATTGAGTAAAACTCATTGTAGAAAACAAAGAAAAAAATTAAAAAAATGTTTAGATTGAGTTACACACATTTTTCTAAAACGAGCTGCAAAAAACTTCCAATAGATCTTTTTTTTTTTGTTTTGATATGTATAGAAAACACTCAAATATATTCACAAAAATATTTTTTATACATGAATTGTTTGATAAACTTATCAACTCCAAAACCCTTACGCATTTGATGTTAAATTTATCGTCACACTATTTTTACAATCAATTGTTTAAAAAAGTGCGTTTAGGGATTGATCCCTGCATTTTTACAGTCACTGGAATCAGCTTCAAGATTAATTAATTGAGCTGGGTTTTCATACATAGTTTCCTTTAGTATAGTTGTACATAACATACTGCAGTTAGAACCTTTTTCAAAAGTTTTGAAAACAAAAATTTGCAGCTTTTGTAAACATGCTTAATTTTGGTCTAAAAAATATTATTTTAAGTTTTTTAATATTTTACATACTAAAATTGTTATATTTTGAACACAAACGTACAGGTTTTATGTGAAATTGCTGTAACTTATAGAAAATTTAAAGTTTGGATGAATAAGAAACATTTTGCTTAAGATTTCTTCAAAATGTTGAAAGGGGGATCAAGTTACCCCTAACATTTTTAAAATGCCGGTTTAAGATATTTTTTTTAAACGCTTGGCATGATTCGAAGATTTCATCTGATGAAATACCCTTATTAGCCAAACATAGATGAATGTTTAAGCTTTCAATTTGTGCAAAAAGTTAATTGTTTTGTGAGAAATTGACAGAGTTATGTGCGTTACAAAAAAAGGGGATCAAGTCTCCCCACTCTCCCCTACACCCCGATATAACATTGAAGTTTTTAGTAACCTGAAGCTCAGTACAGGTCTTCAAAGTTTGGCATTTTTCGAAAATTCGGGACAAAGGTGTAGGTAATAATTAGGACTTTTCAGAAAAAAATGAGAAGTGGGAAAAATGTTTATTTAATCGACTTATTATTATTAAAATTTGAATGTCAAAAAAAGTTATCTTTTGAATTATTTTTCAAAAATGTTTGATTTATTTAAGGAAAATATTGTCACAACATTGTGTTGAAAACGTTGTCATTCAAAATCAACAGCACGGTAATTCTGTAGATTTTTGCATATTTTTGCATGATTTTTTTTGTTTAACTTCATATTGAAATTGGGATGGTGAAAAATCTGATCAACAGATATGATTTTTAGAAAATATGTGATTTTTGTCAAAATTTCAAAAATCTTGTTAATATCCATTGTATTTTGCAATCCAAACTGCATCTACAATTGTTTTTGATTAAGTGCATATTTTTAAGTTATAGATATTTTCAGGTAAACTTTCAGAGAAAAATGTTTCCCAGCAATATTTTTTTGAAAAGCTCTTAAAAGTAAAATTTCCTCCATTGGTTTTTATTCCAAGACTTGTGATAAGTCCTCTTGTTGCTAACATAAAGCTCCGTAACCCTCTTCTGCTCATTTTTTTCGAATTTTTTTTTTCGTGTTAAGGAGGTCATTTTGAGCAACTTTTGTTCGACGAAAAACTTCACATCTCTTGTTTTATTATTTTCTTGGTTTATTTTTAGTACTTTAATTTGCATTTATCTTGTTTAGTTTATGTTTGTTTTTGGTAGTTTTTGGCCTATTCTACCACCTCCTATCATTAAATTTTGCCTATCTAATTTTTCATGTTCTTACAGACACTTTTTAAATTTTTTACTTGTTTTTCACATGTTCTGTTATACAATGGCAACATCATAATATAAATTGTTAAAAAATGCGTAGAGGCATAGTCTGGGACGCTACAAAAATTACTGCATACTTATTTTTACTTAAAATATTAATGATAGTAAAAACACAGCCAAAGTTGACCCCTAAAAAAAATTTAAAATTTGGTGTAACATGTTTGTCTAATAAATTCTAAATTTTCAACTCGCAATATCTACGAGACTATTGGTTCGATTCTCTATGTCATAAATGAAACTCATGATTTTTTTTTGCTTTTTTCTTTTAATTTAAAAATATTAGAATCAGGAATAACTTTTTGAAAGGGCTAAAATGACTTATTTTTTTGAATTTAAAAATTTTTTGGTATAAAAAATCAATTCACAAAAGTAGATTGAGCATAATGAAAAAAACATTTTTCACAAAATTCAAATTTTTAAAGACTGCATCACAGTACAGCCATCCCTCATATTCGGAACAGTTTACAAATCGGCCAATGTTCAAAAAATCATAGAAAATCGATAATTGAACATAATGATTCGCTTTTACCTTCATTTGAAAGCTTTTCTTGCGATCTTTCGAATGCTGTGTCGAACAACTGCAAATTTTAACTTTTATATCAAGTTTTTGACAAAAAACTTTAACCCTTGAGATCCACGAATTCGGAACACTTTTCTCTTACTAATGTAAACAAACTTTGATTCTCTCCAGGAGTACATATTTTCTACAAAATAATGACTTCACACACTGGAAACAATGAAACTAAAGCTTAATAATGTTTTATAAATGGTCTGATAATTTTTTTTGTGAAAATATCTGTTAAATTCAGGTGTTTCACAATTGTGGGAGGCACAATAACATCCCACAATTATGGAACAGGCAATTTGGAGGCAGTGTTTTGCAGCTCTGAACAAAACAGTCTCGAAATGCAGTTTTTTATTCAAAAAGAACTCCTTTTGCTAGTGAAATAGCAAGAGAATGTCCAAATAAAGGTCCTTAAAATAGAAGGGTCGCCAGAAAAGATTCATTTGGCATGCTATTGACAAATTAAAACAAAAGTGTTCCGAATTTGTGGGTGTTCCGAATATGTGGGATGACTGTAATAGACAGTCAGATTAACAAAGCCAAAAAGAAGAAACAAATCAAACATATTTTTTGCAGGGTGCTTTTCCCTCGCATAATTTATTGAAATTAAAAAAAAAATGTTAATAACTCACCTCAAAACGGCGCACTTTATCAAAAATAAAAAATTGACAAGTAATTGTTTATTGCAAATCTGATTTTTCTGATATGATTCTTAACATTATGTTTGACAATATTTTAGGCTAAAAAAAAAAATACTCCGTTACCAGATTTTGCACCATTCCGAACTCAAGCACAAATGATGTCTTTTTAATTCCCTGAAATCATTTTGTAACCGAAACTAGTAAAAAAATATTATGGGAATTCAGCTTTCAGTGATAAAAAGTCAATGAATAAAATCGGGGGAATTATTGCCTTTTCACTTTTTTTTAAAGTCCAACAAATTCATAACCAACAACTAAGTCAAAGATATGGATCAGAAAATATCTTCTCAAGATACAATTTTTGAATATTCACATGTTGATTGTGTGTGTGTTACCAGCATTTAAAATTGCATGGAAATTTGTATGGACATTTTAATGAAGCAAAGAGGTCTTCTTTTGACACAGGAAATGCATGGACAAAGTTTATTCAAATAAAATAAACTTAAAAATCTCGCAAAAATGTGAAATCATTGAAAGTTACTCTACTGTTAATTTTTTGGAGACTTATAGTTTTTTACTAATTAATTGTTTTAGAGACTGTCTTGGATGTTAATAGTTACTTAGAAAAGGTTTGGAAAATTGTGCATATTACTACTCAATTTCAATGATTTGCAATTATTCGATGAAGAATATTTTAGGAGTTCTTTGGATTTAGAAGTTGCTCGAAGATGCTTTGGAGACTTGTATGGTATGATTACCAGTTTTTTTTTTTAATTTATTTTGGAGACTATTTAGATTCGAATATTTCGGATTTTTTTGATTTTGGAGAGTTCAAATGCATTGGAGATCTATATGATTTTGATTCTATAAAAATAAGATGCTTTTGTAGTTTTTTTTTCAAATCGACGTCGTCGTGCTATCTTGTCGCTCCCGCCATTTCGACGTTCTGAGAAAAACATGTTTTAATGTTTGACCTTGAATAAACAAAAACTAGAGCACGCACTGTAAACAACAACAAACACGTTTTGTTTGGCTGACCATTATGTGCATTGTCCCAAAGATTGGTTGAAGTTGGTTGCTGCAGTCCCGAGTTATATGTAATTACAAATGTTTACGGTAATCTAACTTGTACGTGCGTCAAACGCGTTCTGACCTGAAATCCCTTTGGCCAGTTGTCGCACTTACATCAATTTCCAGGGAGTGACAAGATAGCGAAATTGAAACTTCTTTCATATGTAAAGTGACAAAAATGCACGGAGTTTTTTCGGTTTTTATTGAATATCTCAGGATTGAAATCGCATTTCGGGGATCTATGAAGGTCAAAAGGTGAGGCATTGTGAGCTGCACAAAATGGCGTTCTTAACTCAATTTGGCCCAAAATGTTCAGTATTTGAACATTTTAGTCCTAATTTGGTTTGATATTTGACGTTGAAGACCCTTAATACCAGTTCAACACGATCGATAAACTACACCCCTGGGACCTGTTGTCCCGAACAGAAGTACACCATCATCCTCCTCCTCACGGTCGTAGTTGTTGTCATCAACACGGCAACAAGAGACCGCGCCACCGCCGAAGAAAAGTCGTTTACACAGCCTCCGAACCTCCAGAGTGGCGGTCTCTTACAAAACCTTCCCCCTCTCACACCCCAACCCCATCCGATTTCTTCACCTTCCACATTTACCTTATGCTCTCGCTAATGATGTGGTGCCTCGTTGTGATTGAATTAGCATATTGATATTGGAATTATGAAAATGAGCGAGGTTCGAGCGAGAGCGAAGAGATGTCGCTGCTCGGTTGTGTACACCTTCGGCGTGTACAATCTTGGTTCCGTCAACCCTGTAGTGCGTGCACGAAGGGGGGAGCGACGCTCTCCAGCAAAGGAAGAGGGGGTAATAAAAATCAAGATTAAGTTAAATATAATGCCTTTCGTTCGCTCGCCCGGGCTACATCTTGTTATCTGGGTGTCGAACAGCGTTAAGCTTGCCGCAGAGCGCTCCTTACGCTTCAGGAAGAGTTGTGCGAAACGCGAAGGAGCAGATTGGCTAAAGTACGTTAAAGTAGTGAACTTTTAAATCGCTTTTCGCAAAGCTCATTAAAATCAGCTCGGTCGGAATAAGTAGAAAAGTCTGGTCGGGCGTCGCTTGTTGGGAAATTGAAGATTGAGTGATGTTCCTGGTGCTGAGCAAGTTGATGGCCACATTTCAATGTGATTACCTTGCTTACCCTGAGATTTTCGCAACTCGGGACATCGAAGAATGTCATGAACTCGGGATATCGATCAGGGTCTACTTAACATCGTGCGTGATTTCGGGATCACCCGATCCGGAAGGCATTTTTGACACTTGCCAGTCCCATGTCACCCAAAACTAGTCCTTTTCCGACCTCCTGAAGGGGGGGAAAACACACTAATGAGCTTTTAAAGCCAAAACTTAAAGCTGTCACCGGCGTGTCACTCGGGTGTTGGGTTTAATTTCCGAACCCGGCGTTCGTTGTCATCCTGCTGTGCATAGCCTGCTACGATGACGACGACGACGACGGTTGGAGCCCCACACGTATGCAATCACCGAAGCAACCCTTTGCCGTGGCCTTCTAGGATGGTGGTGAAACGTCTTCGTTCCAGTTCCAATTTCAGGACTCTGGAAGGGCGAGAACAAGACGATGGCGGCGGTGGTGTCTTTAAGGGTTTCGTGAGGTCTCCTTCGGTTAGGGTGGTATCCTTGTCACTTGGAAACAAGGGTTGGAGCTTCGGAGGTGGGAGGGTGGCGAGAGGGAATTTCAAATGAAGTCAGAAGCGTAGCTTGACTCTAGTAATTACACGACAGGTCGGTGATAAATTTTGGCTGGGGTAGAGCGAATGTCGTCATTGGCTTTGCACATCTGTTCCGAACGACTTGGCATTAGTAGGGTTGCATGTTTTACAGTATAACCTGCTCGGTGGGGCTCTCAAGGATGGGAATGGTTTTGTACCTAGTTAATATTTGTAGCGCGAATGTTTAAGGACATGAAAAATCATTTCGGTTAAGTTTCATTGTAAGACATGTTGTAGGTTATACCTAAATGGGTCATAAGAATTATACAAAGTCTAAATCAAAGTCGTTTTCCTTGATTAATCTCACGACTAACAATGTCATCCTACCTGGAATAAAGAACTCAAGGACTATCGCTGTTTGAAGCAAGGAGTTGATGAAATTTGTCCCCGAATCAAACCCGCATAGCTACAATTAGTATAATTAACTGCTTTGCAAACAAGTTTGTGTGTTCTAGGTCATCCAAGGGCTCTGTAAGGTTAAGATCTGTGAGTTTACCTCCGTAACAAGCTAGAGGTTGGTAGTTTTTGACCCATTATCATACCCGCATAACTTCAGTGAGTATGGTAGACTAATTTTCTGCTATGTTTGAGTAGATTGGGTAATCCAAGGACTTCTTGAAGTTGTGATCTATTGGTATATCGCCACAATTAACAAGAGGTCGGTGGATTTTGACCTCGGATCAAACCCGCATTACTGCAGTGGGTATGGTAGACTAATTTTCTGTTAGGGGGAGAGGGGGTAATATGCACCCCCGGGGCAAAATGAACCCCCTGATTTTCTCGGTATTTGGAAGAATTTTCCGGGGGAAAAATCATAGAAATTGGAGGCTCAACACTGCTAAACCATGCTGGACAAATTTGAGCATCGTGGTATAAAGACAGCTTAAGTTATTTGCAAAACTTTAAAATGTTGTGTTTTGATCTAATTTTCATTGAACTTTCATTATGATTTTTGCACAATATAAAAAGCATTTATTGTTATTGTAAGTATTGAGGTATATAGTTTTTGCCATAATCTTCATTATTGTGTAGATAGATGAGTCCAAAAACATCAAAACATGCATTTTTAATTAAATTTTCTGCTAAAAGCGTGGTCGGGGCAAAATGCACCGCTGTGAAGCTCCTTTGTAAAAACAGCGGTGTCATCTAGTGGTGACTAGTGAAAACTGCTTTTAGCCGGTGCATTTTGCCCCATGTTGTGGTGCATTTTGCCCCGTTGTTGTAGTGCATTTTTCCCCAATGTTGCGGTGCATATTGCCCCGCATTGTTGTTTGATGTGAATCAAAAATATTTTTAGAAATCTGTTATTTTTAAACAATTTTGAGGTTTTTAAAGACTTTTTTCACTTGGATGACATTGAATAATAGTTATTTATGAACATCTAACGAAATTCTTTCACATAAATGCTGTTATGGTTGAGAAATCACAGTTTTCCCTTAGGGGGTGCATATTACCCCCTGTCCCCCTATGTTGAAGTGGATTTGGTCATCCAAGGACTTCCTGGAGTTGAGATCTAATGGTCTACCGTCGTAACAAGCTAGAGGTCGGTGGTTCCAGACCCCAGATCATACCCGCATATCTTCAGTTAGTATGGTAGCTTACTTTGCTGATATTTTGGGCATTTTGAGTCATCCAAAGATTCCTGGAACAAAAATCTGTGAGTCAATCGCAGGCAAACCGCAGCTCTAAACTAAACAAAGCTATGCTTACGATTTTAAATCAATTTCAGCTAGTTCATATTTCACTAATTTGAGGGAAGCTTCTAGCAGTGGGGTGGGACAAATTTGCCGTCCAAGAACTCCGCCCTAAACGAGAATGATGATGCTGAGCTTGCACAGATATCCTGCCATCCCCGGAAAACGTTGGCAATCTCCTTCTGCTCAGCTCCCATAGGGTCGATGTCAGAGCCCATTTACGTGTCCACTTGGAGAAGCTCCATGGAAGGTCTATCCCGACAAGTTCTACCGCACTGCGCCGTAGCTCCGCTGCTGAAGGAAAGTAGAATTAATTTAAACATTGCACTTTTCGTCCCCCTCTGCCGTCAGAGTTTGCTGGCTAAATGGTCGTATATTTTGGGCTCATGAGATGAATTTTCGCAGATAACCTCACCCCCACGGTCCGGAAACCCGACACTTTCGGTCTCTCTGGTCCAAACTCGATAGAAAAGTGCCGGTTATTTATTCGAAGCCCATCGAGTGGAGGGGGGGGGGGGTCATTTTATCGTTATAGTTTCGGTAACAGTTTGTAAAGCTTCGTTTCCGAAATAGGCTTTTAATTACTCTGTGTGTGTGCAGAGGCAGAACAACTTTTTCCCACCAGTCTATAAATTTGCAGCAAATCTGTTAATCAGAGATAACATTGTTGTGCTCGGAGAAGCGAAAAGTATACCTCCAAATCATAAACTTTGGCTCCTTCCGGCCGCAGATAGCTGCTTAAACTTTTTTTCCTCTCGAAAATAAAATACAAAACTGATGACAAAGTGAAGCCCATAAAAAGCCACAAATTGGCCGTAGAATAGACGATCGGTGAGGCCACCCGGGTTAGATATTCGGGAGAAATGTTCGAAGAAAATAAAAATCGTCCAAAAACATGCAATAAAGTGACGGTCTAGATAACGGAGGAAGGCAAGACTCGCACGTGTCTGGAGGGAAAAAAGTTTATCTTTACGCACTTCCGATTTATTTGTCCCCACGCGTGTTGGTTATTTTGTGTTCATGAAGATTGCTGGGTTCATCGTTTATGATGAATAACAAGCAGTTGCGATTTTTTTCATTTCCAGTCTCGATTGCGATAAGTCGTATGATCAATTTGCCTACTTCGATAATGGGCAGCTTTCAACGAGAGTAGACGCACACTACCACGCAACTGACAGTTCAACTCACACACACTAGTGAAAATCTCTTTCAGTCGTACTTCCAAAATAGATAACTTTGGCAAAAGAGAACCACCTTTTCAAGGGGATAAGGAAAGTTCTCCAAGGTATTCCCAAATAATTTTGCTGATTTTGGCGTTTTTTTTGTGAAGATATAAAAGTCTTAATATTTGTGTTTTTCGAAACAGATTTTAAAAAAGAATTTGAGAGTAAATTTCATAGAAAGAGCCAATAAACCTTACAAGTTTAGCTCCCATTTAAGCTCATCGCCAAATTGGATCACCAGTGATTTTTTTCTCTCTCCCAAAACCAAACACCTAAAAATGCTGCCCCCAACTCGGGAATGACTCTCATAATGTCAATGGTGGCATGTGCTGCACGAAACAGATACTAAAAGGTGCCAGGATGGCACTTTTCCATCCTCTCCTGTTGAAGGAAAACACACACATTTTCCGTGCCGTAAGTTCAAACGACCCGGGCTAAATTAAACAGTGTGTGACTTATCGCGAAGATCAGCAAAAGCTCGCTGGCTCTTACATTTTCTGTGGAAATAACGGCCAATGAATGAGCACTATGCTCTGCTGTACTTTGTAGAATGTTATGTGCATCACATACACTCCTCCAGGGGGAGGGATTTGTAAATTGTGACGATGGTTGCCGGGTTTGCATACACATAAAATGTGGAGAGTTTTTCGGAAATATGCTTACGGAAAAGGTGGTTCTTGTCGTATCAAATTTATAAATTTTGAGGAAAATTTCTGGGGTAACTGCAGTCGTAAAGTGAGGTAAATTTTCCTTCAGTTTTTTCGTTGTCCGAAACATTGAAGAAAAGGCAAGACTAAAAATATCAACAATCAGTTTGTACTCCCTAAGCTATTGAACGCCCTCATTTGGGAAATTATTTAATAGCCCCTGCTGACCATGCAGTAGCACTAGTGTTGAATTTTACGACCTTTCTAGCTAAACGGCTTGAAATTAATATCGTCTCGTTTTCATAAACGTTTGAGCCCATTGTTGAATCAAATCACGCTCGCAGCTGATATCGACCCCCAACGAAATCCACTTAAAGTTGTTTGTTATACAAACTAGCCCATAAAACCAATCATAACTTTCCACCCGAATAATCCTAATTGGAAAGGCATATTCCGAAAAAAAAAGAGTTGGTCCCCCCAAAAAATCATAAAGCAGCATCAAATCAGATTGCCAGCCTACAACATGCACACCACACATATGTGAGCGGAATAAAACAAATTTACCGAAAAAAGGGGCGAACAAGCTCCGGCAAAACCCGGAAAAATGTGTGTACAACACTTCCAACAAAAAAATAAAAATAAAGAAGAAACCCCCGAAAATCCGAAGTCAACAAACAAAGCCTTTTTATTATTTTCCCGCTCAACCATAACAAATCACTTTTTAAAAGTGTTTCTTAATCCTCCTCTAATGTCGTCGCAATTTACATCTTTTATGGCAGCATCCCCGCGCAGCTTCTTCTTTTTATGTGTCCCTTTACTGTTGGGAGAAGATGCCTCGACCCAGCAGCAGAAAAAAAAAACGAAGAGACTCTTGACTTTCCGATCCTTTCCGCAACCCGTGGAACGAAAAAAGAACCTTTTTTTTCGAGGAGATCCCCACCCTCCACCGCTTGTGTAAGGATGTGTGTTTGGGAAATCCGTGCCCTTCTTGGCCTGTACGACATTTGGAGCGCTCACACACTTGGGCACCTTCCTGCGAGTCGTGTTTTTATGCGTGCCAATCTGGCTGGTGAATCGGGGTTTTGTGTGGAAAAAATGTGGATTGAAAGAAGTTCATTCAAGATACTGCAAGTCGTTATAATTGATTGACAAAAGTTTTATGATTCTACCTTTATGGAGGTTTCATAATACTCATAATACTCATATTTATTTTGATAATTATTTGAAAATCTCTTGTTTACTTTGCAGTGATTCCAAAATGTCATAATGAATTTAGCTTTAAGCTTCTCTCATCTATTGATACTAGCATCAATTTGAAATTAGGTCTACCGTCAGTGGGGGTGACATTGGGTCTGGGGGGTGAGATTGGGTCAAAGTGATTTTTTACGTATTTTACCATTTATCCGATACTTTTCAATGAAACGGAATTCTGTTAACAGGGTTGTGTAGGGGACATCTTAAGATAACATCGTTGAAAAAATGTCGTTCCTAGAACAAATCTTGTTATTTTGGCATCTGTCTAAAGTTGAGTTACGTTTTTGGCCGAAAATGACCTCTTGAAAAATCTATTTTTTTAAATATTTTTGTTGGAATTGCTCGAAAACTACCCAAATGTTTGAAAATCTCCACTTCAAACATTGTAGCATGTCAATACGATTCCTTCGAACAAGAAACACTGTTGGATGACTTGTTTTTAGCATATCGTTGTATTTGAGCATCATTTTAGTTTCATTTGACCCAATGTCACCTCCTCTAAAGGGTAAGATTGGGTAAATTTTCAAACTATTGGTATCCCGGGCAGACGGTAATAACAAAATTGATAATATTTCAATAACAAATCATGTTAAAATAACAAAAAGTGTTATTATTTTAACCTGAAGTTCAACTTCAAGAAGAAAAAATAATAACAGTTTCTGATAAAATAACAAAATTTGGTATTGAAGTGATATTATATTGAAAATGTTTAATAACACGCCAATAAGAGGAAATGTTATACATTTCAAAAACTCTCCTAATAACAAAATTTGTTATTCGTTCGGTATACTGACTTAGAAATAAAATTACCCGGGCAGACGGTAATAACAAAATTGATAATATTTCAATAACAAATCCTGTTAAAATAACAAAAAGTGTTATTATTTTAACCTGAAGTTCAACTTCAAGAAGAAAAAATAATAACAGTTTCTGATAAAATAACAAAATTTGGTATTGAAGTGATATTATATTGAAAATGTTTAATAACACGCCAATAAGAGGAAATGTTATACATTTCAAAAACTCTCCTAATAACAAAATTTGTTATTCGTTCGGTATACTGACTTAGAAATAAAATTACCACAAATCGCACAAATGGAAATGTTTCTAAGTGTCCATAACACAATCTGTTATTATTTTTCTTTTGTTAAATATGTTTAGATCTTTGGGATAATTTTGTCTAATTTCGTCGGGGTCAATATTTTGACCCCGATGGGGTCAAGCTTTTGAAATGGGGTCCTTAAGCTAAAATTATTCTAAAAAGTTGAAATTTTGGAAGTTGAATTTTTAAATTATTTGATATACCCCCTAAGGGACATTGCTAAAATTGGCTAGAACTATGGGATAATTTTTACCAATTTCGTCGGGGTCATTATTTTGGCCATGAAATGGCGTCCTTAAGCTAAAATTATTCTAAAAAGTTGAAATTTTGAAAGTTGATTTTTTTTATTATTTGATATACCCCCTAAGGGACTTTGTTAAAATTGGCTAGAACTATGGGATAATTTTGACCAATTTCGTCAGGGTCATTATTTTGGCCATGAAATGGGGTCCTTAAGCTAAAATTATTCTAAAAAGTTGAAATTTTGAAAGTTGATTTTTTTAATTATTTGATATACCCCCTAAGGGACTTTGCTAAAATTGGCTAGAACTATGGGATAATTTTTACCAATTTCGTCGGGATCATTATTTTGGTCATGAAATGGGGTCCTTAAGCTAAAATTATTCTAAAAAGTTGAAATTTTGAAAGTTGATTTTTTTAATTATTTGATATACCCCCTAAAGGACTTTGTTTAAAATGGTTAGAACTATGGGATAATTTTGACCAATTTCGTCGGGGTCATTATTTTGGCCATGAAATGGGGTCCTTAAGCTAAAATTATTCTAAAAAGTTGAAATTTTGAAAGATGATTTTTTTAATTATTTGATATACCCCCTAAGGGACTTTGTTAAAATTGGCTAGAACTATGGGATAATTTTGACCATTTTCGTCAGGGTCATTATTTTGGTCATGAAATGGGGTCCTTAAGCTAAAATTATTCTAAAAAGTTGAAATTTTGAAAGTTGATTTTTTTAATTATTTGATATACCCCCTAAGGGACTTTGTTAAAATTGGCTAGAACTATGGGATAATTTTGACCAATTTCGTCAGGGTCATTATTTTGGCCATGAAATGGGGTCCTTAAGCTAAAATTATTCTAAAAAGTTGAAATTTTGAAAGTTGATTTTTTTAATTATTTGATATACCCCCTAAGGGACTTTGCTAAAATTGGCTAGAACTATGGGATAATTTTTACCAATTTCGTCGGGGTCATTATTTTGGCCATGAAATGGGGTCCTTAAGCTAAAATTATTCTAAAAGTTGAAATTTTGAAAGATGATTTTTTAATTATTTGATATACCCCTAAGGGACTTTGTTAAAATTGGCTAGAACTATGGGATAATTTTGACCAATTTCGTCAGGGTCATTATTTTGGTCATGAAATGGGGTCCTTAAGCTAAAATTATTCTAAAAAGTTGAAATTTTGAAAGTTGATTTTTTTAATTATTTGATATACCCCCTAAGGGACTTTGCTAAAATTGGCTAGAACTATGGGATAATTTTTACCAATTTCGTCGGGATCATTATTTTGGTCATGAAATGGGGTCCTTAAGCTAAAATTATTCTAAAAAGTTGAAATTTTGAAAGTTGATTTTTTTAATTATTTGATATACCCCCTAAAGGACTTTGTTTAAAATGGTTAGAACTATGGGATAATTTTGACCAATTTCGTCGGGGTCATTATTTTGGCCATAAAATGGGGTCCTTAAGCTAAAATTATTCTAAAAAGTTGAAATTTTGAAAGTTGATTTTTTTAATTATTTGATATACCCCCTAAGGGACTTTGCTAAAATTGGCTAGAACTATGGGATAATTTTTACCAATTTCGTCGGGATCATTATTTTGGTCATGAAATGGGGTTTCAAGCTAAAATTAATCCGATAAATTAACTTTTGAGAGTTCTTGTTTTTTTATTTTGTTATATTCCCTAACGGAATTGATTTATTTATTGGGAATTTTTGAAGTGTGAATAACAAAAACTGTTATTATTTTCACAGAGCCAGGAAGTCGGAGCTGACGTTGAAGTTCGAGCTGGAGTGTGACCTCGGAGACTGCATCGGATTCATCTAATTTTCAGCAACTTTTACTTGGAATCGGAATCTGTGAAGTCGGGTATTTTTGGAGAGCTAAAGTCGTCGTTGACGTCATATCCTGCATCCAGAGTCGGAGTTGTCTTCAAAGTATGGATTCAAAGTCGCTTGGAGGTACCCGACTCTGCAGCCCTGACTAGTACAGAGGAGTTATGGCAACTGCAGGTTTATTTGCAAATTACAAATAAACCAAAACAATAACTTTTTTTGTTATGGAGACATACCAGTTCAATAACATTTTTGTTATTATGCTGCTCCACCTCTCCGCACAAAATAACAAATCTTGTTATTCCTTCATGATTCCTTCTGTGTTATTGGTTTGTTATTGCAATAACAACATAATAACAGTTTAAGTTATTCTTCGAACAAATCTTTGTTATTGATTTTTGTTATTTTAACAACTAATCCGATCATCCCAATAACATATTTCGATCTTCACACAATATCAATAACTGACCTTCCCAAGTTATTTCCGTCTGCTCGGGATTTAAGGTAGTATTCATCAAAATCCACCATATTTTGGGTAAATGTTAGTAAACTATCTAAGAACAAATCTACGTTGAAAGATTTTCGATGTTCTGTAAATTGTTTCTGTTATTGAGAAATTACGAGAGGACATCTTTATTGCGTTTATGGCTTATTAGAAAAGTCTTCTGATAGCCTCACCTATGATAGACCAATTATAAGTTCCGTACCCTTTTCATAACAATTCAGAGATCCAGCTTCGAAAATTGTGTAAAACTCACAAATTTGCATAATTCGAAAAAAATGGTTCAATATCTTCGATAATTATGAGTAATTTGAAATATTTTAATATGATAGGTCAAACATTGACTTCCGACCCTATAAAAAAACTGTGATTAGTGTTTATAAATGTTGTATAAATTTCACAAGTTTGTTTATTTCTAAAAATAGGGATACTAGATATTTGACATATGAGCAATTATTTGAGATTTTGATCATCAGATTTTTTTTAATTTTTTAATCCAGCTGAAACTTTTTTGGTGCCTTCGGTATTCCAAAAGATGCCATTTTGCATCATTAGTTTGCCCATATAATTTTCCATACAAATTCGGCAGTTGTCCATACAAAAATGATATATGAAAATTCAAAAATCTTTATCTCTTGAATGAATTCTTTTATCGATTTGGTGTCCTTAGCAAAGTTGTAGGTGGTTAATTCTCTAAAAACTCACGCGAAATCGGAAGGAGTTGTCTCGACCCCTCTTCGATACCTCGTAACGGAGGGGCGGTACGACCCCTTCAAGTTTTGAACATGCGAAAAAAAGAGGTGTTTTAAAATAATTTGCAGCCTGAAACGGTGATGAGAAAGAAATTTGGTGTCAAAGGAACTTTTATGTAAAATTAGGCGCCCGATTTGATGACGTACTCAGAATTCCGAAAAAACGTATTTTTCATCGAAAAAGACACTTAAAAAGTTTAAAAAACTCTGCCATTTTCCGTTACTCGACTGTAAAATTTTTTGGAACAAGTCATTTTATGGGAAATTTAATGTACTTTTTGAATCTACATTGACCCAGAAAGTTTCATTTTCTTATTTAGAACATTTTTTTTCATTTTAAAATTTATTAAAATTCAGATACGGACGACCAAACAAAGAGAAACGCACTGCCCATCATTGAAAAAACGGCTATTATACACTTTTGTCAAAATCTAGATTTTTTATTCAGGTGGTAGATGACGGTTCAATACATCTTCTGAAACTTGAGTTTCACTAAAATAGTGTTTGGTTTTGGCTGCCGATGCGAAAAACCAAACGGCTAATATCCCATTTCCCCAAAAACGCGTTTTTCTCGGAATACTTGATTTGGCATAATAGCCGAATTTTCAATTATGGGCAGCGCAAAAATTAACTTTTTCAAAACTTTTTTTTCGTAAAATCGCAATAACTCGTGATGTTTATAAGCAAACCCCTTATGTCTGTATATCAAAAAAAATTTAATTGTCTGCTCTACAACTTTGTAGAATACTGTTACACTCTAAAAAATAACCCTGCAAAGTTAGAAAAAACACGAAATTTTAAAATGAAATTATAATTTGCTTATTTGAAGGTCTCGGGACCAAAGAGCTCCTAACTGGAAATATTTTTCCTTGATTCCTTGTAATATTTTACATAACATATCCATAAATTACGAATTTTCAAGTTATTGCAGTTTTAGTGAAAAAAGTTGGGTTTTACCTGTTTTCGTCATTATCCCGTTTTTGCGCGCGGCCTCGAAAACCCCAGTTTTTATGTTCAAAAAATCATATTTCCAAATCGTGTTAATGGATATTGGCAATGCAAAGATTTTGCCATACAAAGATTTAAAAACAGAAAAATTGATATATTTTAAGTCTCACTCAAACAACCCACCATTTTCTAATGTCAATATCTCAGCAAATAATGGTCTGAAACATTCTTGAAATTTTCCGATCTTTTCGAAAACAATATTTTAAATTTTTAAATCATTTCTTGCATTTCAAAAGGGCGTTATATTAAATGTTTGACCCTTTTGAAATGTTATTGTTATTGTTTTGTTGTTTTTATTGTTCCATTGTATACGTGAAGGAGGTTCTAGAAGGTCTAATCAAATAGTTAGTTTGCTTGAGTGATTTTATAGCATTTCCTCATGAAGATTAGGAAGACAAAAATCTACTAATGCGTTTATCTCATTTGTTTTAAATGCAAAATGCCAATTTTTCATTTTCATTTTTCATACGATTTTTCGAGTTCAAGTACTAGAACCATAAAAATGGTTATATGGGTTGTCAACCAATATACACATAACTATCACATCTGTAATTCGATAATTTTTTTTTATCTTCTTATTAACTTCTTAAAAGGAAGTCCGAAACAGTAAACATTTTTTGAGATTCGTAACATTATTAAAGTATGATAGACTTGAAATCAGAGATAAAATATGTTTTGCTTATAGCAAAATTTCTCACGAATTCAATACAGGCTAGATTATCTTGCATGTAATCAACCCAATTTAATTCAAATTGTAAAGTAGCCCCTTCTAGAGAAGTTGTACACAACCAATCAACATCCCCCAAAGCCGACTAAGCCGCTTCCCCGCTCGAATTGGTATTCAATTCATCACTTACCAAACATTCAGAGTTAAAATATCCATTTCCACGAAAAACCATCAACACCACCTAACCTCATGATCCCGACGGGGAGAAGAGGTTTCCAATTGCGAAAATTCAAATCCTGATGAAACCCACCTCGTGCGAACACACACACACAGTACACGCTTGAGGAAACCTAATTTGGTCTGTTTATCATTGATAAGCCCGCTCGCTTACGTCATAAACGCACCCCACGTGTGTGTTGGCGAAGTCCCGCGGAATGCCACCCAAAATTTAGAGCCCAATTTTCCCTGGGAAAACATGCCCAAATTCCTTCGAGAGAGTCGATACGTAGCAGATAATTTTCCCACTTGAAAATTCGCCCGCCAACCTTGAAAGGTATACGAATTCTTGACTTTGGACGAGCCAAAAAGCGAAGGGGGGAGGCTTAGCAGAGTCGCTTCATTATGTAAACATGAATCCCGCAATGTTTTCTTATGTAAAATATGTTAACGTGAACAAATGTGAGGGTTGGGGGAGGGGTCTCCCCCTCCCTCCCCCTATCAAAGCTCTCTCACACGTGTATGCTTTGGCATTCCTCCAGTTGATTCCACGTGTGTGTGCGTGTGGGGGCTAAAATCGGAATGTACCGACTCTTCTTGAGCAATTTCACACGACCTCATACCCCACCCGTGGCAGTCCTTGGTCGATCACTCTTCTCTAAACGATGAATTTCACCGAAGCTTAGAATGGCATCTTTCGATGGAACCCCTCGAGGCGTCTTCCACGGTTGCCTCCCTCGTCAGAAACAAGCAGAGACAGGTGGTATTATTGATTTTTAACCATTTCAACCCAATCTTTCACCGCGGCGTCGAAAAGTTCGCGTTTATCGGAGATAAAGAGTTGTGGGAGGGACGGTGTGCTTTGAAGTGAATTAAAATGTATTATCAACTACTCATCTACTCCAGTAACTTCAATAACCTCAACAATTCAACGACTTTAACATCCTCAACGACCTCAACAATCTGAACAACCTCAGCAACCTGAACAACATCGACTAACTCGACAAGATCGACAAATTCAACAACCTAAACAAATTAAACAAACTTAAAAACGTTAACAACGTCAAGGTTGTTTATGTCCTCAAATATCTCGAAAACCTCAACAACCTCAACAACCTCAACAACCTCAACAACCTCAACAACCTAAACAACCTCAACCTCAATAAAATCAATGAAAAAGTGTAAAAAAAACCTCTTTTGACACACCGTCACCAGGATCGTTAACGAGGCTGCAAAAGTCAAATTGTGGCAGGAAAAACTCAGATGCAAAAAACCTCACAAGTGAAAAAAAAATCTGCTGAGAAAAGCAGCGAGAAGCTCGCGAAAGAAAAACGAGGTATGGAAAAGTCATTTTCGCTTGAGTTCACCGCACTTTGGCTCCGGAGTCGATGGTTTCGGCAAAGAACCAAGTGCAAATTTTTCTTCTCCTTCGAGGTCGTCGATCCAACCTTTCTATTTTTCTCGCGAGAGAGAGAGGGTTTAACGAGTCTGCATATGTCTTCGGGGTTGTAGGGGTTGCAACACGATAAATGGCAACCGAGTGTTGGGGGGTGAAAAATAGTGGCACACCCCTGGGTTGAGTTGGAGCGAGGGAGGGGACACCTGGTGGAAGACAAGCGAGTGTCGAAAAAGGTCGATTGTTCATGCATCAACGCATCGCCATCATCGTTTTTCACAAGTTGGGCAAAGGATAATGTGGGAGTTATCGTGGGAAAGATGAGTGCAACAGTTGGGCAAAATTTTGAACTGGTCGAATGAATTTCTCTAAAATCTCTTTTGATCTTTTTTTTATCTTTTTTTATCTCTTTTGAATTTATTTCAACCTCTTTTGAATCTCTTTTGATTTTTTTTAACCTCTTTTGAATCTCTGTTGTATTTTTTAGTCTCTTTTGAATCTCTTTTGAATCTCTTTTGAATCTCCTTGAATCTCTTTTGAATCTGTTTTGAATCTCTTTTGAATCTCTTTTGAATCTCTTTTGAATCTCTACTGAATCTCGTTTCATGATTTATCAATCTCTTTTCAATCTCTTTTGAATCACTTTTGAAGCACTTTTGAATATCCTTTGAATCCCTTTGAGTCACCTTTGAATGCCTTTTCAATCTCTTTTGAATCACTTTTGAATTTATTTTGAATCTGTTTTAACTCTCTTTTGAATCTCTTTTGAATCTCTTTTGAATCTCTTTTGAATCTCTTTTGAATCTCTTTTAAATCTCTTTTGAATCTCTTTTAAATCTCTTTTGAATCTCTTTTGAATCTCTTTTGAATCTCTTTTAAATCTCTTTTGAATCTCTTTTGAATCTCTTTTGAATCTCATTTGAATCTCTTTTAAATCTCTTTTAAATCTCTTTTGAATCTCTTTTAAATCTCTTTTGAATCTCTTTTGAATCTCTTTTGAATCTCTTTTGAATCTCATTGAATCTCTTTTGAATCTGTTTTGAATCTCTTTTGAATCTCTTTTGTATCTCTACTGAATCTCGTTTCATGATTTATCAATCTCTTTTCAATCTCTTTTGAATTACTTTTGAAGCACTTTTGAATCACCTTCGAATCCCTTTGAGTCACCATTGAATGCCTTTTCAATCTCTTTTGAATCACTTTTGAATTTATTTTGAATCTGTTTTGAATCTCTTTTGAATCTCTTTTGAATCTCTACTGAATCTCGTTTCATGATTTATCAATCTCTTTTCAATCTCTTTTGAATCACTTTTGAAGCACTTTTGAATCATCTTTGAATCCCTTTGAGTCACCTTTGAATGCCTTTTCAATCTCTTTTGAATCACTTTTGAATTTATTTTGAATCTGTTTTAAATCTCTTTTGAATCTCTTTTGAATCTCTTTTGAATCTCTTTTGAATCTCTTTTAAATCTCTTTTGAATCTCTTTTGAATCTCTTTTGAATCTCTTTTGAATCTCTTTTGAATCTCTTTTGAATCTCTTTTGAATCTCATTTGAATCTCTTTTGAATCTCTTTTGAATCTCTTTTGAATCTCTTTTAAATCTCTTTTGAACCTCTTTTGAATCTCTTTTAAATCTCTTTTGAATCTCTTTTAAATCTCTTTTGAATCTCTTTTGAATCTCTTTTGAATCTCTTTTGAATCTCTTTTGAATCTCTTTTGAATCTCTTTTGAATCTCTTTTGAATCTCATTTGAATCTCTTTTGAATCTCTTTTGAATCTCTTTTGAATCTCTTTTAAATCTCTTTTGAACCTCTTTTGAATCTCTTTTAAATCTCTTTTGAATCTCTTTTGAATCTTTTTTGAATCTCTTTTTAATCTCTTTTGAATCTCTTTTAAATCTCTTTTGAATCTCTACTGAATCTCGTATAAAAATCTTTTTAATGATTTTTTAATCTCTTTTCAATCTCTTTTGAATCTCTTTTGATTTTTTTTTGAATTTCTTTTGAATCTCTTTTGAATCTCTTTTGAATCTCTTTTGAATCACTTTTGAATCACTTTGAATTTCTTTTGAAACTCTTTTCAATCTCTTTTGAAACTCTTTGAAGCACTTTTGGATCTCTTTTCAATCTCTTTTGAATCTCTTTTGAGTCTCTTTTGAATCACTTTTGAATTTATTTTGAATCACTTATGCATTTCTTCTTGAATCTAATTCTATTAATTCATTTGAATATTGTGAGCAAATAATTTTGAGATTACATTGTTTTGTCCCTAAACTTTTCCACAAGTACCCAAGATGCAAAATGTGCTTAATTTAGCAGTGAAATTTGACCTGACAGGCACCTTCATCTATCCTCCAAGCATGACTAAACCAAAGGTCGATCGATATCCTTTTCATCGGCAAAAAAATCTCCTTCGTAATCGAATCACCATTTCGGGACCGCATCCCGGCACGTCTCAAAGATAAAGCGTCAAATTCTCGAGAATCTCTTTCAATTTGCAGAAAAAAAGTGCAACGTCAGGCCCTTTTTCCTAATAATTAAGCCCCAAAAAAATCCTCTTACCGGTGCGAAAAAAAATGTGGGAAAATCGATTCGCAAATAGACTCACCATCACACACACCTTGGGATTAATTCAATTTCCCCCCTCCGCGCGTCCTTGTCGCCGTTTCCATCCCATTAGTCGCGGGCAATTTTTGGGGAATGGTTGGTGTTGAAGGTTGGGGCGCCATTTTACATTCGATTAGCATAAGATACGCTGGATTTTACCTGCTTTTTATGTTCCACTGCGCATTGATTTGATTTTTCTTTCTGTTTTTTTTCGTGTGATATTTTCATGACCCGCTTTTTCTACCAACCCTCAAAGTCTAGGAGGGGTCATCCGTTAACAACTCGTTTTTTTGGAATTTATGTGAATTATGGGAAAAGCTGAAAAAACTTGTAAAAGTGAAAAGAACCAAATTAATTGAGCTACAAAAGCTTGATGGTAGTCAAGAGGTAGAGTTCAATCATATTCTCAACTGACATTCATAATCGACCGTGGAATGAATTTAATGTAACGTAGTTCAAGAATGGACCCCCCGAAAAGGGAGGTCAAAGGCCACCCCACTCCCCTCGCTCAAAGCTGAATTTTGATGACCATTTGGAGCAAAAGCTGAGCTTTCTTTCTTCGCCGTGAAAAAGAGCTTTAGTATGTTAATTGTAATTGATTTTATTTTTACGACGATACAGAAATAATTGTGCCTCGGATAGGGCGTCGTAAAGAAACGCTTTTATTGCGATCCCCCCTGAACTCTGAAAGGCGCCGAGAACCGCGTTCTGGTCCATGTGACGGCCAGAAGTAATAGGAGGTGAGCCAGTAATGATCTGGAGTGGGCCATGACCGACCTGGTGGTGGTAGAATAGAAATCACCGTCGTTTGGCGTCAAGGTGCCATGGTCAGTTACTTCTGTACAAAGTGGCCATTAACTTTGTGTTGGCGCCATTTGGAGAATTTTGGAAGGAGTTGGGTGGAATTTTGGCTATTTTAAGGGGATTGAACGAATTAGGGGTTGATTTATGTTATTGATGAAACATACCATTTTATTTGAAAAATGACAGTAAAAATGTTAAAATTTTCTAAATTTTTTTATCACTCCTTTGTAATTTTAATTTTTTGAAGAAGTCAAATCTTAAACGTTAGATTTACCCAGTTTACAAACCATCACGTGGCTGAACAACATAAAACCAACAATGAACTTGTAGCGCAACAGGAAATGCTACCCATTCGTCCATTATTCACTCACAAATCCTGAAAAACCCGGAAGGCCCAACCATCCTCACTAACAGAAACAACACCCCCTCCTTTCGACCGTCGATAACTTTATTATTTCACTCGCACACACACACCCCCACAATCCACCCATGAGGCGTCGAGGTCTAGTCATCCTTGCCGCGCTCTGGTCGTCAACGTCCGTCGAAAGGCCATCGAAGGCAGCCATGACGCGTCGTCCAGTTAGTCCCAACTGGCCATCAATCTCCCCGTGGTTCCCGAAGTTGCGCGGCTTCAAAAATCTACCAAAGAGACCCAAGTCCGGGGCCGGTGGCCATCAATTATTCTTTTTCAGTGTCCCCACGTGGTTGGGCCGTTGTAGGGCACATTTAGGGCCAAGTTAGTGCTACCGCTGTTGCTGCTGCTGTCATCATCATTATGAATATATGAAACACTACCGCGCGCGTTCGCTGCTGGAATTACTCAGGGAAATGATATAGTCACGAACGTAAATTGATGAAAATATTGTAGGAGAACAAAAACTGCTCCGCGTGATGACCCGTTTCCAAGCTTGCTTTGATTAAATATGTGAAATCATTATGGCCCCCTGGAAAACCCTGGTAGTCCTGTATCGATTATTCAGCGAGCCACCAGGACTGCAGCGCCAAGTGACAAATTGATGCTCGTGTGTTTTATTGTCCTGTCGTTTGTCTTTCTCGACAAAAGCTTTCACCGGAAGTGAGGTTAGAAAAAGCTGCGTCGTCGTTGTCGGACGAGATTCATATCGCGAGCGCCCCCTTAAATTAATGATTGGGCACACCCCCCGCTCCTATCCAAGGAATCCTTGACGGAGAATCCCTGACGGAGCGTGGAATTCAACAAATTTATTAATTACAGTTCCACAACGCAATGCACAACGGTCGAAGCAGGCCTTGACCGACTGTTTAAATATTCGCCCTCCTCTGAAAAATGCCCATCGCGCGGAAGCGAGACCGGAATTTGGTCGAGTATTCCGGTGAATTCCGGATTTGCTGCTCTGTCCATCCGGTTGCCGCTGGGCAAACGTGCCACGAATGTCCCCCGTTTTTGGCATATTTATGAGTTTTAGAGTTTCAATATGGCAAAGGGCTAGCCTTCGAGTGGGTGGTGGAAAGGAGATAAGAGGAAAAAATAAACATTTGAAGTAGCAAAAAATGAGCGCTGTCGACCTGTTTTGAGTGAGAAAAAAGAAGGAAAGAGATACTCTGGATGAGTACGGAAGGCGATTGGGTTTGTGTTTTTGGCGTAGGATGAGAAATATTCTTCTATTACGTAACGCAAAATTTAGGATTTTCAAAATCCTTACACCTTCGTTACACACTTCCCATAAAATCGATAAATTTGTCATCTTATCAGGTTCTAAATTCATGATTGAGTATTTTTATTTTATTTTTTGGTTTGATTTCTGGTCGAATCAAGAGGGAGAAAAAAAAACTAAAATTCAAGCTCCAATCATTTTTTTCAAAATAGTGTGTACTGTCTCCTAAAAAAAAATTAAAATTTACATCTTTTAATGTGAAATTTCACACATTCCACATAAATTTGTTTTACTATTTTTGATACGTGATTTAAATACTTTAAAATTGGCAATTTTTTTTTGCTCAATTTGATTAAAAATTCAATAATAAGCGCAATGTGTTGTTTTCTCAATTGTTCAAAATTGGTTGCACAATTTCTTATTTTCTTATTTTTTATTTTCTTGTTTATGTCTGTTTATAAATTATCGAAGTCTACAAAAAAAAATTACTTCGAATAATGGAAACTAAGGACAATTGAATCTAGAGAAGAAAATAAACATGAATATAACTTTAAAATGATCTTAAGGGTGAACAGCAACGAAGGAAGTTGTTGTCTTCTTATTCCAAAATTTTCAAACTTACGGACTCAATCCTGCAACAACGGAATTGTAAAATTAGTCAACCTTTGTTTTAAATACTTTATGGACAATACTTTAGGGGATGAACAAAAAAATGTCGGTAGTACCCGTAGTTACTATCCAGATTTTTAAGCGAAGATGGCGTTCGAATTGGGAACGCCCGAAATGTCAAAGTCATGCAGTGGTACCAACATTACGAATAAACTGTACCATGACATGACAGCCATATTTTTTTTCTAATGTTGGTGCTACTGAGCGATTCTGACATTTCGGACGTTCACAATTCGAACACCATCTTCGCTTAAAAACCTGGAAAATATCTGTAACAAAAATCTTGGTGCCAAAGCTCTGGTTGATGTGCACCGTTAAACAGTGGTCTTAGAATTTGTAATTCAATTTGACGGTGATGAAATATTGAAAACAGAACGACTTAAACTTACAAAATTAATTTGATTTCTCCTATTGCCTTGAGAAATCAAATTAATTTGTAATGTTTTTGTTTAAATCTCTAAAAAAATATTTTCATTCAACTTTTGTTCTTATAAACATTTGGTCGAAGATCTTCTAATAAGGGAATATAGGGGAAATAAACCCATTTTAAGCCTAATAAGCGGTCGTGTTCTAATGATGCTGGATAATCTGAAGCGTTCCATGAAATTTACTTAAACCAAGTACACCAACTAGTAGAGCAACTTTTTGTGAACATTTCTGGTTATTTTCACTTTTATTAAAAGTTATTCTATTCCTTTTACAAGCATTTGAATTTTTTTTTCCAAAATCAATTCTAATCAAACGAGTGCATTGCATTGCAAGCCCATTTTCCTATCTTCAGCTTAGTTCTTTTTTCTTCCAGCGCTCTGCTTAGTTCTGCCAAAATTGATGAAATTTTAAGCGAACACTCACGAAAAGTAGCATTTATAGAGAAAATTTCCTGGCATCTCTGGCTCATACCAACAGGCGCTGCCGGTGGTGTTGGTAGCCACCCTTTGTTCTTTATTTGCCTTCGCTTTTCGCTTGGTTTTCTTTAGCCTTTGATTGGAATGGGTCGTCAAAAGTCAAACGTCAAAAGACTTGGGGCGTTTGTTTTTTTGATGGCGCTTGCTAATTATTTACATGTTTCGGGATTATATTTCAAGTGGGTGATCAACTAATGTGCAAAAGAACATGTTGCCGAAAGTTGGGGGCAGTTTTGTAACGATATCGCCGTGAAAAAGTAAGCGAAAGTGAAAAGTTGATTTTGGCGATATTTATTAAGCGTTTGAAGGTTGCCAACAAAATGATGAGAAATGGTCTCGCAAAATAGAAATTATGATCAAAGGTGCATTAAATTTAATCTTTTCGGCCAGTAAGTGGCATACATTTACGTGCTTACTTGAGACGGTGCTGTTGCTGGTAAGTTTATAGCCTAAATAGTATTTTTGGAGCTTGAATCGAGCATCAAACTCTTCATATGACGAAGATAGATGTTTGATTGGAAAGGGTATATTTCCCCTAATGGATATTGTTGATTGACTAATAATCAGTGATTTTAAATGTTGATATAACACAGGTTTTTTACTGTTGCAATTCAACCCATTTATGATTAAAATAAATAAAAATGTAAAATAATGGAAAGATAACTAAAATTGTTAAATATTTTGTTCGGAGTGTGAAAATAAGGTCCTATTAGCATAAACGTCCTGTCTTCTACTCAATTTCCACCTTCAAACTCCGTGAAAACTGTGTCCCCACACCTAGAGACCCTAAATAGGGAGACTGGTCTAAGCTGGCTAAATCGATCTGGCAACGTATGTTTTGAGCTTGGCAACACTGATAAGTTTTGCTGGGCGTAAAGGCAAATGCTCGTTTGGATACGTCAAACTCGTGTCTGTTTGGGTACGTCAAATTCACTTCGACCAGTCTCCCTATTAAGGATCTCTACCCACACCCACCCCCGATCGCCCCCGCGGACACACCCTCAAAACGTCAAACACACACGTCAAGCAACATGACGCGCCATGTGGCCTCCTCGCGGGTCGCGCATGTTCCGTCCGTCGTCGTTGGTTGGCATAAAAATCGTTTTAATGTTCAAATATTTAATTGCTTCCAGGACTTGCTGCACCTCCATGTCCAACGGTCCGCGGAACCTGCGTTGAAAAAAAAGGCGTTCACACCGGGTGACACCGTCCGACAGCTAGTTTATGGCAGTTCAAACAGTTTTGATTGTTTCACACTTGGAGAGTTTGCAAACTGCCCCCGTCACGTGTTCGATCGAGTTGCGTTCGTGAAAAATGGCCTGCATTACAAAAAGTGTGTGTGACCGGTGTGCTCAATCCTGTGCGAAGCTTCATCAATTTATCCCCTTGACAGCACTTTACAGCGGACTTTCCAACTATTCATCCCTATTTTATTTTTTTCCCTCCGTGCACGATCCCTGTGCGGTGTACATCTTCATTGCACCACACGGACTGGGAAAAAATAGCAACCCTGTAACTGCTGTGTAATAAAGTGAAGTGAAACCAACCCCTCTTACCCACCCACCACCACCCCTCAAAGTCGATGTTCTGCAAACAGAGTAGTGTCCTTTATCATCCAATTCCAACTTCTGCGACACTATTAAAAAGTATTAAATTCCACTCCGGGAACCAAACTGCACCTGATCCACAATATGTCAAAGGAAAATTGTGCTCTCGGAGCTGCTCCCAGAGAGCGCGCACAGAAAAACGGTTCCCATGGCACCCTCCTCCTCCTCCCCCTGCTGGAAAAACTCACCACCACCGCAGGGGAAAAACCTTCAAAGCCAAAAGCCGAAGAACGTCAATGAAAATGCAATATTTCAAACCGGAGACGGGACACAACTGCTCCCCGAGCGTTCTACATCCGAGCGTCCGAAGAAGAAGAAAAAAAAAACACTGAAAAGAAACCAAAGACAAACACCAATCTCATTTACGTTACGAAACATGATTTTTTCTTTCTCCCTCTCCTTTTGGGTGTGCATTTTCCACGGTGTCAGCTTTCCCGGGAAGAACAAAGCCGCGGCGGTGATGGTGACTAGATCGGGAAGATTCCCCTTGAGGGGCAAAAGCGCAGTAGCCAGGGAGATTTCTTACCGCTGATTGAGTGGGCGCCCAAGTAGGCACAAATTGGAATAACAACATTCACTTTTCATGTCATTTTACGGTAGCGGTGGGGAGGGATTTGTTTGTTTATGTGGATATAATTGCTTTTACAATTTGAAAATTGCATTTTTAGACTCGTTTTTGTGGAAATAAGTTAATTTTGAAGACACCTAAGAAGATTTAAAATCATTCAAATTAATTAAATGATAATTGAAGACATTTGAAGACAATTGAAGACGCTTGAAAGCACTTCCGACGTCGTTTGAAGACATTACAATTATTTGACATCGTTTGAAGACATTTGAAGACGTTCGGAGATACGTTTGAAGTTATTTTAAGACGTTATAAGAATTTCAAGACATTTGAATGTACTTGAAAGGATAAAAAATACTTTGAAGACATTTGAAAACGGTTTACAGCAGTCCTAAGACTTTTGATGACTTTTAAGTAATTTGAAGTTGTTTGAAGACGGTTTAAGACATTTAGAGGCATTTGAACAGAGCTGCGAAGTATTTTGGAAGTTTTGAGGCAACTTCGAATCCTATTCCGACTTTTTGATATTCCCGACTCTAACTCCGACTCCGTTTCGCCAAAAAAGTTCCGACTTCACCGACTCCGACTCCAATAACAACTCCCGTACAAAGTTGATGAAATTAAGCTGACTCTGACTCCGGCTCTGACTCTAGTTTCTGAAGATATAGTGACTTCGACTCCTGTCCTCCTAAAAGACCCGGCTCCGTTGAGTTATTCGAAGAAATGGAAAGAAAAGAATACAGTCATTTTAACGGACTTTTAAAGAACCTTGAGTCTATTTAAAATATCATTAATAGGCTTATTCTAAAGACATTTGCAGCACGCTAAGACATTTATGTTATTTGAAGATATTTGACAATATTTGATGTTTGAAGACATTTGATGGCTTCTTTAGAACCTCGGGCTGCTGAGTCGGGTAAATTTTGGAGTAACTTTGACTCCAGCTTCAGAAAGTTGAATCTGCGACTTCGAATCCAGCTCTCTAAACATACCCAACTCCACAGACTACGACTTTGACTCCGATTCCAATCGCAACTCCAATGCAAAGTTGTTGAAAATCAGTCAACTGCAAATCCAGCAATTCGAAATATGCCGACTCCGACTCCAGCTCTCTACAAGACCCGACTCCTACGACTTCGAATCTGACTCAGATCCGACTGACGTCACATAGAAATTCTTCAACCTTCTTCCATCGCCATCTACGATTGACAATCCAAAATTAAGAACTTCCTCGTCGACTTTCTCTTTCGAGAATTGTTTTGTTTTGTTTCGGGAACCTCCCCCACTCCGGTCATGGATTGCTGCCAGCCAATTTGGGGGCTCCGTCCTTCCATTTCTTCGTCGTCATGGCACACTTGAAACACGAACTGCTGGATTACACAAACAATTTAAACAGTGCGTGTTTGTCACCGAACTGCAGTAGCTTTCCCGCTCGATTGGCATTTTTTCCTTGTGCGAGTTTGTTTACAAACTGCCGTTTTTTTGACGTTTGTAATTCAATATGTGGCCAAGTGACACAACAGCAGACAAGAGAGTAGTTTTTGTTTCTTTTTTTTGAGTTCTCTTTTGTTCGGGTTTGTTGTTTGTTTACAAATGAATTATAATGCCATTGCTGTGGCATTGAAGACGCGCGCGTTTAATGCTATTAGTGACAGTTGAATGCATAAATATTTCTGAATCTTGCTTGTGTCACTGTGTTGTTCTAATTGAAGGCTGTGAGCGTCGGAAATGGGGGAAATTACGTTGGAAAATATGGGTTTGGCAGCAATTGGAAGCGAGCTCTTCCGCCAAATTGCTTGAGGAATTATTGACGCTCAAGTTTGTGTTTGTTTTTAATAGATTAAATTTTTAGGTTCCTAGGAATTGCCTCGAAATCACTTCAAGTTGTTAAGCTATTGGATTTCGAAGAATTGCTATAAATAAATATTGGCTTTTAAATTACATTCACTCAACCCTTCACGTGCGGGAACAGATTCATCGCCAAGTGTCACCCCCTTCGTCCATCGCAGTAGGTGACGCCGCGGCGGTGACTTTTCAATTTCACACCGTCATCCTGTCAAGGCTTGCCGCGATTGTCAACGCTGACACCGTCTCGTCGGTCGCGTCCCCTGTCAGCGCGCGCCTTTTTTGTAACAAACATGTCGTATGTGGTTGTGTAGTTCTTTCAACCTTTAAATCCAAAATCAATTCCATATCGATCGAACGTCACACAGTTTCCTCGTTTTTATTTACGCCGTCACCTCTTTTCCCTTTTTGTTCCCGTTTTTTTTTATTTTGCTGAATGCATCGGCATTTTTTTGTATTTTTATAACTCACATATTTATTTTTCACCCAAACCGGGCGTTGTAAAAAGGGCGCACACAGTCTTTATTCATGACTCAATCAGGGCGCGCGCTGACACGTGTCAAAATTGTGACAATTAGGTTTTACGCCGACTCGATTTGGAGGTTAGAAGGAGTGCACTGTTTACATAAACTTAGCACAGTTCGATGCGGTCGATGATTTTGTTCGGGGAAATTCGTCGACAATCGACGAAGACCATGTAAACAGTGCACACGAGCTGTCAAATGACGTCACGGCGTAAAACCTAATGGCGGAGCGCTGACAAACGCACTCGCACACACAAACAGGAAAAGTGTCGGTCATCGTCACGACGACGAGGTGCATTTTCGGGTCGATATCGGGCGCCCATTGTGGGGCCCGTCCACGGGTGATGCAACGGTCGAGTTATGAATTGTTTAGCGGGCGGCGGAGCAGGCCGGATGGGGGTGATGGTTTATTCAAGCCGCATGTTGCAGAATAACTGTAACGGGAGTTGGGAATTAGTGCGGGGACATTGTCGAGAGTGACCCAATTTCGGGTGCGAAGCGCCCTTTTTTTGGGTAGCTTGGATTGAGTTCGATTTTATTCCCTTTCTGTCAAACCTCTTTGAAATTTTCTGGTGGTGCCTACGCGGAGAAAACTGAGTTCATGAATGCTTGCTCAGCTTCTGAATTCGAATTCAACTACTCCCAGGGAGCGGCTTCCTTTTCAAACAATCTAGCTAGAAAGTCAACGAACCGCCAGCTGTATTGATTGACATCGAAGAGCTGCCGGGCCCGCCGCTACTTTGTACAAGATTGAGAACATCCGAGAAGTGGTGGCCGGCCGGCCACAACGATGATGAAAGTATCCGGCTTCGATTTAATGAAAAAAAGAAATACGAGAAAAAAGGGAACAACAGAAAACAGAAAAAAACGCAAACATGCTGGAGCGTACATAATTTGGTTTGCTGTCAGAGTTAATCCCGCTAAGTTGACAGATGAAGCCGCTTATCATGTTATTGTTAAAGTGTGAACCTTTACCGCGTGCTCGGCAAAGCTGACACAGATCGAGCTCTCTCGAACACGTATCGGAGGAGATGAACTAATTTGTTTTAATTTTCGAGTCTGGTGTGTCGTGTTTTGGTTTGATTCTTTGTCTTGTTGCGTTCACTTGTAGAATGTGTGTCACATTTTGAACGATTAATTAATGGTTGTTTCTTTTCTTCTTCATTTCAGGTATGCAAAGTAACGGATTAAATTTGGAGTATTCGCAAATTGGCTCAGTGACCCAGTTGTTCGAGAACAGGTTAGTCGAAATTGGTTAACCTGCGGAGAGTAAACCTGTCAAAGTTATCTACTGCCTTAGTTTGCGTTCGATTGCGTTTCTGTTCAAATTCAGTTCAGTTTGCGTTTAACTTTGTAACGCACCTGACCACGTGGTGCCAACCAACGAGAAAATCACTTCACAAAGACTTCCGATTGCGACGTTGCATCTCTCGCCGACCTTTGATTCGGTCGCGCGGCTGACTCTGCGTTCTGCCCCCATCCCGCGGGGTAACCACGTTGCGTGCGGCGGACATCAAACAGTCCCGGATTGACAGATTTTCAGCGCCATAATTCGATTCACACCGTGTGTCGGTCGGAGCGGTGATGCGTTTGTTCTTTCGCGCATTCGGGATATTAATTTGATTGAAAGTGGTGTGGTCCGGGTTCCGGGGCCGCGGTCAACCGAACACGTGCGTGCGTCCAATTATGACACTCGGATTTCGGCCAGGTCGCGGATTTTGGGGCACAAAGCCCGGTGATTGAATTTTAACCACCTTCCGCCTACCCAAAGTGGCGATTGGGGACAGATTCCGGATTCCGGTGCACACAATCAGCTGTGATTACAGTAATACGAGTGTGGTTATGTCTGTCGCGCAAAACGTTACTGCGTTCATTATTCAGCGTTATCTGAGCGTTCCCACACTGCAGAGGGGTCGATTTTCGCATGGGTGGGCAATGTGGGATGCGCCTTTAAGCGCCTTTTAAAGCTGGATCGAAATTGGTCCTCAACACAAGCACCAAACACACAGTCCAATGTTGCACCAAACCATTCAGCATGTGCAATTGGAGCCTTTCACTTCCAATTTGCACTCGAGAGAGCGATAGAGCCAAAGTGCAACTCAATACGAGTGAAATCTGATTGACCATCCGAGTCCATCTGGCCCTTGGCCCCGTGATGGACCGAATGTAACGTCAGTGGTCAACCCCAGATCCGGACTAGAACTGCCGGCGTGCGAATTCCTTCCGTTGCGATGTGGTGGTGTGACCACCGGGTCCGTGGTCAAACTCGGTTCGTAATCAAATTAGTTGGCGTTTTGTGCCCGCTCGATTGCACTTCACTCAACGATTCCCCACTTTGATTCGTGTGGAAGCAATTAAATTAGAGTCGGTTTTCCCGGTGGAAAGGCGCGGGGATTGAATTGGAGAATGGTTGCTTCCTCTTCCGGGCGGTGGGATGATTTTGAAACATTCTACTGAACCATCATAACAAAGTTTTCGCTTAAAGCGAGAGGAAGTAAATTGAATGCAAGTTGAATTGTAACGCAACTTAAAACGCACTCAAAGTTCAAACGCAAAAACTGGAAATAAATTAAAACGCAAACTGATTTGAATCTGCTTCGGTCTTCCCTGCTCACACCTTTCCGGCTTCGCAAATCAATTCCTCCCATCACACACAGCGTCCATAATTAACCCATCAAATCCACGATCCGTGATAAACGTTTTAAAAACACGCCCCTCGGCAACGCCAGATCCGCCCACCTCCGCCGCCAAAAAACATAACCTCCAACACGGCCACGCTGAACAAAAGTGAAAAATTACGACCTCCGAATCCGGATCGGTTCTCCGGCTCGCCGTTTAATTCACCCTAATATATGTGACAAAACAAATCCCCTGCTTTTCGCCAAACAAAATCCCGGGTTGGCCACCCCTACCCGGGTCTGCAACAGTCGACACAGTCGGGGATGCTGGCCCTGCCGGCTTCTTTTATTACTTTGAGAATATTACTTTTCATGACCCTGTTGCTTATTTTCCTTTCGGAGAGCAAAAGGAAGCTCGAGGGTGAAATCAGCGCCCAGTGCGCGGTTCTTTTTTTGTGTGATCTGGAAAACTCCAATATGCTCAGGGTGGGCGGTCCCGGTGGGATGAGTGGGTGGAAAGTTATCAAATTATCCCCGGGCGAGGGTGGATCGGGAAAGCTCACCCTTTTCAGTGGGTGACTGCTTGTTGGGAAAAAAGAGAAAATTCGTTCTTTTTTTCTCATTTCTCATTTCTCATTTCTCATTTCTTACTTCTGATTTCTGATTATTTTCTGATTTCCGATTTTTCATTTCTCATTTCTCATTTCTAAAATTACAAAAATTACAAAAATTACAAAAATTACAAAAATTACAAAAATTACAAACATTACAAAAATTACAAAAATTACAAAAATTACAAAAATTACAAAAATTACAAAAATTACAAAAATTACAAAAATTACAAAAATTACAAAAATTACAAAAATTACAAAAATTACAAAAATTACAAAAATTACAAAAATTACAAAAATTACAAAAATTACAAAATTACAAAATTACAAAATTACAAAATTACAAAATTACAAAATTACAAAATTACAAAATTACAAAATTACAAAATTACAAAAATTACAAAATTACAAAAATTACAAAAATTACAAAATTACAAAAATTACAAAATTACAAAATTACAAAATTACAAAATTACAAAATTACAAAATTACAAACATTACAAAATTACAAAATTACAAAATTACAAAATTACAAAAATTACAAAATTACAAAAATTACAAAATTACAAAAATTACAAAATTACAAAATTACAAAATTACAAAATTACAAAATTACAAAAATTACAAAATTACAAAAATTACAAAATTACAAAAATTACAAAAATTACAAAATTACAAAATTACAAAATTACAAAAATTACAAAATTACAAAATTACAAAAATTACAAAATTACAAAAATTACAAAATTACAAAAATTACAAAATTACAAAAATTACAAAATTACAAAATTACAAAATTACAAAAATTACAAAATTACAAAAATTACAAAATTACAAAATTACAAAAATTACAAAATTACAAAAATTACAAAAATTACAAAAATTACAAAATTACAAAATTACAAAATTACAAAATTACAAAAATTACAAAAATTACAAAAATTACAAAATTACAAAATTACAAAAATTACAAAATTACAAAATTACAAAAATTACAAAATTACAAAAATTACAAAAATTACAAAATTACAAAAATTACAAAATTACAAAAATTACAAAATTACAAAAATTACAAAAATTACAAAAATTACAAAATTACAAAAATTACAAAATTACAAAATTACAAAATTACAAAAATTACAAAATTATTACAAAAATTACAAAATTACAAAAATTACAAAATTACAAAAATTACAAAATTACAAAATTACAAAAATTACAAAATTACAAAATTACAAAATTACAAAATTACAAAATTACAAAATTACAAAAATTACAAAATTACAAAATTACAAAAATTACAAAATTACAAAATTACAAAAATTACAAAAATTACAAAATTACAAAAATTACAAAATTACAAAAATTACAAAATTACAAAAATTACAAAAATTACAAAAATTACAAAATTACAAAAATTACAAAATTACAAAATTACAAAAATTACAAAATTACAAAAATTACAAAAATTACAAAATTACAAAATTACAAAATTACAAAAATTACAAAATTACAAAAATTACAAAAATTACAAAATTACAAAAATTACAAAATTACAAAATTACAAAATTACAAAAATTACAAAATTACAAAAATTACAAAATTACAAAAATTACAAAAATTACAAAATTACAAAATTACAAAAATTACAAAAATTACAAAATTACAAAAATTACAAAAATTACAAAAATTACAAAATTACAAAAATTACAAAATTACAAAATTACAAAATTACAAAAATTACAAAAATTACAAAATTACAAAAATTACAAAAATTACAAAAATTACAAAATTACAAAAATTACAAAAATTACAAAAATTACAAAAATTACAAAAATTACAAAAATTACAAAAATTACAAAAATTACAAAAATTACAAAAATTACAAAAATTACAAAAATTACAAAAATTACAAAAATTACAAAAATTACAAAAATTACAAAAATTACAAAAATTACAAAAAATAACAAAAATTACAAAAATAATGAAATTACAAGGAAAAAATCAAGAGATCTGTCACCCTACTAACTTCGCACACTGCAAAACTCACCATCCTTGCTCGATTTGCCCAGGAACACAATTAAATCTGAAAATCTCGATAACCGTTCCGTCCCCGCGAACTGGAAGCTGGTCGTCGGAACAAGTCAAAGTAAAGTGGAAATCTCGCCGTGGGAACTAACTTCTGATTGCTTTTTCTCACTCCACTTCGACGAGGACTTCGGAACGGCGAGAACCCGCCGTGTCCCGGGGACAAATCTGCATAGGATGGGAGAAAGTTCTTCCACTTCTTTCTGGGTTCTGAGTTTTTTTTTTCTCGTCGCAGCGAAACCTGCAAGTTCATTTAGCTGCGGGCAGATTGTTGACAATCAATGCTGCTGCCCTGGAATGAACCTTGTTCTCGCAGCTCTTTCTTTTACGGGATTTCGCTTTGCGATACATGAACTCCGTGGAAAGGGGGTGAGAACATTACTTTTGTTTCCACTCTGGTACACCGATTCAATCTAATCCGGTAGACAGGTTGTAGACCTGTTTTTGCTGGAAGTATGTGGGAACAAGGTGATTAAACAAAGTAGGTTTGAACACAATTTTAAAGTTAGAACTCGCATCAGGACGTTTTACCATCCGAGGATTTTTCCAGAACCATCGCTGGCGGCCATTTTTTTCAGAACCAGAGTGCACTATACCTTGTCCCTTACACCACCTTGACAGCTGTGATTATATTGTTGTTTCATACATTCACTCTCACTTGCGTGAGTATGCCCCAGAGCAACAGACAATGACAATCCACTTGTCGTAGCAGACAGAGAGCAACCTCCTGTTGAAGGGAGACGCCATCAAGTTCGCAGTTGGCTGTGTTTTAGCTTAAAAATGAGTTGTTTTGAATAATCGCTACTATGCGTGCACTTAAGCCTTCTAAGATACGTTTTCATTTAAGACGATTCGTTGAATGCTCATAACTTTTGTGATCCGAAATAAAACAATTTGAACTCCGTCCTACAAAGCCGATTATGGCAGCGGAAGTGGAGCTAAAATCCCAGAAGCTTAACTTGTCACCGAAACAGTCACCCGCGTAAAACTTTTCCACCACAATGCGCTCCAAATGAGCCATTAAAATTTCCACACAAATTGCACACTGTCACAGATAAACGCATCATCCCTCATGCCGCGCGGTGTCATCAACTGAAAATCCTCGCTGTCATACACCGCCCCGTAATGTTGCACTAGCGATGCACAAATGGGTTGCAAATTGTGCACCACAGCGCACACACTACGATGTGTATGTGTGTCATCAACGCGAGCGCGACAATGCATAATGACAGGCGCACCACCACAGAGCAATCCGTATGACAACTGGGACGGGTTTTGTTTTGTTTGATACCTTTCATCGCACCTAAATATTTATCAACATTAAATGTTGATGGAAACCAATAAACAACCAACAACCACGTCGTCACTCCCTCATCATTCGGTTGAATTGTGTTCGCGCGGACACGGACACAACTCCGAAGCTTAGTCGGAATCCGGACACACACACACACAAACATGTCCAAACGGTTCAGACTAATTACAACCAGCACTAACCCAAATTCCCCGCATATCAACATTAACGTGAATAATCGCAAGCGGTCCGAGTTGGCCAAGTCCACTCGTTACATCCGAGCACAAACTCTTTCCAGCAACTCGAAGCCTACTCGGATGTTTGTGACGAGCTACGGCGGCGGGGTAGAAATTACGATTGTTTGCATACCCTGCGCCTTGCCGCCCCAGTGGAAATGCCCGAGGGATGAGCTCGCCGACGCCGCCGAGAGTATTATCCAGCTTTTCTAATTAAAAAAATACGAATCTCCCCGGTCGTCCGGAACATTACCCGGGCGTGTACATTCTTTGGCCGTCGTTTGTGTTTGTTTTGGGGTTGCATATTTCATGGATGCTGGACGCCGCCAATTTCCGGTTCGTCCGCGCCCGGTTTGGCAAGCGTCCGAATCCCACCAGACCGGAACAAAGACCGTCTGCTGTGGCCTGCCCGCATAATTAACAGTAAAACTCTTCTAAAAATACCGGATTGCGATACTTTTTTTTCCTGCTCATTAGTCGGCGCAGAGTCGGAATTTATGGGTCACTGATAGGGCGCTTTTGAAGAGGGGAGAGGTCAAAACGAGGGTGGGGAACAGATCCGTAAACAAACAGGACATACTGGAGCAGAGCAATCACCGTCGTCGGGTATTATCTGGTCTGGTGGAGGAGCCCTCGGTACTGAGGTTGTGACGGAATCGACAGTTTCGGTGGATGCTTTGCAGCGATTGCTGACTCATTTTGTAGTGGAGCCCGCACATCTGGAGTGAGCTCTACGGTGCTAACAATTTATCATAATAAGAGGAGGATTGAATCACGCGGTTTGCAATGGGAATGATGATCTTGGAAGCTGTTTGTCAAATTGAGATTAATAGATTCATGACAAATGCATCTGGATGGCAAACTGACTTAACTTCGAAAAGAGATTTCATGTTTCGAAGACAAGAAAACTTGAGAACTAAAGTTATGCCAAGTATGTAGACTTGCAGCCAAGAAGATTATACACCTCAACTATAAGGCGCCTACTTTACCAGACATTATCAGACGCCTCAGCTGCTTAAGACCAAAGGACGACAAGATTTGCCGACTAGAAAACTATTACACGTTTTAACCACAAGGTGCCTAAAAGTTGTACCCTAAGGCTAGAATGAAAGACGCCTCTTGTACTAAAAGTCACAACTATTGAATGTCTAATTCAAAATTTAAAGATTAGACACCTCGAAATGTTGGACTCCTCAACTATTTGAAGCCTCGACATCTAGGCGCCTTATGGTTCAAAATATTAGAAGAATAGAAAATTCAAATATAAGACTATAAGCAGCATCATCAGCTAAACGCATAACACTAGAAGGTCAAAAGAATAAATCAAAATTAGGTACCTTATTCAATGAATGATGCAAACACCAGATTCTTTCCAAAGGCGTTTAAAACTAGTCGCTCAAAAATAAAAAAAAGTCTTCATGGTTAGAAAATTAGAAACCATAACTACCAGACCTCAATTAGACGCCTCAACCAGTAGTAGAATCAAATACAAAATGCTCAACTTGAAAGGCGTCAAACTCAACCATCAAGCACCCAACGACTAGGAGTCTTCAAGTCTAGAGAATGAGACGGCTAAACTGCTGAATTCCTCAACTGTTATGCGCCTATAGACTAGATGATTCAAAGACGCCTTGAACTCGTAGATTCTTGATGGTTTGAAGACTGGAAGAAAACGAAATTAGACGCCTCATCCAATAGATGATTCAAACACAAGAGGCTCAACTTCAACATGAAACCTACTAAAATTCCTTAATTGTTAGATACTAGTTGCTTAACATGTAAGGCGCCTTGAACTGTTAGATCTAAACTTTGAGATGCCTCAAAAACTAGGCGCCTAATGGAAATAAGAATAGAAAACAACAAAATTTGATGCCTCAATCAATAGGTGTCTTTATAACTTGATGCTAGTCTTTTATTCATTAGGCGCCTACTAATTAAAGTGGCGTACAGTTGAGGAATTCAATTGTCGTGAGGTTTAAAAGTTGAAACACTCTACTTTCTAGCTCCATAGACTCTCTGACATTTGGTGTTGAATAGTTAAATTAGACGCCTTTTTTTTTTTGAAATACCTAACAGAATTGAGCCAATTCTACAGACCGACACCTAACGATTAATAGACTAGAATACACACAATAAGACGCGTAGATACGATTATGATGAGATCAATGACCTACTGACCCTTGTACTGACCTGTGCAAGTGTCTAGCATTGGTTAATGACGGTACGCAAGACTAGGGGACTAGAATATTTTAAGATAAAAAAAAAACTTGACATTTAGTCGCCTAAACTATAATCTAACCAAATTAAATGTTATAGGCCTCATTTTCTCAACTCATAACGATTAAAAAACTAGACATCCCAATGACTTTTAGTCGTATTTCGTCTAAAAGTCTCCACGGTGCCTTAATAAGACGTCTGAATTACTAGACTCATGAACTGTTAGATACTTTAATCATAAGGCGCCTAACATATATAAAATCACAAGACAGCAAGGATCATATATCATGAATAAAAAAATCAAATCAAATTATTCGCTCTACAGCTTTGCCTTGGCGTTCTCGATTGCGAGATTCCTACTCGAAACTAGGTGTCCGAAGGCTTGATTGTTGAGGCAATTGCAAACCTCTTTTTACACCTAAGCTTCCATCCACCCCGGGATTCGAACTGACGACCTTTGGATTGTTAGTCCAACTGCCTACCAGCGACTCCACCGGGGCAGGACCCAGGAAGACGACTCCTGCACCTGACCTGGACTGAACTAACGACCTAACCACTAGGTTAGACCGGGACCAACATTTACTTCCCTGTCCGACGGAAGGCGTGATCAGACAAATCTCGTCTCAAAATTTGCCACCGGGATCTTCTGGGATCAAACCCCATCATGAATAAAGTGGCTTCTATTACTTGATGTCCCAACTATTTTTGATCATTTAGTGTTCAAGGCGACTAAAGTCTAGAAGACTAAAAAAATGAATACTAAAAGTTCACAAACATGATTTTTTGAAGTTTGGACGTCTCAACGTTTGCTAGTTTATAGAAAATTAAAATAATAAACGCTTTATCTAACAGAAGCCACAATTACAAACACTTCAAAAACTAGACGCCTAAAGACGGCTTATCGCGGACTTCAAGAGATGAAATCTGCAAGACTATTACTATTTAACACATGATATTTCATGACAGAAAAGGGGAATTTGCAGACTTCCACTCTGTAATTATCAATAAATGAGTGATATTAAAATATCAAATTTCATTCGTATACCACCCCGCAATTTTCCCACAGTCCTTCCATCAAGTGTCATCACGACGAGATCTATGACCTACTGATCTGTGCAAACGACACGACGCTTCCCCCGGTGCCTCTTCCCACCGGTGGTTCCCATGGTGCAAGCTCTGAAACAGTATCTCCGGCCATAAAACGTCAGCATAAAAGCACCCTCCCCGGCTCATCCCAGCCAATTCCATCTGGTCCCAAATTACCACACTTCATTTCCATCCATGGGTCTTTGTGTGTGATAATACCGCCGGCGGCTCCTCCGGGACATCTTCCAGGGGATGAAACCAACCCACGCGGAAATCAGCCTGCTACGTTTACTAAACTTCTGAAGGGACGGCAAAGACAATAATCATCTACTTGGAAGTTATTAGCGTGTGTCCTCCCAGCGAGTTCGTCCTTCTTGTCACCACCCGTTATGACCTCGGCCATACGGTGTGTGTGTCATCGGATCCGGTTCCGTTCGACCGTTCCATAGCAGCTAGCAAAAGTGAATACACAGAAGCATGAAGGGTATCATGTTTAATCGCACAAGTTAATAAAACATCATCAGCGCGAGAGTCCTTGTGATGTCCTCGTCGTCGTCATCATCGTAGACCGCGGGAGTTCGCTGGTGTCGGATGTCTCTAGCTATAGGACGACACTTGCTAAAGTTGTCTCCGCAGTTCGGTTGATAAGAGATTTATGCAGTGATGCAGAATAATTGCTCGGCGCGATAGCGGGGTTGACACATGAGCCGAGCATACGGAGAGATCAATGGGAGGAAAAAAAAGAATTGGGAAGGGTTCACCTAGTGGGGAGTTGTGAGTTGACTCACTTTACAAATTTAATAAAAACGATAGGCTCACAGAAATCTGGTGTCCAAGACATTGTAGTCGTCTAGTAGACTTGAGACTTCTTGTAAACTTTAGTAGTCTAGGAGAATTGAGTCATCTAACATACTTTAGTCGCCCTTCCGACTTGTGACGTTTTAATCGGCTTGAGTCTTATGCGTCATTTATGCGAATTTGTGAAGTTTAAGTATTTTCGTTTGCTTTGCTAGTCTCTCTTGTTCTCTATTTTTTCAAGTCTTTTTAAATCTGTAGACTAATATTTCGTCAGTTGTGTGCTATCTTGTGACATAGACCATTTTGGTCGAAAATGAGTTATGTCGATACACTTTTTCTAAAGGCAATGCAACCTTTTGTTTATAAAAATATACTGATTAAGTCGATTAAACCATTGATTTGAGCTTATTTTAGTTTGTATGGGAATTTTGTGCACACTTGTGACACGTAGTACAATTTCACTTTCGAAACACACTTGTGACACGTGCTTTTCAGATTTTTGTTTACATTATTTACTGTATCTTTTAACTGGTGAAACCAAATTAGTTGAAACTTGAAGCGTTTGTTAAGCGATAGTATACGAACCGATTGCTTTGTTTGTTTGTCTCTATCATTCATAGTTTTGAAATTATTTATCAACAAACTTTAAAAATCGATTTTCTCGAAAAGTACTAAATGGTCGTTGTCACAAGATAGCACACAACTGACGATTTATTCAGTCGTTAAGGCGCATGGTCCTTTTTATCAAGTAGTTCTTCGCCTAGTGATTAAGTCGTTAAATTATGTTCTTGCCGTCGCATGCCTTCTACTCTTTGGTCTGAAGATTTTGAAGCGATGATCCAATTTTTGTTTTTTTTTTGTTTTTGAATAATAAAGAATGAAACAAACATTGAACATAATGGTTCATTGGACTGCTTAAAAATAAGTGCAACTACAACATTGTTGATTGTCTTTGTGTATTTTAGTAGTTAAAACCTTAAAACATCTAGTTTTCTAGTTATCTAAGCGTTTTTTTTTCCAAAAACAAACCTTAAACCTTTCTTTTATAAGAAAGGCAAAAAAGTTTAATTTAAGAAAGGCAAAAAAGTTTAATTTTTTTAAATTCAATAGAAAATAATGAAAATTTTACCAGTTCCTAATGTAAATCTACACATTTTATGACACAAAATCAGCCTTTATTCCCAGATGTAATATTACGATTTTTTTACTCTTAAAGTGTCACCTAATCAGCCTGCAATTTTCAACTGACGTTGCCACGGAAACTTTAGGTTCGATTTTCAATTTAAAAAAAACTTTTGTGAAATTTCCTGATTTGAATGATTTCAAATTTTAAAAATTTGGTTAAAGCTTGATGATGAATTTGCAGATCTTTTCAAAAATTATGGCTGATTTTGAAACTTTGAAATTATATTTTTTCAAATGATCAGAAAATTCCGCAGAAGTTTCATTTTCTAACATTAAAAATCATACCAATACAGTCCAGACTCGATTATCCTAAGCCTCGATTATCCGAAGTTTGAAGATGGTTTGCATGGGACTTCGTATAATAAAATCACGAAAAAAAATTGTTTCATTTTTTTTATGTTCTAAACATCAAATTCGACTTCTGCAACCCTATTTTAGTCAAATGTGAATAGTTGATTGCCTATTAAATAGTAAAGTGCACTTTTTAAATGTTTCATCACAGCCATTTTGGCCGCCATCTTGGATTTAAAACTTTTAAATAACTTTAGCGTAGTTTAGGGGTCATCCTTAAGCTCGACAAGCAAAAATTAGATAAAGAAAAAATCATGATTCGATTACCCAAGTGAAATTTTTCCGAGGCCTTCGGATAATCGAGTCTGGACTGTAGTTTCCGAGATATTACTCACAATATTGTGAGTTGAAAATTACTGGCCATAGGTTACACATAGAAGAACTCAATTGCATCTATGCAAATTCTTTGTGACGCTTAGCAGAAACTGATTGCCCAATCTTAAAAGTTATTGAAAAAAATTTGTAGGATTTTAAACAGCTGTTCAAAAATATTTTTTTGTCAGGAGTGGCTTCTTAAAGTTAAAAAAAATCAAAAATTTTAAAAATTACAAAATTTATAACCTGAAAGTACTTTTTGACTAAAAAATTTGAGTTAGCCTCTATTTTTTATTATTTTGTTGATGAACTTTCCGATATTTCTCAATATATTAATATTTATTGGAACCACATTTTGCAATATGATGTAGTGTGGCTCGATAAATGTCTTTTTGAGTAATTTAATAAAAAAAATCTAAACTAAAAAAATATCGAACGTTCAGGGACAAACAAGTTAAATAATGAAATGGATAGTTTTTTTAGAATGTTACTATGTCTTCAAATAGTCCTAATTATAATCAACAATTTTGCTAAAGGCACCAAGATTTACAAAATTTAAAATATGTTAAAACTGCTTTAAATTACTATTAACGCAGAATAATGCATTTTAATTTATTTTTAGTTGATTGCACGTCTTTATCCATTAAAATTATGAATACATTTCGAACAGAAAGTGAACAAAGCTTCAGCATATTTGAGCACTGTTCGAAAGAAAATCAAAATGGTTCATAGTTGAAATAGAAAAGTCTTCTATTTCTCTGAAAATTTAACTATTTACTTGCTTGCTTTTAACCTTCAATTTTTCAAATTTTGATGTTATCTTCGATTTTTTCTCAAACTAATGATTACTCAAACTTTCACTAATCCCAAAGACAAACAATTTCACCAACTCCGGTATCGCGGTCACCCGGTCGCGTCTGCTCACAAAAGCAAACGATATCAGTTTGTGTACGACCTCCCCTTTGTCACGTGGACAACAGGGCAGCAGCATCAGCACTTTCGCACCGCCGACTCCACTAGTTCGGACCACTTTTTCGTCACTGGCACCGAAAAACAACACCCGGCCGGCGTTGCAAATTGCCAACCTCCCACACTCTTCCGTGAGAGGGGAGGGAGTGCGGTTTGTGCAGACAAGACAGCTTGCTCGATAATGCCACTTCCAGATCGGAGATGAATTCGGAAGTGGTGGAGTAGGAGTCTTTGATGATGTTGGCTCCTGCCTCCTACCGGCTCCGATGGTGACTTCTGGTTCAGACCAGACGGCGAAAAAATATCTAATCTAGTTCAAAGTTCAGCATCCTTTCTCCGGCAGAAGAATCAACATCGGGGTGGAATGTCGCCCATAATACAGTTATTAGGGTCATAGGTGAAGCTGACACTCCCGAAAGAAACAGATCGTTTTGACTTCCACAGCCTGGTGAGCATCAAAGACTCATCAGTTTAAAACAATTGCCTCAGCAGAAAAATGCCCCTCGGACATAATTTTAGCAGTCCACGATGAAGTGAGGGCCCTCACTTCATCCATCAATAAACTGCAAGACAATGAAATTGAAGTCCGGCAAAAATCACTGGCAGAAGAATTAAACGAACAAACCGTACTGGAAATCGAATCTGGCTGGCGACTTATCGGCAGCAAAAAAATTTGGAAGCCAGACTGGACCGACTTCGACGCCAGGCAGCGGACTCGCCGTCTTCAGGAAAAGGAAGCCGAAAAAGCACGTCGCCGCAACCGAAAACATCGTCAACAAATTCAGCACCAGCAACAACAACAATCACAACAACATCATCAGCAACGCCGGCAACAGCAACACCTGCAGCAACAACAATCACATCAACATCTTCGTCGGCAACAGCACCAGACCAACTGCAACTCTGACGCAGGCCGAAACCCAAGTACGCCACATTTTAACTTAAAGGACAATCAATTCGACCAGGACAACGCAAGTAGCAGCAACTTTTTCACTCATTCGTCAACCAAATTGTCCGACAAGGAACTTCTAGACCAGGCAAGGGTCGAATTTTCTGGCCAACCTCCAACTACATCGAATTCAAACTTCATCAACTTCCGAAAAGGAAACCATCAACCCCTACCGGAAGGAAAAACGCCAATCGTCCCACCTCTAAACGCCACCACGCCGCAGCCAGCAAAAACGTCATCACAAACTCCTGAAGTAACAGACAGTATGTTCTGTCTGGACCCAATGAAGCCGCCCATAGTACGCCTAACTGAACAGTCTGCAGTCGGCGATGGCCGTTTCCTGCTGGCCAGACTCCGCGAAATTAAAGTCTATGACAATCTCAGACTATACTTGGCGTATCTGAAGGACCAAAACCGGACGTCTGCATAGACGGACTAACACTAACCAGCATGCATGTCTTTTTGCATCCAATGGCCTGCCTACTGAACCTGAACATCTTATGAACATCTTCATGGAATACAACTCAACAATTGGAATTTCACCTAAGCAAACCCTCACCGACCTGAAACCTACAGGAAATATGTAACAACTAGAAGACTTCAATACCTGCAGCATTCGCGCGAAGCCGCCAACAAATTTTACCTGCCGACTACATCGTCGAATTTTTACAAGCATTGACGCCTTCTAACACGGAAGAAGAAATGACACCCTCGCAAGAGGCAGTAAGTACTACTAATAATTTAAGTATGTCTCCAAAAATTTCTTCAACGGAACAACAGAATGCGAATGAAATTCTAATTTATTGTCAGAATTTCAATCGCATGAAAAGCCCAGGCAAAATGAAGGAAATTTCTTTAAACATTCTCTCACATTCTTTCGACATTATTCTTGGAACTGAAACTAACTGGGACGAAAGCGTCCACCCTGAAGAAATTTTTGGAAACAATTATTTTGTATTCCTAGGCAATAGAAATTTAAATCTCAGTCAGAAAAAGTCAGGAGGCGGCGTCCTCTTAGCCATAAATGCCAGACTTAATCCAAAAGAAATTGTAACTGAAAAACATTTTCAATTTGAACAAGTCTGGGCCAAAGCCACTATTGCAGGCCAAGTACACATTTTTGCATCAGTATACTTTCCGCCGGACCATGCAAATAAACAGTCGTATGAACTATTCTTTAAAACAGTAGAAATCATAACATCAAAATGGAACCGGAAGTAAAACTTCACATTTATGGCGACTTTAATCAAAGCAAAGTCGAATTTATATCTGACCAAGAAAATGAAGCAATTCTTCTCCCAGTCATTGGGGAAAATGAAACTTTGCATTTTCTCTTTGACAATATTGCAAATTATGGACTTTTCCAAATCAATCATGTAAAAACCAAAGAAATTCATTTTTAGACCTTTTATTCACTAACTGTATTGAAGACTTTCATGTACAAGAATCTGTAACCCCCCTTTGGAAGAATGAAGTCTTCCATACAGCAATTGAATATTCTATTTATGTCCATAAAAACACTTTGCCCATTGACTGGGAATATGAAGAAGTCCTGGAATACAATAAAACAAACTTTGTAGAAGCCAAACGTAAACTACTTGCAATTGACTGGCAAAATTTATTTAATAATGAAGGAAATGTCGACGAATTAGTAGGAAAATTCTATACGGAAATTAACACTATAACATCTGAAACCGTACCTACTAGAAGAAGACGACGTAATAACACAGGCAATAAATAATAAATACCCAGTGTGGTTCACTCCACAACTAAGAAATTTAAAAAATAGAAAACAAAAAGCCTACAAACTATACAGAAACAATACAAATGACACAAATCTTCTGAATTATCTGAATATTTCCGACCATTTTTTTTCGGCACTCAATTCTGCCAACGAAGAATATAATAGTAAAGTCGAATCTGAAGTCAAATCATGCCCGAAAAATTTCTTTAATTACGTAAAATCCAAATCCAAAAGTAGTAACTTCCCATCGCAAATGCAACTGGACGAAAATGTAGGCAGTAACTCAAAAGAAATTTGCAATCTTTTTCAAAATTTTTCAAAGAAGTATACACCTCATTTTCCGAAGAAGACCGCGACCGCGACTACTTTTCATATATACCGGAATTTCCAAATGACGTCTCAGTCAATTCTTTGTCAGAAACGGAAGTACGCCAGGCATTGAAGGACTTAGACTCATCAAAAGGACCAGGACCCGACGGAATAGCACCTGCATTCCTAAAGAACCTTGCAGAAGAATTGACATATCCACTGCATCATCTTTTCAACATGTCAATAAATACAGGAAAATTCCCACAAACATGGAAAAGTCTTTTTGGTGCCTATTTTCAAGTCAGGCCCAAAATCAGACATACGTAATTATCGCGGAATTGCCCTTTGTCTTGCATTCCAAAACTTTTCGAATCCATTATAAATGAAAAAATCTTTCAGCAAGTAAAAACCGCATCACATGTAAACAGAACGGCTTTTTAAAGGCCGCTCTACTAGCACCAACCTTTTAGAATTTGTAAATTTTACACTGAATGCAATGCATAATCGCAATTTCGTAGAAGCAATTTACACAGACTTTAGTAAGGCATTTGACAGAATCGACATACCATTATTAATCTTCAAACTGCAGAAAATTGGAATTCAACCGAATCTTTTGGAATGGCTTAAGTCATATTTGACTAAGCGCGAACAAATTGTTCGCTTCCAAAATGTACTATCGGAATCAATTCACGTCACCTCTGGGGTTCCGCAAGGATCCCATCTAGGACCTCTTCTTTTCATCTTGTATGTAAACGACATTTCCTTCATTCTTAAAAAAATTAACGTACTTGTATATGCAGACGACATGAAATTGTATATGGAAATAGGAAATGCCAATGACAGTCATGTATTCCAAAACGAAATTAATCTTTTCTACACATGGTGTAGTAAAAGCCTACTCCAATTGAATGTAAAGAAATGTAATTCCATTGCCTTCAGCAGAAAACATGAAACACCAAACATAACAGTATTATTAGGAAACCAACCAGTAGAAAATGCAAAGTAGTACGTGATCTAGGTGTCATCCTAGACTCACAACTAACTTTTGTAGAACACTATAACACAATAATAAACAAGGCAAAAGTACATTAGGCTTTATAAAGCGCTTTGCATTCAACTTCCAGGACCCGTATACTATTAAATTACTCTATATAACGTATGTCAGGCCACTCTTGGAATACTGTAGTATCGTCTGGAATCCATACTATGCCGTACACCAAGCACGTATTGAATCTGTCCAAAAACAATTCTTACTGTACGCACTACGTAAACTTAACTGGACTGCATTTCCTCTCCCATCGTATGAAGCACGCTGCATGCTCATAAACATACAATCATTACAAGAACGTCGTAAATTTGCCATGCTCTCTTTCATCAACGACATTATTTCTCAACGCATACAGTCAGCAGCATTATTTTCAGTAATACGCAATAGTATTCATGAACCAAGCCGTACTCTTAGAAATTCACCACTTTTAGAATAACTGCATACACGACAAATTATTTAAAAATTCGCCATTAAATCAAATGATGCGCTTTTATAATGAAAATTCACAGTACATACATTTCGACATGTCTAAACCGGAACTACGAAAAAATCTGTACAATAGAAATAATATCTAGTATGTAAAAAAAATAGTAAGTAGTCTACATAAGCTTGACGAATAAACAATAAACTATAATATAATTAACAATTGGTTTGGAATTGGCAGGTTCGACCTTAAGCGAGTGGGAGGGTTGAGTTCACGTCTCATAGAAGGAGAGAGTTTTTTTTGCTCTCTGGTGATGAGTCTTCAAAGAGATTGTGCAAACTAAGGAAACAAAGATAAGCGCGAATTGAGATCGACGCACTGGAGCAAAAACAGCCAAACTCTGCTGCGCTGAACTGAACTGAACTCGATGGACTGCTGATGGACTTGATGAGGCAGAAAAAGAACGAAACAAAAAATCCAAGCTCCCAAGAGGAGAAAGAATTACGAGACACGCTGCATATGACAGTCAAGTGATGTTAATTTAATTAGAGTCTGGGCCTTCTCACTCTGTGTAGAAGAAGGAAGGAGTGACTGACTGACGACATGACATTGCAACAAAAGGCAAACGCGAAGAACACGCGTGGCGCGAGGGGAAGTTCAAACAGGCTGAAAAGAGTGTTGTGTTGATGTACGTCAGAGGCGGTCCCCGTCCCGCCGCCGCGTGTTTGGCAGTGAGACTGGACGAGATTTTATCGGGAATGCGCGCGCCCGGGGATGCTGCGAAGAGGGATCGGTGCAATACACTTGAAATGAACGCCACCAGCTGAGGGATATTGGGATGGACTGCGTAGAAAAGTATGATATTGAGCTAATACGAACTTGAAATATCCAGAAAAAACGTCGAAATAAAAGTTGAAAATTCGGCCATATCTTGATTTCCAGGTCTTTTACCCTTCCTCACCTTACTGAGGAAAGGCTATAATACCACTCGACAAACGAACTTCTTCATTCGACCTCGTAGACACACCTTCACGTATACCTATCGACACAGTATACCTCAAATTCTGATAAAATGTCTGTGCCCTGTCCTGAACTAAATTTATTCCAAAATCGATGACCTCCTGTTGTTTCAACAATTTATTGTGAATAAACAATTGTATAATTATTTGATTTTTAAGCTTACTCAGACTCCTTCCCCTACACCCTACTGTTTATTCATTAGCACCGAAATCATTTTGGCAAACCCGGAAACATAAATAACTGCCACTAATCGCCCGCGGCTAAGCACTTCCAGAGGTGCTGCTAGTGACTGCACCGAACAGCTGCCCCACCGGGGAACCGACGCCAACCACCGCAGCTACCAGCACCTAGTACGTGTTATTAATGATGATCCAGATCTGTCGAAACTTTACAGTCAAATTTCAAACATAATTAATTCCACACGCCCCACTTCTCTCTCGAGGGCCCTCTCCTCCGAGGGCTAATCGTTTAGCAACTAAACATGACAGTCAATTAATTAATTTGTCCCTCCTCTCTACTTCGAATCTCTAATGGTTGGTGTCTGAGCTTAAAAAATGTATCGAAAACAACACGTTTAAATTGGTACTGCATCGATTTGTGAAAAAGAAAACAAACTCTCTTCTCCATCGCCCAACGCAAACATGATTAATCACCCTCCGCCACATCGAAGGAGCCTTCGCCCATGTGGAACCTGACTGATGGACCAGCCACTGCTGCGTTGAGGCTCTATTTGCTCATGCACGCTCGCAGTAGGCGGTACCAGCGCGCGCGTGAACGAGCCTTGTTTGTCCAGCTTGAAGGCCTGCCTGGATGATGGTCGCAGAAAGGCCGCGTCAAGATCATCAATTTTTCTTCCCCGCGAAAGTCGCGCGCGCGCGCGAATCTGACGGGTTGTATCATAATCCTCGTCGTTGGAGCTAGAAAGCTTTCAGTTCATTAGAGGGGTCTCTTTTCACTATTCAGGGTTCCCGGTGGAGGGAAGTGAGCTAGAGTGGTTCGAAGATAGAAACTGAGCGCAAATTGAACGCAAACTGAACGCAAATTGAACGCAAAGTGAACGCAAACTGAACGCAGTCTGAGCGCAAACTGAACGCAAACTGAACGCAAACTGGACGCCAACTGAACGCAAACTGAACGCAAATTGAACGCAAACTGAATGCAGACTGAACGCAAACTGAACGCAAACTGAAAGAAAACTGAACGCCAACTGAATGCAGACTAAACTCAAACTGAACGCAGACTGAACGCAAACTGAACGCAAACTGGACGCCAACCGAACGCAAACTGAACGCAAATTGGACGCCAACTGAATGCAAACTGAACGCAAACTGAAGGCAAACTGAGCGCCAACTGAGCGCCAACTGAACGCAAACTAAAAGCAAACTGAACGCCAACTGAACGCAAACTGAACGCAAATTGAACGCAAACTGAATGCAGACTGAATGCAAACTGAAAGCCAACTGAACGCAAACTGAACGCAAATTGAACGCAAACTGAGCGCAAACTGAACGCAAACTGAACGCAAACTGAAAGAAAACTGAACGCCAACTGAATGCAGACTGAACGCAAACTGAACGCAGACTGAACGCAAACTGAACGCAAACTGAACGCCAACTGAACGCAAACTGAACGCAAACTGGACGCCAACTGAACGCAAACTGAACGCAAACTGGACGCAAATTGAACGCAAACTGGACGCCAACTGAACGCAAACCGAGCGCAAACTGAACGCAAACTGAAAGAAAACTGAAGGCAAACTGAACGCAAATTGAACTCAAACTGAATGCAAACTGAACGCAAATTGAACTCAAACTGAAAGCCAAATGAACGCCAACTGAACGCAAACTGAACACAAACTGAACGCAAACTGAACGCAATCTGAACGCAAACTGAGCGCCAACTGAACGCAAACTGAACGCAAACTGAACGTCAAATAAACGCAAACTGAACGCAAACTGGACGCCAACTGAACGCAGACGGAGCGCAAACTGATCGCAAACTGAAAGAAAACTGAACGCAAACTGAACGCAAATTGAACGCAAACTGATCGCAAACTGAACGCAAACTGAACGCCAACTGAACGCAATCTGAACTGAAACACATATTTTGACTTAAATCAAGATTTTGAAAGTGTATTTAAAAACAACTTTCGCACCACCATATCCATAACACATATCCAGTGAACATGATCCACGATAAATTGGCCAATTGTTGATTGGACACCAAGCGCGCGCACACACACACAGCATTATTGTAACAAAAGCGTGCGCGTGTGTGTGGGCTTATAAAAATGACAAAACCTAGCTAGCTCACAGGCCAAGCCACAACCGCGCGACAAATGGGACATTGTTGTTGTGTGAATTATGGCCACACACACACACACCGAGGGCAGAAATGGATATCTGGCGCACCAACAATGGCCCTTCAATTATGATTGATTAATTCATCCACTTTCGGACTACTTCAGGTCAGTCGCTTGGTCGATTGGTGGGATGAGACCACCCAGAGATTGGCAAACAAAGCCGCCAAGTTAGGCGGGAAAGTTTGACTGTGTTTGCACGTGGGAGGGGTTTTGGGGGGGACACGTTCATTAGTGTCTTAATTTTGGCCCATTAATCAATCATTAATTGGGCTTGCTAGCCTATTGTGGGCGTTGCGTTGAAGTCATTAAGTCGTGAATGAAGTTTTTCTCGGGAGAAGCCTTTAAAATGTCAAAATTCCTGCCTAACTTTCCTCAACCTGGAATCCTTTTCCATTGTCTCCCAAAGGATTACCTCCCTTACATACCTTTCACGGCGAGCCTTCATCAATGTTGACATTTTCAATCTCTTCTGGAAAAATATTTCTCCTTCCGGAGTGTCTTTGCCATACCAAGCAGCAAGTACAGCTATGAGGAAGCCAGACTGTGCCATTTTGTGTCTCTGGCACGGAAAAGTCCTTTTCCAAGAAAGCCACCGGCAAACGCTCAAGTTGTCGGCTTATGCCGCTCCACCCTCGGCACCCACATTACACACACACACACTTAAGGAGGATGCATCGTTTTACATGGAAATGTATTTAAAAGATTAAGACAAACTCCCCTCAAATCCACCCGGTGGGGTTGGTGGCGGGCCGGATGGAAATCTAATGCTTTTGTATCGTTTTAATCTTCGCTGGAGCAAAGTTTTCCTTCCGGTTGATCCGGAATTTCCCCCTGAGTGGGTGAAAGGCACCTTCGAGGCAAGTTTTTGCATAAGCAACTCACTCACTTCAGGAGGAGGACGACGACGACGACGACGAGCTGAGTGAAAGTTCCAATTTCAAAAGCGCTTCTAGCCATGTGGAACATAAGGGTTTTCCACCCTGGGAGACCGGGTGATGCGGGGGTTTCCACGTTGTCGGAAAATGGATAATTTGCTCTGACAAAGTGTGTTTTCCTTCTGTCTGTTGCGTTTTACACCTTGGCGAAATGTTGCAGTTTAGGATGCTGGTTCTGGCACGAACAGTGCAATTACTTTGGAACTTTGTTTCACACCTTGCTGGGGAAATTGTAGCAAAAACAATTACAACAACTTGATTCACGAGATTCAGAAGCATCAAAAGATTCAAAAGATTCAAAAGATTCAAAAGATTCAAAAGATTCAAAAGATTCAAAAGATTCAAAAGATTCAAAAGATTCAAAAGATTCAAAAGATTCAAAAGATTCAAAAGATTCAAAAGATTCAAAAGATTCAAAAGATTCAAAAGATTCAAAAGATTCAAAAGATTCAAAAGATTCAAAAGATTCAAAAGATTCAAAAGATTCAAAAGATTCAAAAGATGCAAAAGATTCAAAAGATTCAAAAGATTCAAAAGATTCAAAAGATTCAAAAGATTCAAAAGATTCAAAAGATTCAAAAGATTCAAAAGATTCAAAAGATTCAAAAGATTCAAAAGATTCAAAAGATTCAAAAGATTCAAAAGATTCAAAAGATTCAAAAGATGCAAAAGATTCAAAAGATTCAAAAGATTCAAAAGATTCAAAAGATTCAAAAGATTCAAAAGATTCAAAAGATTCAAAAGATTCAAAAGATTCAAAAGATTCAAAAGATTCAAAAGATTCAAAAGATTCAAAAGATTCAAAAGATTCAAAAGATTCAAAAGATTCAAAAGATTCAAAAGATTCAAAAGATTCAAAAGATTCAAAAGATTCAAAAGATTCAAAAGATTCAAAAGATTCAAAACATTCAAAACATTCAAAAGATTCAAAAGATTCAAAAGATTCAAAAGATTCAAAAGATTCAAAAGATTCAAAAGATTCAAAAGATTCAAAAGATTCAGAAGATTCAAAAGATTCAAAAGATTCAAAACATTCAAAAGATTCAAAAGATTCAAAAGATTCAAAAGATTCAAAAGATTCAAAAGATTCAAAAGATTCAAAAGATTCAAAAGATTCAAAAGATTCAAAAGATTCAAAAGATTCAAAAGATTCAAAAGATTCAAAAGATTCAAAAGATTCAAAAGATTCAAAAGATTCAAAAGATTCAAAAGATTCAAAAGATTCAAAAGATTCAAAAGATTCAAAAGATTCAGAAGATTTAAAAAATTTAAGTTTCCAAAAATCCAAAAATTTCAAACATTCATTGGATTTCAAAGAATTATGAGATTGATTTTTGGCAATTCGCTGACTTTTTCGATTCAAATAAATTAAAGGATCCACACCATGGCATATTTATTAAATTAGGTAAGGTGGTTTTTTGATTTGAAAAAAATATATTTAACATATTTTTTTCAAAAAAAATAAAATTTCAGGTATAGCGTAAGGCATTAGACTGGGGACCATCCATACTTTTTTGGAATTCTCAACCCCCCCCCCCCCCCTTCGTGGACAATTGTCCACACAAAAAAAAACTTTTTTGTATGGAGCGTGGACAATCACATTTTAACTTTCTTAAAATTTAATTGAAATTTAGGTTTTCGTGCAATTTATTTTTGACTGCTGGACAATCGCCTAATCTAATCTATAATCCTTAAAATTTCACTTATTTAGTTTTTTTTTTGTTTTTTTTAATCCTGGATTTTTTATTACAGTGTTGCCAAATATCCATTGAATGATATCAATGTTTCATAGATAAAGTCTGTCAATATTTGAATAATGACGAACGTAAGGACAGTTTTTGATAATTTTTTAACATTATTCATGCATTGAAAAAAAAAAATGAAAATTTCATATTTTTAGACAGTGTTGCCAAATATTCGAACGTAGAGATATTTAAATAAAACTTGTTTAATCGTTCGTAAGCTTTAAAGAATACATTTAATAACGTTTTTACTCCATTTTTAATCGAACAAAGCATTAAGCTTTTTACAAATTTTGAACTTTGATACTTTGCAATTTTTGTGACAGAGGCATAACTGTAATTATGTCAAAAGCATTTTATGATTCTTTTGTTATTTTATTATTATTATTGTTATTAAATTTGATTTTTATTTTAGTGTATTTAGTATTGTATTTATCAAATATTTAAAAGTTAAAGAATAAATTGGAACTAACTTCTTTCAAAGAAAGGTTTCATTACTGTGAAAAAGGTTTTCTCAAGTTGGTAAAGATAATTTTAATATCATGTACATTACTCAATCACATTAGTATCGCTGACATTTGACCTTTCCGATAGAGTTTCAACAACCTGGTGAACAAACTTACTACATTTGTTAGCTGCACTTGTACGCTTCTCATCAAGATCTTCCGGTTCCTTACCTGCAAACACAGAAACAAGAAAACAAAATCAGATTCATGTCACACACTCTAGTTACAAGCGCAAATTCAATTGTGTTGTCGTAGTTTTCCCACAAATTCTAATGAAGATACAATCGCCTGTCCTCCGGATCTCCTGCCTCCCGAGCAACGATCCAAACCCTTCGCGCCAACCCGTCCAAACATGGATTAAAGAAACTGTCTTTTTCCCACAGACACAAACACACACACACGTCGTCACCGGGGTTGTCGTCCCAGCGTGCCATGACGGAGGAAACAATTCTGCCTGTGGCACTGTAGTGATAAGTCACGTCGAGAACGTGCGCTTTCGTTCCAGGCCAACTTGGATGGCTGGCCCAGGATTGGGGACCAAGTTTTAATCTCGCTCTCAGCTCCCTTCCTGTCTCCGCTTTCCGCTCCACATCCACCGAAAGGATGCGAACACGTGGAAGGCACTTGTTCATCACGTGGGATCCACCCGGCGAAGAAAACGGGACCGACCCCGGGAGTTGGGAGCCCTTTAAGCGTTCAAGTGGATGAGCGGAGCCCTTTCCTGCGCGACATTGATTATGTTGTGTTAATGTCTTCTCGAGAGCTCGAGGAGGAGTAGGAAGCGCGTAGATCAACTTTTAATTTCCACTCATTCGCTTAACGTTTGATGAAGGTGGCGTTGGAGGAGGAGGAGGATGAGGAGGAAAAGCTGTTCCAACGCCGCCTACTACGTCCCATCGCACACACACGTGTGTGTGTGCCACAAACACGTGGGAGATAGAGACCAGATCGATGTCTATATATCATCGCGGTAGAGTACACAAATCTTCGGATTAAAATAATATAAATATTGACAATCTATTTATACCCACTTGAGGGCTTCTTACTTTCCGCGTCACGTACGGCGGGATTGCCACTGGTTCCGGAGGGGAAAAGGGAGCGGGTCTGGAATTAGCTGTCTCGCGCAGAGAAGACATTTATCCAGTCGCACCGGAACATCAAGAACCGGGAACCGGGAGACAGTCGTACGCCGCCGTTGGCTGTTAAATATTGGCCGTGACTTGGAATTGATGTGTGTTTACAAATCGAGAGAATCCGACCCGCTGCATCTCAAAGCAAGCGCCGAGTTTGGGACGGGAAATTTGTATCTCGTCGTGTCACAACAGGGCCGTTCCGAGGGGATTAGCTGCCGGAGTAGTCCGGTGACGGTGACATGTTTTGGCCGCGTTGTTTTGAATGTTGGATTGTGTGCGGCACTAATTTCGAGTCAAACAAATTAGTCCAGGCGTGAGTGGCAAGTGCAGGGCTGGTTAATGGTAGACAATTAAGCTGCCATTAGGCAAGGTTTACTAGATTGGGAATGGAATATCCAAGTGGCCACAGGACAGGAGAACAACGCTGTAGATCGTTCTAGTTCTGATAATAATGATTACAGGTGTAATGAATAATAATGATTTTTTTTTATCGAAAAATTTAAAAATCTTGAGAGAACATTCCAGACTCGATTCTTCGAAGCCTCGCTTATTCGAAGCTATCCAAAGTTCGATTATCCTAAGGTTTATTTGGAAATTTAGATAATATAATCTTGAGTTCTGTGATCCCATTTGAGTCAAACTTGATCGGTTGATTCCCAACAAAATTACCAAGTCGACGCTGACGTGCTATCTTGTCGTACGTCGCTTTTTGACGTTCCGAGAAAAACACGTTTAAATGTTTACCCTTGAATAAACAAAAACGAGAGCATGCAATGTAAACAAAAACTTTTTTATTGAAATATAATCTTTTTTTTTGTTTGCCAATCATTTCGAAATCTTGGAAGACGATACAGCTGCTATCCACATGTATCAGAAGTATATGGTATTGCTTTTGAAATTAAATGTACCAGAATTGAAAAAAATAATCAATTATACTGATGAAACACATTATAAAAATCGGTTTAATATAATCAATCTTTCAAACCCTAAGGCAGAATTTGGGGTTTTTGCCGAATGGCACTATTTCGCTACCGCACATGGCAAAAGCTCTAGAACCCATGAGAATTATTTCATCTACTACAGCCAGCTCTACATTTGTTCTCGTTTCAAGTAAAAGAAGAAATAAAAGAAATAATTTGAGAAAGTGGGAAGAAATGAGGAATTAGTAAAAATATGAAAATAATAGAATAATGATAAATTTTCGAAAATTGTATTGTAAAAACTCTGTAGCATTTGCAAATAAATATTAAAAGTTCAAATTTTACTTAATATGGTTCAATGACACTGAGATCAGGAAAAATAGTGCATTAAAAATTACCCAATAAATATTCCTTAAAAAAAAATAGATTGTTCAAGGTATTGATTATCTCAAAATCGCATAAAATTGAAAAAATAATTCATCTTACAGAACACCAGGTAGTTATTATTGATCAGCACGACTGAGTGCTTCTAGCAGATGCGGCGAGTGTAGATAGTATAATTATAGATAATTTCAAATACTTAAAACTTTAAAATTCGATATCTCTGGAACGAAAAATATTCCTTTCTGTCGATAAGTGATTCTTATGTAAAATCGGACGGGGAATACGATGGTGAGGTCAAATTTAAAAAATAAATAGGGCTTTTTTGAGATACGGCCATTTAAAGTTTTCAATTGCGCAATACAGGTAGAAAACATATTTTAATCTAAATTTTGATCACGGAAATGGATTCTACGTCCAAATTCCTTTAAAATTGAGTCTAAGACCGACCCTCTAAGATTTGTGGTTCCTGAGTTATCGTCTTTTGAAGATAGGGGTTTCGCTCAAAAATCGCCAAAAAGTCGATTTTTTGGGAGGGTACAAAAATGGAGGGGGTGGTCCGATTTGGATGAAATTCGGGATTTTTGCATGTTTTGATAGTCTCAACAGCTCTGCCAAATTTGAGCAGAATCGGAGATGGTAATTTTCAAATGGTGTTCCGCTTCAGGTGGAATGACCCATATTCAAAATCATTAGAACGAGTAAACTACAAACTGTGTGTTAAGATAAATCCACCAAGCTTTCTTACTTGCTCCTGCCGAGTTTTGCACCCATGCAGTGTTGTTGTCATCTCGATAAAAAATAAGTTCTTGTGGTGAAAACAGGTAACTACTGCCTTCATCCGTTGATGCTGGTTGGGTTGCAAATTTGGAACCACTCGAGCAGATCCCGCTCCTGGCGACGCCAAAGCAGGAAAATCCACGTCCGTGTGGTGATTTGAGGTGATTTGGTTGGTGCCTCGTCGTCGCTTGCTGTCGAATTTTCACAAACTCAGCTCGTTTTGGGCAGCTCCGATTTTTGGTCGAATGGTAACCACCACAATTGAAGCATTTCGCTTCGATGTTCTCGTTGATTGTGTTGCAAGCTTGAGTTTTGTGCTCACCTCCGCAGGTTGCACAACGACTCTTGATGAAACAATTTTTTCCACCATATCCAAACTGCAAGCAGTTCGAACATTGCCTTTTGCACGGTGCACTGGACGATAACGTTCCCAAGTCGCGATGATGTTGAAAATTGCCCGAACTGCCTTCAGCTCAAACGGCGTTGTCGATCCTTTCTCGAAATGAATCAGGTACAGTTGATCACGATACTTGATGTCCTTGTTGTGTCTCGTCATCTTGAAGACTTCGATCACGTTCAACTTAAGAGTTTTTAGCTCTTCCTTCAGCACACTCACATCCATGTCCTACAGGTCTCGGAGGACCTGTTTCATGGGGCGTTTACTGGATCGTCATGGCTGTAGTATTCAATCTTTGTGTTGTTCAAGAAGTCCCGAACGTAGTTGTAATCTTTCCTGGTAGGTAGCCGAATTTTGAGTCCATCAACACACAAGCAAATGGAAGCTCGTAAAGCACCAGATTTGATAAACCCGGTCAGCCACTTTCGCACCGGATCCGATGTTTTCACAAAAATGGGTGGCACCTTTTCCCGTCGTTCAAATTCTTTCTTCTCGCTCACGTCCACGGTAGCGAACTGGTTTCCAGACGAATTTTGAGCGTCCTTGCTCAAACTGCCTGGCTTTGCAGGTAGCGCTTCGGCATTCTTTAACATTTTTTCAAATCTGCCGATCCTGCTGGTGAAGACCGCCTCTTTTTCTTGCCGTGAGGCATTTTTTGCACTTATTTGGTGTTGGAGGGACGCACGTCTGACTCGCTGCTCTGCTAATCGCAGACCCTGTACTTTTTTATAATTTCGCTACCGGCTGAAAAGTTAAGTAACTTTTAAGACGATATGTGGATTCAGTTCTATTCACTAAGCGAAAAAATGTTTCAAAAATGTTCGCCTGCGGGCTCAGCCGTGGCAGATATTACGATTGAGTGCAGAAAAATACTGAATTCTCCCTTCTCTCGTAGAAGCTTTAGCACCAAATCGGAAACGAAAACAAAGTTCGTGCTCCGATCGATGCTGGTGGCTTAAAAAGGTACAGAACAAAGAGGGAAAAACACAGAATATATTTTAAAAGGTGTGTGACAGTGCTCTTCGGGGATGTTTTTCCAACGGCTTAACCAGCAGCCAAGGGATGCATTTGGGTCGGGAGGTTGAGGGTAAAATCAACCTTAAAATTTCGGGCTACGACTTTTCCGATACGCGGGGCTGTCCCCAAGTGTACATTTGCGTTTTATCACGAGAGCACTTTGCCCGAAAAGTAAATAATAAAAATAATGGCACAAGATATTGCAGTAACGTTTTATGGAGAGCTCCCGAAGTACGGCGCAGGCGGGCAAAAATGGGCAGCATCAACAGGCGCTCCTTCATAAGCCGAGACGTCGTCCTTTGGCAGAAATCCCGGTGTACATAAACGAACACACCCACACAAAGACTCTGTGAAAAGAGCCAGTAATAACAATGAAATTCAATTTAGATGTTTTCCCTCCCGCTTGACGGTCGTTGGAAAGCCCTTTCGGCAATTTCGGAATTTGAGCAATGTAATGTGATTTTGTTTTGATAACAACAATTTTCTTCGCTTTTCCGACCGACATTTCTTTGCAGTTTTTGCTCCTCTCCAGAAACGGTCGACCATGTTTATAATGTTCCCGCTGCTGGCACGTACTTTTGGGTTTTATCGTTCCGCCAGTTTCGTCCCGTTTTTTTCCTTTTAATTTCGTCGTTTTTCCATTTGACCAACCCACCGGAGGACGTTTCCGCTTTTCTTGGAGTGAGATGGTAGTGCACTTTCCTTTTTTACTCCCTCCCTCTCCAACTCAATTCCGCCCGGGGAAAACGACCAGTCAATGGAGCGGGATTTTCTAATTTTCAATCCTTTCATTATAAAAGCCGTAATGGAAGTGCGAATAACGACGGCGATGGCAAATGAGGGCACGTTTTGGCGGTAAAATGGCACCACCCGGTGTGGAGGCCGTTGTTCTTTATGGTTTCCCCCTTTTTTGGGTGATTATTGTTCAAGTTTTACTTAAAAGTATGACGAGAGAATTTAGTTTAACTGAAACTTTAATGGAACGCATTTCAAATGGGCCATGAAAAATTCAAAGTTATAACAGTTATTATTTAAATCGTGTTTCAATAATCAACTTCAGTTTGGTTTAGAACTTTTGGTAGCACTGCAAAAAACCTAGAAACAGTAAATCTAGATTTTTTTCTACATGAAAAAAAAACCGTAGAGATTTATAATTTGTTAAAATTATGAAATAATGAAGTTGACTTTGTGATTCCTTCATGGTATAATTTTGAACAAAACAATTTTTAATGATTACTAACTATCAGAAAAAAACTACAATTTAATCTTATCCCACCGTAAAAAAGTACATCAGATTAAGAATTCAATTTCATATCAAACTATCAGCATCTGGAGCTCGCCGTCTTCATCAGCTCCCCTCCTCTCACCCAACTCAATCCCACTTTCATTCCGGTCAATCTGTTGCACCAACGCACTCGACCTGGTCCACCAGCATCCCCGGCCAACATCAACAGACAGACAGTCCCAGCCGTTGTTGTTGTTGTTGTTGTTGTTGCTGTTTACCCAGAGTCGTTGCCGCCACCGCCGTTTCATTGAATTAAATCATGGGAGTGGATGAAATAATCTTAATTTCATTAATAAGAAGATTACATCTCGCCTAGTACAAATGTGTGTTGTCTGTGTCCGTCCGTTGGAGACCCCGGCTTTTTTATGGACATGTCCGTCCAACTGCTCGGCACGTTGAGCGAACGCGTCGTCGTTTAAGCCTTTTGACCGGGCCCAGTCTCAGCCGCTGATCCGATGCAAGCAATTTATGTTGCACGGGGTTTTAGTGTCGTGTTTCTTTCACGCTTTTTATTGAATTTAATTCCTCGCGTCCTCCCTCACTTGGCCACTTGTGCCCTGTGACGATGGACGACCTAAGTCGAGAGAGATTACATGGCTGCGATACAAGTTTGTCCGTCGGCGGCGCGTAGTGCGTGGTTCCTCCTTACCAGGGTGCGATCTCTTGTCAAGGGTTCGCCACTCTTCATGTTCTGCTGGCGGTGCATGTTGTAGGTACTGCTGTGCGTGGGAAGGTTGGTTGTTTCTTTTTTTGATTGGAGGGATGCGTGAAGAACCGAAGGTGTTGCGTGCGAGAATCTTTCATCGGAGGGAACAAGTGGCACGAGATACAATGAAATGAAACAAAATCAGAACTATTTTTACGGGATGATACGCATTTAAGGTCATAACATTGAACTTATTCGAAATCGTTGAACGATTGACTAATTCTAATTTCAACTTTTGAAATCTTTGAATGAAAATTGATTAAATTGCTTAAAATCTATTCTTTTATATTGCTTATTACCATTGGAAGCATTACTTCAGAGATGTTTAAAATTGATAAAACTGGTCAAATGTACTTATTTCCTCTATCCAAAGTGGTTTGATTAACCCCAGTAAGAGCATTATTTTTAAATAGGAGGATAACGAACTTTTTTTAACTGGAATTCAGTAAAGTTTTACTGAATTTTCATCAACTGAAATTTCAGTAAAGTCTAATCTTCAATGGCAAACCGCAGTATGTTGCGTCTGTCACTTTTGTCCCTTTTTACTGTGTTACTTCAATGTCAGCCAGGGATCGCAGCAACCGATGGTCGATACTCGGCTGACATCAGAATCTACTTGAGGGTTGTTTTTGCAAGAGTTTGCTTAAGTTTGATTGTAGATAAGGCTTTAAGCGATTCAGTAATTTAAATTTTACTAAATTCTCAGTAAACTGTTATTTGTTCCTTAGACAGGCGATTAGCTGAAATTTCAGTAAAATGGTTGTCAAACAACTGAAATTTCAGCAAAAAAATGTCAAATTGTTTTGCTGAAAATTAAGTTATTTTCTTATGTCAGTTTTGTCAGATCATTTGCTGAAGATTCAGCATTCGTTTATGGTATTTCAGTTATTATGATTTGTTTTTTTTTCATTCCCAAATAACGTTTCAAATAAAACAATGCCATAAACAATATCATAGAAAAAGTGGGTGTCTTGAGCAATTTTCCAGCAATTCTGGTTTTTTTAAAGGTCCAATAAACCAAATTTCTAGTTTTTGTTTTTTGGGTGTTTTTGAAACCGCCATGAGTCAGGGGATTAAAAAACACTCAAAAAGAATAAAACTGAAAATTTGATTTATTGGATCTCTTGAAAAAAAAAAAAAGAAAAAATTCCAGAACTGATTAGCATCGAGGCTTTTGTTTTTCACATATACATACTTTTATTTTTAAAAATATGACCAAACAAAATTTAAAATCAAACACAACACATTTGAAAGAGGCTTTTCACTTAAGCTTGAGTCTTCGGCAAAGTTGTTGGTATTGTTGAGAACTATTGAGAGGAAATAGGTACACGGAAAAAAATTGCAGATTTTTAAATCAACTTTTTTCTCACAAAACCTCAATTTCCCAAAATACGTATTTTTTTTATTTTCCAGATTTTTTGATATGTTTTAGGGGAAAATACCCGCAACCTTAAGCCATAGAGAAACATGGTCAACAAATCTGCCGCCGAGATATGATTTTTTTTGAAACAATAGTGATTTTTGGAAAAAAAATCGAAATTTTATGCAAAAACTAATTTGATATAGTTTTTAATATAAAATTGAATTTCCAATGGAAAAGTACTTTAAAAAATGATAAAGGGCTCTGTTTTCAAGATATAACCACCGAAAGTTTGATTTTAGTGAAATATTTGCAGTTTTTCGATTTTTAAAAATAATGACCGAAAAACGAAACTATTGGCACTACGCCCCCCGGGGCATGGCCTTCCTCTAACGTGGGATTTCTGCTCCAGCGCCTCTGACGAGACAGGAGAAACCGGGACCGACGTTTTACTTCACCATCCGATAGAAGCTCAGTGGATAAGGCGGGAATCGAACCCGCGTCTCATAGCATCATCGGGATCGGCAGCCGAAGCCGCTACCCCTGCGCCACGAGACCCATAATGACCATGAGTGACCATTTCTAAAATTATTTTTTTTAAGTTCAGAATAACGTCATGATTCGAATTCCCGGACGCTTCGAAACCCGGACACTTCATCTTGTTTTATCAATTATTTGGATATTAGTTCGCATTATGAATGTCAAAACTGTGTTATTTAATGAATTCCAACATCAACTTTCAATTAAAGTTTGCTAGAACGCTGTAGTTAATGCCAAAACAATTAAATACAATAAAATTATAAGTTTACCAAAAATGCGAAACATTTCACTTGAAATATTTCATAGGCGTTCGAAGCACCGTGAAGGCAAAGCAGAAATTTATGTTTTCGATTTCCTTAAATTCTAGCAAATTTTCATATAAACTATCGATTGTTTTAATGTTAACAGCTTATTTGAGACCTAAAGAATGCCATTCACTAACATTTCAGTCCAAATTTGTGCGATTCATAAGTAAAATCGAGTGTCCGGAAATCGAAGCAAAAGTGTCCGGATTTCGAATCAGCTTTTATCAGTGTCCGGGATTCGAAGCACAACAAGTCATTTTAATTTTAAAATTCTGATGAAAAATTGTTAGAAAAGATATATTTTGCATGCATTTTCTTGAAACTGACTGTTTATACTACATCCTGATGATATTTCTACATTTTCAACTTATTACATGATTTTTTGCCAGCTATAACAAAAATGAGGTGCTACTAAGTGTCCGGATTTCGAATCATGACGTTATTTGCTATAAAATTGTCTAAGAGACATTGCCGATTGGACCTCGGGTTGCTGAGATACAGCCGCTTTAAGTAAAAGAAACAGTAAAATTGAAGTTTTCTTAAGTCTCACCCAAACAACCCATCATTTTTTAATGTCGATATCTCAGCAACTAATGGTCCGATTTTCAATGTTAAAATATGAAACATTCGCGAAATTCCGATCTTTTCGAAAACAATATTTTCACAATTTTCAAATCGAGACTAATATTTCAAAAGGGCCAAACATTCAATATATCGCCCTTTTGGAATGTTAGTCCTGATTAAAAAAATGAAAATATTATTTTCGAAAATATCGGAAAATTTCACGAATGTTTCATATTTAAGCATTGTCAATCGGACCGTTAGTTGCTGAGGTATCGATGTTAGAAAATGGTTGGTTGTTTGGAAAACTTCAATTTTCCTGCTTTTTAAACCTGTGCATTAGGGTGGTCCAAATCCGGACTTTTTTGGGGCTACTCCCTGAAATCAAAGATTGACCCATCACTAGGCTAAATTCCAAATTTGAGCTCATTCTGACCACGGGAACCCCTCCCTCCAATCGCTTAAATTTTGTATGGGAAAAATCGTCAAAATGTATGGAGAAATGCAACTGTTTTACTTTTTTACCTGTGGAAGGCGCCATAATTATCCTATTCTTACCATTTCTTAAATGTAGAACCTTCATTAAATTTAGAACAACTTTCCCGAAGACACCATATTTTTAGGATTTTTTCCCGTGAAGTTATTAGCGCCCGAAGCTGACCCTTTTTGCGCGGCCAGCTGTAAGGGGCTACCTAACAACGATGTTTAATTCCAATTCGTACACGCACGTGCTCTCTCAGGTTCAAACTCTCTCACGAGCTTGCTCGCCTGCCTGTCTGCCTGCCTGCCTGCCTGTTTACCAAATAGCGCGCGCTGTTTCTCTGCTTGGACTTTTGTCGTCGTCGTCGTTTTCGTTTGCTATCCGCTGCGCTGCGTTTCTGGCATGTTTATTATAATTTTCAACTAAAATAGCAGGATTGTTTTGAGATATATTCAGCATATTAATTCTTAAATTATGACAAAAATAAAAAAAACTGCGCTGAAAAAATAGTTTAAAGAAATGACAGCTAAGGCTCGATTAAAAAATTACAGCAAATGTCATGAGAACAGGGTTTGTTTGTTTTTCCAAGCATTACACGCAGTTTTTCGTATATGCTAAAGAAACATGATAATGATTCAATTATTTAAAAAAAACTCTTCAGGTAATATAAATGTTGTTCCTTTTGGTAGTTTGCTTTAACAAAAATATACTTAGTACAAATCAAGGCAATTTTACAATTATTGCTGCAAATTTTCATTCATACTCTCTAAAATATTTTTTTTGCAATTCCGTCGTGAAACTATTTACTTTTCCTGTCATTCTTGGACGACGAAATAGCCTACTTTTCTGTACCAAAAATAACAGAATCGAATAGCAACACTTTTCAAAATAAATGCTGAAAAGTTCTACTTTTCAGCACTCAAATGGGTGCTGAAAAGTTGAACTTTTCAGCACTTGTTTTGAAAAGTAACACTTTTCAACATTTTTTTGATTTAAACGATTTATTGACAAAATACATGAAAATTTTACATAAAATTTCACTCAGTGTGTGTTTTTTAGAATTGCAAAAAATGTTGTATGGAACTCGTTGCAAAACTTGATTTTTTCAGCACTCTTCGTATTTATCCAACTCGGTGAACCTCGTTGGATAAATGTACGACTCGTGCTGAAAAAATCCTCTTTTTGCAACTTGTTGCATAAACTACTATTTTATTCTTTCTGGAAATTTCCATCGGTGTTCCTAGACCACCTGCAACAAATATTGCAACTGTTTATATTTTTTTGTCAGTTTACCTGTAAATTTTTCGATTAAGGAAACATCTCTTTCTGCACAATCGTTAACTACCTTCAGATCTTGCAGTTGCGGCCTTCCTTTAAGATACTCATTTGGATTCAGTTTTAAAAAAATCTAAAGAAAATTCCTTCCTTTTTTTATCTTTATTTATATTTTTATTTTTATTTAGGTTTGGATCAGAACAGATGACGATTCATGGATGAACTAATTCATCAAATTTGTATTCTCTCTCACACGCTCTTATAATATGATATCTTTTGTTGATCACATATTACATTAAATTTTATATCTCAAAACAATCCTGCTATTTTAGTTAAAAATTATTATAAACATGCCAGAAACGCAGCGCAGCGGATAGCAAACGAAAACGACGACGACGACAAAAGTCCAAGCAGAGAAACAGCGCGCGCTATTTGGTAAACAGGCAGGCAGGCAGGCAGACAGGCAGGCGAGCAAGCTCGTGAGAGAGTTTGAACCTGAGAGAGAGCACGTGCGTGTACGAATTGGAATTAAACATCGTTGTTAGGTAGCCCCTTACAGCTGGCCGCGCAAAAAGGGTCAGCTTCGGGCGCTAATAACTTCACGGGAAAAAATCCTAAAAATATGGTGTCTTCGGGAAAGTTGTTCTAAATTTAATGAGGGTTCTACATTTAAGAAATGGTAAGAATCGGATAATTATGGCGCCTTCCACAGGTAAAAAAGTAAAACAGTTGCTTTTCTCCATACATTTTGACGATTTTTCCCATACAAACTTTAAGCGATTGGAGGGAGGGGTTCCCGTGGTCAGAATGAGCTCAAATTTGGAATTTAGCCTAGTGATGGGTCAATCTTTGATTTCAGGGGGTAGCCTCAAAAAAGTCCGGATTTGGACCACCCTACTGTGCATGGCAATATCACAGCATCTAAAGGTCGTTTCAACAATGTTAAAAAAGCAAATTATAGGGGATTTTCTAAGCTTTTCAAAAATATTTTTTTTCCAGAAGTGAGCAAACATGTGCACTAATTTAAAAAAATTAAAAACTGCGGCTATTTTCAAAAAAGTCACTTAAATATGGATTTAACTCTAAAAAGGCTTTTTAAAAATTTCACTACAGTACTTTTTGATTGCAAATTTGATTTTATATAGAAAAATGAAGTTGAAAAATTTTTGCAACCAAAATTTCAATTTTTTGAAAAAATCAGTAATAATTCGAAAATTCATAACTCACTCACAGATTTTTTGCACAACCTGGAAATTTCTGAATACCTAGTTGGCATTTGATGTCCTCTAAAACACTTCAAAAAATAAATAAAATTAAAAATAGTGTTTTTTTGCAAATCAAGTTTGAGTGACAAAAAATTAAATAAAAAAATTACCCCATTTTTTACCGCGTATCATTTTTTTCAGTGTAGTCCATACCCATACCTACAATTTTGCCCAAGACACCAAATCGATCAAAAAATTCCTTCAAAAGATACAGATTTTTGAATTTTCATATATCATTTTTGTATGGACGGCTGCCAAATGTGTATGGAAATTTATATGGGCAAACTAATGATGCAAAATGGCATCTTTGGGCATCCCGAAGGCACCAAAAAAGTTTGAGCCGGATTTAAAAATACAAAAATTAAAAAAAAAGAGAGATCGATTTCGCAGAGAACTGCTCAGAGGCAGTGATGTCAACCATCGCGACGCTCATTTTTGGGTCGCGGCACATTTTTTGTTTGAAGTGCTTTTCAGTTACGGAATTTGACAAAGTTGTGTATGAAGGACTTGTAGATTACACCAAATCGTACAACTTTGCTGAACATAGTATTGATTTTTGATGAATACAAAAAAAGTTACAACAAAAAATGCGTTAGGCAAACGAAAGCATCGCGAACCATTGGTCCTGAGGGCTGGAATCTTCTTGTAACTTTGTGCGTATAAATTTTACAGCTATACAATGTTCTGAAGAAATGTTGCTGTTGGTGAGTTCTACAAGTGCTTCGAACACCATTTTGTTGAATTCCGTAACTGAAAAGCACTACAAACGAAAAATGTGCCGCGAACCAAAAATGAGCGTCGCGATGGTTGACATCACTGCTCAAAGGGCAAAATCTACAAAAACTGCCTCTTAACTGCGTTTGGCAACACGATTTTTTGAGCGATGCTATTTTTTTATGATTGATGAGGTCTATGCGAGATGCTTTGCTCGTGAACTCGCTCTTAAACCATATTAATCAGAAAATGTATTGAGTGAGTATAAAATGTATTTTTCGATGTGGACGATTTTCATATAAATTACCGTTTCAGTTTTTGGCACGCTCATTCAATTATAAAACAGGTGCAGTGACAGTTAATATCCAATCATTTCAAGTGAAAGTGCCCCTGAATGTTATCAATTTTCCGACATTCTAGAACAATAGCCCAATTTGTAAACTCGATTATGATTCCAACCAGCTAGTTCAAGCTCGCTTAACGACCTCGTTAGCCAATTTCGCCTCGTTCAAATGTCCATCATAAACAACAGCTCTTAAAAATTTGCATTAGCATCGGTGATGGTCCAACCGAACTACAACCAACCTTGTGTCCAAAAGTGGTGCAAATTGACCTCGTCGGGAGGAGATGAACAAAAAAAAATCCATAATTATGCGATAGCAAATGACTCTCAGACTAGACTGCCACAACTTGATAATTGCTCTCGGTGCTTAATAGCTGAACAATGTCACTGTCACTGGGCCGTTCGCCCGCCGCCCAGTCCGGACCGTGTCCGGTAGCATTCCGGCCCTGAGCGCCAGCAGCCGCCGTGGCAATTTGATAACACTTCTTCCGTTTCGTTCGTTCGCCGCACGAATCAGTTAATGGAATAAAAACCTGATTCTGCTATTATGTGCTGGCCGGGCCCGACCGACCTCGGCAGAGATTTATTCCCATTATAAAACGCCACCCCCTCCGTGCTCCCCCCCGCCCTGCTTTTTTCACTTTGGTGGATGGTTTCGAAGAAGAGGCTTTTCCACACGCACCCACCCACCCACACCCACCTGCACTAAAGTCGGGCAGGGGCTGGGGTGTTACATGATACCTTCCTTGCCGACGATGTCCCACGTGGCTCAGACGACGACGTCGACGCTTGCGGCAGGGGTCGTAAATATAGATTTTTTTTTGCTCTATTCTATTCTCTCTCCCGAGCTGTATTATTTCGTCCAAAAGCAGCAGCAGAAGCCGAGCAAAGCAGATTATAAATATCGTTTATCTAAACGAAATATTAATGGACTTCTGTTTCGTTCCATTCAACGGAAGCCGATCTAGACGATCTCCATTCAGCGAAGACTGCATTCAACGAAAGTTGGACGCCCGAACACGTGCTCCGATTTCCACCCGGTGCAGCCCTTAGCACTTGGTCATATTTTGTCATGGCGCAACCACTCCGAGCTGGGTCCACGGGAGATCGTCATCATCAGCTGGGTTGGAAAACCGCGCGCGCGAGTGAGCTAGAAGGTCCTGTGAACCTTGCCATACGGAACAGCAGCAGCTGACACGGACTCCGGACTCCGAAATTGGCCCCTGCCTCGTAGACCTATTATGGAGCTTTTGTTCGCTCTTTCTCTCTGGAGGGTGTCGAGGAAAAGTGAGACGAAATTGTGCCATTTCACGAAACATGATTTACTTTGGCCACCCTGGCTGGGCTGGGCTGGCGTTTGTACATCGTACAGTACACCACCCACGAAACGGAAGTGGTTTTAGTTTTCAGTTTGGCGAAACGATACCCAGGACCTCCGGATGGTAAATTACCATCGCCGCTGTTTGGGTTGAATGGTGCCAGGGTAGGTTGTGACTTTGAAATACATGCGAAGTGGTGAAGTTCACGCTACTTTGAGTACTACCAAACTTTATGGAACATCGAATGTTCAAATGTACGATTTGTGTGCTGTTCTAAAACAACTAAAATGTCCTCAATTAACATGTCTTCAATGTCTTGAAATGTCCTCGGATTGTCTGCAAAAGTCATAGATAGGATTAAAAATGTTCTCAAAAGTCCGGAATGTCTTAAATAATTTTATTCATTCAATTTTTCAAACATTTGCAAAAAATATTTCAAAAACATCCTATAATGTAAAAAATGTCCTAAAATGTTGTGAATTTTTGTATGATGTTTTCAATTGTCATCAAATGTTTTTGATTTTTCTTAAACGTTCCTTTATTGTTTCTAAGTAAACATATCACTTAACGGTGCACATCAACCAAAGCTTTTGCACCGAGATTTTGTTACTCACATTTTTGAATTTGGAAAACTATGGAAACTTGCTATGTAATTTTGTATTCATCCCCTAAAGTACTGTACACAAAACAATTTACAAAAAAGTTTAATTAACGTCGTGCTTCGAATTCCCGGACGCTTTAAAACCCGGACACCTCAACTTGTTTTATTTTTTTTTATTTTTGAGTATATGTTCGCGTAACAAATGTCAAAGTTGAGTTATTTGATAAATTTTAACATAAACTTTCATTTCAAATTGTTTTGGTTGCTGTAATCAATGTCAAAACAATTTAATAAAATAAAAATATGAGTTTACCAAACAAGTGAAACATTTCACTGAAATATTTCAAAGGCGTCCGTAGAACCGGGAAAGCAAAGCAGAAAATTGTGGTTCTGATTTTTTTTTAAATTCTAGCAAAATTTTATGCAAAATATTGAACGTTTTGATGTTCACAGCTTATTTGAGACCTAAAGAATGCTGTCTACGCCAGACACCTCTCCGAGCCCAGTCCAGTGAAGGAAGGGCCAGTGGACTGTATAAAAACTATTCCGGATGGATAAAGATCGGGGCCGATCGGTCACTGTTGACTTACCATACGTTTATTGGAAAAAGATTTTACAAGGTTCAGTCGGGGTTTATATAGCTTAAGGGATCTATACAAAAACAATAGGGATTGGGTCGAACAATAGCGCAATTGGGGAGATCTTCTTGGGGCCGCGTGAAATTCTAAAGAGCAAGAGAATCTATTATCTTGCCGTGAGCAACACGAGTGCAGAATGGGGTCCTTAAGGGTCACACATCGTTTCGGCCCCAACAAATGCCATTCACTAAAATTTCAGTCCAAATTTGTGCGAATCATAAGCAAAAACGAGTGTCCGGAATTCGAAGCAAAAGTGTCCGGATTTCGAATCTGCTTTCATCGGTGTCCGGAATTCGAAGCACAACAAGTCATTTTCACTTTAAAACTCTGATAAAACATTGTTAGAAAAGACATATTTTGCATACATTCTCTTTAAATGGTCTGTTTATACTACATCCTGATGATTAGGCTTAGTGATTTTTCACTCTCCAAAATTGAAAATTTCACGGGGACCTCAATTTCAAAACACCATATTTCACGCGAACTTCGCGGAACGTGATTTAAAAAAAACTAACGTAATCCAACTATGTGGTTGGAGCCTTCCTCACAACAGTGGCTGTACACAAGTTTCATCTATTTTTTAGATCCGGCTTCCAAAAAGTACATCGATATCACATAAGTGGCCATATCTCGAGACAGGGTTGCCAGATCTTCAATGTTTTGCACTTGTTGGAAAGGTCTTTTGATAACCTAACCAACGTCGGGTCGGATAGTGGAGCCGGACATAGTTTACATACATTTAAGTGAGATCCGGCTTCAAAAAAGTACATCAATATCACTTAAGTGGCCATATCTCGAGACAGGGTTGCCAGATCTTCAATGTTTTGCACTCGTTGGAAAGGTCTTTTGATAACCTAACCAACAATGAGTCGCATGGTGGATCCGGACATAGTTTACATACATTTAAGTGAGATCCGGCTTCAAAAAAGTACATCAATATCACTTAAGAGGCCATATCTCGAGACAGGGTTGCCAGATCTTCAATGTTTTGGACTCGTTGGAAAGGTCTTTTGATAACCTAACCAACGATGGGTCGGATGATGGACCCGGACATAGTTTACATACAGTTAAGTGAGATCCAAATATATGTGAAAACACATTTTTATACATAACTTTTGAACTACTTATCGAAACTTCAAGCTGTATAAAACTCGATCTATGGGACCCTAAACCAAGTCGAATGCAACAAATTCGGGTAAAATCAGTTCAGCCAGTGCCGAGAAACATGAGCTAGTTTGTTGGTCAATACATACATACACACACACACAAACACACACTTATACACACACACACATACACACACACATACACACAGACATTTGTTCAGTTTTCGATTCTGAGTCGATATGTATGCATGAAGATGGGTCTACGACTCTGAAATTCTTATGTTTGAATCACAGAAACTACTTTTCATGCTTCATTATATATTATTATTCAAAAATCCTGCTGTTTATTCGACCGTATCAATAAATTTTTAGGTTAGGTTTTGGCTTTCGGTCTGTTTGGGGAATCAAAACACTTGTATGTTCTCTTCATCCGACGTTTCGACCCGTTTTGGGCCTTTTTCAAGGAATCTAGGGGTAGATTTATTGGGTAAGGCACATTTGTATTTGTTTTCTGAAACTACAGATTACCCCGCTACCAGACAGTTCTGTGCTTGACGGAGCATCCCCTAACGACAAACACTCCCATTTCGGTAAGCCTAGCATAAGTGTACATTTTTTATGTTTTTGTGCCTTACCCAATAAATCTACCCCTAGATTCCTTGAAAAAGGCCCAAAACGGGTCGAAACGTCGGATGAAGAGAACATACAAGTGTTTTGATTCCCCAAACAGACCGAAAGCCAAAACCTAACCTAAAAATTATTCAAAAAACAAAAATATCTTTCATAAATTTGAACGTGATACAAAAAAAAAATCCTAATTTTCAAAAAAAGATTTCACCTAGTTTATGGATGGCTCTACATATATTTTGGTATACAATGTAGGGCATGCGTATTCTCATTTATTTAACTTTTTTTTAAATATTCGACTTATAAAGTTAAAAAGCTTTCGCTGATATGCATCATTTTATTGAATTTCATATCAAAATTTAACAATTCTGTCCAGAAAAAGTGAAATACTTTGAATTCACATTAACATTTTTTTAAAAAAGGTTTTCCTCCCCCTTTTCAAAATTTCTATTATAAATCAAAAGTAAAAAATTATATAATTTTTAAAGATATCAAAATTATTAATCAAAATGAAATCAAAAACAAAAAAGTAGTTTTTTTAACTTTCACGGGAATCATTTACCCAAATAATTAAATATCGTTAAAATTAAACAGGACTCAGAAAAAAACTGTTGTTTTTAAAAGTTGATTTCAAAGCTTTAATTTTACTTTGAGTAAAACAACGCATGAATGTTTTAATTTCTTTTGAAACATTACCTTTCAAATAAAATAGCATTAAAATTGTTATTACAGCGAATGAAAACATTACTAAGCTTGGTAAGTTTTTTAAAAAGATTGAAAAATCTGTACAATTCTTCAAATATTTCAAATCACGCTTTTCAATTGAAAACTAATATAATTTATTAAAATAGTCGTTATGGATGAAATATTTATTATGTTCATTATAATTTATAAAATTTCACGGAATTTTGCGGGAAAAGCCAAATTTCACGGATTTCACGCTGTCCGCAAAATCGTGAAATTTCACTAACCTTACTGATGATATTTATACATTTCCAACTTATTACATGATTTTTTTGCCAGCTAAAACAAAATTGATATGCTACTAAGTGTCCGGATTTCGAATCTTGACGTTATTTGTTTTCATATATGTTGAAATTACAAATCCTTCCATAGTAATGCGTTGAAAATCCTCTTCAAACTCCTCAATTTGCTTACCACTTCACAAAGTAGCACCCTTAGCAGGACTTATACCCCCTCTCCCTTCCCCTCCTCCCAAATCGCCCTCCCACAACATCAAAAACTAACCTCCCACCCCTCTCAAGATCCCCACAACAGTCATCAACGGCCACCACCACCACCGCCCCAGACTAGAGACCTACATAGGGAAATGAAATGTTCTGGGAGAAATTTCAAACACCCAAAGTCATTCAAATTTAAGGTTGAAAAACTTGTAGTTTTTCTTTCGTGCTGGCACTTTTTTTATACCGATCAAGCACTAACATAACAAAAACTAACAGATAATTATAAACAACAGTTTTACAATACTTGTAATTGTTAGAAGTCTCGTTTTTTTGCCAAAACTATTTTAAATTGATTCCAACCTTGTTCTTGCATGATCTTGTTGCTCGATTGGAACCCTGATTTGACAGTTCGATTGGAACCCTGAGAGTGACATTTCGCCTCTCCATATAGGCTCTCTACCCCAGACCACCGAACATCATCAGCACAGGGTGTACTATTTCACAAGGCCGCCTTTTTGTTCCGTTTCTTTCCGTTTAAATCATGCTAAAAGCTACTTATCTCTAATGAGCAGTTCTCTACGGAATCGGTCTTTTTTCTTTAATTTTAATTTTTGTATTTTTTAATCCGGCTGAAACTTTTTTGGTGCCTTCGGTATGCCCAAAGAAGCCATTTTGCATCATTAGTTTGTCCATATAATTTTCCATACAAATTTGGCAGCTGTCCATACAAAAATGATATGTGAAAATTCAAAAATCTGTATCTTTTGAAGGAATTTTTGATCGATTTGGTGTCTTCGGCAAAGTTGTAGGTATGGATATGGACTACACTGAAAAAATTGATACACGGTAAAAAAATTTGGTGATTTTTAATTTAACTTTTGTCACTAAAACTTGATTTGCAAAAACACTATTTTTAATTTTTTCATTTTTGATATGTTTTAGAGGACATAAAATGCCAACTTTTCAGAAATTTCAGAATGGGCAAAATCTTTGACCGAGTTATGATTTTTGAATCAATACAGATTTTAAAAAATCGAAATATTGGTCGCAAATTTTTCAACTTCATTTTTCGATGTAAAATCGAATTTGCAATCAAAAAGTACTTTAGTGAAATTTTGATAAAGTGTACCGTTTTAAGTTATAGCCATTTTTAAGTAACTTTTTTGAAAATAGTCGCAGTTTTTCATTTTTTAAAAATAGTGCCCATGTTTGCCCACTTTTGGAAAAAATATTTTTGGAAAGTTGAGAAAATTCTCTATATTTTGCTTTTTCGGACTTTGTTGATACGACCCTTAGTTGCTGAGATATTGCCATGCAAATGTTAAAAAACAGGAAAATTGATGTTTTCTAAGTCTCACCCAAACAACCCACCATTTTCTAATGTCGATATCTCAGCAACTATAGGTCCGATTTTCAATGTTAATATATGAAACATTCGTGAAATTTTCCGATCTTTTCGAAAAATACTTTCAAAATTTTAAATCAAGTCTAACATTTCAAATGGGCGTAATATTGAATGTTTGGCCTGTTTGAAATGTTAGTCTTGATTTTGAATTTTGAAAGTATTTTTTCGAAAAGATCGGAAAATTTCACAAATGTTTCATATATTAACATTGTGAATCGGACCTATAGTTGCTGAGATATCGACATTAGAAAATAGTGGGTTGTTTGGGTGAGACTTAGAAAACATCAATTTTCATGTTTTTAACCTTTGCATGGCAATATCTCAGCAACTAAGGGTCGTATCAACAAAGTCCGAAGAAGCAAAATATAGAGAATTTTCTCAGCTTTTCAAAAATATTTTTTTCAATAGTGGGCAAACATGGGCACTATTTTTAAAAAATGAAAAACTGCGACTATTTTCAAAAAAGTTACCTAAAAAAGGTTATAACTTGAAAATGGTGCACTTTTTCAAAAATTCACTAAAGTACTTTTTGATTGCAAATTCGATTTTACATCGGAAAATAAAGTTGAAAAATTTTTGCGACCAATATTTCGATTTTTTGAAAAAATCTGTATTGATTCAAAAAATCATAACTCGGTCAAAGATTTTTTGCCCATTCTGAAATTTCTGAAAAGTTGGCATTTTATGTCCTCTAAAACATATCAAAAAATGAAAAAAATTAAAAATAGTGTTTTTTTGCAAATCAAGTTTTAGTGACAAAAAGTTAAATTAAAAATCACCAAATTTTTTTTTATCGTGTATCAATTTTTTTCAGTGTAGTCCATATTCATACCTACAACTTTGCCGAAGACACCAAATCGATCAAAAAATTCCTTCAAAAGATACAGATTTTTGAATTTTCACATATCATTTTTGTATGGACAGCTGCCAAATTTGTATGGAAAATTATATGGACAAACTAATGATGCAAAATGGCTTCTTTGGGCATACCGAAGGCACCAAAAAAGTTTCAGCCGGATTAAAAAATACATAAAAAATCGAATGACCGAAATCTCAGAGAATTGCTCTAATTCCTTCTTTCTCCGACTGTGTGGCAGCATTTTCCGGGTGGGAAACGAAACTGAGCTTGGTTTTTTTTTTCGCCGGAAGGGGGAAAATCAAGAGTTTTTGAGTACTTGTGGTGCTGCAATTGCTTTCGGTTTGGTCGATTTTCGTCGACTTTGCCGTATTCAAATGACTCAATTAAAATGGAATTTACCCAATTATATTAGCATTGGGCGGTTGGGATCTGCTGCAAACAAGACAGAGCGAGAGTTTGAGCTTGTCATCGTTTGAGGCAACTCTTTTGCGCAATCAATCATGCTTTCTGGTCGATCTCTCAGCTTGGTGCTAGACAAAGGTCACGTGTTGAGTCGATATTGATCTATGCGTTCAAGCTGGGTTGTGCTCGGCGGGGGTTCAAACCTGGTTAACGATTGGAGCAATTGAAAAGAATCACCGTTGGGATCTCTCGCAGGCAAATTGTCCCCTGGGGGAACGTTTAAAGATCGGATCGACGATCGTGGGCAGGTGATGCATCTTGTGCAATGATTTGGGTTGAAGTTTAGGGTAAGGTGCAAGTGTTGGAACGTAGGTTTACTTTATTCTATAACAAATCAAACCAATCTTGATTATTTGATCGGATCCATTAACAAAAGAAAACCAATATTGATATTAAATATTTAATTCAAAATACAAATTAGTAACTCGTTAACAATCATACAATCCATATTGAATATATTTGGAGATATTTGAATACATGTGAAGAACATCAAAGACACTTGAAGACAACTGAAGCCATTTGAAGATAACTGAATACATTTGAGGTATTTGAATACATTTGTAGACATTTGGAGATATTTTAAGACATTTGAAGACATTTAAAGACACTTGAAGACAACCAAAGCCATGTGAAGACAACTGAAGACAATTGATATGTTTGAATACATTTGGAGACATTTGAAGACATTTGAACACATTTTAATACATTGAAAAAGATTTCAATACATTAAAAGACATTTCAAGACATTTCAAGACATTTCAAGACATTTCAAGAATTTCAAGACACTTGAAGACAACTAAAGACACTTAAAGACAAATAAAGACATTTGAAGACAGTTGAGGTATTTGAATTCATTTGGAGACATTTGAAGACATTTGAAGACATTTTTAGACATTTGAAGACATTTCAAGACACTTGAAGACAACTGAAGCCATTTGAAGACAACTGAAAACACTTAAAGACAAATGAAGACATTTGAAAACAGTTGAAGGTATTTGAATACAATTGGAGACATTCTAAGACATTTGAGGTTTTTGAATACATTTGGAAACATTTTAAGACATTTGAAGACATTTCAAGACACTTGAAGGCAACTGAAGCCATTTGAAGACAAATGAAAATATTTGAAGACAGTTGGAGGTATTTGAACACAATCGGAGACATATGAAGACATTTGAAGACATTTAAAGACAGTTGTAGACAACTGAAACCATTTGAAGGCATCAATATTCAGTAATTTAAAGACTTTTGAAGATACTTCTTTTACTTCTTACTTCTTACTTCTTACTTCTTACTTCTTACTTCTTACTTCTTACTTCTTACTTCTTACTTCTTACTTCTTACTTCTTACTTCTTACTTCTTACTTCTTACTTCTTACTTCTTACTTCTTACTTCTTACTTACTTCTTACTTACTTCTTACTTCTTACTTCTTACTTCTTACTTCTTACTTCTTACTTCTTACTTCTTACTTCTTACTTTACTTCTTACTTCTTACTTCTTACTTTACTTCTTCTTACTTCTTACTTCTTACTTCTTACTTACTTCTTCTTACTTCTTACTTCTTACTTCTTACTTCTTACTTCTTACTTCTTACTTCTTACTTCTTACTTCTTACTTCTTACTTCTTACTTCTTACTTCTTACTTCTTACTTCTTACTTCTTACTTCTTACTTCTTACTTCTTACTTCTTACTTCTTACTTACTTCTTACTTCTTACTTCTTACTTTACTTCTTACTTCTTACTTACTTCTTACTTACTTCTTACTTACTTCTTACTTCTTACTTCTTACTTCTTACTTACTTCTTACTTCTTACTTCTTACTTCTTACTTCTTACTTCTTACTTCTTACTTACTTCTTACTTCTTACTTCTTACTTCTTACTTTACTTCTTACATCTTACTTCTTACTTCTTACTTCTTACTTCTTACTTCTTACTTCTTACTTCTTACTTCTTACTTCTTACTTCTTACTTCTTACTTCTTACTTCTTACTTCTTACTTCTTACTTCTTACTTCTTACTTCTTACTTCTTAGGCTGGATTTTCATGGATTGTGCAACGACATCGAGAGCACGAGCATCGAACCAACTCGATGCTCGTGGCTTGCGTTACTTCATTTAGCTTAGACACAACCCCAAAATCGACTTTCTGGAATAAGGAACACTTGCATGCAAGTTAACGAAGGATGGAAAATGACAGATTCAAACGTAAACAAAGCAGGATTGCGTGGCGATCGGAATTCCAGAACAACTTTTGAAATAAGCTGATGTTGTTCAATAAATCTTTTTCAAGAAGGCGTATGATTAGACTAGCGTATAATTTAATTAAACAAAGCAGCATTGCGTGGCGATCGGAACTCCAGAACAACTTTTGAAATAAACTGATGTTGTTCAATAAATCTTTTTCAAGAAGGCGTATGATTAGACTAGCGCATAATTTAATTAAATAAAACCTTTTGCCTCATGTTCGTTGCGAAAAATCATGCAAAAAAGATGCGAGATAATAGAGTGGACTAAAAATTGGAAAAATTTTAGGAATTAAAAAAAATTAAGTAATTTAAAAAATTTAAGAAAATTAAAAAAAATAATAATTTAAGAAATATTAGAAATTTAAGAAATAATTTAGTAATTTAGGAAATTGAGGAAATTTAAGAAATTAAAGAAATTAAAAAATAAAAAAATTAATAGAATTAAAAAAATTCAATTTTTTTAGAAATTTTAAAAAAATTAAGAAATTTTAGAAATTATAGGAAGCTTTGAAATTATAGAAATTAAAAAAAAAATATGATATTTTAGAAATTTTAGAAATTTAAAAAAAAATTAGAAATTTTAGAAAGTTTAGAAATTTTAAGAAAATTTAGAAATTTTAGAAATTTTAAATTTTTTTGGAATTTAAGAAATTTAAGAAATTTAAGAAATTTGAGAAATTTGAGAAATTTGAGAAATTTAAGAAATTTAAGAAATTTAATAAATTTAAGAAATTTAATAAATTTAAGAAATTTAAAAAATGTAAGAAATTTTAGAAATTTTAGAAATTTTAGAAATTTAGGAAATTTAAGAAATTTAAGAAATTTAAGAAATTTAAGAAATTTAAGAAATTTAAGAAATTTAAGAAATTTAAGAAATTTAGGATTTAAGAAATTTAAGAAATTTAAGAAATTTAAGATGTTCACGAAATTATAAATATTAAGAAATTAAAGGAATTGAAGAAATTAAAGAAAGTAAAGACATTTAATATATTTTTTATATTTTAGAAACTATAAAAAAATTAGAAAACTTTGAAATTTTAAAAAAACTTGGTAAATTTATAAGTTTAAGAAAATTTTAATTTTTTTTTAGAAATTTCGGAATTTAAGAAACTTAAGCAAAAATTAGGCAAGCAATCCGTTCAACGGTGCACGGAATCCTCCTGCAAAACAATGCCCAGAAATCCGTCCATCGGTGCACGGAATCTTCCTGCAAAACAATGCCCAGAAATCCGTCCTCCTGCAAAACAAAACCCTGAAATCCGTCCACCGGTGGACGGATTCCTCCTGCAAAACAATGTACTGAAATCCATCCACCGGTGGACGGATTCCTCCTGCAAAACAATGCCCAGAAATCCGTCCACCTGTGGACGGATTCCTTCTGCAAAACATTGTCCAGAATTCCGGCCACCGGTGGATCAGTTCATCTTGCTAACCTGGGTAAGCAATCCGTCCACCGGTGGACGGATTCCGAATGCAAAACAATTGCCAGACTTCATTTCACCATGCAAAATCAGCTGTTTTGATTGTTGACAAGGTCTGGTTTGACAGATAGAATTTGTATCGTCAAGTTTCAATCCCATCCCGTACCAAGCGTTTCAAAGCGTTATTTAGGTTTGTGTCTAGGGTGCCGCTGAGGTAGCAAAAAGGCACTGGACGAGCATCGAGTTTCAATGCACGGACATTTTAGCAAAGCATGGTCGTGAGTATGCTTTCGATGTCGGTCGTCTGAAGATGCTCGTGCATCGAAAATGAAAAGTCGGAAAATCGCATTTTCGCAACTTTCCGGCGATGGATATGTGTTTGTTTGTGCTTTTACTACCATAAAATATCAATCCAAACCATTTTGCGATTTAACCTGATTGATAAAAATGAGTTTTCGGCAAAATATGACCACGAGCATCGAAAGCCGCTTTCGATGTCGGTCATCGAAAAATCCATGAAAATCCACCCTTACTTCTTACTTCTTACTTCTTACTTCTTACTTCTTACTTAAATTTTATTTGGGTCAATTTTCTTTAGAAACTGGACTGTTGATTCAAAATTTGTGTGATTAAATAACATTTTTCCCAACTTACCCCACCTTTTTCAAACCTGAACCGCCAAGTCGAAGCTTGCTTTGTAATTTGTCTCATTTCTCGTTGTTTTTAAGATAAACACAGACGCCAACTATGACAACTTTTTCCCCCACAACCTACCAGCATTGCTGGCTTTTCTACGGAGCTGAACTAGCTGTCGGATAGATCTCCGAGAGCAAAATAGAGCGAAGCCCCTTTCCAGTCCCTTGTCCCAGGCCCGGTGCCCGGTTGCTTTTATGTTAATAAGCAAACAAACCGACAAAAGACAGAAAAGATGCTACTGGCTAAATACAATCCTTTTTGTGAGAACCCACCTACAAATACACACAGAAATACACAAAAGTTGAAACAGAAAGACAGTTTTCCCACCCCCTCTTTTCCCCTCTACAAAGCTCCCTTCTCTGTTCTGTTTGCTCGACGCCACCATCCCCAAAAGTGGGACAAACTTTCCTCTCGCTCGGCTTTGACTGCTCCAAAAAGGCAGACGACACCTACCGCCTGCCCACCCTCGCAATGGGAGAATAATAATCCTTAAATTACAGCTAATTAGAAGTAAATTGAAACAGTTGGGCCGTCCAATGTTTGTCTTTATCTCTCTGGGTCCTTTTCGACCAACTGTTGCCTCCCACCCCCAAGTTGAACACTCATTTTCGTAAGCCGCAGTAATTTTCTCAAGTACCACCCTAATAAGAGTTGGAATCCAAGTGACCAGTGGCTAATTTTCCCAAGGATTGCGCATTGCGTTTGCAAGAGGAGCCGGCCTACTGTGACAATGGGGAGGACCATTAATGAAGGCACACACAAACCTAGAGGCCTACTCCGATCTGGAGTCAATGGCCAGTAGCCGTTCCGCGGTGTCGCGTCAGCCCGCTCCGTTGATTGATTGGCTTCGGTAATTGTGACGATAATTGATTATTCCCGGGTGCTCCCGGGAGTCTCCGGGAGACTTGGGGGAGCGAATTTGGGCCAACATCTCTGCCTCGGTCGCGCGAGGACGGACGACACTGTGACAAATCGATCGATCAAAGTGCGTGTCCCTCGCGAGTTACGCGCCGGGAGGATAGATTTAAATGAGCCGATAACGAATGTTTTGACGGAAGTGCTGATTGGTGTGGCTTATCGGATTTAAGGGCGTGGGACACAGTGCGGGGCATTGTGTGAATCCCGTGCGGGCTTTAAATTTATTTAACGACTTTGATTTGTATGTTTGTGGATTTGTGGGATTTGCGATAAACGTTTATCTGGAATCACACAAGTGCTGAACAATTGCTCAATTGTGCCTTTGAATCGGTTAACCTACATTTGAAAATTTAAACGGTCAAGAAATATTATGATTTTTTGATGACTATTTATGATGTTTTAAGATATTAGAAAACACTACATCCTAAACAAAGGCGTTTAAAGACTCCTTTAACTCTTTCGGGCCTGATTTTTCAAAAAAAAAAATTAGTTAATGAATGGAAAATGATCCTGAGGACCATACGAAAATTATAGGCTACTTTAGAAAATTTTGATTTTAGGGTCATATATGACCCATCAGGCTTGAAAGGGTTTAAGGGTTGACGTTTGGAAACATCTAAAGAAGGTCGCAGACGTTCGACGATATTTGCAGACGTTAGATGACGTTTGAAGACAATTGGCGTTGGCGTCTTGATTGTGTCACGTTCCCCATAAAAGTTTCTTTCGGGAAATATATTTGCATATTAAAAAATATAAAAATTGAACAAAGTAATTTTATTCATGCCAAGAAATTTTCCTTTCTTTTTTTTGACAACAATTCTAGAAAAAATAATAGGCCAAGTAAATTTGGTCTATGACTCTTTCTATTATTTTAAGAAATTTTCCCTTCTTGCCGAAAAAATTGCAGCTTCTTTTTATTTTTTGATAAAATTAAAATTGTACAATGGGTCATTTGGTATAATTCCATTTGACATATTGAAACTTTGGCATACTACTCATTTTGCATGATGATTTAAATTTCCAACAAAAAAAAGTATTAGAATTGCTTTTAAGTAGACTTTCTAAATTTAATTTAAGGTGACAAAAATTAAAATTTCCTTCTTTATAGAAAGGATAACTCTCTCGACTTCCAATTACTGCAGACTTACAATAAGTGATTAATTTTTCCTTCTTTTGAGAAGACCTCCTGACACAAGTGGAATTTGGAATTTCACCTTCTTTAAAAAAGGGCAAACTATCTTGACTTGTGATAACTGCTTAAAAAAATAATTTTCGCTTTTTAAGTTTTTTTTTTGCTTTTATGTTTCCACAAGGAAAAAATCTCTTGACTCTTGATAACAAATTTAATAAGTTTTTAAAGTGGTTAAGATTTTTTTCCTGAAGAAGGGAAAATGTTATCAACAATAATAACTGCTGACACAAGTTAACGTGGTTAATGGGCTGAATATTTCAATCTTTTTTTTTCGCATCACGATCGAGATTGCTCGATCTCAATATTACGATCGCAATTTGTTTATGATAAGTCAAATCAATCCAAAGCTTCACAAATTTCAAAAAACAAGAAATCAAAAAAATAGAAATTTAAAAATTAAAATTGAATAGAAAAGAATTCATTAAATTAAATTTCTAAATTAAAAAATCCAAAAACATTAACTTTGTTTTTTTTAATTCTGGAAATTCTAGAAATTTTTAAAATTCTGAAAATTTTAAAAATTTTAAATGTTTTAAAAATTTTAAAAAATTTAGAAATTTTGAAAGTTTGAAAATTTTTGATATTTTAGAAAATTTGGATATTTATTTTTTTTGTAAATTTTGTAAATTTTGTAAATTTTGTAAATTTTGTAAATTTTGTAAATTTTGTAAATTTTGTAAATTTTGTAAATTTTGTAAATTTTGTAAATTTTGTAAATTTTGTAAATTTTGTAAATTTTGTAAATTTTGTAAATTTTGTAAATTTTGTAAATTTTGTAAATTTTGTAAATTTTGTAAATTTTGTAAATTTTGTAAATTTTGTAAATTTTGTAAATTTTGTAAATTTTGTAAATTTTGTAAATTTTGTAAATTTTGTAAATTTTGTAAATTTTGTAAATTTTGTAAATTTTGTAAATTTTGTAAATTTTGTAAATTTTGTAAATTTTGTAAATTTTGTAAATTTTGTAAATTTTGTAAATTTTGTAAATTTTGTAAATTTTGTAAATTTTGTAAATTTTGTAAATTTTGTAAATTTTGTAAATTTTGTAAATTTTGTAAATTTTGTAAATTTTGTAAATTTTGTAAATTTTGTAAATTTTGTAAATTTTGTAAATTTTGTAAATTTTGTAAATTTTGTAAATTTTGTAAATTTTGTAAATTTTGTAAATTTTGTAAATTTTGTAAATTTTGTAAATTTTGTAAATTTTGTAAATTTTGTAAATTTTGTAAATTTTGTAAATTTTGTAAATTTTGTAAATTTTGTAAATTTTGTAAATTTTGTAAATTTTGTAAATTTTGTAAATTTTGTAAATTTTGTAAATTTTGTAAATTTTGTAAATTTTGTAAATTTTGTAAATTTTGTAAATTTTGTAAATTTTGTAAATTTTGTAAATTTTGTAAATTTTGTAAATTTTGTAAATTTTGTAAATTTTGTAAATTTTGTAAATCTTGTAAATTTTGTAAATTTTGTAAATTTTGTAAATTTTGTGAATTTTGTAAATTTTGTAAATTTTGTAAATTTTGTAAATTTTGTAAATTTTGTAAATTTTGAAAATTTTGTAAATCTTGTAAATTTTGTAAATTTTGTAAATTTTGTAAATTTTGTAAATTTTGTAAATTTTGTAAATTTTGTAAATTTTGTAAATTTTGTAAATTTTGTAAATTTTGTAAATTTTGTAAATTTTGTAAATTTTGTAAATTTTGTAAATTTTGTAAATTTTGTAAATTTTGTAAATTTTGTAAATTTTGTAAATTTTGTAAATTTTGTAAATTTTGTAAATTTTGTAAATTTTGTAAATTTTGTAAATTTTGTAAATTTTGTAAATTTTATAAATTTTTGTAATTTTTTTTAAATTTTGAATTTTTTTTTAAATTTTGAGATTTCTTTGCAACGGCCAATCAAAGTTTTTTAAATAAATTTAAGATAACTTTAAAGCATTTTAGGACAAATGTATTTAACGATAGCCCCATTGTAACAAGTACTTCTTTTCTGAATGCCTTAAGGACATTGACTTCCGGCAGCTCAACCACTCAAGCACACGTGACCTAAGAAATCATTGTGCTTCAAACTAGGGCCATTCAAATCAATCTGTTGGTGGATCAATCAATTCCTTTTCCCATCGGTTTCTGAAGGGCTGTCAATCGAAGGATAGCAAATCAGCTTATATTATTTCGTTGTTATGTTTATGTATTCCAAATGGAAAATCCCTAAAGAGGGTTCGGTTTTGAAAAACTTATATCTCATGCATACGTTCATCGCACACAGACACAAACACACACTATTTGAGCCCACTTTCTGGGTTTCGAGTACTATTCCCAACTGTGCGCCAGGACAGAGGGGGTTTTTCATCCTCAATATATCGATTCAACATGTCGTGCCGAGGAAAATTTCCAGCTCAGCTCTCGAAAAACTCCCCCGGAAAAAGCTCAAGACTACTCGTACGTCGTAAAATCGTGTGTTTGTGAGTCGCTGCTGTGTCTACGATTTGCTTCAATGGTTTTTTTTTTGCGTCGTGATGGCAAAGATGTGGAAGCACCAGTCAAATATGACGACACACACGGGTGGTGGTGGCGGAAACGAAAAATAATATTGCAACATTTTTCTGACACTAATCTTTTTTGATATTTTCATACTTGGGTGAAATAATTCCTGCATTATAGTGAATGTGTCTATCGACGGCGAAGAAGATGGGGGGTAGGACCGGCTTAAACTAAAATACACACATTCTCAACCGTACTGTTCTTTACAGGAGGTGTTACTGGTGGGAAAATGTTTCAAGAAAAAAAAAAAACTTTCAGGAAGAGGAACGGGGATACTTTCGAGCCAGGACATATGGCATGTTCCCACATTTCACACCATTACACAGCATTGAGAGTCGCGCGGTGAAGGTAACATTCCTGGTTTTGTTGGAAGATTTTTTAGGTTTTTTTCTCGGCTGACTTTTACGATATTTATGATGCCCTATGGGAAGGTAAAATTTAACACCATGACTCTTCAAAGCTAGCTAAAGTAAGAAATATTGAGTTGAAACAAAATGTCCACATGACCAGAAATTATTTGAGGTGTCGTATCAGTTGAATAAAAATATTAATAGAATGAAATACAAGTAAAATTTTGACATGTTAAGCTTGAAATGAGTCACAAATAAAGTATTATCACTTTTGTTAAGTGTTGTAAATTGTATGATTTCTGTAGATAAAATGAGCTAAAAACCATTTGACCATCTGAGACATTTTTTTAAACCTTTCATGTCAACTCAAGATAAGATATTTCAAGTAAATTGGACAGGAATTGAGCTAGAATTTCGTTTTGTATGTTTTGTGTGGTTTGTGTGGTTTGTTTTTTTATTTATACTCTAGAAAAAGCTAGTCCTCAATCTTAAAGTAAGGCATGCTAATGGTTTAACCCACGCTCCGACTCACGCCGTGATTCACGATTCAACCCTCATTAAATTTGTTCTGTTTTCACACCAGCCCAACCAAACCATGCAAAAAAAAGGGTCGAGGACATTCGCCAACGGTAAATTCCTGGTCGCACCTCGACTTCTCCAAGCCAGTCCAAATTCAGGACGAATCGGGTCCCTTTTCTATTCCCTGCGGCTTGTGGATCGCGTCGGAAAAGCTTCAAACTAATGGCAGTCTCCTGGTGGAGCGTCGTCTTCGTCGTCCTCGTATATAAAAGAGCGTGAGGGCCAAACATGTCGTTATGTGCTTCCTTTCCTGGCTGTAACGCTTACGAAAGTAACCTTTAGTAGCAACATCGGTAGCAGTGTTACTGAACCGGCACAGGAGTGATGCGATTTTGCAAATTTTAGTCTATTTTTCATGTTATAATAATTTTTCAAAATCAAAAAAATCGAAAAATTCCCACAAATTTTTACAAAATTCAAAAGTTAATAAATTCTAAATCTTCATGTTCGCCATCACTGAGTAACTCAGTGCCTCAGTGTGCTGCAGGTGGAAGTTGAAATGGATGGAATAACTTTTAGCGGATAATGGTGCTTAAAATTCTCCCGAGACTTTAAAGTACCATGTTTGTGGAATGTTTTTCTATGTAAGTGTGCTTTCCGTGTGTGTGTGTGTGTGTTTTATTTTTCAGTCTCCTTTCCAAAGTTTTCCATAGTTCACCTCTAGTGCGGGGAGGTTTGTTTGGTGGAAAATGTAAAAAACAACGTGTGCCCAAAAATGGCAGCGACGAAATGAAGAAAAATTGCATTTTTGGGTGTAAATTCTGGTTGAGGTGGTGCTTTTTTAGTTTTGTGGGTGAATTTTTGTTGGGTATTTATCGAATATTTTTGCTGCGCTGCGCAAAGTTTGCATGTCATCGGAACAAATTTATAGTGACACATGTCCGTTATGGTTGTCATCAGAACTTTCCCCGCGCGAGCGATGATAATTCGCCTCGTGGGAGGGGATTTTTGTGGGCTTCCATATTGTGGAAATGTTTTGCGTGCTGGCTGTCAGCAAGTTTTGCGTGGAATTTGTTGTGTGTTTTCCCTATGCAAATAAATTGTCAAATTGTGGGGAGCAATGTTTATTACAAAGTTTAATGGTGAAACAATGGAAACTGAAATAAGTTTTAATTTGATGAAATTAAACCATCTAAATGATGTATTCAAAAGTCCTCAAATATCTTCATTTTTTTCAAAAGTCTTTAAATATCTTCAAATGATTTTAAACGTCTTCAAATGTCTTCAAACGACTTCAAATGTCTTCAAACGTCATCGTCTTTTGAATTTGATTGTTTTTATTTGCTCATATATGGCTGAAACGTAATACAGACGTTTTAAAGACTGTTACTGAACCCAAGATCCGAAGCACATTCTCCAAAAACCGTTACCTCGAAAGCACGCCAAGCATCGATGCTAAAAAGACGTTCACCACACTCATTTGGCGCCCCCACACAAAACGAGAGCTCCGCAACTCACGTGATAAGCTACCCTGGTGCGCTCATTAAACATTTGGTGCTTCTGACTGACATGTGAAAGCATCAGCAACAGTGTTCAGCGCTGCCACTTGTTTGGCCAAGAAGAATGGAAGAAAAAGCTTCAGCAATAGCACAAGACTTCGTCGTCTTCGAAGTTGTTGTCTGTGCCAAAAAGGTTGGCCAAAAAAAGCGCCAGAAACAACCAACCAACGTTTGCTAACATTGATTAATTATTCGCCAGATCACGCTGCTCTGAGAGTCCTTTTTGGTTTCTTTTCAGGGGGAGGTGCGCCGGTTTGCTGGAAAAAGTGATCCGTTCTTGAAAAACAAGAGCGTGGAATTGGCCACCGGTCTTGTAAAATGAACGAGCGTGTTTTTAAGTTTCTTGTTTGAACCTTCAGCAGGGTTTCCTTCAAATTATTTCCCCGAAATTGAAATGACGAAACTTAATGTTTAAAAATCTGCAATTCAACTTAACAACCTTAAACTCAACAAGCTCGAAAACCTCAACATTCTAAATAACCTCAATAACCTCAACAACTTTAAAAACCTCAACAATTTCAACAATTTCAACAACCTCAACAACCTCAAAAACCTCGACGTCCTCAACATCCTCAACAACCTCAAAAACCTCAACAACCTCAACAACCTCATCCACCTCAACAACCACAACAACCTCAGCAACCTCAAAATTTTAAACAACCCCAACAACCTCAACCATCTAAATAACCTCAATAACCTCAAAAACCTCGACAATTTCAACAACCTCAACAACCTCAATAACCTCAACAACCTAAACAACCTCAACAACCTGAACAACCACAACAACCACAACAACCACAACAACCTCAACAACCTCAACAACCACAACAACCTCAACAACCACAACAACCTAAACAACCTCAACATCCTCAATAATGTCAACAATCAACAATCAACAATCAACAATCAACAATCAACAATCAACAATCAACAATCAACAATCAACAATCAACAATCAACAATCAACAATCAACAATCAACAATCAACAATCAACAATCAACAATCAACAATCAACAATCAACAATCAACAATCAACAATCAACAATCAACAATCAACAATCAACAATCAACAATCAACAATCAACAATCAACAATCAACAATCAACAATCAACAATCAACAACCAACAACCAACAATCAACAATCGACAAACAACAATCAACAATCAACAATCAACAATCAACAATCAACAATCAACAATCAACAATCAACAATCAACAATCAACAATCAACAATCAACAATCAACCATCAACCAAATTGGCCAAGTTGGCAACCCTGTCCAAGCATTTTCCCACAAACAATACCGTCCCCGTTGCAGTCGAACGTGAACCATATTGTTTCCTTACTGTTTAACATTGTTCGAAAAAAAAACAAACTTGAAAATTGAACAAGCATGAAACGGCAAAGAATAATGCCCGTCGTGTTGTTTGGCGCTCACACAACAAGTGCAGATATTGTTTCTAATTCTGGACCGGTTTTCCCCCAAAAAATGCCATTAATCATTTTTCGCCGTGCAGGTTTTTCGCCCGCCAAAAAGCTCTTTGTGCAGGATTTTTTGGCACTTTTTTTTCGAATTTGTTCGCGCCAGACATTTGCTCTGGGTTGGAACTCGCGGGAAGCTTCTGGTTTTGATGTTTTCCAATGTGTTCATTTGCCGTGAAGCGTTTGTACATTTTTTTTTTATTTTCGGGGGAGGGCACACCACACACAGTGTTGCAAATTGAATCCCGTTTTGGGCTGATATATTGGAAGCCATTACTTGTTCGCCCAAGTTTGTTGCTGAGGCCCTTGCATAGTTGTTCAGAACAAGTACACTCTCTAATTGATCCACACTTTTTAACCGACTTCCGCTGACGATGGCCATTAATAATGATGTTTTGTTTTTCTTTCTCTCATTTTTTTCAGGTAAAATCTCGTTACGAAACAGCAATTCATTTGCGCGCGCGTAAGTATTTGATTACAAGATTTTATTGCAGAGTGCTGGCTTTCTAGCTCAGCAGGGAGCAGGGTCGTAAATTCGAGATGGTTATGTTCCAATAACTAAATGACCATCGACGGGATAGGGCGATGGCGGCGGCAGCTTAACCGGACGAGCCGGCAAGAGCAAACAAATTCTCGAGTAAACAGCTCCCCTCTAATGTGGCAATAATTCACTTGAACTGCTATAACTCATGGAATAAAACTGAATCCCACCAGCAGTAGCAGCAGCAAACAGCAGCCAATGCTCCCTTTTCTTCAAGAGTTCGTCCATTTCGTTGGAGGTTACAAAATCCACCTTCTTAAAGGTTTTCTTTTTTGCTTTACCATTTGCCCCACTCCAACACACGAAAAAAAAGACCAACTCCCCACATGTATGCAGATCTACTGCCTGCGACTCCCTTCATAAATTATAACTAATCTCGAAAAGACCATTTATGACATTATGGGGAAGAGAGCCAACGAGGCCCGCTGGTAAATCCCTTTGCTGCTGCTACTGACCGACGGAGCTGTATGCAACTCGCTGGGATTAGGCCTCTGCCGCTGCAGTGTTGGAGCGCTTCAAGAGTGCTAAAATGAGGCAGGGAAAATGTAACTTGATTCGTTTGTGTGTTTCTTTTGTGTAGTTGATGGAGTTGGACATAAAACTGAGACTAGTTCAGGAAATTCAGATTAGTTGCCATTAATCTCGGCTTTTATCTGCGAAAAATCGCCTGCAGGAATATTAAGTTACTAAATGTTTCTATTTTCTTATGCTGGGTTCCTAAATTTAATTTTTCAGCTTTATGTGAAGACTTTAACATTTTCCGAAAGAATTTAGCAATTCAATTTAACTACTTATGTTGAAAAGCAGTTTGCCGAAAATAAAAAAAAAATCAAATTATTTCAAAAAGAATCAAACTAAAGCATAAACAAATAACCGACTCCAAAAAAAAGGGTTTACGAAACCAACTACATTTCCAAAATAAAAGATGGGTATGTAGTGAGGTTTGATCCCTAGCTTGTATCTCGTTAGTTTTTGGGTAAAAAATTGATTGATTTAAAAAATCAAATTAATCAAATTATTCGCTCTACAGCATTGGCTTGATTGTTGAGGCAATTGCAAACCTCTTTTTACACCTTAGCTTTCATCCACCCCGGGATTCGAACTGACGACCTTTGGATTGTGAGTCCAACTGCATACCAGCGACTCCACCGAGACAGGACCCAGGGAAACGACTCCTACACCTGGACTGAGCTAACGACCTAACCCTTTAGGTTAGACCGGGGCCAACATTTACTTCCCCATTCGACGGAAGGCGTGGTCAGACAAATCTCGTTTCGAAAAATGTCACCGGGACCGTCTGGGATCGAACCCAAGCCGACTGGGTGAGAGGCAACCACGCTTACCCCTACACCACGGTCTCGAATTGATTTAGAATAATTGGAATTTACTCTAGCTCAATTTAAAAAAAAAACAAATCCAAAATTTTAAAAATATTCGGATTGTAAAGTTGACAGCTTCTTGTTAAAAATATCAACAAAAGTCTGTATGTTATTTGTATTTGTGCAAAAGTTATCAAAATTTGTTTAGAATATTATTGTTTTAGCATGAATAATTTAGTCAATTTGGAACCTTTACCTGGAAATTTTACCACTTTTCTGTTGTAATGTCACTTTTTCAGTCTAAATTAAGGTAAAATTAAATCATAAAAGAGGTAATATTCAACCTTTGAAAAATTACACCTTCCAAATTTACACAATTTTTTACTGTGTTCCTCTAAAATTTTTAAGAATATAAATAGATTTGCAATTGAGAATGAATGAACATTTTTTGAAAAGTTCACCTTTTTCTAGTTATGGTTTTTTATGGTGACATTCAAAAAATGTTGTTTTGCAGTGGCATTCGTGTCGTAATTTTGTAATTTAAAAATATCCGGAAACGAAGAAAATCTCCTCAAATTTGTCAATTTTGACATTTTTGATCAGATTGCTGGTTGTAGTGCTACAACCTCTAAATTTAAATTTTATGAAAAATGAGTTTGTCTTAGAAGTTTTCTGAAAACCCGTGATATCTCAGAAACTTTTCAGCACTAGTTGTACATTTATTCAGCGAGGTTTACCAATTTTTGCACTTTTTTCATGCAAATTGCGTAAATATATATTTTTAAAATAAATCATTTCTAGACTTGATTGCAAAATAGTCTTCTTTCGAGCTGCAACCTTAAAAAACTAAAAAAGTCATTTGCTGCCTTAATAAAAAAATAAACTGCCTTGAAAAGGTTTCATATTTTTTTTCCATGCAGAACTTTTAGAAATTTTGTTTTGAAAATACTTTGTTTTTCATTCCATAGTGTCAAAATAGTCTTCTTGTCATAACAAAACAATATAGTGCCGAAAAGATCATTTCAATTGGATTGCTAAAAATTTCAACTTTTTAGCACTTGTATCGAAAAGTTTCACTTTTTAGCACTGTTTCGGGTTGGTGGTTTTTGAGTTGAACAATTACACGGACGCCAGACTAAAGCGAACAAACAGACGTTCCACTGAACAATCCGTTTCCGAAGTAGCAAAAAAAAATGTATGTAACTCGTTTTTTCAGCACTCAACGTATTTTTCCAACCCGGAACATGTTTTGATTCACTTAGTTGCGATTTAAAAGAAAATGTTTTAATGTTGTTTAAAAAAAGAAAAACAGTGAAAAATCGAAAAAAAATAATATTATTTAAATACGGCATTTGGTGATACGTTTTAATACAGCTTGAGCTGTAGAACCCTAATTTGGTGATATCATTCCTTTACATTAATCATTATTTACCAGATGTTTTTTTCCCCTTATGAATACAATATTATATTCTACTGATCAAATAATTTATCCCTATAACACCTCCCTTTCTCCAAACCCAATTTCCAACCCCTCCTCCCCCCTCCCCCCATAAAAATGTTATTATTTGCCAAATTAACACTAACACACTCAACCACAACTGATCCGGAGCGTTTGGTACGATATGTCCACGCATCCTTCCTCCCCTGTTGATTCTGTGAAATGCGCTCCGTTCACTGAATCTGTCTCTGCGGTTAATGCAACGCAGTAGGCCTGGCCGCTTTAATTTATGCAATACATCTTCGGGGTTGCTCAAGTGTACTGCAATAATTGATATTGACAAGAAAGAACTTGGGGCGTAATCTAACCCCAAGTTCTTCCAGGATGCTTTCTTCGGACTGGCTGCGCTTGTGTTCGATTAGATTAGATTAGATTAAAAATAATTTAAATACGAATAACAGCAAATAGAAAAAAATAATATTGAAGGTTTTAGAAAATACCTAATACTATTAAAAACACAAAAAAATAATATGCAATTCAAAAATACTGAAAATGAATAATGGTGAAATAAGGAAAGAAATATTTTTGACGCTATTTTTTTAATTAGTTTGGGAATTCCTAAGAAATCGGAAAAAAATCTTTATCCATTAAATATTTTGCCTTTCTTAGCAAACAAAGGTATAAGTTTTGCTTTATGGCTGGACATCATTTTCATCTTCGTAGATATGACGATTCAGCATGAATTTTAATCGGAAAAATCGCCAAAAAAAACCTCACTGCATCGATTTTCGACGCTCTATTGATTCACCTTGACAGAACTCGTCTATCTCCAACCGTAGAATTTAGAGAAAATAAATTCCGTTGAGTTCGAGTGATGTCCGTGTATGGTAGAATTTCGCAAAGTTTTGTGTCGCGAAGTCCTCGGCTCCCCTATTTTCGATTTTGATTGCTCCAAGTGCATTTGAAAGCTGGTGCCTTTTTGAGGTCGAATTTAGAAATATCCATTTGTTTTCAGATGTGGCAGGACCTTTTTATGGAAAGCCCAGCAGAGTTCAAAACTTGAAAGTTCGTTTATTTTTGCATAATTTTTTTTTTTTGTAAAAAGGTTGAATATTAGTATTTTATACCAAAAAAACGAGTGGTCCGTGTTTTTCGCTGAAATTAAACTGATTGAGCTCATCAGCTCATAACTTCTGCAATATTATCCCAATAATTGTAGATTGTAGCACTCTCCCCTTCACAATCAGATCAAAGGAAAAACAGAAAACCAAAAAAGCCATTCCAGTCAAAATCAGGCCCGAACGCATGTTCAAACATTGTGTGCCCCCGTAATTAGTGCACAACCAACCTCTGACAGTAATTCCGCCACGTGTCCACTTGAATGAACGCGCCCGCCATTTGTCGGAGGCAGATAAAAATCGTCGCGGATTTGCGCTTATCAGCAGCACCAGCTAAATTCCGGGAGTCCGGTTACCGGCTACCAACTTGAAAGTTGAAAGGGGTCTCTGAAGTTGAACTCTCGTTCGCTCGCGCCACAGGCAGATGATTTTGATTGAGTTGGACGTGCTTAAGTTGGGTTGAATAATTAAAATTCATATCTGCGGGCTTGATCTGTGAGAGAAACACTTTTTGGCGGTTTCTTTCTTTCATTCTTCAGCTTCGAGTTCCCACTGATTATGACGCATTTTTCGTTAAACGATTTGGACAGATTTGATTGATATGAACCTGGCTAAGTTTGTAAATTCCACGTCGGCCTTTGAAAGTTAATCGTGTTTGACGTGAGGAAATGGGACTCGAGTATACATGCTAATTGGTGCGTGTTGCGGCCCGGCTCTGACGGCTTGCTGGACTTGGCCAGATCTCCGCTGATTGAAAGGGGCGGCCGAAATTAACGGAATGTGAAATATAACTGTTCGTGAGCGTTTAGGGGGGCATTCAGGTGGGAACATTATGGATTGGTCAAGTGGTTTGTTGTTGGAATATTTGTTGCGCAAAAAATTATGGATTTAAATAATAAGCTAAAACTTGAGTCGTTTGAGGTGAATTTCCAAATTAAACTCTTTTGATTCAACTAAAAATATGTCAAACAGTTTCAAGTTCCCATCCACTAACCATATCAATAGATCAAAAGTCCCCCCAAAGTCATCCTTCCCAAAACGACATCAAACCCATTAACGAACTCTATTCCCCCCCACGAGTGAGTTATTCAGTCAACTTGTCACCATCATCACCACGTGTCTTGAAACGGACTGTGCCAAGCTGAAAATCATTCATGGTCGATAAAATTTCATCCCATCTTACGCACATAGTGCTAATGGGATAGACTAAATTGGAGTGCGGATGTTGCGTCTCTCATAGTTTAGGACCTTCCGCAATCCCACATCAGTTTCCTGCGTGTCTGTGTTGCGTTTGACCCTCGTCAGAACCCATTTACTCCTGCACAACGCTCATAAATCGAACCTTTTTCTCTGGGTTTGATGTGATTTTAAGTTGTGAAGATGCTCTTAAAATGCGTTTGCCTCCAAGATATGATAGTTATTTTTATTAATTTTTAATGAACTTCAGAGGGAGAGGAAGCGACTCCAAAAACTACTCCACTTTGGCCCCATCTGCTCGTTCGCGTGATGAATGACGATGCTGACGGCGATGATGAAGAAGAAGAAAAGGGGCAAAATCAACCACTGAACCAACTCACTTTTCATCCAATTTCCATCTGTCTGACTGCGGAAAAAGCATGTGGCGAAAGATGAAAGCGATGCTGTGAGCAGGAAAAGTCAGTTGCTTGTGGAAAACCATGGATGTGAAGAGATTCTCGGAGCTCTTCTGGGTTGCGTAGAGTCGAGGTTGTGGTTGCTGCTCCGGTACGAGACCGATCCATCCATCCATCCATTCAACAAACAGTTCGAAGCTGCGCTGGGAAAAGAGTGCGGGAAAATTGGAAATTAATTAACCCCTTTTCGCAGGAGCAGACTCAACTTCTCCGCACACACACATGAGATGCTTCTTGGCGTTGAACTTTTCCTTGAGCTAGTTGGGACTGCTTTTGCTGGTTGACTGTTGATTGAATTGGGTAACTTTTGACGAAGTGTTGGTTCGAGGATCGACGTATGAGAAGTTTGCTGCTCGCCAAGTTCCTCGTGGAGGTGCCACTTGTGCGAAGTTTGAGGAATGTTTTCCAACCAGTGACGAGGGGAAAACTTTTAATTTAATTTCACTTGCATTGCTCGTCGTAAGGGGTGCCTGTAATCGAGAGGTTCGAACTCGACAGAGGTACAAAGAATATTTACAGATTGATTTTTCGGAACAGAAACTGCTAAATACGCAAGCAAGATTCTGTCAATTTTTGACAATTTTTGATATTTTTTGACATTTTTTGACAATTTTTGACAATTTTTGACAATTTTTGACAAATTTTGATAGTTTTTGACAATTTTTGACAATTTTTGACAATTTTTGACAATTTTTGACAATTTTTGACAATTTTTGACAATTTTTGTCAATTTTTGACAATTTTTGGCAATTTTTGGCATTTTTTTTGGCATTTTTTTGACAATTTTTGACAATTTTTGACAATTTTTGACAATTTTTGACAATTTTTGACAATTTTTGACAATTTTTAACAATTTTTGACAATTTTTGACAATTTTTGACAATTTTTGACAATTTTTGACAATTTTTGACAATTTTTGACAATTTTGACAATTTTGACAATTTTTGACAATTTTGACAATTTTGACAATTTTGACAAGTTTTGACATATTTTGTCTATTTTGACAATTTTTGACAATTTTTGACAATTTTTGACAATTTTTGACAATTTTTGACAATTTTTGACAATTTTTGACAATTTTTGACAATTTTTGACAATTTTTGACAATTTTTGACAATTTTTGACAATTTTTGACAATTTTTGACAATTTTTGACAATTTTTGACAATTTATGACAATTTTTGACAATTTTTGACAATTTTTGAAAAATTTTGACAATTTTTTAAAAATTTTGACAATTTTTGACATTTTTAACAATTTTTGACAATTTTTGACATTATTAGACATTTTTTGACAATTTTTGATAATTTTTGACAATTTTTGACAATTTTTGACAATTTTTGACAATTTTTTACAATTTTCGACAATTTTTGACAATTTCTGACAATTTTTGACGATTTTTGACAATTTTTGACAATTTTTGACAATTTTTGCCATTTTTGACAATTTTGGCATTTTTTATAAATTTTTAACGTTTTTTTACAATTTTTGACAATTTTGTAAATTTTTGTCAATTTTGAAATTTTTTGTAAATTTTTAACAATTTTTCACAATTTTACACTTTTTTTGACACTTTTTTTTACATTTTTTGACACTTTTTTTCAATTTTTTGACAATTTTTAACATGATTTGACAGTTTTTGACAATTATTGCAATTTTTCTGAAACTTGAGATAATTTTTGACATTTCACCAAAAAATTTGGAACTTTTTAAAGCTTATGCGTTAATGAGTAATTTCATGAAGCTGCTAAAATTACCTCAATTGGAATCGGCTTCAGGTTAAAGCCTTTAGTCTTGCTGATTTAGTTTAAAATTGATGTTGTTTGATAAATTTTCAACAGATTTAATTTTTAAAGTGTTTCGAGTCAATGAACAAAATGTTACAGTAATATTTTGAATTTTAAAATTTCAGATTAAAACAAATTTTTATAACCTGACAATCTGCACAGATAAATTTTATAAGACATTAGTTTTGATCGGTTTTGGCACAATATTCCCACAAAGATTGGCAACGTTAAAGGTCACTTTCAGCGCCATTACAGGCCAAATCAAGGCCAGCAAATTTCTCAAGAACAATAATTTCCGCTTTCGCTAGACAACATTATAAGAAAGAAAAAAAAAGGATTCATTCCGAGCAACAGACTGCTGCTTTTGATTGTGCTGCTGGCTCAACCTCGATGCCAAACCCCCGTTTCCAAAGCAAACCACCCTGCGAAAAAAGGGATAAATCATTTCATTTGTTTGTTTACCCCACCCCCCTTAACCCACTCGGTTGAGAAACGCAAGTTTTCCGTTTTCTTGGTCCGTTATTGGATTTTCCACAATTTTACGTTTCCTCTATTCCATAACGCCACTTTGAGGCAAACATTCGCACAACTCTTCCTTCCACAAACGGAAGGATTCTCTAAGTCGGGGAGGCCATCTACACCATAGTGTGGAGGGAAAACTCCGGTTTAAAAAGGGGCGAGAGAGAGAAAGAGGGGAGTGCGGAAAAGTGTTGTTTTTCCCTTTGAAAAGTAAATACAAAACTGGCACTGGATTCTACTACTCTTCAGCTTCTGCTCCTTCTACCGGAGGATGCTGAGGAAGCTGCTGCTCTTTTCAATTTTGTTGATCTACGCAGCTGGAGAGCAGCATTCAGTTGAAATGCTAGATGAATGGGTTTCCGGTTCCTTCCACTTCCGTTTCTGAAGGGGGAGGGGAGGGAGGGGGGTTTCTGTTTGTGCGTCGAGAGAAGGAGTTGGGATTGGCCCAAGGAACTTTTCTTTCCCGCACTATTAAGAGGTTGGTCGGGGTGATGTTTACTCTCGGAGCCGGTTCTCGTCCTTCTTCTGCGCTCAAGGATAGTAGATTTATTTACGAGATGAGTTTATAAAATAAGCCACTTGAGTAAAAACGAAACCCAGCAATGCAAAAGATCAAAAGCAGCTCTCTCTCTCTCTCGGGTTGAGAACCGACCTCGGAAGAACTGCTGCATACAACGTGGAAAAAGCAGAACTGTCCTGGAAAATGCTGGAAATGGAATGACGATGGTGTTGGTGGATGAGGCAGGAGTCGTTAGGAGTGGTATTTGATGAGATGAATTTTGAGTAACCGTAATACGTACTGGTGGAAAAGTTGTGCTTAACTGATTACTTGGTATATTTCAAAAAGTTTTTCAGTAAAATAATTACGAGAGTGTTATGATTTGGCAAATTTTCATATTACTATTAGGTAAAATCGTATTGCATCTGAATCCAAGATTGTCTAGAAAATATCGCAAACAACAAATCGATCAAAAAATTCCTTCAAAAGATACAGATTTTTGAATTTTCATTCATCATTTTTGTATGGACAGCTGCCAAATTTGTATGGAAAATTTTATGGACATACTAATGATGCCAAATGGCTTCTTTGGGCATACCGAAGGCACCAAAAAAGTTTCAGTCGGATTAAAAATACAAAAAAAATCGAATGACCGAAATCCTAGAGAACTGCTCAAAAACGAAACTATTGGCACTACGCCCCCCGGGGCATGGCCTTCCTCTAACGTGGGATTTCTGCTCCAGCGCCTCTGACGAGACAGGAGAAACCGGGACCGACGTTTTACTTCACCATCCGATAGAAGCTCAGTGGATAAGGCGGGAATCGAACCCGCGTCTCATAGCATCATCGGGATCGGCAGCCGAAGCCGCTACCCCTGCGCCACGAGACCCACAGACCCCAGAGAACTGCTCAATATTGTTCAAATTTGTTAAAAAAAATGCCAAAAATATGCAAAAAAATTCAAATATTAAAAAAAAAATCCAAAACTGTCAAAAATTTAAAAAAAAAAATTAAATGTTGACAATTTTTTACAAAAAATTGTAAAGTTGTTAAAAATTAGTAAAAAGTGGCAGAATTGTACAAAAAAAGGGCAACAGCTATTAACATTCCAACGCCCAAGGCTCCAAAAAAGTTCGAACGGTAACTTCAACTCGCTGGTTCTCGTGCATAACTCAACCAATCAAGATGATTCTACTTTCCAGTGATTTTTAAGGATGTCTAGATAATTCTAGAACTTTACAGAACTTATTTTGATCAAATCTGTAATTTTTGCGATCAAAAACATCGTTCCAACTTTTTTTTCCACGGAGGCAGTGGAACGATGTTATCGGTCGCAGAAATTACAGATTTGTTCAAATCAAGTTCTGCAAAATTTTAGAATCATCTATACATTCCTACAAATCGCTGGAAACAAGAATCGTCCCGATTGGTTGAGAAATGCGAAAGAACCAGTGAGTTGAAGTTACCGTTCCACCTTTTTTGGGAGGCTTGGGCGTCCGTGTAAGTTGATTAATTTAATTTTTATTGAAATTTAACAAGCTGGTTATTCAAGATTGTTCAAATGTAAATTTTCACAATAAAATTATAATAAAATTGAAAGCTCTTTAACAGTTTTTTTAGATTGTGCTCGCACAAGACGTTTCTTTCTCGTTTTGTAGCAGATTAAGCTGTGTAGACTGTTTTTTTTGCCGCTCCCTTTCTGCAGTTGACATTAGCCAGTTGGCTGCACTTTTTGCTTTTTAGCCTTGTTGCCATGTGCAGTCACTCGTTTTGCACCTTATAAATCAATGTCATTCTGGAAAGGGCACGAGCTTTTTTTTTCTTCCACCAGTGCTAAAGCTTTCGTTTTCCCCGCCGACAAAATCCTATTACAGCAAAAAGTTTCTCCTCGCAAGAAATGTTTCTCGAGGAGAACAACACATGCACACAATTTCACACAAGAAACGAAGACGCGAACAAGTCAGTGCAAAGTAAAATGCACTTTTGTACGACAATTTTCCCTGCGATATGCACTGAAAACGGTTGACACCTCGAATTGTACGGCTGCTTGTAATGGCATTCAAGCAGACCGAACTGCACCAAATTTGACTGTGTAACGTGCACTCGCAAAGAAAAGGAAAAGTTTTGCTCAAGAACAAAATCTTATGCACTCATACTTTTCTCTGCCCTGCACACACACACTCACATTCATCGAGTGAAAAACGAACGAACAAACGTTTGCGTGAGAGTGGTAGTGGGAGGAAAATGTGAATTTACAAAATGCAATTTATCTATTTTGTACAGTTGTTGAAAGTTTTCCACTCGTTTCTCGGGACTCGTTTGTGGAGTGTCGTTTTTTCTGCTCCTCTCCACCAGTGTTGTGTGTATTGAGTTTTGTGTCCTGGGAAAAACTCGATTGGAAACGAGGTAATTTTATCGATTGCATAACATGATGGCAAATGATTTCTGATTGCGCTAATGATGTTATTCCAAGTAGTTCAAAACGGGCAATTTGGTTTAGAGAGCAATCATTTCATGATTTGTAACGATTGAAAAATGCTTCATAATGATTGCGATTGGAATTGAGCTGCAGAGAATATCAATTACAGGATTATATAGTTTGAAACAACTTATTTGATTGATTCGGAGAACATGCAAAAAAAAACATCATAAATTGTAGTTTCAAGTTTCCATAATATAAAAATTCAAAAATAAAAATAATCAATTTGAAAACAACTGCCAATGCACTATTTTTCAAAGAGGGATTATGTTTGGCATGACAATGACGAAAATGAAATTTTTTGACATTTTTTGTGCATTTTGACAATTTTTTGTAAATTTTTGAATTTTTGTCAATTTTTGACAATTTTTGACAATTTTTGACAATTTTTGACAATTTTTGACAATTTTTGACATTTTTTGACAATTTTTGACAATTTTTGTCAATTTTGACAATTTTTGTCAATTTTGACAATTTTTTGACAATTTTTGACAATTTTTGTCAATTTTGACAATTTTTGTCAATTTTGACAATTTTTGTCAATTTTGACAATTTTTGACAATTTTTGACAATTTTTGACAATTTTTGACAATTTTTGACAATTTTTGACAATTTTTTACAATTTTAGACAATTTTAGACAATTTTAGACAATTTTTGACAATTTTTGACAATTTTTGACAATTTTTGACAATTTTTGTCAATTTTTGACAATTTTTGACAGTTTTTGACAATTTTTGACAATTTTTGACAATTTTTGACAATTTTTTGACAATTTTTACAATTTTTGACAATTTTTAACAATTTTTGACAATTTTTGACAATTTTGACAATTTTTGAAAATTTTTGACAATTTTTGAAATTTTTTGACAATTTTTGACAATTTTTGACAATTTTTGAAATTTTTTGATAATTTTTAACATTTTTTGACAATTTTTGATAATTGAAGACTTTTGAAAACAAAGCAATTGAAGACAAGACAAGACATTTTAAGACATTTGGTGGCATTTGAAGACATTTAAAAGACGTTTGAAGACATTTGAAGATATTTAAAAATATTTGAAGACATTTGAAGACATTTGAAGACATTTGAAGATATTTGAAAACGTTTGAAGACATTTGAAGACATTCGAAGGCTATTAGAGACAACTGAAGGCAAGTTTTAGCATTAAAATATCAATTTCAATATGGTTTCATTATCATGCATTGAGATTTAAAATAGTAATCACATAACAAAAATTTTACTCAATAACCCCAAAACATATCCTTGCGTGAAAGTCTAACAAATCTTCTAATGGAAAAAAATCGTGACATAAAATCTGAATAATCGCAAAGTTTATTCGTGCAGTTTCACACTACTTTCCCCGCTTTCCCAGTCGAAAATTTCCATGGTGATTTATACTTTTCCGCCAAATCGACAGACTATCGACAGTGACTTTTCCCAGTTTTTTTTCTCCTTAGTCTCATCGTCCAATTTGTACCCCAAATTTCCCCTCTCCCCCTTCAATCGGGTTTTTTTTCTCGACGACTTCGCTAATGGCTCCAAATTTGCACACAAAGTGCTTCTTGGTGGAAAACCAAACGAAAATTTGTTTTTTTCCCCGACTGCTGCTCACTTTTTTGTACCCTCCCATGATCGAAGTGGAAAAAAAGATATCGAACCACCAGCAGAACAAGAGATGCTGGGGGGAAGTGAACCGAAAGAGATCGCAGCAGGCTGGCAAGAATCGAAACTTTTGAGACTGGATTTTCAGTTCAGTGGGCTTTTCTCGGAGCTTGCTCCGTTCCAGTTTTGGTTTCTTTTTTTTTGCGGTTTTGTTTTAAATGTGTTTGAGTTGGAACTTTGTTTAGTTTGATGTTTAAAATGTATCTGTTTTGAATGTTGCTCAAGACACTGCTAGGTGACTAACGGTTGAATATTTGCGCGTTCGTTATTTTATCCGTGTAGAAATTTTGGATCGAACAAATGTTTGTGGCTGAAGCGCAAATTTGCAAAACCGTCCAAGTTTCCACTGGCAACGGTCATGGCATACTCTACGTGGGTTCGAGTCCGGGGTTGGTGGCGCATACGGTCGTGGTCTTAGTAGGCGACACGCTGGTAGAAGAAGGAGTGGAAAAAAAATCTTCCTCCCCGCACAGTGGGGAGTCTGTAGTTTTATTTCCATCGATTTCTGGTTTTATTGCTTCGAATTTATTGGCTTTGGCTGGGCGGAGGAAAATTGATTTTCTTCTTCAACGGGGTTGGGAAATTTGTTTCGTTTTGTGAGTTTTTACGAGCGTAATTACGCTCGGTTGGGGAGCTGCAGGTGGTTTTTGTGGATGCAGATGTGACTTTGGGACAGGGTTGCAAAATGTTCAATTTTCACAGTTTGTTTGAAGAGGAGCAAGCCGTACTGTTTTTTTATGTCTCGCCAAACAACAATAAACCCCAGCACACAATACCTTTAGCAATAAAGCCAAATTAAGCACAATGACCATAAAAGGTATTTTAATATAATTAAAACCGGTCCCAAAAGTGTCCACTGAAGAACGTAACTCTCTAACAAACTCAAGCACCATATACAGAACGTGTGCGGCGAACTTTACGATCGCGATGCAAACTTCGTTCACGACCTTTCCCTCATTAGACTGTCATCACCGTCCAACGCGGGACATTAAACAGCAACGACTCAAGAGTCAGGAAGGTGCAAAAAAAAAAGTTGGCCACAAACAAACACAAACGTGGTCGTTGCAACAGAAAGTGACTTGTCGATATATAAATTATTGTTTAGTTTAACTAATTCCGTGCGGTGCGGTGTGTGTGTATGTGTTTACTTACGCAACATCCGGCGGTCGAGGTGACTCTAAGCAGGCCAAGCACGCGTGCCGAAAAACAGACCACACTATCAGTACTGTGTGGAAGCATGGCTTGCCATGATCTGTCAACTCGGTGTAGATCAGGCAGCGTTCACGTTATGCACTCTTGGAGCAGTTTGTCTATTGAAATTTGTTGATCATTAAAGGATATTCGTTACTTTCAAACAATTCTCAAAAAAAATTGACAGAGCATTTTGCCAAAAAAAAAAAAAGGAATAAAAAATGAAAAATTTCAAATGTGAAACCTCATAAATGCCTTGAAGAATATTTTTTTTCGATTTTTTGAAATTATTGATGATATTTTTTCCTCAAAAGGTTGTTCTAAAAATACACCGTTAGCGTCCAATATCAAAACGTTGATGTCTCATAATTATTGATTATAGTATTACTGTTAAAAAATAAAGACATTCTAGAAATTGTGTTATCTGTGAAATAAATATATTTTCGTCATTTTAAATCAATTTAATGATTGTAAAGGTCCTAAAGGTTTTATTTTGATCATACCAGAATAACTGAAGGCAATTACAAATTTTATTTCAAGTTCAAATGTTTAAAAGTTCGCAAAAAACTCAGAGGCAAAAAATATTGCTTTCAATTAAAATAAGTGTTAAAAACGTTTATTTTTGTCGTTTTGATCTAATAAAGCACTAAGGGATTTTTACAAATTTCCGCACCCAAAGTTAAAGAACGAGAGGATAGTCCTCACGAAAAGAAACGTGAGGAAAGTGCTATTTTGCGAGAGTATAGTCCTCTCGCGTGTTCATTCGTTCATTGGAACAGTTCATCCTATTGAGTGGCTTATATGGACAAATGACCGCCACTTAATCACCGAACCTTGGTGGCCCATACGGCAAAGGCACGGTTCAATATGCCGATGGTCTTGGGTTCGAGTCTCGGTACCGGTACTTTTTTTTTGATAGATGAACTTTTTTTGAAGATGAACCCATGAGTAAAGTACTCTCGGTAATTTTGAGATTTATCCTCTCAGTCCGCACACAGTACCATTTTACTACCGAATCGAGCTCTTTATCCTCACGTATGCCGATGCCCAGTTCTGGGTGCGGAATTAGACAGTTGAATGCCATTTTTTCTATGAATTCATTAATATATTGCAAAAAACTATGACATTTAGCTTGAAATTAGAAACTTACTTTGTTTGCCTTTGACCAAAGCTGAAGAACAAAAACATTAAATCAAATCTGTACTTGCCATAGATCACCTCAAAATCATGAAAAAATCCTTTACTCATATTGGAATAGTTTACGGACATTTCTTTTTCCTCATTTCGAAACAGTTGACGATTTATAACTTTTTTGAGGGATTAGATTTTAACATTTCCCTGTTATTTAAATAGGTATTAAAATATTTTGTTCGAAATATCTAAAATTTATATGAAAGTTTAATTCTGTGCACCCAGAACTGGACTTCGGCATACGAGAGGATAAAGACTACGATTCGGTAGTAAAATGATACTGTGTGCGGACTGAGAGGATAATTCCCGAAACTACCGAGAGTACTTTACTCATGGGTTCATCTTCAAAAAAAGTTCATTTATCAAATAAAATTACCGGTACCGAGACTCGAACCCAAGACCTTCGGCATATTGAACCGTGCCTTTGCCGTATGGGCCACCATGGTTCGGTGACTAAGTGGCGGTCGTTTGTCCATATAAGCCACTCATAGGATGAACTGTTCCAATGAACGAATGAACGAGCGAGAGGACTATACTCTCGCAATATAGCACTTTCCTCACGTTTCTTTTCGTGAGGACTATCCCCTCGTTCTTTAACTTTGGGTGTGACATTTGAATAATTTTCGTACTGATGTATCCCCAAAAAATGACGTTATTTAAAAAACATATTTTTTCCTTTTTGATTTTTTTTCGGAGGTATCTCAGCAACCGTTGGTTCAATCAACCTCGTCTTTGAAGCAATTCTGTAGGAAATTCTGTGATCTGTTCTTAAAACTTGATTTCAGATATGTTTAAGCTTGGTGATGACTTATACGAGTAAAAAAATCACGTATTATTTTAAATCGGAGCACGATATATAATTTAATGGAAAAGTACTCTTTAATTTGGTTTTACACTTAAAGTATTTAGACTTTTTCCCATGATAAAATTGGCATCACTTCCAAATGAATGTTGACCAACTTGCGCCATAGTTCAAAAGATGCCACTTTTCAAAATCTAAAATATATCTAAAAATGAGATTTCTCAAAAATAATTAATTTTCGCAATCCAATATTTTGGGTGACAAGACTATTTGATACAAAATATGTTGACAGAGAATTTTTTTTTTGCGAAGATACCAAATCAGCAAAAAATTCGTTGTCAAGAAGCGTGGTTTTTTATTCTTTAAACAGCATTTTTTTGTGCAAAGCTGACAAAATTGTATCGAAAATAGTATAGTTTAAGCAATACATGCTATTTTTGGAACAAATTGATGCCAAATAGCGCTCAATAAATGAGACAGTAGCACTTTCGAAATGTTCTCAACAAATTTTAAGCCAGAATGACTGCAGAATGTTTCAAAGCCTTTTAGGATGATATTATAACAATTTCGTAAACTAATTTGACCTGCTTTAGATCGTTTTTGAATAATTTGGATTATTTTTAATAAAAAAAACAGCAAAAATACGTACGTATTCAAAATAAAAATCACTCAAACGATAATATAAGTTGCCTGCTCGAAAATTTCAGAGTACGTTTCGTGTCAGCATGTCATTTCAACTAGCAAATTTTAATTTGTTAATTAAATAAACGATTTCGCGCTATAGTGAAATTTTGAACTTTATTCAAATGAAAACTGAATAATATTGATTCAAATGAAAACTGAATAATAAGATAAGAATTGAGAAGAAGAAACGACAATTGCGTCAAGAGATCTCAACCCCAGCAACTCGTCCAACATCGGACAACAAGTGAAACGACACGCGCAGCATGCTCCGATTGTTTACGATAATTTCAGTTCAATATTTTCCTTCAGCTCAGTGCAGCAGACGGAGCCAATTGCGCAAGCTAGGATAGGGGTTTTCCCTCCTCTCTGCCTCTCCGAGGAGAAGGAAAATCATTGCCACAGTCAACGCGATCGTGACAGGCGCCTGCTTAGGGGCACGCATGTGTAAGATATCGACAGTCGACTTGTCTTGTCTTGGTAGCGGCGTGTTGGTTCGTAGGTTGGTTGGTGCAAACACACTTGAAATGATCACGCACTCGAGTGGCGTTAATGTTATTTATTGCGGGTTCGCAGCGAGATCGCAGTTGAACATTAACAGCGTTTGGGTTGTTTGGTGCATAAATTGCACGATCGTGATCGTCGCTGGAAGTTGGGATCATGTATTAGGAATTTATTTGAGATTTAGTATAATTTGTCAGGAAAAGGGGAAAACCGAACATAAGAAGAAATTAACACATTTTATGACAATTTATTAACCTAAAAATAATAAGGATAATTTATCAAAATTCAAGACAATTCAAAACAATTTGAGACAATGTAAGACAATTTAAGACAATTTAAGACCATTTAAGACAATTTAAGACAATTTAAGACAATTTAAGACAATTTAAGACAATTTAAGACAATTTATGACAATTTATGACAATTTAAGACAATTTAAGACAATTTAAGACAATTTAAGACAAATTAACACAATTTAACACAATTTAACACAATTTAACACAATTTAACACAATTTAAGACAATTTAAGACAATTTAAGACAATTTAAGACAATTTAAGACAATTTAAGACAATTTTAGACAATTTAAGACAATTTAAGACAATTTAAGACAATTTAAGACAATTTAAGACAATTTAAGACAATATAAGACAATTTAAGACAATTTAAGACAATTTAAGACAATTTAAGACAATTTAAGACAATTTAAGACAATTTAAGACCATTTAAGACCATTTATGACCATTTAAGGCCCCCGTCTCGTGACTCGCGCGCGCTCGGTTTATCATTTTTCATATTTGTTATATTATCGTTTTTAAAAATCCAAACACATCACGATTTAGAGAATTTTCTCAGCTTTCTAACTACGGGTTCATTTTTCAAAAAAAAAGAGTTTTTCTTCTCCATCGGTGCTTTTTAGTAAAATAGTTTTTCAAAATTCTGGGGTATTTCAAAATTTATCGCGATGACCTATACTTTTTTATACACCAAAATGTTCGTTGGGATGTGGGCAACATATGTCTAGAACATTGTTATAATTTTTGACCAAAATATATTGCCGTTTTTTAGTAAAAACTATAGCGCGCCATCACCATATTTTGAAAATATTGAAAAAGCTGTTTTTTACCTTGGAAGGCAAAAATCTCGAAATTCAAAGCGATGACCTATACTTTTTATGGATGGAGAATGTTCAGAAATATCCAAGAATCAATTTGCAGTACTTTAAACAATATTTGAGTACATAAAAATATTTATTTTGGGCAAAATATTGAGAAAAATCTATTTTTTTCAAAGAAACTCAAATATATTCCAAGTATTTCGCCAATATATCGAAATTCAAAGCGATTACCTATACTTTTTATGGATGGAAAATGTTCAGAAATATTCTAGAATCAATTTGTAGTACTTCGAAAAATATTTTAGTACATAAAAATATTTATTTTGGGCTAAATATTGAGAAAAATCTATTTTTTCAAAGAAACTCAAATATATTCTAAGTATTTCGCCATTATCTCAAAATTCAAAGCGATGACCTATACTTTTTATGGATGGAAAATGTTCAGAAATATTCTAGAATCAATTTGTAGTACTTTGAAAAATATTTTAGTACATAAAAATATTTATTTTGGGCTAAATATTGAGAAAAATCTATTTTTTTTAAAGAAACTCAAATATATTCCAAGTATTTCGCCAATGTCTCAAAATTCAAAGCGATGACCTATACTTTTTATGGATGGAAAATGTTCAAAAATATTCTGAAATCAATTTTTAGTACTTTGAAAAATATTTTAGTACATAAAAATATTTATTTTGGGCTAAATATTGAGAAAAATCTATTTTTTCAAAGAAACTCAATATATTTCGCCATTATCTCAAAATTCAAAGCGATGACCTATACTTTTTATGGATGGAAAATGTTCAGAAATATTCTAGAATCAATTTGTAGTACTTTGAAAAATATTTTAGTACATAAAAATATTTATTTTGGGCTAAATATTGAGAAAAATCTATTTTTTTTAAAGAAACTCAAATATATTCCAAGTATTTCGCCAATGTCTCAAAATTCAAAGCGATGACCTATACTTTTTATGGATGGAAAATGTTCAAAAATATTCTGAAATCAATTTGTAGTACTTTGAAAAATATTTTAGTAAATAAAAATATTTATTTTGGGCTAAATATTGAGAAAAATCTATTTTTTTCAAAGAAACTCAAATATATTCCAAGTATTTCGCCAATATCTCAAAATTCAAAGCGATGACCTATACTTTTTATGGATGGAAAATGTTCAAAAATATTCTGAAATCAATTTGTAGTACTTTGAAAAATATTTTAGTACATGAAAATATTTATTTTGGGCTAAATATTGAGAAAAATCTACTTTTTCAAAGAAACTCAAATATATTCCAAGTATTTCGCCAATATCTCAAAATTCAAAGCAATGAACTATACTTTTTATGGATGGAAAATGTTCAGAAATATTCTAGAATCAATTTGTAGTACTTCGAAAAATATTTTAGTACATAAAAATATTTATTTTGGGCTAAATATTGAGAAAAGTCTATTTTTTTTTCAAAGAAACTCAAATATATTTCAAGTATTTCGCCAATATCTCGAAATTCAAAGCGATGACCTATACTTTTTATGGATGGAAAATGTTCAGAAATATTCTAGAATCAATTTGTAGTACTTTAAAAAATATTTTAGTACATAAAAATATTTATTTTGGGCTAAATATTGAGAAAAATCTATTTTTTTCAAAGAAACTCCAATATATTCCAAGTATTTCGCCAGTATTACAACATTCAAAGCGAAGACCTATAATTTTATCGATGGAAATTTTTCAGAAATATTCTAGAATCAATTTGTAGTATTTCGAAAAATATTTAAGTACATAAAAATATTTATTTTGGGCTGAATATTGAGAAAAATCTATTTTTTTCAAAGAAACTCAATTATATTCCAAGTATTTCGCCAATATCTCGAAATTCAAAGCGATTACCTATACTTTTTATGGATGGAAAATGTTCAGAAATATTCTGGAATCAATTTGTAGTATTTTAAAAAATATTTTAGTACATAAAAATATTTTTTTTGGGCTAAATATTGAGAAAAGTCTATTTTTTTCAAAGAAACTCAAATATATTCCAAGTATTTCGCCAATATCTCAAAATTTAAAGCGATGACCTATATTTTTATGGATGGAAAATGTTCAGAAATATTTTAGAATCAATTTGTGGTTCTTTGAAAAATATTTCGGTACATAAAAATATTTATTTTGGGCTAAACATTGAGAAAAATCTATTTTTTTCAAAGAAACTCAAATATATTCCAAGTATTTCGCCAGTATTACAAAATTTAAAGCGATGACCTATACTTTTATCGATGGAAAATGTTCAGATATATTCTGAAATCAATTTGTAGTACCTTGAAAAAAAAAAAATTAGTACATAAAATATTTATTTTGGGCTAAATATTGAGAAAAATCAATTTTTTTTCAAAGAAACTCAAATATATTCCAAGTTTTTCGCCAATATCTCGAAATTCAAAGCGATGACCTATATTTTTTATGGATGGAAAATGTTCAGAAATATTCTTAAAATCAATTTTTACTACTTTGAACAATATTTTAGTACAGAAAATATTTATTTTGGGCTAAATATTGAGATAAATCTATTTTTTTCAAAGAAACTCAAATATATTCCAAGTATTTTGCCAATATCTCAAAATTCAAAGCGATGACCTATACTTTTTATGGATGGAAAATGTTCAGAAATATTCTAGAATCAATTTGTAGTACTTTGAAAAATATTTTAGTACAATTAGCAAAAATGTTCAAAATTAATTTGAATCAATCAACTTTTGACGAACAGTACCGCAACAAGTTTTTTTTTGCGATTTTTTTCCTCAAAAATTTGATATTTTGAAAATTAATGATTGCAAAACAACTGGGCAAGTTGAAGATGCATTTTAAAACACTTTTTTTTATTCAAATGTTTATACCATGGCTTTCAATTTCAAAATATTTGCAATGGCCTAACTCAAAATTTAAATCAATGACCTTTTTTCACAAAAGTATTTTGATACAAAAATATTAGCTTTGGAAAATATATTGCTAAATTGTTCATTGAAATATATAATTATATTTTGAGAGTATAGTTCGAGTTCTATAATTTGGAAGAAATATTTTTATAAGAATGATTAGGAACAAAGGATGAGCGAATTTCTATCATAATTGTACTTGAACGAGCTAGAGCTCTTCAAATCAGCATCATGTTTCTATCCAGTTGCTGTGAAGTTTAACATGATACCTCGCAAAATTTTGAAATTTACTAATAAAATTTTTCATATGTATGGAGAAATTGCAACATTCCAGCAAAAGGTTTCTTCGTACACTGAAAAATAATGATGGTAATATTCATCAGGAAATGGTGACAGATTTTGTGAAAAAAAATGATTAATTTTACCCAAGAAAATCATGAATTTGCATCAGTTTTTGATGAATATTCATCAGGTTCACATTTTTACACATTTTTTATGTAATATTACTCAAAAAAAGGTAATATTCAACCTACCAAATTTTCAACATTCCAAAATTCAACTTTTTTTTCTGTGTAAATTTTCAAATTCATGCAAGCAGTTCACGATTTTTGAAATTATTATTTTCTATTCAAAACTATATTTTTTTCTGGCTGGAAGATTATTTACTATAAAATATATTATTTATTTCTGTTAGGATTAATTAATGATTTCATTTGTAGCATAAATATACCGCAAAAAAACATGGCATATAATAGTATATTCATCATGAGGAATTTCAACGTTTGGGGAAACTCATTCCTCATAAATTTTATTTGTCCACACATACAATTTTGCATAATTGGTTTTTCAGTCAATAAAAAGTGTAAGATTATAGGAAAAAAATGTTATATATCAATTCTATTTGAAAAGTGCATGTAAGCATATGTTCAAATATATTTTTCTGAGACAAATATATATTGCTTGAGCAACACATTTTTTGAAAAAAAAAAATGTTTTGGCAAGGTAACGCAAATGCACTTGAAGAAAAATCAATAGTAATTTTTAGATGTAAAATTCTTTGCAATTTTGGCAACCTTTTCTAAATCTCTGTAATTGTCATGAAATTGAAACATTACAGGCCATTTTCATCTATTTCTTTAAAAAAATCAAACTTCTGTTGAATTTCTGGTAAGTTTTTTGTAATATTGAGATATTGGAAAAATACTGGAAAAAGCCAGGACCGGTGGTGAAGGGGTTTCAAAGTACTACAAATTGATTCAAAAATATTTCTGAACATTTTCCCTCCATGAAAAGTATAGGTCATCGCTTTGAATTTTGAGATATTGGCGAAATACTTGGAATATATTTGAGTTTCTTCGAAAAAAAAAATTCTCAATATTTAGCCCAAAATAAATATTTTTATTTACTAAAATATTTTTTAAAGTACTACAAATTGATTCTAGAATATTTCTGAAGATTTTCCATCGATAAAAGTATAGGTCATCGCTTTGAATTTTGTAATACTGGCGAAATACTTGGAATATATTTGAGTTTCTTTGAAAAAAATAGATTTTTCTCAATATTTAGCCCAAAATAAATATTTTTATGTACTAAAATATTTTTTAAAGTACTACAAATTGATTCTAGAATATTTCTGAACTTTTTCCATCCATAAAAAGTATAGGTCATCGCTTTGAATTTCGAGATATTGGCGAAATACTTGAAATATATTTGAGTTTCTTTGAAAATAAATAGACTTTTCTCAATATTTAGCCCGAAATAAATATTTTTATGTACTAAAATATTTTTCAAAGTACTACAAATTGATTCTAGAATATTTCTGAACATTTTCCATCCATAAAAAGTATAGTTCATTGCTTTGAATTTTGAGATATTGGCGAAATACTTGGAATATATTTGAGTTTCTTTGAAAAAATAGATTTTTCTCAATATTTAGCCCAAAATAAATATTTTTATGAACTAAAATATTTTTCAAAGTACTACAAATTGATTTCAGAATATTTCTGAACATTTTCCATCCATAAAAAGTATAGGTCATCGCTTTGAATTTTGAGATATTGGCGAAATACTTGGAATATATTTGAGTTTCTTTGAAAAAAATAGATTTTTCTCAATATTTAGCCCAAAATAAATATTTTTATTTACTAAAATATTTTTCAAAGTACTACAAATTGATTTCAGAATATTTTTGAACATTTTCCATCCATAAAAAGTATAGGTCATCGCTTTGAACTTTGAGACATTGGCGAAATACTTGGAATATATTTGAGTTTCTTTGAAAAAAATAGATTTTTCTCAATATTTAGCCCAAAATAAATATTTTTATGTACTAAAATATTTTTCAAAGTACTACAAATTGATTCTAGAATATTTCTGAACATTTTCCATCCATAAAAAGTATAGGTAATCGCTTTGAATTTCGAGATATTGGCGAAATACTTGGAATATATTTGAGTTTCTTTGAAAAAAATAGATTTTTCTCAATATTTTGCCCAAAATAAATATTTTTATGTACTCAAATATTGTTTGAAGTACTGCAAATTGATTCTAGGATATTTCTGAACATTCTCCATCCATAAAAAGTATAGGTAATCGCTTTGAATTTCGAGATATTGGCGAAATACTTGGAATATATTTGAGTTTCTTTGAAAAAAATAGATTTTTCTCAATATTTTGCCCAAAATAAATATTTTTATGTACTCAAATATTGTTTAAAGTACTGCAAATTGATTCTTGGATATTTCTGAACATTCTCCATCCATAAAAAGTATAGGTCATCTGTCAGTCAAGTATAGGTCATCGCGATAAATTTTGAAATACCCCAGAATTTTGAAAAACTATTTTACTAAAAAGCACCGATGGAGAAGAAAAACTCTTTTTTTTTGAAAAATGAACACGTAGTTAGAAAGCTGAGAAAATTCTCTAAATCGTGATGTGTTTGGATTTTTAAAAACGATAATATAACAAATATGAAAAATGATAAACCGAGCGCGCGCGAGTCACGAGACGGGGGCCTTAAGACAATTTAAAACAATTTAAGACAATTGAAGACAATTTAAGACAATTTAAGACAATTTAAGACAATTTAAGACAATTTAAGACAATTTAAGACAATTCAAGACAATTTAAGACAATTTAAGACAATTTAAGACAATTTAAGACAATTTAAGACAATTTAAGACAATTTAAGACAATTTAAGACAATTTTAGACAATTTAAGACAATTTAAGACAATTTAAGACAATTCAAGACAATTTAAGACAATTTAAGACAATTTAAGACAATTTTAGACAATTTAAGACAATTTAGGACAACTTTAGACAATTTAAGACAATTTAAGACAATTTAGGACAATTAAAGACAACTTTAGACAATTGTAGGCAATTTCAGGTAATGTTTACCAATTTATACAATTCAAAACTTTCATCTAAAATTACATCAGTTCGCAGGAAGTCTTCTCCATCTGGAACATCACGTCATGGCGGACCACCCCCGCGAATGCTGACTCGACAAAGATGGGTATCTTTTTCGGCCGGGTTGGCACGTGGAATTTAAATAAACATAACTCGATTCGCAATCTAGCCTCTTCCCCAAAACGAGAAAACGGGAGGCAGGGGAGATCCTTCCGTCTGTTTACCGAATCATTAATACTAATGACTGAGACTAGCTGGAATATATTTGAGTTTTGGCACTCTTTCCTTGCAGAATTTTCGGCTGCGAAAACAGACAAACCGGCTTGGAGCTTGGAGAAGTTGTTCAAGTGAATACTAATTGCGCCCACCCGAAGCTGAACCACGTCCCAGGGAGGAGCGTTGAGCTAGGTTCGATTAGGCTGGTGTTTTTACGCATTCAAGTGGCGTACGAGCGCGGCTCAGAATTTCGGTCAAAGCACTTGAGCGAGCACAGATTACAAGGGGGCGATTTCGGGAGCTGTGATTTCGGGGGGTTTTGGGTTGGGTAATATTAATTGTCGAATGTATCATTCCGTCATGAGTGCTGAAAGTGAATTCAATCACAGCTGATTGTCCAGCTAAAATTAGACAAATGACTCAAACGTAAAATGTATTAATGTCTCCAGTGTCTCATTTGTCTCAAATGTTACAAATGTCTCAAGTGTCTCAATTGTCTCAATTGACTCAATTGTCTCAAATGTCTCAAATGTTTCAAATGTTTAAAATGTCTCGAATATCTCAAATGTCTCAATTGTCTCAAATGTCTCAAATTTCTCAAGTGTCTCTTAAGTCTTCAATTGTTTGTAATTTGCTTAAAATATCCATTTGTAACATTTTGAAACTAACTTCCAATTTACCACAAAACGCCATTCTCAAGACTGCCGATGGCGTGTTTCTACTCCAAGTGGTATCATTTCACTGTTTGATTTACCCGAGAAACAACCCGTTGCGTCCGAAAAGCAACGTCTGTTGTTCCGTCGAAAAGTGAAAAACATCGGGCCAAAACAACACTACCGCCGCTTCCCATTGCATTGCTTCTCCATGCTTGGCAGTCGAGTGTGTGTGTGTTGTGTGGAAATTCGCGCCAGACTTTGGAAATTTCACAACATAAACGGTTCTAAATTAGCATTAAAACCGAAACCACACCCCGGCTTTGGTGAGTACTTTTCGCGACGTCAGTCAAGGTCTTGCGGGGAAGGTTAGGCGGATCAGATGTCCTCAAATGTCTCAAATGTCTCAAATGTCTTCAAATGTCTCTGATGTGCCCAAATGTCTCAAAAGTCTCAAATGTGTCAAATGTATTCAAATGTCTTAAATGTCTCAATTGTCTTAAATGTCTTCAAAGATCTCAAATGTCTCAAATGTCTCAAAGATCTTAAATGTGTTCAAAAGTCTCAAATGTCTAAAATGTCACAAATGTCTCAAATGTCTTTAAATGTCTCAGATGTCCTAAAATATCTCAAATATCTCAATTGTCTCATATGCTTTAAATATCCTCAAATGTTTCAAATGGCTCAAATGCCTTCAAATGTCTCAAGTATCTCAATTGTCACCAATTTCATAAAATGTCTACAATGTCTCAACTGTCCCAAATGTCTCGACCGGGCCAAATGTCTTTAAATGTTTAAACATGACTTCAAATGTCTGATGTATTAGAGCGTCTAACCTTCTTCCTACAACTTTGACAACCGAAACGACGGTGACGTTGGTGATGACTCAAACCGAGAGAATCGTTCATTTTATGCACTACTACTGTTCTGTAGTCACAATCTGCACCCACAAACCCATAGAGACGGTGGTGTCGTCGGCACGAGAGCAGCTTTTCCACAATTTGGTTCGACTCGACTGTGTTCACACTTCCATTCAACCGAGCAGCTCCTGCAAAACGATCCATTTTGCCATACCCTCGCACCGTGGCAATGAAACGAAAGCAAAGTACTATTTTGATTGCATGCGAAAATTCCTCATTATTTGGCTGCGCCCAACCTCCCTGAGCCTCCCTGCTCCATTAAAAGCCATTAAAGGGACCCCGAAAATGATATCAAAGTCATGTCGAGGGGAGACATCCGAGCAGATGCTGGCCCGGCTGGTTGGCGTACTAAGAGAGTGCAATCAAACTTTATGGTTTTGTGAGCTGGTGCAAGCCATTGGGTGACAGTGTTGCCAGTTGGGAAAATGTCTCAAATGTCTTCCATTGTCTTCGTTTGTCTTAAATTGTCTTCAATTGTCTTAAATTGTCTTCAATTGTTTTCAACTGTCTTCAATTGTCTTCAATTATCTTCAATTGTCTTCAATTGTCTTTGATTGTCTTCAATTGTCTTCAACTGCCTTTGATTGTATTCAGTTGTCTTCAGTTGTCTTCAATTGTCTCTAATTATCTTCAATTGTCTTCAATTGTCTTCAATTGTCTTTGATTGTCTTCGTTTGTCTTCAGTTGTCTTAAGTTGTCTTCAATTGTCTTCAATTGTCTTCAATTGTCTTTAATTGTCTTCAATTGTCTTCAACTGCCTTCGATTGTATTCAGTTGTCTTCAATTGTCTTAAATTGTATTCTATTGTCTTCAACTGTCTTCAATTGTCTTCAATTGTTTTCATCTGTCTTCAACTGTATCTAATTATCTTCAATTGTCTTCAATTGTCTTCAACTGTTTTCAACTGTCTTCAATTGTCTCTAATTATCTTCAATTGTCTTCAATTGTCTTCAATTGTCTTCGATTGTCTTCGTTTGTCTTCAGTTGTCTTCAGTTGTCTTTAATTGTCTTCAATTGTCTTCAATTGTCTTCAATTGTCTTTAATTGTCTTCAATTGTCTTCAACTGCCTTCGATTGTAGTCAGTTGTCTTCAGTTGTCTTCAATTGTCTTCAATTGTCTTCAATTGTCTTCAACTGTCTTCAATTGTCTTCAATTGTTTTCAACTGTCTTCAACTGTATCTAATTACCTTCAATTGTCTTCAACTGTTTTCAGCTGTCTTCAACTGTCTCTAATTATCTTCAATTGTCTTCAATTGTCTTCAATTGTCTTCGATTGTCTTCGATTGTCTTCGTTTGTCTTCAGTTGTCTTAAGTTGTCTTCAATTGTCTTCAATTGTCTTCAATTGTCTTTAATTGTCTTCAATTGTCTTCAACTGCCTTCGATTGTATTCAGTTGTCTTCAGTTGTCTTCAATTGTCTTCAATTGTCTTCAATTGTCTTCAAATGTCTTCAATTGTCTTCAATTGTTTTCAACTGTCTTCAACTGTATCTAATTACCTTCAATTGTCTTCAATTGCCTTCGATTGTCTTCGTTTGTCTTCAGTTGTCTTCAGTTGTCTTCAACTGCCTTCGATTGTCTTCAGTTGTCTTCAACTGTTTCTAATTATCTTCAATTGTCTTCAATTGTCTTCGATTGTCTTCGTTTGTCTTCAGTTGTCTTCAGTTGTCTTTAATTGTCTTCAATTGTCTTCAATTGTCTTCAACTGCCTTCGATTGTCTTCAGTTGTCTTCAATTGTCTTCAACTGCCTTCAATTGTCTTCCATTGTCTTCAATTGTCTTCGTTTGTCTTCAGTTGTCTTCAATTGTCTTCAATTGTCTTCAACTGCCTTCGATTGTCTTCAGTTGTCTTCAGTTGTCTTCAGTTGTCTCCAATTGTCTTCAATTGTCTTCAACTGTCTTCAATTGTTTTCAATTGTTTTCAGCTGTCTTCAACTGTTTCTAATTATCTTCTATTCTCTTCAATTGTCTTCGATTGTCTTCGTTTATCTTCAGTTGTCTTCAGTTGTCTTCAGTTGTCTTCAATTGTCTTCAATTATCTTAAACTGCCTTCGATTGTCTCTAGTTGTCTTCATTTGTCTTCAACTGTCTTCAAATGTCTTTAATTTATTTCAGCTGTCTTCAAACGTCTTCAAACACCTTCAAATATCTTTAAATGTCTACAAAAGTTTGCGTCCAGCCACGAAATTCGTTTTAAATATTTTGCGACACTACTGGCAACACTGTCGCCGTGCCGGAAGGGGCCAGAATTTAATACACTTTTGCATATCCTCACGAACTCGGACGGAAGCGCAAGATCCCTCGCACCAGCCCGAAAATTGAACCTAGCACGCTACTAATTAAATAAACTCTTTGATTCATTTAGAGCGATATGATGAATGCTTTTTGTAATTAATTAGTGTTTTTATTAGTCACATCAATCATACTCGTGTTCACAGAACGAGAAAGAGCCCAGCTCGTTTTCTGTTGCATGTCGGCTCGCGATGATGGAGCAGAGCAGATCAAGTCGTTTAGTCTTCCGACCGGGACGGATGTTATCCGGACGGGGAAGGTGGAGGGGCCACGTGGGGCAAATCGAGTACAGCCGAGCAGCCGTTGGGAGGCAAATATTTGCTACAAAGTGTCTGCGATGAATTAAATTTGTTTACCCGCTTGTTAGGGCCGAGATGTGAACATAGATAGGCACATAGACGGATGCAGAACAGTTGATGTTTGTCGGGAAAAGTTGTGCAACGAGACTAATCGAGTCGGACGTGACCTTAACCCAGAAGTGTGCTGTTTGAAATCGGTCGTTATTTGGCCGTGCCGGAAGCAAATTCAAACAGATATTTCTGTTTGTGTATCTTCACTTCCAATAAATTAATAAATCATTCACGGGGAAGACCGAAAAATTCCGCGAAGCGACGAAATCCACCGGAAGCGGCTTCCAATCTTCCTGCTCACGAAGCCGGACGAACCGGAGTCGTGACGTCTGGCGGATTTCAATTTGCCAAACCAATTCTCTAGGATTGATATGAACGAGCAAACAGAAGTGAGAAGGAAAAACAAACTGTTGGCGGTCCGAAAAGAGGCTTAATTTTGCATTCATTTCACGTCGACAATTTTCGTCTTTCGGGCAGAGTCGCTGAACCGGCGGTTTCTCGAAAAATTACGAGTTTAATTTACGCGATCCAGCTAAATTGGCACGGTGGGTTTGAGTTTTAGAATCTTCCATGTTTTAATATCTGCAAATGTCCTTTAATATCTTCAAGAGTCAATTGTCCTTCATTGTCTTCAGCTGTCTTCAACTGTCTTCAATTGTCCTCAGATTTTTTTATTCGTCTTTATTTGTCTTCAACTGTCCTCAAATGTCTTCATTTGTCTTCAACTGTCTTCAGATGTCTTAATTTGTCTTCATTTGTCTTCATATGCTTCATTTGTCTTCATTTGTCTTCGACTGTCTGCTACTGGCTCCAACTGTCTTCAACTGTCTTCGACTGTCTTCAACTGTCTTCGAGTGTCTTCAACTATCTTCAACTGTCTTGGACTGTCTTCAACTACCACCAACTGTCTCCAACTGTCTTCGACTGTCTTCAATTATCTTCAACTATCTAACTGACTTCAACTGTTTTCAACTGTCTTGAATTGTCTTCAACTATCTTATGTTTTCTCTAGCCGTTTTTTTTTTTTGTTGAAATGGTTACACCAAGTTATCCATGTTTTTAAAAATAAATTCATTCCCAAACCCACCGTGCCACTTTCTTGGCACTCATCACCATCCACGACCATTCTCGTCATCATTATTATTATCACAAATCCGTCCTTCACCGCCCACCTCGCTTCACCAGTACTATCAAAAAAAGGCGAAATGCAAAACAACTCCTCTTTTACTTCTTCAAGCTGGGGTCTTTCGCCCGGTGTTTCCTATCCCGATATTAACTCTGTTGATTTATTTTTGTCATTCTCTGATTTTTCCTTATTTGCATTCCGATTCGAGCCCGCCAAACATTCCACTTTTCTTTCCTTTCAGCGCGGGTTTTCGCTGGTTTTGGGTGACGAAAGACAAAATCAATACTGGAACGTGATTTGCGTTCGGAAGTTGGTGGTTGTTGGTGGTTTTAATGCCTTGTTTTTATTAAATTTTAAGAGAGGTATCTATTCTTGGTTTGGTTGGAACGTGAGGTGCGTTAAATTCGCATTTGTTAAACATTGCAAATCCTTACAATGATCTTATAGACAAGCATTGCTAAACATCGATTTTATTACCTATCGATAAATCAAGAGATTGTATTTTGTCAAGAATACAAATTGATTTGAGTAGTCAAACATGAAATATCCTCAAGAAAATTGAATAATCCTGGTATTGAAAAGAACAACAAACCCATAATTATCATTCGCACACGTGTCACTCGTTGTACTTTTCCAAGTGATTAATTATACTTGAGCCTCGTCAAACAAAGAATTACTCTTAAAGACTGCCCGGACTGAATTCATTACCAGAGTTTCTTCACTCGGATCGTTATCGGCCAGACTGGTCGCCCCACCCACCTTCTCAGAACGGAAAGCACGAAGGCACTCAGGCCGCTCATTTTCCACTCATCACTCGTTAGGGCACGATTAGTCCACAAATACTCATTACCCTCTCTAACATGTCCCACCCTACCCGGAAGAGAGTAGGCTGTGACTTTTCACTCTCCCTCGAGAAGGTGTGTCCAGTCCACCCAGCCAGGACTTCATGGCTTCCTTGGTTGTCCACTCCTCGACTCCTTTGATGGTGACTTTTGCGACGCGCCGGCAAACAAAACATTAACATGAATGAATAAGTAAACATCCCGCCGGACGAACGAACGAACGGACGTGTTGATGCGTGCAATCGCCATTTTGTCCACCACCCCTCCACCCGTCTGCGGGAACGGGGTTGGCCGCTGGGCCGCTATCTTGATGGAAGGAACTGCTGGTGGGCCACTTGGCGCCAGCACAACCGTCGTGGACGACTAAAAACTAGCAAACTTTGTAGCGCCATTTATGGAGACGCACGATCGGGCATGTCGTCGGTCGTCTCCGTTCCCCCAGAACCACCCAGCCCGGGATTGCCCTTTTGGCAACGTCACGCAAAGTTCCCCTCCCCGAGTCGGTGTGTTCGGTAATAACGCTTGCAGATTAGATCGAAACTTGACCCGCGTATACACTCTCACCGCTGTTTGGGGCTAGAGGTCTAGACTGGTGTAGGGGAGGTGGGGTTAAATGTGGTCGATTTGCGAATATTTCTAGAAACAGATTCGATCAATTATCATTGTTTTCTCAGAAATGTCTATTTTTTACATCTTTAACTACACTTTTTAAATGTTTTCAAAATAAAAGTTAAACTACGTTGATTTGACACATTTTTAAAGTTTATCACTAGAAGCTGTCAAACTAGCAAGGTTTAGCACCTTCAAGCTAAAAAAAGCTTCACTTAACTCCAACTTACCTTATTCAACCCGTGAACGAGAAGCCACTCTGTTGTATATTGGCGATTTATGAAAATTTTCTCACGTATGCGAAATCCCGCCAATGAGCGTGATCGCATATTTTTCAGCTTAGTAGGGGAAATATACCCATTTTAATCACACTAAGCCGTTCGACCAATCCTCATCACTTTTGCCGTTTCCGCTATTAAACCAACATTTTCAGATGTATCAACAATGAAGAGTTGCTTGCTCACTTTAAGTTGAGCTATTTATTACTTTGGAACAGTCAAAAACACTTTATTTAAGCTGTAATTCTTGATCAAAGTGCTGATAGGCCGATAATAGAAATAGGCTGAGAAAGGGTATAGTTCCCCTATAAAGTGTGACTTTCTGACAAGGTTTATGCGAGCCATAATTTAAGGGGTTGAATACATAATCATCAAATCAACATATTAACTAACCAACAAATGAACAAATGAACAAATGAACAAATGAACAAATGAACAAATGAACAAATGAACAAATGAACAAATGAACAAATGAACAAATGAACAAATGAACAAATGAACAAATGAACAAATGAACAAATGAACAAATGAACAAATGAACAAATGAACAAATGAACAAATGAACAAATGAACAAATGAACAAATGAACAAATGAACAAATGAACAAATGAACAAATGAACAAATGAACAAATGAACAAATGAACAAATGAACAAATGAACAAATGAACAAATGAACAAATGAACAAATGAACAAATGAACAAATGAACAAATGAACAAATGAACAAATGAACAAATGAACAAATGAACAAATGAACAAATGAACAAATGAACAAATGAACAAATGAACAAATGAACAAATGAACAAATGAACAAATGAACAAATGAACAAATGAACAAATGAACAAAAGAACAAATGAACAAATGAACAAATGAACAAATGAAGAAATGAATAAATGAACAAATGAACAAATGAACAAATGATCAAATGATCAAATGAACAAATGAACAAATGAATAAATGAACAAATGAACAAATGAACAAATGAACAAATGAACAAATGAACAAATGAACAAATCAATTTGAAAAGTCTTATGAAAACTTCAAATACCATTTTGACCGTGTCTTGACCAAATAGCCTATATCTGAAAATATGTTTAACGGATTCCTCGGACAATTTTACATATCAAATAGGCAGAAAGGTACAAATCGGCTAGGTTTATTAACAGGATTCTGAGATATCTTAAGTTTTTTTTAATAGGTCCAACAAACCAAATTTTCCAGTTTTTTGCTTTTTGGGTGTTTTTTAAACCGCCTTGAGTCAGGGGTATTAAAAACACCCAAAAAAGCAAAAACTGAAAATTTGGCTTTTTGAAAAACACTTTAGATATGATTTAAAAAAAAAATGTGGGTTTTTGAAGCGCCGCGGCAAAAACAGAAAAATGACGAAATCGGGAAAAAATCAACTTTTTTTACTAAAACTGCGATAACTTTAAAACGCCAGTGATGTTGAAAATAAACGCTTCAGTGGCCAAAGTTCTTCAAAATTTGAGATTTTTGCAAACATCTTTTTTTACAGGTTAAATCACATTTAAAATTCAAAAGCAAAGCGCCACCTTCTGTTACGTCCAATTAAGCCCATATTAAGGATTTGGGCTCAATATGTTTACCCAAACAAACCCCTGAATGCCCACCAGAAATTTATTTTTGTTTCACTCTACTGCCCATTTTTAAAACTTTGGACGCGGGAAGAGATTTTCTGACCAATATTATGGCAGTCAATTCAGAAAAATACCCCCCTAAAAATAATAACCATTTTTTATTAACTTTTTTTACAGCAAAATATATTCCCAAAAACAGTATTTTTTAAACACAGCGAACCAAAAAAGCAACTTTCGAGGCTAAGAGAAAATTTCACATATTTGTCTATATTTAGACATGATTTTTGAAAATTAATGATTGTAATAGCCTTTTTTTTTAATCATTTTTTTGTCTGCTGAGAAAATTTTCTACAAATTTAATTTTTGCTGTTACAAAATATAACGAAACATTGCTGAATATTGCAAATCATTGAAATTGAGCGAATTTTTTAATGTTTTTTCTAATTATTCTTATTTTTTAACTGAAAATATCTCAGACCAATAGATTTTAAATGTTGATGAATGAAATCTATGTGACATATTTTCAATCCTTCGAATAAAAATAGTTTTAAAATTTCTTTGCCAAGCCTGGCATTTCAATTTGTTTCTTGCCCTTAAATGTTTTGTAGCTGCTTCACAGAAATAAATTGTCCGACAAATAAGTTAAAAAAGAAATAAATGCAGCATTTAGGGGTTCTTTCATTTTTTGTTGTTAAACTTTCAAAAGTTTATAAAATACCAAGTTTACTTGAATGAATAACAACATTTTGAGTGATTCCACGAATAATTTAGAAATTCAAATTTTTACCTTTGAGTCTCATATTGGATAAATATGTTTTGTAAGGAAATTGAAAAGAACAATGATTGATGATCAACTTTGAACTGTGGCCAGCCCGGAAAACTATTTAAATTATCTTTTAAAAATCAAACTGACAGGTAGATAAAATGTTTTATAAACAAAAGCTTCGCCAATTTAAAAAAGCAATTCAATTTAAAAAAGTCCTTATTGCTTCCTCAAAATTTTGTACAAAACCGACAAAAATCAGTACAGACACCCAATTTTAAAATATTTAAAATCAATCTAATTGCATTCAGAAATCATCCAAATTAATTCGTCAATCTCCCGATGTAACCCCCTAATCCACTCTCAACACAGGTCTGCGAGACCTTACCGTGCCGTGCCGTGAAGATTGAACATTATGATAAATTTATTATTACAACACATTTGCACACACACGCTGCCCGATGGACGCTGGTAGTCTTTCAGCAGGCAAATCTTGTAAGAGCTGACCAACCCGCCACGGGGTTAGTGCGCAGAGACCTTGTTTGATCAGTGCAGAAATTATTCCAAATAAGGAAGAACGTTTTAATGGACTTGACTGGAGTTGGTTTGGCGGCGGCGGCGTCGGCAGTTCTTTGGTGACCGGATGATACCCTCACCACACATGGTTTGGCGAGTTGGAGTAAAGTTTGTAACTTGAGGTATAATTTGAAAAGAATGTCAATGACATGATCGATCGGAGTTAATTTAGCTAAAATGATGAAGGTCCGATTGAGTAATTTGATTCAAGATTGCAGAAAATCAATGCATTCGATGCCTCCAAAGAATGGGTGCTTGTTTTGCAGATGAGTAATACCCCAAAGGCACATCACTTCTCCTGTTTTTGGATGATCTTCACATTTCCTACACGTCATACCAGATAAACTCTAGCTATTGTTTTGCCCTGTTCCATTGTTGAGTCCAGGGGAAATACAACTCAGCATCGAGTGCACCGTCGAGATTGATCAACTGAAAACACATCTCACAAACATGGGCGGCTTCCATTCTTCAAACATATAGGTAGGAAAAGCGCTTTCTAGTTTGGAAAAGCAAAGAACACAAACCAATCCAACTGAAAGCCGATTGTTGATCAGAGACCTTTTTCGCATTTCGACAACGTCGAACCAATATTCGAAAATCCCTCGACGGAGCGGCACCTTCGGCCTTGTTGCCATCACAGTCGATAACTATGCCATCATCAGCAGCTCGTTGTCGGTGTGCTATCCTGTGGCTACGTCACTCATTTTCGTTTTAAATCGTTCGACTCACTTCAAATTGCGTCAAGTTTGCACAACGCCGACGATCTGCAGCATTCTCTCCAGTGCATCTGAAATCTGAAAACTGCACACACACACACACACTCTCTTAAGTCGGAAATATGACGGAAATCCCGAAGTGCACGTTTTTGTGCATTCCACCTCTAGAACCGTAACGGCCTCGGCATCGCAGTAGGCTTTGGGGCTCTTATCGAGATGACTCCAGGCCAGGCTCTGCTTCTGCTCCTCATCGTCGTGGCCTACTGAGACGTGTGCCAGAGTGCAGTGCAGTGCAGCAGCTCCGTCCGTGTCCAATCCATTTGCAACGCCTTCTGAGCTGGGTCGCGCGAGTCGGGCTGCTGCACTTTCAACTTTAGGCACATTTCTGTAATCAACTGTGGCATGACGGCTCAGAAGGTGGAGGAGGTGGTGACGGAGAAAAGGGCGATATGATTCGTGTCGTGTGCGAGGCAGTCGGTTCCCGGAGGAGTACGGAATTTGTGGGGCATTCTTTCAGGGTTGTTGAGTCAAAAAAGGAAAACACCGAAATGTCAAAACATGTGCTTCCACTTTTTGGTTGATGATTAAATGGTTTTGGATGAAAAATTAACTATAGTTATAATATCTTCATGTTTGCAATTTTGTTTGATGTTTTTCCTTACAACTCTAGAAAAATAAGTTTTAAGTTGAGATTCAGTCCAGACTCGATCATCCAAAGGCCTCGGAAAAGTTTCACCACGAATAATCGAATGCACCGATGTTCTATCATATATTTGCCCTTTTATTTTTCATGCTATATTTCAAGGCAGAGAACGATTTAACTGTAATAATTATTAATTAAAGACTTATGTCTCAAACAAATGAATTTATTTTCAATTTTACAATGCATTTTTAATATATTCAAGGAGAGGGTGTCATCCAAAAACCTCGTGGACACTTCAAGACACTTTGCAAAGTATATGTCTACGTGATTTAGGGTAGATACAAATTTCAGCAAACCTTTAAAATTGGACAAATTTATGCTAGGATTCCGCCTCCAAAAGAATAAATTATCAGCAATAGAAATATTAAAATTTAAATTAATTTATCTGAAAATACTAAATTTGTTAAAAATCAAAAAGTGCCTTACTTGATCAAAAGTACAAAGAAAAAGTTTTCAATAAATTATAATCAATTGTGCAAGTATTTCAAAGATATTAAATTTTTAAGCAAAAATGTAATAATTCAAGCAATGATAAGCCCCTGCTTTTTTTGGGGCATCTTTGAGGGGTAGGGTGATCTTAAAATAAAATTTGCCTTATAAATTTGAAATTTGGAGACCACCTATTGGAAACGCCGTATAGTTTTGAGCATTATTTCTAATAAATTAGTTGATATTTTGCCGATTATTGACAGTTGAATAACATAAACCAAAGCTTCAAAATCAGCATTTTTCAATTCTATTATTCGATCTCAATCGTTGTGTAAAGTGTAAACGTTTGAAGATTTTACTCATCGTAAAATATATGGATATTGTGATAGGCAAAAGATGCATGATAAATATGAAAACAAATTTGTCACTTACAATACTATACAAAAAAGCTAAAATTAAACAAAATTCTTCAATATTCAAAATTTCAATTTTCTTAAGAAGTTAAATGAATAGTTAAGATTGCAAATACAATCGATTGTGAAATATTTTAAATTGAATAACTTTTTTTAACATAATTAGTATTGGGACATTTTAGACTTGTATAACTTTTGATAGTTGAGAACACAGATCGTACAAAGACGAATTGAGTAAAACAATGTAACGCATTTGTGTCTAAACTTTTGAACACGGATAGAAATCCTGTCCGGGAAATCGACAACATTGTTCTCGATTCGTTCTGAAATTCGTTTCAGAATGTTGTCGACCAGTCGTCCGGTAACATTTGCATTGAAATCGACAACAATGTTCTCGATTCTGAAGCGTGACGATTGGGTACGCCTGGCTCAAAACAAAAGCACGCAGCCATCCCGAACGGTTTAATCGGTTTTTGAATTGACCGTTGGTTTTGGTTTTTGAATTGACCGTTGGATATTTCTTTTGGTTCAGTAAAACAGTTGATTCGTTTTTTTTATTTATTGAAGCAAAAAATACATCATTCATTAATAAACTTATCTTTGTGTGTGAGTGTGTGTGTGTGTGTGTGTGTGTGTGTGTGTGTGTGTGTGTGTGTGTGTGTGTGTGTGTGTGTGTGTGTGTGTGTGTGTTTGTTTGGAATATGGAAAAACAAGAAATTAGTTTTTTGACAATCAGGAAATATGGGAATCTGGGGATTAAAGAATGTGGAGTTTTTGAGAATTTGGGATTTTCTGAATCTGGGAATCCTGAATCAAAATTAGGAATTTGTGATTTTAGGAACTTGATATTATGTTATTTTAGAAATTTGGGAATATCGGAATTAGAAAATTTAGGATTTGGAGATTTAGAAATTAAGGAATTTGGTAATTTGGGATTTTGGGAATTTGAGAATTTGTCATTTGGGAATTTGGGAATTTAGGAATTTGAGAATTTAAGAATTTGGGAATTTGGGATTTTGGGAATTTGGAAATTTGGGAATTTGGTAATTTGAAAATTTGGGAATTTGGGATTTTGGGAATTTGAGAATTTGGGCATTTGGGAATGGGAATTTAGGAACTTAGGAATTTAGGAATTTAGGAATTTAGGAATTTAGGAATTTAAGAATTGAGAATTTGGAATTTGGAATTTGGGAATTTGGGATTTTGGGATTTTGGGAATTTGGGAATGGGGAATGGGAATTTGGGAATTTGGGAATGAGAATTGGGAATATAGAATTTGGGAATTTGGGAATTTAGAATTTAGGAATTAGGAATTTAGGAATTTAGAGAATTTAGGAATTTATGAATTTATGAATTTAGGAATTTGAGAATTTAGGAATTTGGGAATTTGGGAATTCGAGAATTAAAGAATTTGGGGATTTGGGAATTTGGAAATTTGTGAATTTGGGATTTGGGAATTGAAGAATTTGGGGATTTGGGAATTTAGGAATTTGAGAATTTAGGAATTTAGGAATTGGGGAATTTGAGAATTCTGGAAATTTAGAAATTTAAGAATTTGGAAATTAGGAATTTAAAAAATTATGAATTTAGGAATTTAAGAATTTGGAAATTTAAGAATTTGGGTATTTGGAAATTTGTGAATTTGGGAATTTAAGAATTTAAGAATTTGGGAATTTGGAAATTTGTGAATTTGGGAATTTGGGATTTTGGTTATTTGAGAATTTTATAATTTGGGAATTAGGGCATTTGGGAATTTAAGAATTTGGGAATTTGGGAACTTAGGAATTAAGGAATTTGAGAATTTAGGAATTAAGGAAATTGGGAATTTGGGAATTAAAGAATTTGGGGATTTGAGAATTTGTAAATTTGGGAATTCAGGAATTTGAGAATTTAGGAATTTGGGAATTTGAGAATTTTGGAATTTGAGACTTTGGGAATTTGTGAATTTGGGAATTTAAGAATTTGGGAATTTAAGAATTTGGGAATTTAAGAATTTGAGAATTTGGGAATTAAGGAATTTGAGAATTTAGGAATATGGGAATTTAAGAATTTGGGAATGTAAGAATTTGGGAATTTAGGAATTTGAGAATTTAGGAATTTGGGCATTTGGGAATTAAAGAATTTGGGAATTGAAGAATTAAGGAATTTGAGAATTTAGGAATATAAGAAATTAGGAATTTGGGAATTGAAGAATTTGGGGATTTGAGAATTTGGGAATTTGTTAATTTGGGAATGTTGGAATTAGTGACCTTGTTAATTTGGGAATGTGGGAATGTGGGAATTTAAGAATTTGGGAATTTTGGGAATTTGAGAATTACGGAATTTGGAAATTTGGGAATTTAAGAATATGGGAATTTGGGAAATTGGGAATTTAAGAATTTGGGAATTTGGGATTTTGGGAATTTGAGAATTTGGGAATTTAAGAATTTTGGAATTTAAGAACCAGCGATTTGGAAATTTAAGGATTTGGGCATTTAGGAATTTGGGAATTTAAGAATTTGGGAATTTAAGAATTTGGGAATTAAGGAATTTGGGAATTTGGGAATTAATAAATTTGGGAATTTGGGAATTTAGGAATTTTGGAATTAAGGAATTTGGGAATTAGAAAATTTGGAATTTAAGAATTTGGAAATTTGGGAATTTAAGAATTTGGGAATTCGGGAATTTAAGAATATGGGAATTTGAGAACTTGGGAATTTATGAATTAAGAAATTTATTAATTTGAGAATTAAGGAATCAAGGAATTTAGGAATTGAGGAATTTGGGAATTTAGGAATTTGGGAGATTAGGAATTTAGGAATTTAGTAATTTAGGAATTTAAGAATTCAGGAATTTAGGAATTTAGGAATTTAGGAATTTAGGAATTTAGGAATTTAGGAATTTAGGAATTTAGGAATTTAGGAATTTAGGAATTTAGGAATTTAGGAATTTAGGAATTTAGGAATTTAGGAATTTAGGAATTTAGGAATTTAGGAATTTAGGAATTTAGGAATTTAGTAATTTAGGAATTTAAGAATTCAGGAATTTAGGAATTTGAGAATTTAGGAATTTAAGAAAATAGGAATTTTTAAATTTTACAATTTTTAAATTTTTAATTTTTTGAATTTTTGAATTTTTCAATTTTCGAATTTTTGAATTTTCGAATTTTCGAATTTTCGAATTTTCGAATTTTCGAATTTTCGAATTTTCGAATTTTCGAATTTTCGAATTTTAGAATTTTAGAATTTTAGAATTTTAGAATTTAAGAATTTAAGAATTTAAGAATTTTAGAATTTTAGAATTTTAGAATTTTAGAATTTTAGAATTTTAGAATTTTAGAATTTTAGAATTTTAAATTTTAAATTTTAAATTTTAGAATTTTAGAATTTTAAATTTTAGAATTTTAGAATTTTAGAATTTTAGAATTTTAGAATTTTAGAATTTTAGAATTTTAGAATTTTAGAATTTTAGAATTTTAGAATTTTAGAATTTTAGAATTTTAGAATTTTAGAATTTTAGAATTTTAGAATTTTAGAATTTTAGAATTTTAGATTTTAGAATTTTAGAATTTTAAATTTTAGAATTTTAGAATTTTAGAATTTTAGAATTTTAGAATTTTAGAATTTTAAATTTTAAATTTTAGAATTTTAGAATTTTAGAATTTTAGAACTTTAGAATTTTAAATTTTAGAATTTTAGAATTTTAAATTTAGAATTTTAGAATTTTAGAATTTTAGAATTTTAGAATTTTAGAATTTTAGAATTTTAGAATTTTAGAATTTTAGAATTTTAGAATTTTAGAATTTTAGAATTTTAGAATTTTAGAATTTTAGAATTTTAGAATTTTAGAATTTTAGAATTTTAGAATTTTAGAATTTTAGAATTTTAGAATCTTAGAATTTTAGAATTTTAGAATTTTAGAATTTTAATATTTTAGAATTCTTGAATTTTAGAATTATTTTTTTTTGAATTTTAGAAATTGAGAATTTAAGAATTGTAGTATTTTATGATTTTAGAATTTCAGAATTTAATTATTCATGGATTTCAGAATTTTACAATTTAATGTTATGATTTAAGAATTTTGAAATTTCTAGAACTTAGGAATTTAGAATTAAAAAAAAAAAAGAATTTAAGTATTTTAGAATTTTAGTATCTTTGAATTTTAAAATTTTAGAATTTAACCATTTAGGGTTTTAAGGATTTAAGAATATTGAAATTATAGAATTTAAGAATCTTATAATTAAGAATTTCCGATATTTAGGTTTAGAGAATTTTAGGAATTTGTGATTATAGAATATTAGAAATTAGAATAGAATTAGAATAGAATTAAAGAAATTTAGAAGTGTTTTGTGGTGGTAGAGTGTAACAAAGTGAGTGTGGGTTTTCAGCGCCTTCCGCACGACCGAAGAGCTTGACCGAGATCGCTTCCAGGATGCCGACGGAGCTCGAGTTCGGTAGATGCGCCTTATTGTCCAACAACCCAGACTGGTACGCGGATGATGTTGGCCGCCCGGCCCGTCGTCGTGGTTCAATTCTGGTGGAAGAGGTCGGTGTCGGAGCCTGTGGCGAATGAAGGTCGATTAGATCGATCGATTACGAATTTTGGGAGATTTTTTTCATTCAAATTTTACCTAGCTTCTCAGGGACGTATCTAAATCAGATTATTAGCCAGCCTATTCGCTCGTTGATGATTTCCTCCCGCTGCACAACCACATCATCCTCGGTTTCCGGTGGTGGGTGAGTTTGAGGAGGAGGCGCAGCTTCGTGGAACGTCTCGCCTCGTGATGAATTCGGCGGGTCAGCGTGGTTCTGTGTAAGCAGATCTGCGCGATCTGCCATCTGGAAGAGGTAGCGTCGCAAACTTACTACACTTTTGGAAGCACGATTTGATGGCATTGGACGCTACTCGTGGTGCGAAGCCCGAATCCGTCCTCTTTCGATTCCGCTGTCCGTGTCCACTTTGGCTTAAGAGTAACCTACCTACGGGCCGGGCTCCGCTAAACTCAACGCCGCTAGCTTCAGCACCGACATTTCCCTTCTTGTCCGATACACCGGCCAGCTGCGTTCGGTCGGTCGGTCCTTGCATGAGCCTTCCTTGCGGTCATCGCGATCGCCCCGGGGCCCTCCGGAATCGCCGGAACAGCAGGCTTCAGTGTCGACGGAACAATCTCTGGAGGGCAGGGCAGGTACTTTCGCCACCGGTTCCAACGCGCACCAAGTTTTTGGCCAGCACTCGAAAAAACAAACATAAACAAACTGTCGCACTCACAGTCGTCCGTGTGGAATTGGGTTGCGTTTGACAGTTGTTACGCTTGAAAAAACTTTGAGGAAATCGAGGAACGTTTTCGAAAACAAAATGTTTCGAAAGTGATGAAAATGTTGTCGTTTTTGAAAACATATGAAACAAAATCGAAAACAAACGATGTTCTCGATTTCAACACAATTTGGTTTCGGTATTGCGGACCGGATTTCTATCCGTTATTTTGAAATCTTGAATTTGTAATAGAATGATTGAAAATATTTTCCCACTTCCCTTCAGCTCTGAGTAGGAAGGCTCTCAATATTAAAATAAATCTGATTATATGAAAATCTCAAGTATCTTTCATGAATTTTAATTTGATGACTCATTATTCGATATTTATATGCTTTTAATATAAATTTTATGTTTGATTCTGCTTCGAAACATCAGTCAAATAGTTCAAATATTTCTTTTTTTAATTGAAAATCTTGTTAAAATGATATTTTTTGTATCCGATTTTGTTTGTGACATTTTGTTAGGGATGTGTTTTGAACAAAAGTATCATTATTTTTTGTTTTGCACTTACCACAAAATGTCAAATTTATTGCATCAAAAATGAATTAATTATATAAAAAACAAATACCATGTGGCTTGACTGTCCCTCAACCGCTCCAGAAATTCAGCGGGAAATGCACCAAACTGCATCCAGCAGAGTATCATCCAGCGATAATGTTTGCAATCCTCTCACACTCTTCACGCCACACTTCTGATTCAGATTATCTCGAGCAAGGGCAAAAGTTCGAAACCTGACACACAAACACTGCTGCTCTGCTCCGCTTTTCGGGTGTCGTAAAGATGAATTTAATTAAAATTTATGATATCACTTATTCGATGTAATTAAATACGGAGAACTTTGGTCTTAGGTTTTTGCCGAGATGGGGATGGGAAATTTGTAACGGTATCATTGCCCCGGAAAGTGAGCTGCATCATTCACGTAAGATAATACGTTTCAGCTGAAAAGTAAGAACAGAAGAGACCTTGAACTTTACTTCACGGCTGACTTTGCCTTTGATTGTCGAAAATTAAGATTGGCATGCTCAAAATGGAACAAAGTGTAAGCTAGTCAGCATCGCTCTCTCGAAATTAATTCAAACCAGAGCTGGAACAAATGTCGTGCGGCCCGTTTTAAACTCCCTCTCTTGTAAAAACAGTCTGTTTTCAATTAGTATTAATTGTATCGCCGCCAGCCCGGCTGGCCCTGCCTGAGTCATCCCGCCCGAAGCGAAAAATCCGCATGACGATTCTCCGTTTTGTTTTGGCTAAATATAGTCCGCGTAATGAGCCTGCACTAAATCGAAGCCGTTTTTTCCGCGAAATGCGCCATTCTCGATTAGTTTTTTTCCCCTGCTGTTGCAGCACATGGCACGAATTAGTTTTCATTCTTGTTTTTGTTTCTCTCTCTTCTTTTTCACAGGCCACGTGTTTTGCCCACCTTCCCACCCCAAATCGGATCGAACTGGCAATGAAGACGCCGGTGACGATGTTGGAGAACTGTAACGGACGCAGCAGTAGCAACGGCAGTCAAAGTCACCCCAAGTCATTGTAATACGCACGCACGCACACATATCGAGCGAAAATTTCGTCAAAAAATAAGCAAGTCAACAAAAAAGGCTTAAAAGCAATCATCTGCAGTTAGCTTAAATAGTGAAAAGAAATAAGTCAAAAATGGCCGTAACACGATCGTCGGAAGAGCTCACCAGGGCCGTCACTTGGTCGGTCAAGTTCGCGCTGGTGATGGGCATCTTCCTTGGGACGTTCCTGCACGCCGACGCGATAGAATTGGGTAAGTTTGAGGCAAAATTGATTTTTTTTCTAAATAACTATGTATGAAGAAAGTATTTAATCGGCCGAATTTATAAGGATTCTTTGTTAAAGAAAAATACTTATATTTTTTAACTATTTAGAATGCAATTGATAATGTTTATTGTCGAATTATTTGAGACTCAGAGAGGATAAATATTTAATGAACTCTTTGATAGTTTGAAAATTAAAAGCAAAAGCATTACTGTAATCATGTCTTAAGCATTTTGCAATATTAGAACTTTAATTTTGTTTAAGCCCTTAAGAGGCAAAATATTAAAATCAGTAAACTTTGAATATTTACACAGTTACACAGTTTACAGTATAACTTTGAATATTTTTTCATTATGGTTGAAATTTGATATGGTTTTCATTAATATAATCTACCTTAATTATTTAAAAACCTCTGCATTTGAAAATTTTGTGTTTCAAATTGACAAAATATTGTACAATCATATGAAATAACTAAAATGATTAAATGATCCTACACAATACCATGAATCGGTGCGTTTTTATCGGACTGGCTGCACCTGTGTAAGATAAGACCAGATTAGATCAAATTGACAATATTAGACAGTTTTGATAGCCTGTTGATTAGGGTGACCAGAAAAAAAATTTGAGCGAAATTGGTTAAGATTGACCCATTGATACCCAAGCAAAAAGCTGATGAAAAAAAAATTTCATACAAAAATTACATTTTTAAATCGCTTATAACTTTTCAGGATCAAGTTTCACAGCTTTGGTATGTTCTAGAAAGTTGTAAAGCATTAAATTTCCAATAATAATCTCACTTTTAGGAATATTTGGATGAAAGTAACGCACCGTGTAGACCAAACCGTAAGAAAATTGAGTTTTCCATACATATTTTTCAATTTTTCGCATACAAACTTCACTTTCGAGTATCAATGGGTAAATGTTGACCGATTTTGCTCATATTTGGTCCCGAGTCCTAAAATAGCTCAAGACACAATATACAGCTTGTGGAGCGAGGTTTTGAGAAAAAGTCCCATATTCTGGGCACCCTACTGTTGATGCAATGTAAAATTACATATAATGCTAATCTAATCTAATTGGTGGGAAAACATTCTTATTGGAAATGTCAGTTTCTTATTAGACGAATAAACGTATGTTTAGCTCAAGGAGAACGGATTTTTGTATTTGACCTCATTATAATTGAATACACATTTTGTTCATTCACAACCATGATACTTTTTTCCTTATTTGTTTGAAATCTCTTTGTATTTTTATTGCGTCCATTCATCAGATATTCTTGGTCACCCTGCTGAAAGGAACCCGCCGTTCATGGGAATCTACTTCAAACTTAGCAGCTTCACCACACCTCACACTTTTCACTGAATCTTTTACTTTTCGAGACATTAATTCTTTTCACCGGATAGTTCGCTTCGAAAGCTGGAGAACCACGACGTCCAGAACTTGGTTCCTGGTCCACTAGTTTTCTGGCAAATGCCTGAAAGAAAGTAAACAAAGCACCACCTGTTATGAGAACCTGAGTTGGTTGATGTTTAATCGATCCGATTTTTACAGAAATGTAGTATATTTACCTTTACTTACTGCTTGTAAATATCCCTGTTGGTCGTTCAATGCAAGGTTCGACCAAATATCGGCAATAATTGAGGAGAAAATCTCCAGTCCCAGATACTTCCATGAATTTCAACAAGGCTGTCACTTTTTTGCGCAACACAAAACGTGGAACGAAAAAAGTGCGAAATATTCTGTTTTATCTGATGTAATATTACGTCTACAAACACGCCCCAGTTATGTACATCAAATTTAATGTAATATTAGGTTTAATGTTATGCTTTTTTAGATTTAATTTAATTCTACATCAAACTCTCATTTACATTAACAAATATTACGTCAAATTAGCGCTTCCAATAAATGTAATATTCCAAATTTTTGTGTGTGTAAAATCTGAGCTTAGGGGTCGTGCATAAACCACGTGGCCTTTTTTTGGAGAATTTTTGACCCCCCCTCCCCCTCATGGTTTTCGTGGTTTCTCGCCAACCCCCTATATGACCACGTGGCTTTTTCCTCCCAGGTGAAAAATCTTTAAAAAAAAAACAAAATAAGTATAGATTTCAAAAATGTTTATCCACAAATGATGTACCGTCAGTGGTGGTGACTTTTGGTCAAAAAACGATATTACTGTTGTTATTTTTTAACGCAATAAAAACATTTCAAAATATCGAAATAAATATTGTTGGGGAATGCTCCTGAATTTACCAACATTTTCCCAGAAAATGGCTAGTATAATCACACCGTTCATAAATGCCAATCGTTTTAAAATTAACTCAAACTCACCCTTTAGAGGGAGTGACATTGGGTCAAACAGAAAACATTTTAATTTGTGTAGGTGCTGTAACACCATTAAAACCAATTTAATTATATATAAAAAAACAGAAATTCACTTAAAAGTGTGAAAAAAGTATGATATCACAAAGTTTAAGGTAAATAATAACAGTATAACAATTTGTTGAAATGGTACAGAAAGTAAAAAATACTCTCAACAAAACAAGCAACTTAGTAAAACATATGTATTCAAAATTATGGAATTGCAGTGCAATTAATTGCATCCAGAATAAATATGCTTTAAGAATTAAAGCTATTTTGATTTATAAACAGCATTCATGATTTAATTTAAATGCGCTTAAAAATATTTTCTTAAAATTGAAATTAATTAAATAGAAAAGTTTTGTTTCAGGAAAAAAATATTTTCATTTTATTTTAAAGAAAATATCTAGTTAAGAAAGCTCCTAGTTAATATTTATTTTATTCCAAACATTCATAAAAATCCAAACTAAAGCAACTTTTCTTTTTAATTAAGCATGATTGATTCCAATGATTCAGTGTGTTCAAAAAAAGTCGAGCTGTTTAATTTTTTTCTCCATACAAGAATCAGAGACAGGGACAAACATTCAATATTACGACCTTTTGAAATGTTAGTCTTATTTTTTTTTGAAAATATTGATTTCGAAAAAATTGGAAAATTTCACGAAAGTTTTATTTAAACGAAACTATTGGCACTACGCCCCCCGGGGCATGGCCTTCCTCTAACGTGGGATTTCTGCTCCAGCGCCTCTGACGAGACAGGAGAAACCGGGACCGACGTTTTACTTCACCATCCGATAGAAGCTCAGTGGATAAGGCGGGAATCGAACCCGCGTCTCATAGCATCATCGGGATCGGCAGCCGAAGCCGCTACCCCTGCGCCACGAGACCCACAAAGTTTTATTTATAAACATTGAAAATCGCACCATTAGTTGCTGAGATATCGACATAAGAAAATTATGGGTTGTTTGGGTAGTAAACATCCATTTTTCTGTTTTAAAATCTTTGCATGGCAATATCTGAGAAACAAAGCAACAAAGAATTTTCTCAGCATATAAAAATTTTTTTTTTTCAAAATTAGGCACTCTTGGGAACGAATTTTTTTAAATTAATAACTGCAACTATTTTTTTTAAAAAAGTTACCTAAAAATAGCTATAACTTGAAAACGGTGCACTTTATGAAAATTTCACTAAGGTACTTTTAGATTGCAAATTTGATTTTACATCGAAAAATAAAATTGAAATTAAGTTGCGGTCAATATTTCGATTTTTTTAATCAGTATTGGTTCAAAAATTCATAACTCAAACAACGATTTTTTGCCCGTTCTGAAAATTTCTGAAAAGTTGGCAAAATTAAAAAAAAATAAAAATAGTGTTTTTTTTTTTGCAAATCATGTTTTAGTGACAAAAAGTGAAATTAAAAATCAGCAAAGTAAATTACCATTTATCATTTTTTTCAGTGTAGTCCTTATCCATAACTATAACTTTGCCGAAGACACCAAATCGACCAAAAATTTCTTCAAAAGATACAGATTTTTTAATTTTCATTGCTGCCAAATTTGTATGGAAAACTATATGGACAAACTAATGATGCAAAATGGCTTGGGCACCAAAAAAGGTTTCAGACGGATTAAAAAAATCAAAAAATTAAAATTTAAGAATAAAGACCGATTTTGTATAGAATTGCTCGAAAATCGATTTCGTGTCTTTGGAAAAGTTGTAGACAACGCGCTAGAAATCATTATTTTAGTCATGGAATCCAAATTGTTTAAGTCTTCCTCTTACTTTAAATTGATTTTGCTATCGACTACGTGTTTTGATAAATTTAAAAAAGATTGAACTAAAATTTGGAATTTATTTCACTTTTTTTTCAGTTGTTTAAATATGCAATTATCTACGATTTAAGATTTTTGATCCAACTTTTGGTTGGAGATATTACCTCAAAATAAATACAAAAAAATAATAAATAAGATAATTTTTCAAGCGAGTTGAAAGTACCGTTCCATATTTTTTAATGAATTTTATTTATGTTATTTATTTATGCCGTCAAGCATTGAATTGAAATTTATTTCACAAATTTATATCGGCATTTGAAAATTAAGTGACTCTTTAAATCTTTTAAGTTATTATTTTAATGTGTCTATATATTTGAGTGGTTTTATCTCAAATATGAAGTTGAGGGTATAGTATATTTTCTCAGCTTAAAGAAAAACTAATATTTTCAGGAAAGGCCCCTATTTTTTTAATCTTTAAATTAATTGAGAAACAAAAACAATGTTTGCTTGAAGCTTGTTTTTTTTCTCTAAAAATCTAAAATGTTTGCCCATGTTTCTCTTTGGTTCAAGAGATGGTCCCTATTAACATAAAAAAAAAAAACAAAAAAAAATACCTACAACTTTGACGATGGATCAGGGATGCCACTTGGTTTTTTAAAATGTCTGTAAAAAAGTCTGTGTATGTCTGTGCATTTGTCTAAAATTCAAATATATCAACTCACGGTCATTGAAATCCATAAAAAATTGCGTTTTTAAGCATTTGAAGTCTAACGAAATAAGTTTCGACAAAAAAGATTACAAAATATTAATTTAATGAAGTTTTTTAAAAGTCTGTGCACCTCAAAAAATGTCTGACACAAGCTAAAAAGTCTGTGAAACACAGACAAATCTGTGTATCTGGCATCCCTGCGATGGATAGTAATCGTGTATTTTATGAAATGTTATTGTATTTTATGAGATGTTATTAAGGAATATTTTTTAGACCAAAATGTTCATCAATTTTTTGGTGAATCTTAAAGTATGTATCGTTCGTTTTTTCGTTACTGGTTTTTTTTTTAATGTTAGACGTTTCACTTGCAAATGAGGTAGTGAAACTGAAATTTTGCGCGATAATCCTGAAATTGGGGTTTTAAGTTTCTTTGTACTTAAAAAATATTGCATGAGAGAGGAGATACAAGATATCTTGAGTTTGTTTTAAGTGTCAAAAGGAAATCTTTCGATTAAGATTCTTCGATCACTTATAGGACCAGCTACGATAATTAGCTAAGATCTGAGATTTTGAAAAAAAAATTTCGCATAAAATCATTTTTAGACACTTCATTTATAATACATATTTAGTTTTTTGCCTTGTTACGAAAATCTTATAAAATTGTCAGCAATATTTATTTTTTTAGTTGTTCCAAAATAGAACTATCGAAGACTACATCTACTTTCAATGCAAATTTGCAAGCACATTTTTAGCTACTTGATACCATCAACAAAAAAATGAAATTGTGTTTGCATTTTGGTACGCATTTCTTAGGGTATTTTAACTTTGGATACTGTCATTTTATTTTTTAACAGCTTTTAAACTTTTGCAAAACGTAGTTACATGAGTATTAAAAAGTGTACATTCAATTACAGGCTCAAAGTATTGATATGAATCTGCCGAAATATATAATTCAATATTGAATTGGAAAATATTATGACATTGAAATAAAAGTAATAATTTTAAACACAATAATTATATGGTTTTGAAGTGAAACAAAAAACGTATGCATATTAGTAAATTTAAAGCGCGTATTTTTTTTGTTTTTTTTTTTAAGAAAAGATTTTTTTTAAAGGCCACGTGGTCAGCCGTCGACCCCCTCCCCCCCATGGCTTTTCATGGTTTTTTTCGGTCGGATTTTGGACCCCCTCCCCCCCCTAAGGAGACCACGTGGTTTATGCACGACCCCTTAGTTGAGAGGACGGCAAAAAAGTTATAAAAATATGATAAAATAAATTTAAAGCCATGGTATTAACATTTGAATTGGAAAAGTTTTTTTTTTAAATCCATTTTTCACCTGCCCAGTTGTTTTGCAATTATTTGTTTTCAAAATATCTAAGTACTAAGGATTTTTTTTGCGAAGAAAAAATCAGTGGACTGTGGAAATTCATGTAAAATCGAATCCAAACATGCAAAATATGTTTGTTTAATGCTGGAAAATGCATTCCCAATTGTTTGCAGCCAATTCGACTTCTTTTTCCATTAAAATTTGGTAATCAAATTTTCCAGGTGACAAGTTGGTAGTTGGTAGATTTTTTCTCATTTTATTTTCTTAAAAGTTCAATTTTATTTGCTTCAAGTTGGCGTGCCTTCCAAGCTACGATGCTATGAACTATGCTATTTTTTTCATTTAATTTTGTTGAAAAAAGTGAACTTATTCTAACCAATGAAAAACTTCCATCCAAGTCAAATCACACCGTTCCAAAAAGCAGCAAACTAAGAACAACCAAGAAAAAAACTTCTCAAAAGCTGTGAACGTTTGGGGTCTTTAATTTTTATGTTTGCCACCAATCGTCGTTTAGGATCTCTTTCGCGCGCAAGTAACTGGTGGCATAAAACTGCCAAAAACCATGCCCAAATAGTGTGGTGGCACAACAAAAAAAAAAAAGACTCGATGACTTCGGGGGGTTAAAATTGATGACCGTGCTTGTGGGTTTGTTTGGTTCGGGGATTAAAAAAAGAAAACTTCGGCGAATCGCTGGACCCAAATTTAGCGTGAAACATCGAAATAAGAGCTGCGCGAATGTTGTTTTGGGGGTTTCTTCTTAAAATGAGAGAAGGGCAACAACAGCAAAAAAAAAAGTTGGACCTGGGACGAGCAGATAACATTTAATGGGCGCGAGAATAAGGGTACCCCCGGTTCGGATCGTTGGTTGATTTTGTGTGTGTGTTTTTTTTTTGGTTTTTCGGAGGAAGGACCAAATAAACAAGCGCCCAATTTAAAGTTAAACAGATGAGCAATTCAGCGTGGATTTTCGAGGAGGGGGATGGGAACGAGCGAAATGCCCCTTTAAAGTTAAGATTAAAGGGGAGTGTGTTCTGGGCTGATGATAGCTCTGATTAAATTTTGATGAGAAAAAATAATTACTGGGAGCATTTACTGAAATTGGCTTTTTGATTTGATTCAGTGTAACATGTAATTTAATAAAAAAAAAAAATTAAAATCAGAACAACAAGGAGGCAGTGTTGCCAAATGTCGAACAGCTGTTCCAAAGTGGTCACACATGGATCTTCGGTAATTGACTCGCAGGTGGCGAAACGTTTGATTAATCTGTTTTCATCGTCATTATGCAAATGAGTGGTGCTCTGGGAGTTCGCAATTCGCGCACCATGATTGATTTATTCGAGGAATCATGGTTGTAATTATAGGGTTGCCTACCACATTTTGGCCAATGATGCCGGCAAGATTAATCGCCCTTCGTATGCCCAAGAGACCAACAGCCGCCAATTTCAACACTTTACAGTCGCTGAAGAGAGACGACCTCCAGGGTTAAACCGGGGAGAGCAGAAACCAAAAAAAAAAGGAGTTGCAGATTATCGTCGGATATACAACGCAGAGTGCGACACAATGAAACCGTAATTTGCATACGTAATTGTTTTGGGGTCCCTTATTTGCATACACTCTGACCGGGGAGATATAATTTTATTGAAACTGGGCGAAACGTGAGAATTGGTGGCAGCTCGTTGTTGTTTTGGAGGGAGCTAATTACGGTGAGAACGAGCGCCGGAGGTGGCCGGAAACGCTGCCAGCTGGGTCAAAATCTGGTCAGCTGGTCCGGTTGTCCTTTGATCAAAATGTGATTAAAGTGTCAGAGACACGCGGGGCTGTTGTGATGAGAAGAAAGGGAAGTGATTTTAACGTAATTTTCTTGTAATGAGTTGAAATTTAATCCTTTATGAGGCAAATTCTAACATGAAGTGGACATTTTAATTAATGGTTTGACTTTAAAGAGAATTTGAACAAAAAAATCTTATAAGTAGTTTTCAATTTTGCATCATACATTATAAAAACAAACTTGTTTAAATTTGCAGTTAACAATCATCTTTTCTGTGGCCTAAACAATTTTCAAAATTGAATTATAATTTAAATAATTAGATGCACGATTAAATTGTTAGATGACGAAACCATGAAGGATTTAAAAATAATCCTGAAAATTGCATTCATGATTTGGGTGTTGTGTTGAAAATGGCATGAATTGGAAATCATAGTGAATAAAAAAACAAGAATTTTTGAAACAAGCAATTCTCTACGAAATCGGTCTTTAAATTGAAAGATCTGTATCTTAAAAAAAAATGATTGATTTAACGTCATCAGCAAAGTTGTAGGCATTTACAAGGACTACACTGAATAAGAAAAACCTAGCTAAACATTGCAATAGGGCCGAAGCTGAAGGGTAAACAAATAGTCTATCCTGCTCGTTCCTAATATAAACATCAACTGACATGAGCAGGATAGACTCTTTATTTATGCTTCGACATTGGCCCATTTACATTGTTATGCTTGAAATATAGAATTGAAAAATTAAAAATATTGTTTTTTTGCAAACCAAGTTTTAGTGACAAAAAGTGAAATTAAAAATCAGGCTTTTTTTAACGTGCATAATTTTTTTTTCAGTCTAGTCCAAATCCAAATTTTGTGTCTTGATTGATACAGATTTTTGAATTTTCATTTATAATTTTTGCCAAATTTGTAAGGAATTTGTTATAGACCAAATAATTATGCCAAATGGAATCTTTGGGCAAAACAAAGACACCAACAAAGTTTCAGCTGGATTAAAAAATACAAAAAATATATTTTTTTAAATACTGAACATTTTTACAAAACTACGTATTTTCGAAAAAATACTGTTGCAGTTTTTTGCAATGATCGGGACTTTTTCAAACATTTGGAATGTAATAACAACATTTTTTGAAAATACTCAAATTATCACAAAACTACGTATTTTCGAAAAAAAACTCAAAATTTCAGTTTTTCACAATATGAGTATCAAATAATCGGTATCTTTTCGTAAATTTTGAATGTAATAACAACCTTTTTTGAAAATACTCAAAACTTTCATAAATCTACGTATTTTCGAAAAAAAAACACTCAAAATTTCAGTAAGGTAACAAATGTTTGGATTTTTTTCGAACATTTCCAATGTAATAAATTTTGAAACTTTTAAATTTTGAGTATTTTTGGAAAAATACGAAGTTCTGTTAAAATTTTGAGTATTTTCAAAAAAAGGATGTTTTTACATTCGAAATGTTTGAAAAAAAATCCGATCATTTGATATCTAAATTGTAAAAAACTGAAATTTAGAGTGTTTTTTCTCGAAAATATGTAGTTTTGTTTTTGTAGTATTTTCAAAAAAATATATGTTTGATAATCGAAATAATAGTTTTGTGAAAAATTGTAATATTTTGAAAAAAAAAACGTGTATAATAAGCATGAAAAAAAAAGTTTTACACTTTTCGAAATGTATGAAAAAACCCGATCGTTAGATATCTATATTGTTAAAAACAGAAATTTAGAGTATTTTTCTCGAAAATATGTAGTATTTTCATAAAAATGATATTCGATATTCGAAATACTTGAAAGAATCCCAATTATTTGATACCCAAATTGAAAAAAAAACCTGAAACTTTGCGTATTTTTTTCAAAAGTACGTGGTTTTGTGAATTTTTTTTAATATTAAAAAAAATGTTGTTATTACATTCGAATTGTTTAAAAAAATCCTATTATTTGATACCCATATTGGGAAAACATAAATTTTGAGTATTTTTTTCAAAAAAACGTAGTGATGTGAAAAATTAGAGTATTTTCAAAAAATTTTTTGATGACTTTCGAAATGAATGTTGAATTCCAATCGTTTGATACCCTTATTGTAAAAACAAAAATTTCGAGTTTTTTTTTCAAAAATACTTTTGTGAAATTTTTTAGTATTTAAAAAAAATCATTAGAAATTAAAAAAAAAATCCTTATCATTTAATACACATATATTGCAATAACAATAATTTTGAATGCTTTTTCGAAAAAACATTGCATTTTCAAAATACAGGAAAAATACGTATTTTTTGAAAATTTTCATGTAATTATAAGTGCAGTCGATAGCTGACATCATCCCGATTCCAGAACACTATAATTTTTGTTGTTAGTATGATTCTTCATACGAGTATAGCCAATATCTCCCATATCGCCAAAATCCCATAAGCTCTGTGCTTCAGTTAAGGGGTTACATACATGTAAATCGCCAAAAATGTCAGAGGTTGTTATGAGCACACACTTTATTTTTTTTTATAAATCTGTTTTCAGGACATTAAAATATACATTTTCATCAATCAACAAAACAAATTTGAAGACATTTGGTTGTATCCTTGCCGAGATATAGCTATTTGAAGTTAGCAGTTTCAAAAAAAGGGTGCCACGATATCTCAACACTGCTTTGACCAAATCGGCTCAAAATTTTGTTGAAGCCTCATTAAATCGGTCCCGTCTGCGAAGGTCCCGACGAAGGCCGATTTTTTAAAAGTTTTATTTAAAAAAAAGATAAAAATATTCATTAAAGTTTTTCATATAAAATATCGCCAGTTTTTGATTTTTGTATTTTTAAAAAATGCAAAATTTAAAAATCGGGCTTCGTCATGCACACGGGATACGTCTTGGGAGTCTTCAACCAAAATTTCAGCCAATTTGGTCCATCCCATATCGAAGCACCCGTAAATTAACTTGGCGTTCAGAGAAAAACGCTCACAAAGTTTGACAGTTCGCTTTGCGCATGGCAAAATTTTGAGCTTAAATTGTCTATAACTCACTTAAATTATGAAATATCTTTATGAAACTTCCAGGAGTGTTTGAAAATCATCTTTTAAGTGGATTTAATAATTTTCTGTAATATGAAATTTTGAGATTTTCTACATGTATGTAACCCCTTAAGCACTGGGCCGTGTTTAACCGAGGAAGCTGAACGAATCAAAACCGAGGAAGTGCAAAACCGAGGCGTGCAAAACCGTCTACTGTGATTAACAACTGAAAACTTTTTTAAAAAAGTTTTAACTGAAAAATGTTCAAAACTAAAATTACTCAAAAAAGCAAATACAGTATTTGCTATTTTGAGTAATTTTAGTTTCAAAGTTTGGCAAACATTCTGAAAATTTTTCAGTTAAAACAGTAGGCGTTTCAAGGATCAAAACATGAAAATCGAGATAAATTTACAACAATAAAAAATCATTCCGTGCGGAGGTGCACTGAATCACCTACATATTTGACTAATTTGTTATTTTTGAAGAAATTTTCTATCGGAAATTTTAACGAACCAGGGAATCGAGTCCAAACTGCTACATTTCCAAAACAGTTACATGCAAAGTCATTAAAGCATCTATTGTGTTTGTCTTTTACAATCGAATGAAAATACCACCATTACCTTCTTTGCAGTTTACATTCCCAATTTCGGCTTATTGCCCCCAAATGTTCTTTCGGCTCAAAGTTTTCCTTCCAATGCTGTTACCTCCACCCATCGAATTTCCCAAACATACAACAAAGTTCTGTTGATTTGTGGCTCGTTTCAGCACTCCATTTTCGCCCTGGCACAACTTTTCCCTTTTGCTGCAGCACCAACCAACACGTGTACCTTCAAATCCGGCCAAAGCAAAGTTGCAAATTTGCCATCGTCCTGCACCATCAGAAAAAAAAACAGCCAGCAAAGATCCAAGCATCAACATCCCAAACTCCAACATCGTGGCCTGGACCAGACAGACAGTCGATTCAATTTTCTTTACGACCAATTTACGGTTTTATAACTTTGGAGAATTTGTGCCTGGGCCTCAGCACGATGGAATGAATTCTGGTGCAGAAGAAGATGAGCTCGGAGGAGGCCAGCAACAGATTAATTTGGCTCCATTCTTCAGCCCAAGTCCCAGCTCATCGTCATCGTGGTCAGTTATGTGTGTGTGTCGCTCTCTCTCTCTCTCTCTCTCGAGAATGGTCATAGTTTCGCAGAAATAGTTGTGTATATTTGCATATTTCAGTGACCTGCCCCCCCGCAATGAACTTATCGTACACTCGTAAAGGTTCATGAAAAACTAAAAACCCATGGGGATTCAGCCAGCCAGCCAGTCGACCTTTGGACAGTGGACCAAGTTTAGGAATTGAAATGTTGTGTCGGAAATTTTCATTACTTTTGCTCCATGTCAGCGTCTGGGGAGGAGCTGCCCAGGACACGTGGGGCTGATCTGCTGGTTCCGCTGGTTCAGTTTCCTTTTTGTGCTAGAATTTTTGGCACGAAAGCTGGCTAGATTAAGGTGTGCATTTACTGTGTTGATGGTTTCCGTACTTTCTGCTGGCCAATGATGAATTTGCATGCAATGTTAAGGAAAAGGGTTTTGGGGGTGATTACAGTGGAAATTTTGGTCAAAAACATACCATAAAAGAAATAGAAAAATTACTGAATTTCTAAATGAAATTCAAAACAGTCTAAAACCCAACAAACTGATAAATTTGACAAAATTTGATAAGAATTTGGAGAAAAAAATCTGCAAATCTTAATCTATCTATTAATCATCAATCTATTTCTTTCTGAAGAAATGTTTTGTGATTATGTCATCAAATAAAAACCACCATAAAAATCATGCTCAAATTATAATAATTTACATTATAAGTTGGCAAAAAATGTGTTAATTACCATACACTGGGGTGAAAATGAAAACCCTGCAATTATATGTAAATAAGTTTGATTTGGTCAACATATTGATTTTTGTTACATCTGATACTTATTTGTGACTTGATGTTACTCCAAATTTTCTATCTATAAATTGGCAGGCAATTGTCATAACAAAATCCAACCAGTTTACGGTTTAAATTAATTTTCTGAAAGTAATTTTTTCAATTTGTAAATAAAATAATCATCATACAGAAGAAAAATCTGCGTACATCTTTATCCAAACTTTCGCATTTCTAAGATGTGTTTAATTTAAATTTGATTGTTTGAGATGTTTACACATTTTACTTACGCCTTTCATTTCACAAATAATCCGAAAACATAAATATGTGGACACAAATTCTACTCATCAAAAAGTTTCTGATATTGTTCCGTTGAGTTGCAATGGAGAAACCGAATATATCTTTTATTTCAAACATTTTGAAATATTTTCAGGCAATTGAAATTATTTCTAATTATTTTTTTTCAATTATTTTTAAACGTGTTTAACAATTTCAATTATTTTCTAACAAATTTGATTTGATTTCGTAAGATATTTATGAAAACCTCGTATATTTGTTATTTTTATGTTTTCCATCAATATAAAAAAATTCATTAATTTTTTAAACATAACTAAACATTTGATCAAATGTAAATAATTCAGTTTGAAGCTATCTCGATGATTCCAATGATTTAAAAATATATATCAAACACCGTTTCAATAATTTTTGTAACAAATTTAACATATCGTTGTTTTTCTTAGAATATTAAAATAAAAACTATCTTGCATAAATTAATTGAAATGAAATTCTTAAATAACTCACTAAATTTCAATTATTTTATAACATTTTATGTTATAACATGTTAATCACGTACAAAAACTGTTTACCAAAATTACTAAATAATTTTATTTAGCAATTTCAATATAAATTTTTGAATTTTGCACACGTTTGCGGTTTAAAAAAAATCGGAAACGAATAAAAAAAATATTTGACAAATATTGTTCTGTAATTTCAAATAATTTAAACATATCTGTAAAATTGAGAAATATGAAAAAAATTAAAACATTTGAATTACAATTCCATCTCGTTTTCCACAACACAACTTTTCCACACATTTCCTCTAGTATAAAATGTTTGATGAATTAGAAAAACTTAATTTTTCTTTTAAATTTTTTATTGAAATCCGAATAAAAACACGATAATTAACAGTATAAAAATTGATGTTGATTTTTAAGAAAGAAGAAAAATTGGAATAAAATCATCTTGCTGAAATCATGATGGCACTGTAAAAAAATGAAAACATTTAAAAAAATAGAAAAACCTAAATAATGGAATTTTAAAGCATTCTACAAATTTTCAATTATTCTCAAAAAAAAAAGGTTTCATTATTTTTTCCGGAATAAAATACCGGTCAACCTCGTGCATTTTTTTCAATATGGAAAAAAATAAATATTTTTGTTTGCAGTTTCAAACTATCAAATTGAATAGTTATTAAATCAACAATTTATCAAAATAATTTTCATCTTAGAAATTTATTCCAAAACAATGCCATATTTAACCTGCCATATAATTGATTTATATACATTACAATTTTGAAGTTGGTGCAAAAATATCAAATATTCAAAAACCAAATCATAAAAAAGTAATTTCTGTTTTGAAAACTCAAAATTATCACAATGGTTTTGCATCTTTTTTTATTTTATAAAATGAGCATTGCTTTTTTTTTCAGTGAGCTAAATAAAAATATTTGGTATCAAAATGTTTAAAAAACATTTCATTTTTTCAATTTGTTTGATCTAAGGTGACATAGAGAAATGTGCAATGATTTTCAAAATTGATAATGAAAAAAGTTTGTAGTTTGTATGCTGTTTGTTGTTTGATGACTGAAAACATAGTTTAAATGCTTTTTCTTTTGATCGTTTTTTAAGCAAGATAAATTGATACGAAGATTTTGACAATTTTTGGGAATTTTAAGATTCAAGAAAATTCATATAGATATAAAAATGGCTTACACAATGCAATAGCAAATTAAACGATAAAAAAATGCTGATTCTTTAAAAATATATTGTAGTTCAAAACATTATTATGTGCAAGATCAAAATGTTTTAGAAATGTAGTTTTTTTTTTGACAATTTAATGTATTTTTTATAGATATTTTGAAATTCTACACATACACATAACAAAAAGTTATCAAAGTTGTTGAGTCTTTTTAAAGTTTGTTTTACGAAGTTATTTTAGTTATTATGAACATTTAGCAAAAATAAATTTAATGACTTCGATTTTTTTTAACAAGGCCGTAGTGCAAAATGTGTTTTAAATCAATTTTTCCATTTAATATTTTAAAGTTTGGTTTTTTATTTTATTTGAAAAACTTAAAAAATAAGGAATTTAGAAGAGATTTTGATAAGTTTCTATTCAAGATATAATCTTAGTTGAAGTAACATTGACCTATTTTTTACCTATCATAACCCACAGTCCATCACACTCCACCGTTACATATGGCATTCGGTTGAGCTTTACATTGGAAATAAAGTACGCAAACCGGCGGTGCAGGATTCCGGACATTTCTCCCCACTTTCGGCCTAAACTTCTTCTGCTTCTTCTGCCTAGCCAGCATTTTACATACATATCGTGCTACCTCTCAACCCGGATGCTCATCCAAGTCTCTTACTCGGGCACAATCCGGAGCAGATGCTGGCTGCTCCCAGTGTCCAGATGTACTTTCGTCCCAGACATGGAAAAGCTATTTTCCCTCGGACTGTCCAGGGCCGCAAAAGTTGATCCTGTTCTGGGTCGATTCTTCGTATGATGCAGATGTTGTTTGGATTTTTCCAACCGCACACACACACTCGCACTCCTCCGGAACTGGAACTTTTCCCTTCTGCCGAACTGGTGCCGTTCCGAATTTGGACCTTTATTTGTACAAGTGGAAAAATAAACAGAAACTTTTGTGTATATCAGTAAACAAAAATCAATAAACACACACACACACTCGGCCCTGGTCAGTCCAGTCCATATTGCCATGAGCGCAAACCCCGACGACCCCCGGTCCGGAGATTTGCACACTGAATTTCAATTCGGAGTTCATTGAGGTTATGTCCGGCCCGGGAAACATGTAAATCACCGACAACTTTCCCCACGCGCCGGGTGTCGCCCGCCCTCCCGAAGGGTGTCCCAATTGCGTTGTAATTTGGCAAAGTTAAACTGTCTCAGCTAATCAAAAATCACTCACCAAAGAAGGGCGGCCTACGGTGTGTGCCGGCCGACAAGTGTGAGAAAAATTAACCTCAAAATCATAATGATGTTACACAACTTTGCCCACAGGAGCTGAAAAAAGTCGAAGCAGGCGCCACCACTCGGCGGTTCTGCAAAGCACACTTTGATTTTAATGCTTAATTTATGAAAATTAGTTTTCACTCTCAAGCGGGGGAAAACTTTGTGCGCGCAACTAGGCAGCCCAGCAGGCCATGATGGTTCGCACCTTTGCTTTTGCTCCTCCTGCATGATACGATAGTGGGCCAGAGTGAGATGAACAGGGAGAGCAACTTTACACTGATGAAAAAAGTTTCTAAAATATAAATTTGTCTGGATCGTTTGGCGTTTGATGGCGGGTTGAAAGAAGGGAGGTGGGATGAGGCTGGCACACCCAGCAGGCGCTGATAAAGAATAAATTCGTATTATTAATTTCTTCATTCTTGGTTACATCATCTTTACCTGTGGGAAAGTTTGGCACCCACGGTGTATAAGAAAAAAAAAGTCTATCACAGCTTTACAAAAGGGTCTACATACCACAGTAGTGACAGATTTAAGGTTTGCCAAAAGCTAGACCCTTCTGAACTGCTACAACCGACTTCTTAGATCGTTTAAAAGGGACAAGAAGGTGCATTGTTCAGGGGATGGTCGCAAAAATGCCAAGAAAAATCTTAAGCGATGGAATTTTTCTCATTTTTTTTTTGCTGTCGAGGTTTTTCCTCAAAGTAAGCTGCCTATCACCATGGCAAATTGTTATTATTTTAGGCTTTTTGGAATATTTTCCCTTGGAACGAAGGTTTCGGAAAGAACAACCTTTTTTCCGTCACTTTGTGGTGAGCGAAGGATTTTTGAGGAATTGAAGGGGAAAAAATGTACAAAATGGATTATTTGGCGGACGAATCCCAAAAAGATGCCGGTGGATTTTTTCTGGGGAAAACGTCTAACGACCAATTATAGGCGTTTCCTTAAATTAAATTTTGAAAATTCTATTATTTGCAAGACTTCAGGTGTGTAGGTAGGTAGGTCTGTAGAATTTGAAATCTGCCTTTTAAATCTATAAGTTTTTGAAAGCTTTTAAAGTTTACAAAATCCTCGAAATAAGCAAAACCCTAAAATTACTAAACTGTAATGGATAGTCCACACTAGATTATTCGAAGGCCTTGGAAATATTTCACTTCGGGTTGTCAACACTTCAAATAATTGGACCCCAAAAATGTTTTTCCTTGTCTTATTTTTGACTGTTGAACTCACGCTAAGTGATTTCGAATTTTTGAATCCAAGATGGTGGCCGAAATGGCCATGATGAAATCTTGCAAAATGAAATATAAAAAATGCATTTTGATATTTAAAGGCAATTAACTATTCCAATTTCACTAAAAGAGGATCACAGAACTCGATTTCAATGATATAAATAGAAAAATTAAAAAAGTTTACCATACCATGCAAAATCATTGAGTTTTGTATACAACTATTTTGATTTTAACGCAAAAAAAAAATTACAAAAAATAACGATCGATCAACTTTTGGTCCCTTTGATATTTTCCGCCGTGAAGTTAATTTTTTCCTTATAATAGTAGTTTATGCAACAAGTTGCAAAAAGAAGATTTTTTCAGCATGATTCGTACATTTATCCAACGAGGTGTACCTAGTTGTATAAATACGACGAGTGCCGAAAAAATCAAGTTTTGCACCGAGTTGCTTACATTTTTTATTGCAATTATTTTTCGGAATTGCTTCTTGAATAGAATTTTATTTTTTTTACTTTTTTGTGTGTTTATTAAACCTTTTGATAAAATCCTGAAATATCTACAAAGATGTTACTTGTGGGAAGATAATCAAAAAATATCTAAATACAAATAAAAAAAATCCAAATCACATCATAAAATTTAAAAAAGAAATCAATGTTCAAAATAGCTTCAAATCAAGCAAAACAAAACAAAAAGTATGGACCAATATGTATTTGCAAACATATACTTTCTGGGTTGCAAGAAATCTGTTCAATTTACTCAGGCTGGCTCCTGCAAATTTTGAAAAAAAAACAAGTTTTGATTAACCTAAAAACAAATAATATCCAAATTATTGTTTTGATTTCAACATTTTTTTACGTCGAAAAATTATAAAAAAATGCAAAATTAATTAAATTTACTAAAACGTTAGAAATAAATATTTATGTCGATGATTATTAATTTAAGACAGAGTTTTGTTTTTAAATTGAGAAGAAATTTAAGACCATACATTTTGAATAAAACATAAAGGTTTTCCACTTCCAATCCAGAGCAAAAACGAACAAGCTTGTGATTTTTTTTTTAAATCTAGCTAATTTTTGAAAAATTTTTTGATTATATAAAAACTAACTTAATCCACCTATGTGGTTGATGCCTTCCTCACTTTTTACCAAAAATGAGTATATGAGTGGTTTCATCATTTTTTTAGATCCAGAAAAAAGAACACAATGTATAACTTGTGTGGTAATAACTCGATACAGGGTTGTCAGTTCTTCAATGCTTTGGACTCATTGGAAAGTCCTTTCAATTACCTAACCAACGATGGGTCGGATGATGGATCCGGACATAGTTTACATACATTTAAGTGAGATCCGGCTTAAAAAAAGTACATAAATATCACTTAAGTGGTCATAACTCAAGACAGGGTTGCCAGATCTTCAATGTCTTGGACTCATTGGAAAGGCCTTTCAATTACCTAACCAACGATGGGTCGGATGATGGATCCGGACATAGTTTACATACATTTAAGTGAGATCCGGCTTCAAAAAAGTACATAAATATCACTTAAGGGGCCATATCTCGAGACAGGGCTGCCAGATCTTCAATGTTTTAGACTCGTTGGAAAGGTCTTTTGATAACCTAACCAACAATGGGTCCGGACATAGTTTACATACATTTAAGTGAGATCCGGCTTCAAAAAAGTACATCGATATCACTTAAGAGGCCATATCTCGAGACAGGGTTGCCAGATCTTCAATGTTTTGGACTCGTTGGAAAGGTCTTTTGATAAGTTAACCAACAATATGTCGGATGGTGGATCCGGACATAGTTTACCTACATTTAAGTGAGATCCGGCTTAAAAAAAGTACATAAATATCACTTAAGTGGTCATAACTCAAGACAGGGTTGCCAGATCATCAATGTCTTGGACTCATTGGAAAGGCCTTTCAATTACCTAACCAACGATGGGTCGGATGATGGATCCGGACATAGTTTATATACATTTAAGTGAGATCCGGCTTAAAAAAAGTACATAAATATCACTTAAGTGGTCATAACTCAAGACAGGGTTGCCAGATCTTCAATGTCTTGGACTCATTGGAACGGCCTTTCAATTACCTAACCAACGATGGGTCGGATGATGGATCCGGACATAGTTTACATACATTTATGTGAGATCCGGCTTCATTTAAGTGGTCATAACTCGAGACAGGGTTGCCAGATCTTCAATGTTTTGGACTCATTGAAAAAGCCTTTCAATTACCTAACCAACGATGGGTCGGATGATGGATCCGGACATAGTTTACATACATTTATGTGAGATCCGGCTTAAAAAAAGTACATAAATATCACTTAAGTGGTCATAACTCGAGACAGGGTTGCCAGATCTTCAATGTTTTGGACTCATTGGAAAGGTCTTTTGATAAGTTAACCAACAATATGTCGGATGGTGGATCCGGACATAGTTTACCTACATTTAAGTGAGATCCGGCTTAAAAAAAGTACATAAATATCACTTAAGTGGTCATAACTCAAGACAGGGTTGCCAGATCTTCAATGTCTTGGACTCATTGGAAAGGCCTTTCAATTACCTAACCAACGATGGGTCGGATGATGGATCCGGACAAGGTTTATATACATTTAAGTGAGATCCGGCTTAAAAAAAGTACATAAATATCACTTAAGTGGTCATAACTCAAGACAGGGTTGCCAGATCTTCAATGTCTTGGACTCATTGGAAAGGCCTTTCAATTACCTAACCAACGATGGGTCGGATGATGGATCCGGACATAGTTTACATACATTTATGTGAGATCCGGCTTCACTTAAGTGGTCATAACTCGAGACAGGGTTGCCAGATCTTCAATGTTTTGGACTCATTGAAAAAGCCTTTCAATTACCTAACCAACGATGGGTCAGATGATGGATCCGGACATAGTTTACCTACATTTAAGTGAGATCCGGCTTCAAAAAAGTACATAAATATCACTTAAGTGGTCATAACTCGAGACAGGGTTGCCAGATCTTCAATGTTTTGTACTCATTGGAAAGGCCTTTCAATAACCTAACCAACGATGGGTCGGATGATGGATCCGGACATAGTTTACATACATTTAAGTGAGATCCGGCTTCACTTAAGTGGTCATAACTCGAGACAGGGTTGCCAGATCTTCAATGTTTTGGACTCATTGAAAAAGCCTTTCAATTACCTAACCAACGATGGGTCGGATGATGGATCCGGACATAGTTTACATACATTTAAGTGAGATCCGGCTTCAAAAAAGTACATAAATATCACTTAACTGGTCATAACTCGAGACAGGGTTGCCAGATCTTCAATGTCTTGGACTTATTGGAAAAGCCTATCAATTACCTAACCAACGATGGGTCGGATGATGGATCCGGACATAGTTTATATACATTTAAGTGAGATCCGGCTTCAAAAAAGTACATAAATATCACTTAAGTGGTCATAACTCGAGACAGGGTTGCCAGATCTTCAATGTTTTGGACTCATTGGAAAAGCCTTTCAATTACCTAACCAACGATGGGTCGGATGATGGATCCGGACATAGTTTATATACATTTAAGTGAGATCCGGCTTCAAAAAAGTACATAAATATTACTTAAGTGGTCATAACTCGAGACAGGGTTGCCAGATCTTCAATGTTTTGGACTCATTGGAAAGGTCTTTTGATAAGTTAACCTACATTTAAGTGAGATCCGGCTTAAAAAAAGTACATAAATATCAATTAAGTGGTCATAACTCGAGACAGGGTTGTCAGATCTTCAATGTTTTGTACTCATTGGAAAGGCCTTTCAATAACCTAACCAACGATGGGTCGGATGATGGATCTGGATATAGTTTACATACATTTAAGTGAGATCCGGCTTCAAAAAAGTACATAAATATCACTTAAGTGGTCATAACTCAAGACAGGGTTGCCAGATCTTCAATATCTTGGACTCATTGGAAAGGCCTTTCAATAACCTAACCAACGATGGATCGGATGATGGATCCGGACATAGTTTACATACATTTAAGTGAGATCCGGCTTCAAAAAAGTACATAAATATCACTTAAGTGGTCATAACTCGAGACAGGGTTGCCAGATCTTCAATGTTTTGGACTCATTGGAAAGGTCTTTTGATAAGTTAACCAACAATATGTCGGATGGTGGATCCGGACATAGTTTACCTACATTTAAGTGAGATCCGGCTTAAAAAAAGTACATAAATATCACTTAAGTGGTCATAACTCAAGACAGGGTTGCCAGATCTTCAATGTCTTGGACTCATTGGAAAGGCCTTTCAATTACCTAACCAACGATGGGTCGGATGATGAATCCGGACATAGTTTACATACATTTAAGTGAGATCCGGCTTCAAAAAAGTACATAAATATCACTTAAGTGGTCATAACTCGAGACAGGGTTGCCAGATCTTCAATGTTTTGTACTCATTGGAAAGTCCTTTCAATTACCTAACCAACGATGGGTCGGATGATGGATCCGGACATCGTTTACATGCATATAATTGAGATCCGGGTATTTGTGAAAACACATTTTTATACATAACTTTTGAACTACTTATCGAAACTTCAAACAATTCAATAGCGATGTATGGGACCCTAAACCAAGTCGAATGCAACTAGTTCGATCAAAATCGGTTCAGCCAAAGCTGAGAAAACTCAGTGAGAATTTTGGTCACATACATACATACACACACATACACACACACATACACACACACATACACACACACACATACACACACACATACACACACACAGACATTTGTTCAGTTTTCGATTCTGAGTCGATATGTATACATGAAGGTGGGTCTAGGAGCTTTTAATAGAAAGTTCATTTTTAGAGCAGGATTATAGCCTTACCTCAGTGAGGAAGGCAAAATTATAATTTATATCATTCAATTTCTGTCCAATGATTGTTGACTGACTGACACTGACTGATTGTGAGCTTCCGTCTTTTGAAAAATGAAATCTTATTGGATGACGCTTAGCAAAGTCTAATTTTATATACTTTTATTCTTAGCAACGCTTGGTATCCCACCAACTAATTATCTGATTTTGAAGTATCACAACAAAAATTTCAAAGAATTTTCTCAACTATTGAAAATATATATAAAAAAGCCAAATATCAGAAATAGACTAAGGTGGAAAATATTTTGAAAAATAAAATAAACCTATTTTTACCTTAAATATGGCTTAAAACGGCTATAGCTGCGAAAAATGTATGGAGACTTGTATGGGCAAACCAAGAACAATAACATGACTTCTTTTGTCTTTGGGAAGGCCCCTAAAGAGCTCAAATAAAAATTAAAAACCCACGAAATCGGTTGATTTCGTAGAGAACTACCTAAAAGTCCCCCTCCCCCCTTAACTATGACAAGAGTCGTGGGACATAAACTTCAAATAATATTTGTAACGGCCTAAATTGATATCATATCATTTGTACAGTCCTAGGTTTCTTTTTCAAAACGAAACAGTTTTGCCCACATAATTCAAATATACATTTTATACATTTCTGCTATGACATTTTTCCAGATAAAAATCAATTTTGCTAGACTCAACTTATTTAGCTCAAGATAATTGATTGATATCCATTTCAAATCAAAACTTCAACTTTTCCATTTTATTCTGAAAACAGGAAAGATAATTCTGATCCCATAATATCATCATAACGAATAATGATTTCGAGTATAAACCTCTCAGTGGGAATTGCTTTTCAGAATCACATTGTTTTTCCGATTCCCCATAAAACGCTCCATTTCCCAACCTCAAAAAGCTTCCCCAAACACAGGAAGCTCGTCCGTGACAAAAAGCACCCACATTCGTCGGAACCGATGCCACATCCTGTGAGGAAGCCGGAAATAAAAAAAGCAAATCCTTGCAACTTCCCTCGTTAGCCACCGCAGCCTCGTGTTACGTGTAAATTGGACCACGTTTTTTCGGCGATTTTCCCGAGGAAGAAATGTGGGGTGAGGTGGCCAAATATAATAAACCGTAAAATGCTAATCTTCCTTTCCTTCCTCCTCCGTCCCACTTCGTAACGGTCTTCTTCTTTCACCACGCTTGCACGGTTTATGGTAAACTGCTGTTTTCCTTTCAAAGTGGATTAATTTTGGCTTTTTCATTTCCTTAAATTTAATTAAAACGGAATTCGTTTGCTTCGCTGCCTGGCCTGTGGAAAAATCCTGGAAGAAGCAACAACAACAAAAAATGGCAGCGAAACGAGAGTTTATTCGGCTATATCCTTAATAAATTTCTACGGTGTGTTCTTCGTGAGGTCGTCCAACACAACACAACAAATTGCGCTGGTTTTGTTCGTGGAGAGAGATTGTCGATTTTTTCAAAGAAACCGCGCGAGTGCGGGAAATGAGGTGAATGTTGTGGAAAATTGTTGAGGCAAAAGTTTGGCCCAATTAACATAATGCTTGTTTGAAACTTTGTAATATATTCCTGCTCACTGACTGTGTTGTGCTGGCTTGATTTTGGCGGGTGTTTTTTTAAACTTCTCTGCTAGGGCTCGTCAGGTGGAACGTGTCGAAATCCAATCAGAACCCGGCACAAACATTCATTAAACGAACGCATTGGGGCACGCAGTACTTCATGATGGATCGTCATGGCAGCGGATGCTGCACGGAAAGAATTCTGATTCATGATTTAAAAAAAAAATCTTCTGGTCTACTTGTCTTCTTGTCTTCTTGTCTTCTTGTCTTCTTGTCTTCTTGTCTTCTTGTCTTCTTGTCTTCTTGTCTTCTTGTCTTCTTGTCTTCTTGTCTTCTTGTCTTCTTGTCACACTATCGATTAGAGCTTGCATCAAAATTTTCCGTGTCCAACTTTTTTTCCCTCTGAAAAACAAACTCATCGGACAACATTTGTCTAAAGAGAGACAGCGAGCTCGACAAGACTAGCCCTCGCAAAAAAAAACTCGCCATCGCTTCAATACCTCTCGCGCGTCGCTGATGAAAGTGAATAATAATTTAACTAAACAGCGCTATCAATCTCCGAAATTGGAATCATCAACATCTCGCCCGGCTTGTCCTGTGTCCCGGAAGAGTGCGCGGATTTTGCGTCCGTTCCGTTCCATTCGTGCGTGCCTGATGATGATCCGCGATGGAGCCAATCGCCAGCGTCGTTATTATCGATACGGTGCCTGGACGATGGCAGAGACCATCAGGACCTGAAGTTCGGCCAGAGCAGAGAAGGATTCTCAATTAGCACTGAACGACAGCTCAACACCATTAGTCGCCTCTTCTTGGTGCGTTTTTTTACGGGGAGTCCGTGACGATGAAGGATTTTTTGCGACAGAGATTGAAATTTTATGATGGCCAATTTGTCCTAATCGATTTTCGTCAAGTTTTCATAAATTTATTTCAGAAAAATTATATTTGCATGTGTTTCAAAAAAATGTGTGCAAAACGTTTACGAAATCTTCAAAATGCAGTTATCAAACAAACTCTAAACAATTAAAATTTACAAAATCTACAAACTCTTCATAATCTACTCAATCTTCAAATTCTAAAAAAAAATCAAATTATTCGCTCTACAGCATTACCTTGGCGTTCTCGATTGCGAGATTCCTACTCGAAACTAGGTATCCGAAGGTTTGATTGTTGAGGCAATTGCAAGCCTCTTTTTACACCTTAGCTTCTATCCACCCCGGGATTCGAACTGACGACCTTTGGATTGTTAGTCCAACTGCCTACCAGCGACTCAACCGAGGCAGGACCCAGGGAGACGACTCCTACACCTGGACTGAGCTAACGACCTAATCTCTAGGTTAGACCGGGACCAACATTTACTTCCCGTCCGACGGAAGGCGTGATCAACCAATCTCGTCTCGAAAAAAAAATTCTACAAAATCTAATAAAACAACAACCTCAACAAAGTATTCAAGCTCTACAAAATCTATCAAATCATCATACTCTACAAATCCAACAAAATCTAAAAAAATTAAAAATCTACAAAATCTTCAAAATCTGGAAAATCCATAAAATCTACAAAACCTACACTGCCCTTATTCGCATAAATGTCTCATATGCAAAAACAGCAAGCTGAGATAAACGCATTTGAAGTTTGTCCCACACGTTAGGTTACGTGTTAAGTTTTCGCGAAAAAACTGGATTTCCTTCTGATTTCTATAACAAAGTACTGCATGTTATTGGCTCTTTTGGAAGAGCATACAATTTTGGACCAAATTGCATCAACCGATGAAAATGCAGATGGGATATTTTTGCGATCAAGAGTACAGTACAGAATCTTAGGAATTTACTAAATCTACAAATTCTCCAATATTTTCAATCCCTACAAATTTACAGAATATGATTTCTACAAAATCTAATAATACTTCAAAATCTTCAAACTCTACAAAATCTACAAACTCTTCAAAATCTAAGAAATCTACAAACTCTGCAAATTCTTGAAACGCTACAAGTTCTATAAAATCATCAAACTCTGCAAAATTTCAAAAGTCTAAAAACTTTAAAAAATCTTCCAATTCTTTAAAGTGTTGTATAACATCTTAAAAATCTTCAAAATAAATTATTCAAAATCTGCAATATCTATAAAATTTACAAAATCTACAAAAAACCTGGAAACCTACTTAACCTAAAAGTTCTATAATATTTTCAAACTATACAAATTCTAAAATGTCTAAAAATTATACAAAATCTGCAAAACAAACATAATATAAGAAATCTACAAATTGCTCCAAACCTTGAAACACTTAATTTTTTTTTAATCTTCAAACTCTCCAAAGTCTACAAAAATTATTAAATCTAATAAATTACCAAATTTTACAAAAAATAAACAATTTCTACATTATCTATCTATGAATCTATTATTTAACAAAATTTACAAAATCTACAAATTATACATAATCTATAAATTCTTCAAACTTTTCAAAATTCGTAATCTTTACTAATTGTAAGAAATTTACAAACACTACAAAAGCTACATGACTAAAAAATTCTACAATATCTAAAAAAATTAAAAAAAAATTCTGAAAACTCTTCAAAATCATTTCAATCTTCAAACTCTACAAAATTTTCAATCGCTACAAACTCTACAGAAATTACAAAATCTAATAAATCGCCAAATTTTTCCAACTCCAAGAAATCTAAAATATCTGCAAATTCCACTTCTACTAACACTATAAAATCTACAGGATCAAAAAACTCTTTAAAATCTTTACAATCCTCAATACTTTCAAAATCTAACATCTCTGAACAAGCTAGCTATTCATTTAATTCTGCAAATATTACAAAATCTACAAATTTTACAAAATTTCATAAAAAATCATTAACATCTGCAAAATTAGCTTAATCTGTCAAATCTACAAAATCTACAAACTTTATCTGTGAAATCTATAAAATCTTCAAAATCTTAAAACTCTACAAAATCTATAAAATCTCCAAACTTGATAAAATTTACTATGTCTACAATGTCTGTGTTCAAAATATTCAAAATAAATCTATAAAAATAAAAAAATCAACGGTTTTGTTCGAATGGGAATCAATTCAACACGGAACTTCGGATCGAGGTGCTCTTTCTTGCGTTTGGTTTGTATATGTCCAAGGAAGGATCTTACGCCAAAACGTCACAACTTTGGCCACTCTGGAATTGATTCCGGAAAATCTGCAGATTGTATGGGAAAAGTTACGTATAATCAAACTTTGATCACAGGAGGCTGAAAAAGCAAAAGAGCTAAAAACGTCAACAAACGAAAACAAGGCAGAACGAAGTTTAACGGGTAAGGCTTGTTAATAATAAACCACCAAACATTACAAAATCGTCATACTCTACAAAATCTTCAATCAAGAAATTTCGGTTCCTTCAAAATTTAAAAAAAATCTTCAAATTCTTCATAAATTATAAAAACTTCAAACTCCACAAAATCTACATTTTTTTAAAATTCAACGAAGTTTACAAACATTACAAAATCCTTAATATCTGCAAATTCTGCAAAATTTTCTAAATCTATTTTATAATATGTCCTGTAAGCTATCGTGTTTCATATGTTTATAGGACATTTAAAAAAATTAAATCTTCAATATCTAATTAATCTTCTAATTCTCCAAAATTTAAAATTTCTACAAAATCTACATTATCTTCCAATTCTGCAAAATGCACAAAATCTTCATACTCAGAAATATTTAAACCCTGCAAATGCTACAGAATTATTCAATTCTAAAAAATCTACATAACAAGCCTTACCCGACAAACTTCGTTCTGCCTATTTTTTCGTTTGTTGACGTTTTTTGATTTTTTGCTTATTCAGCCTCCTGTGATCAAAATATGATTTACCGTAACTTTCTCCATACAACTTGCCGATGCTCCGGAATCGGTTCCAGAGTGACCAAAGTGTCAATTAGTTAGCGTAAGAACCTTCCTTGGGCTTATACAATCCCAACGCAACAAAAAGCACCTCGATCCGACGCTCCGTATTGAACTGATTCGCGTTCGAACAAAACCGTCGAAATTTTTTATAGATATTCAAATTCAAAATCTCTAACTCTACAATATCTAGAACCTTCAAAGAATCGTCGAAATCCACAAAATTACTTAATGTAAACAAACTTAAAAATATTACAAATTTCAGTTGAATGCTTTGTTTTATATTCTACAATTATTGCTACAATTTTCGTTCTGTTGATTTTCGAAATAAAATCAGCTTGAACCTTCAGAACAACCCCGTGAGACAGTCTTACAATCACCGTGAAAACTCCTAATCAACGACGCGAACAGCCCTATTGAGTCGAATTTTGGCAGCATAAAAAGTGTCCTACCAGAATCGTTGCCTTCGAAGGGACCATCGTTCGACACTGGGGGTCGATAGCAGTTTCGGGGCCAAAACTGTGCCTTTGAAATGCATCGCTGAACATAAAATAATCGTGGCCTCTGGAAGTCCGAACTTGTTCGATTACTGCGCAAAATTTTCGCGAACGAATTTTTAGCTTTTCAATTTATTTCTACTAACTACGAGCCATCGATCAAAAATCAAACGCTTCCGGAAGCTAATATTTCGAGCATTTTTCGCGAGGCAACAATTTCCCGTTGATTCCCGGAAAGTTTTTCAGTTTGCCGAGAGCGATAGTTTTACACATCGATAAATATTGAGGGAAATTTGAAAATGTTTTCGATTATTTGGGAGAATAACGCTGTTTTCTTTGAACAAATAATGTTATTTTGACACAAATAATATTTTGCTGTTTAAAAATAATTTTCACTTTTATCAATATGTGAGATTTTAGATTCAGTCAAATGTGACACGCTGTCAGTGCAACGAGCACGTTGAAGCATTCCCCTCCCCCCAAAAACTGCCCTGCAGTCTGTGCACGGAATAGACAACATATCGCGTTGACCGGTTTGATTCTAACGATGATGCCGCCGATGATTCCGGCTGACATAGTTATGAATTGGTGAGGAGGGGCCAAGCCAAACATGAAAAATTCGAGGATTTAGTCGGAATCGATGTTGAAAGGCAACCAATTTTTCGCGGAAGCTTAGACGGAATGTTGCTGAAGTAAATTTAATCCTGTTTTATTTTTGCTCAATCAGAATTAAATTGAAATATCAAAGCTTGGACAAGTGCAGAATTGAAGAATTGAGGAGTTGAAGAATTGAAGAATTGAAGAATTGAAGAATTGAAGAATTGAAGAATTGAAGAATTGAAGAATTGAAGAATTGAAGAATTGAAGAATTGAAGAATTGAAGAATTGAAGAATTGAAGAATTGAAAATTTGTTTAGAAATTTATTCTTCCTAAGTTTCTAAGACAATAATAACATATTGTACTGGAAAACTCTAACCTACAACCCTGTTTTCGCTTAAAATACACTTGCCCTACTTCTCTTCTTTTCTCAAATCCCGTCCCGACTTCGATTAAATTTTAAAATTCATAACTCGAACAGTGAATTCAATTTAGTTTTTGCATACATTTTCGATAACCAGATTAGCCGGGAGCGCTCTCCACCAAGCCAGGCCAACCCAGCGCAGACCAACAAGACCAAGTTAAATGGAGTTTTGCACACCGGAACCGGCGAAACTTTCCCACAAGTGGTAGATTCCACACTTTTGCCTCCGAGAACTCTGGAGACTGGTGATGGGTTAGCTTCAACAACAGTGGCAGATTCTCGCTCGCCGCCACCCTCGAAAAAAGGGTGATAAATCAAAGCTAACACAATGGAGTCAACCTCCCAGAAACACGCCGGCTGGCCGCCGCCAACCCGCCGTAAACTAATTTTCCCGGCTCTTCCGGTCGGCACCGTAAATCGTCCGGAATAAAAGACCGACCCTTTCCGCCCTCTCTCTCTCTCTCTCTCTCTCTCGCCCAGTTCAATTCACTTTCCGGAAGATTATATCGAACCATAACACTTCAATAATTCATTTAAGCCTATCAAAATTCGATTAGAGTCAGAACATTCCATTGACTATGGGGCGGCCTCCGATATCGGAGAAGAAAAACCCTTTTACCAGCCCACACACTTCCTTGGACCCTTCTAGGTTTCTTGAGTTCGAATCCGGCTGTATTGTACGACCGAAAATTGCTCCACTCAAATCGCCTTCTTTCCCTTGCTCCACCCTAAACTATGTCTGGTTGAAACAAGCTGTTCATCTGCTGTATGGCGGCGGTGTGGGAATGAATATCGGCACCAAGATCGTCGCAAATTTTCCGGAACGTAGGGGAAAGTTGGGACAAATATTCATAGAATGAGAATACTTGAAGCGTACATGTAGATTTGATATTTTGAATATTTTACTCGAATTCATGGTAAAAAACACACACCTTATAACGAAAATCCAGAAAAAAAAAAACAGAAAGACAATCACTTTAATGTGAAAACCTTAACAATATTGAGTTTCCTGAATCAAACGAACAATTTACTTTCATTAACGTACAGTAGAGCTTTGGCAGTTTTACTTTCAATCTTTTGTTTCAGGGTAACAAATCAAAACTCATAATTAATGTTATACCACTCACCACTCCGGCTGTCAATTTCAAAGGGACCATTGAGGAAGAGAAGCAGGCAAATTGTAGATTCTCCGTTTCTCAAAGAAAAATGTCCTAGCAAGCTTTGAGAAAATATAACAGGAAAATGGAAGAAATACAATTCAACAAACCGTCTAAGAAGAGATTTTTTTGAGCTAGAGAGGATATTGAGTAAAGCAGAGCATCGAATTATTTGGTTTGAAGGAACTGAAGAAACCATCGATAAATAGAGAAATATTAAGATAGCGGAGATCGACATCCAGAAAGTCAACGGTAAATGCTAAGCAAAAATCAAGGTGGTACAGAAGAAACGTTCAATACATCAATGAAATCGCAAAAGTGCCCCAATTTACAATATTCCGTACGGAAACATTGGCGAGACAACCATGCGAAAAACGCTCTTAAAACTTAAAGCAACGTTTTACTCACTTTCAAGAAAAAAAATAGTTTTGACAGTAAATTGGACCGGATTTATTTCATTGCAAATTACCTATTCAAAATGACGCATGAAAATTAACAAAAAAGTGGTTTCTAAAATAGATGACTAACTAAACCCTGATTGCACCTTAAAACAAATGAAAAATGTCCAAATTCTACGAAATTAATGAATATATTAATTTTCAACTTTTTGTGGAATCGGATTCAGGGTGTTGAAACTTGATTTAGATCGTTTTTTTTTCTTTTAAAGTCTGAAGGGTTCAACATTGAAAAGTATCAAAGATTTGAAATAAAACGAACAGCTAATTTACCTAAGTTTTAAGTTGTTTTTGTATCTATAACCAAAAAGTTGAGCCCAAAATTAAATATGTAAAAACCTTTTTTTTGGAAACACAAAACAAAGTGGTTCCATCGCATTCCCCAAAATTCCATTCTTTAGAATTCCATTGCTTATCCCAGATTAAACCACTCTCCAGAATAAACCATTTCCCAGAAATGTTTGTTGTTGTTGTTTGACTAAAAAAAATAAGATACATTTTTAGGGACAGTTGAAATTCAATGAAGAGTACAGTTCTTTTTGCAGGATTTGAATATCGAAACATTTGAAAAAAAGTTATCATTCGAATGATAAAAAATTGTCTTTGACAGCTTTTCAATTGGATGTATGGACTTCCAGATGTTTGCTGTATTAAATTGCTCATAACTGGAAATATAATTTTTTTTTTCAGTGTGGTGGAAATCTGGATAGTAAATAAGCCCACGTACATATTAAAACGAGTGAAATTAAAAACTTTTCAAGAACAAACTTATGGGAAATTGGACGAACTTTCCGGTAAACATATTTACAAGACTAAAAAATCAAGTCTGTCGCATAGAAATTGCCAAAAACCACCAAAAAACCTATTTTTTCAGCATTTGTATTTTTAAAACCGCTGTATCTTCCTAAGGATTGGACATAGGGCTATGGTCAATATGAAGACTTTAATGTAAAATTGACTGGGGAATCGATGCCCACTATCGGTTTTTTTTTCCAATTTTGACGTTTATACCACTTTTTATACCACAGTTTTAGTAAATGATTTTTGATTTTTTTTAGGAGAGACATACCATCCTGAATTTTTCGTGAGTCTTTTTTCAACATCTTAGGCTATTTCCACAAAGAAAAAATAACAAAAAAATCACCTTAAAATTTAAAAACATGTTTTAGAAGAGTTTTGAATACGTTGCATCTTTTTATAGGAGCAAGCTAGCACCATACTCCCTTAGGGAAAATTGTAGAGCATATTTCAGAGTATTCAAATATATATCCGGTTTTGACATAGCGTGAAATTTGGATTTTTAAAATATAAAAAGTCAAAATATGTAATGAGTTTTCCCATGAGCAATTCCATGTCAAATATTGAATCGGTTGTACCTGACCATTTCTGATTTCAATGAAACTTTGTAGAAATGTTATCTTACGCTTATTCAAGCCATTTTGTGAATATGGAGCCATTTTTACTTGATAGTGACATTTGAGAAGGGCGCAAGTGTTTTAAATATTTTTGTAATTCCTAATTTAAATATTACTGTATCTCGATGCCGTTGCATCATAACAAAAAGTGGTCAAAGACAAACTTGTAGGAAATTTGACGGGCTTTCCGAAAAAATACACTGAAAGAAAAAAATGCCACTTTTCTGAGATTTTTTGATTTTTAGGTTCAAAAGCCAAATTTAAAGGTAAGCCCATGATTTTCTTTTGTTCAAAATTTTTATGAAAACAGTTTAAGATGTTACAAAAATGTTTTTTCGGATATGGAGCCAGTTCGTTCTCAAACATTGGAAAGTTTTTTTAGGACCCCAAAATGAACTGAAAAATTGCTGTGTTAGAACATCGATTTTGTTATTACACCCTATTGTCCCATGTTATATTTTGTCATTTTTAGATTATTCAAATCAAAATACTTCTTTCAGCAACTAGATTCAAGGAAATCGTCATGGTTCTGTTCATTTGTGTCTAAAGTAGAATTGGGTCCTAAAATGAAGCTTAGATTGCTGATATCATTGTTTACAGCGATAAAGCTTATTTTTCTGAGTACAATGACCCTTTGTACGAGCACAAAGAGTTTAAAATGGATTTTTAAATCAATTTTGAAAAATTAACCTCGCGGTCCATCTTGACAGAAAAGCTCCTACTTGACAGCTCGTTCCAAGGGGACCATAGTTGATCCATCGAAAAAATGTTGTCTTGTCAAAAAAAAAATTTGCATTAAAATGAAAAAAAGTGATCAGAAATGGTTTTTAATCGTGTTTTTTACCGTTGTACATAAAAATTTACATAGGACTTTAGTACCCAATTGTTCCACCTACCTTTTAATCTTACCCTAACCTCTCCTCAATCAATCGTCATGCCAGAATAGAAACCCACTATTGCTTTCGGGGCATCCTTTCACTCTCTTTCTCCCAATCTCAAACTCGCTCCACTTAACAACTAGCGTGAAAGCTCATTGAAATTCACCTCACAGCGCGACGTTGAGCACTTCCATCACCGTCATCATCCGAGCGAAAGCTTTTTCCCGTTCTCGACGAAGGACAGCCCCCCGAAAAACCTTTCGGCGAATTCACGCGCGTTTTGTACCGGGGGTGCGCGCCTGAATGTATGCAAGACGACGACCGATCCCTTCTCAATCTGACACCCCGGAGTTTGCCCACCTGAAATCCACACCACACCTCACGTGGGACACCTTTCCGAGGGGCGTTCCAGGCAGATTTTCTTTGAATTTAAACTCGATAAAGCCGTTGACTGTGTTTTTCGAGAATTTTTGGGGAGTTTAGAAAATCTTGAGCTGTGTTTACAAATCAGATTCATGCAAGTTAAGTTAGCAATGCATAACTAAATTTTAGCTTGGTTTGGAATATTATGGTTTGTTTTTAATATTTTTTTAAGTCAACAAAATAATAGTTTAGGGCATCTCTAAATTAAGCATCCCTAGTTCATCCCTTCTGCAAAACTTCTCAGACTCTCTATCTCGTCTTCTTCCACGACGACGAAGCACCAGCAGCAGCAGCAGTCCCAAAGTTCGACCCAAAGTCGGTAATTGAAATAAATGATTCATATTGGGTGACACTTGACCGGTCGCCACATAACTCAATAAAAAGTGATATCGAGCGCTGAGGGAGTCTGGCCCTGGCCGTGGCTTGACGGACACCCGGAAATTCCGTCGCATGAGAAGGGCCACTTTTTCCCAGCTATTTTCACCAAGTTCTCGAGAGTTGGTGACTTTTTCGGCGAGTGGGGGGGTGGTAGTCAATGTATTGAAGAAAACACACCCGGTTTTATTACTTTTTGCACTTGATTTATTGTGAGCCGTCCGGAAGTGAGTTTGGCTTTTGTGGCGGGTGAGCTTTTCAGCCGTGAAGAATGTTACAATCCGGGGCGTCGTTTGGTGGTTTTGGAAATGGAGCGTGGCCGCAGGTGGTGGTGGGTGAGAGTGAGTTATTTCTGGAGGCCACAGAAGGTTAGGAAAATCGATAGTATGACGGGGTTGGTTGAGTGTTTGTTGTTTAGAATGAAGTGCTGGAATTTGAGAAAGCAGAAGAGTACGGACAAAAAATGGTCCAACAACCTACAAACACTCTACTCAGTCGCCAGCCAGCGACAAGTTAAGACGTGTTTTGCTCGTGTTGTCATCTCGCGTGCTTGGAAGTTTTTGACAGATGGAGGTGGAGGAATCCTCCGAGGAGGAAGATTTTCGTCCCGTCCGCGGGAATCGGAAGCGGAAGAAGTCCAGCGAGGTCACTGGAATCGGCATCGAAGGAGAAAACGTTGAGAAGACCCTGCTCAATAGCAACAAATTCAGCGCGCTTTCGGGCGACAAAAACAACAACAATGCCAGCCCAGCAGGAGGAGGAGACGCGGTTCCAGCACCCGGCCAGTCGGCAAGTAAACAAAAGCAACCACCTTTTGTGGTGAAGAACACCACGGATTTTTACAAACTCGTGGCGATAGTGGAAAGTTGTAAATTTGGTTTCAATCCGATTTACAAACTAACCCGATTTGGAACCAAGGTGAACTGCTTCTCTGTCAAAGATTTTGACAAGTTGCAGGAGCTCCTCAAGAGGAAGAAAGTGGAATTCTACACCCACGAACGGGGGAGCGAACGAAATCATCGGGTAGTTCTTCGTGGTTTACCTGATGAACTGAAACCGGACGAGGTTAAGTACCTGCTGAAGAGGGATCTCAAGCTGGACGCGCTGGAGGTGCATGTCATCAAGCGGAAGGAAAAGTACACCGTGGACGAAACTCCATACATTGTGGTCTTCCCCAAGGGATACACCAATCTGAAGAAGCTCTCTGCAATAAATGTTGTGGCAAGCACTATCATCCGGTGGGAGGCCTACTGGAACAAGCGGCCGAACGTGACCCAGTGCAGGAACTGCTTGCAGCTGGGTCATGGAACTAGGAACTGTCACCTGAAAGGGAGGTGCAACAACTGTGGGGGTCCCCACAAGACGGACGAGTGCAAAGTCCAAGAAGCCGAGCCGAAGCGGTGTGCCAACTGCTCTGGAGCCCATGAAGCCACGGACCGCAGCTGCCCTAAGCGTGCGGACTTCATCCGGAGGCGCCAGCAGGCGTCGAAACCGAAACCGCCGGCAAGGAAGGCGGAGAAGCAGAGTCCAGCAGTTCCGGCGTTCATGCCGGCGGAGTTCCCTCCGTTGCCGGGTGCAGTCCCGGACGGAACATCGAAGGATCGCCCTCGCCCCGCAAGAAGCAGCCAAGGAAGCTCCCGAGACGGTGGAGCCACCAAAGGAGGAAGCCGGGGAGGTGCTCTACAGTTCTGCTGAGCTGTGGGGCATTTTCTCCGAGTACATCGGCAGATTTAAAACCTGCAAGACCCGCTTGGACCAAGTTACCCTCGTCAGTTACATGATCTCCAAGTATGGAGTGTAATGAGTGTATTTTTATTTTATATTTTGATTGCAAACTGATCCTCGGTCCTAACCTGGGCGTAGCACCTAATAAGACCTAATAAAAATAAGTTATGAATAAAAAAAAACCCTTTAAACACTCAATAACCATAGCAACCTCAATAACCTGAAAAACCTGAAAAATCTGAAAACCTCAATAATTTCAGCAACCTCAACAACCTCAACCACCTCAACAACTTCAACAACCTCAACCAGCTGAACAACCTCAACCACCTCAACCACCTGCACTCTGCAACCTCAACAACCTCAACAACTTCAACCACATGAACAACCTCAGAAACCTCAACAATCTCAACTACCTCATCCACCTCAACAACCTCAATTACTTCAAACACCTTAATTACCTCAATAAACCTAAAATTCTCTAATTTTTTTTACACTCTTTAGAACGAAATCGAAGCAAAATCTAGTTTTCCTAGCTCTAAAAATTAATTGTATTCAAATTGATTGTTTTGCAAACATTTCCAAAGCAAACAATTCGCTGCCGGAAATTTAAATTTCAGCAAATCGCAAGGTCGAACGACAAAAAAGATCAATCGACGAACCAGAGTTTTTTATCAATTTCCTCCTCCGGGTTGTGTTAATTTATTTTCCAATTAATTTTCCGACCTGGCGCAGGAACTTCCCTCCCCCACTTTGCTTTGCATCGCGAAACGCGATAGTTTCAATATTGATAAATTGAATTTACACTGAAACTTGCAGCAACTGAGTGCCACCGATAATTGCATATGTAAATCGACTGTCGTGCACACACACCCTCTCACGTGCTGCTCGCGATGATATAGTGGGCAAACAAAAGTTTTTGAGTGCGGGAAAAATAAAATAAAATCCAGCCCAAACATCCTCCCCCTACCGCTTTTTGCGTGAGCAGATTGTTATTTTTTCAATTGTTAATTTTATGCTCCCCCGGATCCTAGGAATCACTCGTATTTGCCGAGTGGAGTTTCGACCGTGAAACAATAACAACCAAACCGCACACACAAAACAATAACAAACCCTAGTGTTTTTCACCAGTCTGGCCGCGTTTTGGCTTTTCAGGCTCACATAAAGTTACATTCAGTTGTAATTAAACAGTTTAATTTCGAATTGATCAAGAAATTTAACCGCGAAAAACTGTGTATCAAAAAATACTCACCACGGCAACTCCGAATTCACCACAATTTAAGCATGACAGATGTCAAAAAAATCAACAGATTTTGTTTGTTTTTAATGTTATAATTGGAGTCTTATCCAATTTGTACTTTCTAAATTACAAAAATAAGGCAACTGAGTGTCCCTCACACAAAAGTTCACCGAAATGAAAATAATTCACAATGAAAATAAACCATTAGACCTACCCGCGGTCCCTCCTCCTCGCGCAGGAAAATGGTGGAAACATTTTTCGGCCCCCAACCTTCCTTTTCCCTCAACTCTTGAGGAAAGCGATGTCGTTTCGGGTTGCAGCGGTGATGGTTTTCCCGGAAGGACCCCGCGGGTGGAGGTCCAGCAGACCCTTTGGTGGTGGATATAATTCAATTTATGGTGTTTATGATTCGTGTAACCGAAACGACCGCGATTTAATTGAATTGCAAAGGTGGACGGCGGAATGTTCCGGTTTTTGGAGCTGTGCGAAGGATTTACTTTGAGTTACAGAAATGTGGAATTAATTGGTTAGAATAAATGAGCAATCGTCACTGTTGTGGTGAATCGGCGGAGTTTTGTCGATCGGAAACAAACGAAATTTGTTTTGTGTTTTTTATTACCACGTTTTCGTTGTTATAATACCTCAATTTATGCTGAACTTTTAAAATTATACATAAAAGAATGTTAATTTACAATTTATTTGAAGTACCGGTACAATTTTTTTTCTGGAGCAATAATTCTGAAAATTGTCTGAAGTAGTATTACCAAAACCACAACAATCTAAATTGCGATGTATTAATTTGAAAAGGCTCTTTTCCTAATTGTGGTAAAATTCAGAGCTATACAATTTGGTCACTCCGGTCAATCTAATGCTGGGAAATGTTTAATTGAACGATTTCAAAAATTGTCTTAATTTTCATTACTTTTTACAGTTTTTTGAAAACGATTTAAGGTGTTTTTTTAAATTTATTGTTGGCCTGAATAATCAGAGGGCAAAAAAATATTTTGTCGACAATATTCAAAATTTTAATGAAACTTAATGTTTAATCAACTGAAAACCAGTTATTTTTTTTTTAAATCCTTTTAAAATTCTTTTAAAATTCTTTCATAATTCTTTTAAAATTCTTTTAAAATTCTTTTAAAATTCTTTTAAAATTCTTTTAAAATTCTTTTGAAATTCTTTTAAAATTCTTTTAAAATTCTTTTGAAATTCTTTTAAAATTCTTTTAAAATTCTTTTTAAAAAAATTTAAATTTTTTAATTTTTTTTTACAAATTCTTTAAAAACTTTTTAATATTCTATTAAAAGTTCTTTAAAATTCTATTAAAAATTCTTTAAATTTTTTTTAAATTCTCTTAAAATTCTTTTTTGCAATTCCGCTGTGAAACTGTCAACTTTTCCTGTCCTTCTGGAGAAACGAAACGGCCTACTTTTCCGTACCAAAAATAACTGAATGGTAAATGAATACCTTTCAATAACAGTGCTGAAAAGTTTTGAATGGGTTTTGAAAAGTTGAACTTTTAAGCACTAGTATCGAAAAGTAACATTTTTCAATATTGTTTTGTTTAGAACGATGAATTTACTAAACACATGAATGTTTGACATAAAATCCCATTAAATAAGAGTTTTTCGGCATTGCAAAAAATGTTGTAAGCAACTCGTTGCAAAACTTGATTTTTTCAGCACTCGTCGTATTTATCCAACTCGGTAAACCTCGTTGGATAAATGTACAACTCGTGCTGAAAAAATCTTCTTTTTGCAATTTGTTGCATAAACTACTATTACATTTTTTTTAAATTCTTTTAAAATCCTTTTAAAATTCTTTTAAAATTCTTTTAAAATTCTTTTAAAATTCTTTTAAAATTCTTTTAAAATGCTTTAAAAATTCTTTTAAAATTCTTTTAAATTTTTTTTAAAATTCTTTTAAAATTCTTTTAAAATTCTTTTAAAATTCTTTCAAAATTCTTTTATAATTCTTTTAAAATTCTTTTAAAATTCTTTTAAAATTCTTTTAAAATTCTTTTAAAATTCTTTTAAAATTCTTTTATAATTCTTTGAAAATTCTTTTAAAATTCTTTTAATTTTTTTTTAAAAGTCTTTTAAAATTCTTTTGAAAATTCCTTTTAAATTCTTTTAAAATACTTTTTAAATTCCCTAAAAAATCTTGCAAAAATGTGCAGGATGTTATGTAACAGGCATGACCAGTATGGCAATTGACATTGCAGTGTTGTATTATATGGAAATACACTAAATATTTCGATTATGCAAATTCTGTTGAATCTGTACTATTCTGAACGTTTTAAATTTTCAATGCAATCGCAACTTCTGTCCTTAACATTCATAAGCCACTTTTGCTTAGAATTTCCCTGACAAATACCTAAAACGGCACACAAAGCTCGCAACAATCTCCAACGATGAACGATATGAAATATTGATTTCACCCCCCGGGTTCAAACGTCACCGGAGCAGCAGCGAATTCGAATCCACGGAGCACGGTGGCCACCTCCTCTCGGAAAACGGCAGCCATCGGCCCCGAGGCCACCCGGCCGGACTCCCCGTATTAGGGGGGTGGGACCTTTTGTCGGATAAGCCCCACAGATCGCTCTATTGTTTTTGCGAACCTTAAGTCGACTTATGTCGACTCCCTCTGCCGTCCGCAAGAAAGGTCAAAGCAGGAAAACGTTCCGCTGTGGGGAGGGGATCGACCACAGATTCCGTGTCCGGAGATTTCTCGGAAATTAAAACGAAATTGATGAATCTGAGAGGTGACCTTTTCGGACCGGGACTCAACAGCGACATCATTGCAGAGTGCATAAATATGCACAAACTCCGCGTCCGCGTCACGGAGTCGATTTCAAAGAGGCTAAGCCGACGCTGGAGAGCGTGATCGATTGGAAATTCGTTTCATTTGCTCTCGTTTTGCTCGCGCGCGCCAAAAGTCGTGGATTAAGGCAAAACAAAAGAGCAACGGCGGCGGTGAATGAAAATAAATTCATCAACATAAATTGTTTCTGACATCATACTGTTGATTTTCGCTTTCGGAGGTTTTTTTTTCTCGTGTTCTCTCGTTTGAGCTCTGGTCGATCTGTCCTGTTGGACGACGGTGTTGGCACGATTTTGAGTCGTTCTGATGTTGTTGTTGTTGTTATTTTGTGGTGGACCACTTTCTAACTAGAAATTTTCGTCACGTTTTCACCCCTTGAGCCAGGGTTTTGCGGGTGGCCTTTGACGTTGAGTTGTGGAGTGCGATGGATACGATTTAGAGGCTTGAGGAAATTTATTTGTTAAATGAAGGACTTGGTTTTGACTGTGATTAATTTTAGTTAAGGGAGAGTTCTTCCGTTACGTAACGCAATATTTGACTTTTGTAGCCACAACAGGACACAACCTGTAGAAATTTACTCATAGAATTTAAACATTAACCCTTAACTCCAAAGTGCGTTACGTAATGAAGGATCACTTCCTAATCGTTGTTCAGAATTTTAATTTTTGTTTTCCAATTGACAAAAAAAAAATCTCTGATCGCGGCAAAATGCCGATGAAATATTAAGTAACCAAATATTAGCAACCATTTTTTTCTTTTTTTTTTTTTTTTTTGTTGGGTTTAGAACCACTGCGACCATTGAGTTGATCTATTGCGGTATACCCATTTTGTTATCGCAAATTTCAGGATGACACGTTACCATTTAGGGTTACGGTCATTGGCTGACACTGCGATGTACCCCAGTTTGGCAAGATTTCTAGGATGAAATCAACTACTGTGCCGGGGTTTTCTAGCCAGACATCATTTGGACTTATTATGCCCTTATTGAAGATCCGTCTTCTTTTTGCAGAAACAGCGCTGCATTCGCAAATCAAATGTTTTGATGTTTCAGTCTCACAGTTACAAATCCGACAGATATCAATTGGACTGAGCCCAATTTTTTTCAGGTGATATCTAGACGGACAGTGTCCTGTTATGAGACCGATGTATATTCTGAGATATTTTTATTCATATTCATGAGTTGAGCGAATTTTTGTTTGGAGGGGACGATAAACATTTTCGACTGACGCATATCGTGTGCTTTCACCCAGTTCAACTGAATCAACTTTTTCTCCAATTGTGTGAATTCCATATTAAGTGTGCTTTTCGAGACTCCGCAGAATGGTTCTGGGCCTATGAAATGCCCGTCCGAACCTCGTCTTGCTAAAAGGTCTGCTATTTCATTACCATCTATTCCTCGGTGACCCGGGACCCAGTACAGATGTACCCGGTTTCTGGATGCTAATTGTTTCAAAAGTGTTCTACATTCCCAAACAAGCCTGGACTGGCATGTTGGCGATTTTAATGCATTCAAGGCAGCTTGACTGTCTGAGAAGATACATATTTTTGCAAATCTGTAATTTCGTTTTAAACAGATTGCTGTACATTCCACAATAGCGTATATTTCCGCTAAAAATACTGTTGTCCATTGTCCCATAGGTATTGAAATATTCAGTCCAGGACCAGTTATTCCAGCACCCGTTTTGTTTCCCATTTTAGATCCATCGGTGTAAAATATGATCGATCCTGGAGGAATAGTTGGCCCTCCTGACTCCCACTCTAGGCGATTTGTTTCAACTACTTTGAACGGTACGTCTAGGTCCAACTTACTCTCCATCCAGTCTGTAATCTCGAATACTCCTTGGTTTATTTCCAATTCGGCTAAGATTTGCAAATGTTCAACGGAGTTGTATTCTGATATATTGTTTGTTCTTCTTAGCCTTAAAACACTCTTCGCAGCTTCCATTTGCACGAATTGATGCAGGGGAAGAATGTGAAGAGCGGCATTTAAGGCCTTTGTTGGTGTATTCCGCGATGCACCTGTAATAGATGTACTTATTAGATGCTGTAGTTTTTGTAATTTATTTTGAGCTGTCAATTGTTTTGTCTTTGGCCACCATATAAGAGCAGCGTATGTTATTCTGGGTCTTATTATTGCCGTATAGATCCAATGAATCATTCTCGGTTTTAGCCCCCATTGCTTTCCAAAGGTATTTCTGCTCACCCAAAGAGCAGCCGTTGCAACCATGCATGCGCAACTACTTTTATTGGGGGTAGTAAAAATACGAGGGTGTTCCCAAATTTACAATTTCATTTATTTATAGAGAATTAAAAAAAAATCTTTCGTTTTCAGTGTGTTTAGTTAGCCCAAATCTATCATACCTTGACGAAACTGAAGCGTTCACTGACATCAACTTAGAAAATGTCAAGTTTTGTTTTCGAATAATCTTAAGATAATCGAGGCTCCGGATAATACAGTTTGGACTGTAGTTTGCCATGTTCTATACATGCACACAAATTTCAGTCACATGAGACAATTTCACACATTTAAGCACTGCTTTGACAGGGGATGAGGCAAAAATATGGAAAATAAGTCCGTACATCAGTTATGAAATGCCACTATTCGTCGGAGCATTTTTCGACGGCTGCCATATTTTTGTTAAAAGGTAAAAAAACGTCCAATGTTTCTATCTACGATCTATCGAATATAGGTGACTGCAATTGTTCGCAAAACGAGCACGTTTCCGAGTTTGTGACCTAGCAAACAGCGAGTCTGATAGTGTTTGTGTGTGTGTCTGTAGTTTATATTTGTTTTGCATTTGGTGTACGTTTTTGTTCTGGTATGAGTGACTCTTCCCCTCTGGGGAGCAGTTTGATTTAATTAAACATGGATGTGTGGTATTGATTTTGTGTTGCTTACAATTTTAATTACATTTTGCGTTAAAAGCCAAACTCATAATTCTGAAAATGCACAGTTGTAACAGGTTTAAGAATTGTATTATTAAAAAAATAAATCCGAAAGAAACAATACAAAATAACTGTCATTTCAAACCATAATTTTAACCGCCTCTAGTTCCACAACAAGCCACGATTGGTACTGATGGCACCAGATGTCATCCCCTTACGTTAAATTTGGTTCAATCAGAATTGAGTACAATAAGCCTGTTTACACTTTTTTTTTATTTTTTTGTAAATTTCGCCTATGGCCAAAATATTCTGATTCATGTTCGTCTGTGGTCAAGCAGTACCAAACCACGTGCAACTGATTTTACACATGTTTTTATCTGGGACTCCCAAAATATTTTGGATCCCGCCTCAGCCCGCCCCGCTTGGTATGCAACATTTTTCGAGGCTCCCGGGCTGCCACGATGACCAGCAGCGGTTGTTTGCATTGTTGCTGTGGTGATGTTGGCGGTCACTCCTCCTCCTCGGATGTTGTTCCGTGGTCTAAGCGCACGTGCGGTTAGTTGCGCTACCGTCCACCAGGGTTGGCTTGTTGACACACGTGCGGCAAAAAGGGGCAAGATTTTGTGTGCTTTGTTTTCAGGGTTGGACTTTTTTTTTTGGTGGAGTACGTCAGGAAAGAAGAATGCACGGGTTGTTCAACAGCACACATGCATGACTTCTACGGAGTGGTCCTCACACCCGGGTGTGTGCTGCTGCTTCTGGGTCGTGGAAATTGTTTATGAATTTATGAAAAGTGAAAAGCGCTCGTTCGACAAAAGAAGCTGCCGCACATCCGGATGTTCCGGGGAGCCGGCGTTGGTTGGCGCATACCAGAGAGCTGAAAAAGAGGAAGTATTTCGAGCATTTTGTGTTCCCAAGTGCAGCGCCCCACCCCTGGGGTTACCCCGCCGGGGTTGGCCCCCGAGATTAAAGGCATCATGTTGTGCGGAATATAATGGAAAATAATAAAGGAAATTAAGCATATTTTCGAAATTGGTTTTCTCTCTCCCGGAGCTCTGCTCCGGCGCAGGATTGGAACTTACACAGTGAATCAGAGCTCGCAGGGTTGCACCAACCCAACCCGTTGCACACTGTCTAAACCCGGAATGGAATGTTTTCGGGGAAGTTTGGCAAGAGGTGAGAGTATTTTGCAGCTGACAAGGATCGGTTTCCAACCGAGCACATACCACATGAAAAGCCGTCGTTCTCTGATTTTCATCGGAGGTCGCTCCGCCCCCATCTCCCCGTCCGGAAGCCCACCATGGTTTCGGGAACGTACACCGAAGAAGGAATTTTCTTGCTGTTTTAGCAGTTCTTGCTCCGGAGCAGCGCACCATCGTCGTCAGGAAGTGAACCGGAGTTGTTCCGAGAAGAGGTTATTTAGAAGGCAACAGCACTCACACCAGAAATGGCCCCCGGAATCAAACGCGACGGGGTGAAACTTAATTTAGCTCGATAGATTCCTCTTCGGGATGGTTTGCGGAGAGTGGGAGTTGAGGACTCCTGCTGCCGTTTTGCGGAAAAGTGAACAGCACTTTTGTGAAAACCACACCTTGCCATGGGTTTCATTTGACGTCCTGGAACCATCCGGAACTATTCATCGAGTTTTGGTACGACTGGAAAGGGGTATTTCAGGAATCTTTGTTAATTTGAATTTCTAATTCAATTTTGTTTGAAAAGAGTTATGTGACATTTTTTTAGGTTAAAATCAAGCATAACCTAACGAGCCATAATTCTATTTCGCTAACAATCATAGCAACCCACAATAATTGCATTCACTCTCAAGATAATATCATAAAAGGTGTGCAACATCTAACCCCTCTTGGGAGGTTGACCCCCCTCCGAGTTCAATTCCTTCAACCTCTGAAGACACCCGCAGCTGTCCAGGCTGATGAGGTCTCAAATGTCACCGAGCATCCAAGCAGGCCGTTAGTCTGGACGTGCAATTTGCGGCTACACCTCATAAGCGGCAGCCCAGAAAGTCACGAATGTCATCACTTTTGTAATTTTATCTGAAAATTTTACAACCCTCGTATACATTTATTATCTTTTTACTGCTCACAAAAGGCAGGACGACGACTGGGCAATGTCTTACAAGCTGTTTCCAGCAGAGTTCCCGCAAAGGGACGACATTCCGGGGGGACACAATAAAAAGCAGAAGACGAAGAAGCCGGGTTGGCCACGGAACACAGCATCCGACATGGTCGTATTTCTTCCGTGCTTTTACCTGTGGACAAACCAAAACATATGTCCACTCTGGAAGAAAAACGGCGGCAACCCAGTAGGCTATGCATCAACTGGAAGGGGGAAAGTTCACTTTCTTGCAGGGATGTGAAAAGTCAAACATTCGATTGATTTGACTAACAATTTCACAGAAACAAAATTTCAAGTAGATTTGCCATCACTGACGTCCTCCTCACAACCTGCAGGGAATACATCTTCATCCGAAATTCGGCTTTTCGGGACGTTCCGGGGGCTTCCGGGTCCCAAGAAGCTCAACTCAGAATCGTATACCGATTTTGCATAATTTATGGCTCCAACAAGGGCAAGGGGCTGCCGGTCTTGAGGGCACTTTTATCTTTTTGCCCTTTTCGCCCTTTTTTTCTTGTCGAAATTTCTGTCCACTGGACAGTTGTCATAAGATGTGAGCTGGAAAGGTGACATTTCGGAACACTTTTGGAGCTTACGCCGCTTCGCCCAAGTGAAGGAGTCCAACGCCATGTTTGGGAAAGCGCATACGTGGAAATAAAATCAATTTATTATTGATGAAAGTTTGTGCCCTTTTTCCCAAGACGGGCGGCGGCGTGGGAGAGGAGTGGGCTTCTGCCGCAGTCGAGAGTAGTAAAGAGGAATGAATTCTTATGTACTCGAGAGCACTCGACGCCACCCCCACTGGAGAAGGGTTTGGGTGGAGCGGGGGAGGTGTCATCCCCACACCAGGCACAGTGGCGGAGCTGTCTTGACGGACATTTGGGGGTTCATGGGCGGCATAAGGGTTGAAATTTTGATCAAATTATATTTTTCGAGGAGGTGGTAAACCATTATTTTTGGATTACTTCAAGCAGTTTCCAAAACACTAAAATAACAAAAAAAAATATTCGACGTTTAAAAAAATCCTCATAGATTTATAACGAACACATTCTGTTTAAATATTTTATTTTTGTATTTTATCTGGTACCATACTTCATTTCTGGAGTTTTACCTTTCTTACTAAAGAAAGGTATAGGGTTTGCTTTTGGCTCCGACTCCAAATCAAGCTTCGTTCTCCAATCGTTTCTCGAGAAATATTCTTTCGAAAAATCTGCAAAAAATCATGGACGATCAATTTTCGACGCCCGATCGTTTGACAATGACAGAATTGGTCTATCTCCAAAATACGAATTTTGGCGTTCAATTTGCCGTAGAGCACGCGTAACGTCCCTATGTGGTTAAAAAGTGCTCAATTTTGTAGTAGGGGGTTTCTCAGAGCCCACATTATGGATTTAAGCTCTCTTGGGTGCATTTTAAAGGGGATGTGCTGAACCTGAACCAGTTCCATACCAAATTTGAATTTATCCATTTTTTAAGGGGACTCGGAGTATGTTTCACCTGATCAGGCGATTTTGAAATAAAAATTCGGTCGAAAATTGAAATATTGAAATCGATTATTTATCAAAAAAATGGCTTTTTAAAGTTCTAAATTCACCAAAATTCTCATCCATGTCGGTAATGTGGATCTTGATCTACAACTTGTGGACTAATTTTCTGTGAGGCAAAAAACCCCTAAAAAAGGTGAAAGCCATTTTACACCAAATGCCAAAACTATTCCTTTGGCACCATAGCTAATTTTTTTTCTCCATATCGTAATCTAGACCATAATCGAGGTTCTGAAACAAATTTGACCTCATTCGGATTTACCGTTCAGATTTTAGAAAATTTCCATTTTTGCCTTTCTTACTAAAGAAAGCGTTCCAGTCATTTTGTAACCACTTTAACGCTCTGGAGCAAGACGGAATTATTTTGTTTTCTCGTTAATTCTTGAAATTTTGAAAAATGAAAAAACACTCAGAGATTACGAACAATTTAGCGATATGTAGAAAGCATTACGAACATCGCAAATTGTGAACTAATTCTCTGCCTCAAAAATATTTTGTTTTGATTTTAAAAATCGAAAATGCTTCTGTGCGAGCACAGCTTACACCCGGCCATGGCAAATGGGGCAAAAACCAGCGCTTTTCAGTTATATGAAAAAAAATCATGTTGATTTTTGAATTGATTAATGAATGGACCATTCTTTATTTTGCTATTTCTTTGAAAAAAATCTTCCTTCTGTAAGAAAGGCTCTAGCTCACTCCAGGTGGGATCGAATCGGGGTTTTTTGAAAAGGTCCAATAAACCAAATTTCTAGTTTTGTTATTTGGGTGTTTTTAAAACCGCCTTGATTCAGGGGTATTAAAAAACACCCAAAAAATCAAAAACTGAAAATTTGGTTTATTGGACCTTTTCAAAAAAATACTCCAGATTTGTCGTAAAAGTTTTTGTATCATCTTTGCAGTGTTGGTATTATCGCGCTCTCGCGAGAAAATTTTCTCTCTCTCGAGTTCTCGAGCTGCCGAGAGAAACTCACCGATTGCCCGTGCTCTCCTCCGCTCGCGAACGGGCTTTCTCGCGAGCCAGAATTGCCCGTTCGCGAGAAGTTGAACGTGTTAGAAACGAACAAAAAACAACACAGCGATTGAAGTTACACCTCCATACCATCGCCTGGTTCGTATTCATAAGCCTGATAAACAAATTGCTAGCTTGGGACGAACGGCTAGCACGAGGCGCTCGCGAGCGCTCGCGGCGAGAGCGAGAACGCGAACGAAAATGCGAGTGCGAGCGAGAAGAGAAAAGAACCTACAAGTTCTCTCCCTCGTTCGCGAGCGAGAAATGCTTTCCTTCTTCTCGCTCGAATTCCAACAATGCATCTTTGGCATTTACAACAAAAAATGTGGAGGAGAAAAAGTTGTGGGCTTACCCTAAATTTTTACTTTTAAACTTAAATATAAAAAAACTCTTTAAAGTGATGTTTTTTTTTATTTCAATTTTTTGAGTAACATTCTTGAGTGCAACTGGCACCATACACACGAAAATGGATAACATGCCTGGAGTTTTTTTAAAGGTCCAATAATCAAATTTTCAGTTTTTGCTTTTTGGGTGTTTTTGAACACCCCTGACTCAAGGCGGCTTAAAAAAACACCCAAAAAGCAAAAAATGGATGTTTGGTTTATTGGACAATTAAAAAAAACTTCAGATGTCTACAAAGTTTAATTGAAATCCAATAGGGAACCAAAAAAAGTACTTGAAAAATTCCTGTACTGGCTAACCGGAGAGTAGGGTAGAGTAGTTATCAATGAGACACGGGGAACAATGATAAAATGGCTCTCACAAGTTGTAATTTCAACCAATCGGGTTCATATTTGGGGGAGAGGTGTGTCTACTGGATACACGTCTGCCATAAAAGTAACTTTGGTTATGGACGCTCCCTTGCAAAGTTATTCATAAATGTTTGATTCTGGGGTGTAAAAAGCAAATTATGGACAAAAATTACATGTCAAACAAAAACAAAAATTATGTTGTCAAACAACCATGAATCAAACATGTTTTTATGGAAATCTGCTTTTTTTGAATAATTTTGTGAATTTTCAAAACACTTTTCACGTGGATGACGAATTTTTCTTCGTTGTTTAAGAACATCAAACAAAATTTTCACAGTTTAACCTAAGGGGGTGCTTATTACCCCCTCTCCCCCTAACAAGGTTACTCAAATATTAAAGTGACTAAAAGATTTGAATGAGATGAGTATTAATTTTAGAATGTCAATGATATACTAAATCAAATGCAAAATTTAAGTTTATTCCTCAACATAAATTTTCCAATTTCTACCCCCTTGTTCCCCCTGTCACTGCCCACCCACTCAAAGCACACACACGTACAGTGCGGAAAAATCTTGCTCACGTCGTCTTCACCGAGCACCGTGTCTTATGCTTTTCGAAGAAGAAGCAGACGGGTAATAGAAACACATATTTTATTCACTCACGTGATTATTAATTTACGAATTTTGTGTTTGCTTTCGCTCCGGTCAGTGGCGATCGGCAGAAGGGCAGAAAATCGACAGCAAAGGCCGCTGACCGGAAACCCACAAGCTGGAAACTTCTTTCCTCCTGAGAGGACACACACGTGCTCAAAGGGTCAACGGTTTTCCAAGAAGGCGGACATCTTTCCGAAAGGGTTTCAATATTTTTGCTTCCCCCCCTTGCTAAAGTGGGTCAATTTTGGGGTGTGGAAATCAAAACAGAAGAGTTGGGATTTTTTCTCGGAAAAATCTTGCGATCTATCTTTCTGCGTTGTGCATTTGTTAGTAGTTTTGTGGAAATTTTAATCTCGAACCCTTTTTACTCGCAGACTCGTTCATCAAACGATTTAAGAATTTCTGCCTTGGGCAGCATCAGCAGCAGCAGAAACGGCAGCGAAGGGGGTGGAATACTTTCCGAACTATCCTTGAATTAGTTCATATTTCATCGTTTGAAAGTTTTCCATTTTTCTGCCCCTCCGGGTCTGAACTCTCTCGGACCAGACCCGGAGTCCGGAGAGAAACTTTTTTGCTTGATTGATGCTTACCATAATAAAGCATCCGCCGGGCAACTCTTTTATTTTCCTTACTGAATTTTTCCCTCCCGTTGTCCGTGCCCCGCACAATCAAAGTGTGCCGGCTGTTCTACCTGGTGGGCCCCCGTTTTACCCCACTGCTTCGAGAAAAACGGGAAAATGGGATGCTGCTGCTGCTTGGCCACAAGGAAAATTCCGCAGTTTTCATTGTTCCATAAACAAACATTAAATTAAACTATCTTCGGACAAAAGTTTTCCGCAGTTTGTTCTCTTTGCATTTTACTCTTCTACTTTCCACTGCCGAGAGGGTTGGAATGGTGAGAAAATTATGATTTATACAACGCTGCACTATTTGTGGAAAGTTTTTCCTTTTTGTCCGCACTGGAAGGAAACTTCAAGATGGAAAAGTTGCCTGGACGTTGGTTACAAACAGAGCGAGTTTGCTTGCTGTCGATCGCAGCATGCGCTTCGGCGATCATGGAGATTATCTCGGGGAGTTGCAACCTCATCTAAGTAAGCGATTATGATGCAAAGTTAGGAAGTGTGTTTTTCATGGTAGTGAAGGCTATACAAATTTGAATGTGGACTCTTGTTTTGGGATTCAAGTACTGTTTGGCATTTTTTCATCTTTTCCACAGTTTTTTTTATCAGCTAGTATTGCTTTCAATCACACCCAAGTAACATTTTAGGCTTTATCAAAGCTGCTACAACCGCTATTAAACCTATCACCCAAAACCAACATTAAAACTACATAGTCGTAACAAACTCCCCAGAACCTCGATAAACCCCATTTAAAACCCAAAATGACCTCCGCAAAAGGTTGTTACGGACTATTTATATAACCCAGATAGAAGCTCAAGGCTTTACAACTGAATCTCAACAACCTCCTTAAAACCTTGATAAAACCTTTGTCAAAACCTTGTTAGGAGTTAGGGACATTTTATACGTCTTCATGCGTCTTATGACCAACAGATTTCATTCTGGCAAAATATAAGTCTTCGTCTTGCCAAATGAAATAATGGAGATAATTGTTAAAAATTGTGATGATGATATGATAGATATTGAAGGTAATAACTATAATTTCCTCGCAATTGGTGGTTCAAATTCAGCTGCAGTTGGAATTTTATCGATAAATGTGGGGGAGATAGAGCCAAAAAAACCAACTCGCTTCATCAACAATATTTCTTCTGCAATCACAGTTTTTAATGAAATTTCTTTTATTCGCATTTTTTCGCAAAAAATGTTTAAATTAATTTTGAACTTCTAACGATATCAGAAATTTATCATAATTGTGTGTTTTCATCGAATATTTATCGAATTTATGCTTTTTTCAATTTTTTCTGCCAATATGGCGGTCAATCATATTCAATCAGACCACGCGTTTAGCGCCATACTTAAGCATTGCTATTTGGCTGCGTTAAATGCTCTTTTAGGAGCTTATGGTTTTAAGTGAGCTTTGGTCGGGTTGGCAGCACTGGTTCCAGCTAGTCGACCGTCGCGGGTGCTCCGAGATTTTTAGTAAATTTTCGTGTATTTTGCCATTCTGTAGTGCTGGAGATGTTGTGAAGATATAGTTAGTGACGCGCATTCCTCGATAGAAGTGTTTTCCAGATATGTTTTGCTGTTTTAAAAGGCATTCCATGCATTTTTGCTTTTGCAGCATGTGTTGTTTGTTTTTATTTTCGCGTAGCTTTTTCGCTACGTTTCGTTTCCACCGTTCCTTCGAGTTGGCAATCAAGTTATCTACGTGCGCATGTATTGCGTGTACGTATACGAAAAAGATTGAGGTTAAATTTTGTACCCACCAGCAAAACAAATGGTGTGCTAGTGTGCGTGAGAGCAGGCTTAGATAACTCTATTTGACAACAAGTCAATGAAAGCTTCTGCTCTGTTTGCTTTGAGTGAGCTTTTGTGCAGTGGTGTCAGATCGATTTAGTGAGTTCATTTGGCTTGAAAAGGTGAAATCAGTGAGTAAGCAGCAGAGTGAAGTTTGATGAATGTGCGACATGCTCCATTCAGGCTATTTGAGTGTATTGAAAATTATATTAAGGAAGAACCGATGCAGTTTGGAAAAATATAGTGATAAAGAAGAAGAAAAGAAAGTTTCGCACTACCAGGGGTACTGAAAATAGGTGAAGCTCTTTTTGGTATCGAGAAATTAAAAGTGAGAGTGTGTGCGTGCAACATGGAGTTAAACTTTTCAAAGTGTCATGGTAACCTTCACAGCAACTTCATAGAAAGTTTAACTCCATGTTGCACACACTCTCACTTTTAATTTCTCGATACGTTGGTTCAAGTTTTGATGCTACGGTGCATCAGTGCTTTCGCATTGGTGCAAGGAGGAGCACCCGAGAGCTGTAGGCGGCGGTGCTGACGCGGTTCCGGTCGACGGGAGCATGACTTGCTGAGGTTGGAGAGAGAAGTTTTTGCTCTCTCGAGCGAGCTTTGCGGCGTGTTCGTGGATGCCAAATCATTGATGTGGAAATCTGCATCAATGAGGAAAAAGTCTGCAAATGCCTTGGAAGCCGTATTTGCAGACTCAGCTGTATTAACATTATTCCTGGTGAGTTTGTTCCATTTAAAGCTCAGTGTGTGTGGATGTGAATGACTGTATGTGTGTATGGAAGTGTGAGAAAAGAGAGCAAAATGGAACTTTTGTGGTTATCTAAATCCTAATGCTAATGTTCTTCTTCATCATTTTCTTCTTTTCTTATTACTATAAACTTTTAATTGTATTCCATACGAAGTTAGGGAGCGTTCTTTTATTACGTAACGCAGTAACGGGGGGTAGTGGGGTGTCAGTGTCTGTTACGAAATGTTACGAAAATTGGGTAGGTGAGAGTGATGAAAAATGCTGTTACGTAACGCAAAATTTTCATATAAGTACTCATAAAAATCTGCAAAAAGACCTTTCGTTACGCGTTACAGGGGGTAGGGGGATCGCTCATCTGTTACGATTTGTTACGATGGGGGAGGGGGTCAAAAATACTAAATTTTGCGTTACGTAACAAAAGAACTCCGGTAATGCTTGCTTATACTTGGCTAAGGGAGCGTTCTTTTATTACGTAACGCAGTTGGGGAGAGGGGGGGTCGGAGGTCGTGTTACGCTCCATACAAAAATTCTAAAATTTGTATGGAAATTTTGTTACGAGGGGGGGGGGGTCTAAAAAAACGATTTTTGGCGTTACGTAATAAAATAACGCGCCCTAACCATCCCAATTTGTTACGCCACTCTTTAATTTCTATTTAACAATAATTTCTTCGCTAAAAAAATCTTCTTTTCTTTTGATTATAATTTTTCTCAAAGTTGTTTTTTAAGAAACTATCTCGTGTAGAATCGAGTCTTTGATGCTCTCCTATTTTCCTAATTTTCTTTCTCTATCAAATCTTTACCTTTGCCTACTGCCGGTTCGCGTCGCGTCCGTCGCGCTTGATTTTCGTCGTCGTCGACTTGTTTGTTGTCTCCCCTTATGTGTGCGTGCATTTTTATTTTCATTTTTTGAGTGTTCCTTTCGGGCGGTTTGCGTGATCTGAAAATTGATTCTGTGCATTCTGCCGGTTTCGCCGTGACCGTCGGGTTTGTAGAATTTGAAGTTTATTGCAGATGAAATTCGTTAAATACAGACATCTCGTCATCGCCGCGTTTTTTTTTATTAAATATCGATCGTTAAATAAAAGCTATTTTTGGTATTATAGCCGTTGTTTTCAATTATCTCTTCACGACTTCGCGATTTCAATAGATTCTCTTCCGTTATGTAGCATTTATGTCGCATCGCAGATTGTCACGATCGTACGCTTTACGTTTAATTAAATAATCAAGTATGTAGATCGCTCCAAATCACTCAATGAGATTAATATTTTACCCTCTTTTTACATATCGCTTTGGTTTTATCTTTCCACAGCCGGCTGTCTAAGATTAGACTGTTGATATAAAATTCAACGTATAAACGGGAATTGTCTCAACAGCAGCATCCGATTGCTTGCCTTGAGAATAATACATCATCCCTCCAAACAAAACATTCGATTTTGGGTCGCATCATCATCTTCTATGATGAATCCTGACCAAACACCCTATCCTACTAACAAATTTTCAGGTTCCTGGCGCTTGTGGGGTGTAAGCACAGAGTAAATCAGCTGCCCTAGTAGCAACCTGCGCTAACTAACATTCCCGTCCCTTAAATTCGAGGTCTACAAACTGACATGGCGGGCGCCGTTGGTGGCCAATGACTGTTACCTATTCGCAACTGATCTTGCTTTGGCAATCATGGTGTTTTATCTTTTCAGCGCATTCATACATGCTGTTGATAAGGGAAACACCACTAGATCGTCGAAGCCTATGATCAGTAGTGCTGAAAGGATATTACGGTTCTGTTCAGCAACGGAGGGGCAACCATGGGTGATCTCTCATGCTCATGCTCATGCTTATGGTTTTAAGTGAGCTTCCACTTGACAGCTACAACACCCTTGGTTTTAAAGAAGCATGCGATTAAACCGTTTAGCGTGGCATTGCAAGCTGGTTTTCAAACCTTTATTACAACTTTCATAAAACCTTATTGAAAGCCAGTCGGCATTTATTTTCACCAGGTTTTATGTCCCAGGCTTGAAACTTTGATAGAACCTATTAAATAAATCTTGCTCATTGGTTGCGGTGAATGCCCAAATAAAACTATTAAGCAATCAAGATGCTACCAGAAAACCTCAATAAAACTAGGTGGCGGCTAGTTGGTTTAGAAAATGTTACTTGGGCAGTCCTGGATTTTGTAAAAATCATTTTTAGTATCTTTGTAACTACGAGTTTTTTCAATGTACTTTTTGATTTGAATTCTGAAGAATTCGCATCGCTTGGAGACGGTGATTTTAGCGGATTGCAGACTGGATTTCGTCATGTATACATGATGATTTTCCAATCAAATCGGAATCTCAACACCATGACAGCTGTTCATTGTTGGTCGAAGACTGAAGTTGTTGACTTTTTCAAGGGGATAAGGGAAAATCTCCACGGGATCCCCAAATAAGTTTTGCTTGGAGTTGGGCGATTTTTGGGAAGGTTAAAAATCTAGGATACGCTCTAAGCAAGCGTTGCAAGCGAAACTTTAAAATCAAATTGTTTGCATACTGGGTCGATGAATAAAAAAATGTAAGAAGGATTTATTCTCCATAAATTAAAACCTTGTTTTTCCCATTAACTTCAATGTTTTTCCAACACAACAGTTAGTTTAAAGAGCAACCGCTTTTATGCTCCTTTAAACCTAATTGTCACATGACCTAATTCACTTCCCTCAAATCGCTGTATCATCCCAAGTTTACTCACTTAATTTGTCCCGCTTTCCCCACGGCAAACTCCTCGAAGCTAAATGAAGTTATTTCCCGCCGCCTACTACGACTAAGACACCCTTCCTCCCAGCCTGCTACGACCATATCAGATTGCTAAACTTTCGATCCATCAAAGGAATCAACGTTGGTCAACTCATCTCCCGTTCGTTTCTTCCACCCAAACCGCCAACCAACCCTTCCGCTCGAGGGACCCAACTTTATCGAAACATCCCCAGCAAAGTTGACGCGGGCGGCTGGGCGGAAAATAGAGTCATCGCAGTGTCGGAACTTCTTTCCGGTGGGACGACCGACGTCGAAAAAGTGGATTAGTTTAATAGCACTCTCGGTTTTTTTTATTTTTTTGCTGGAAGGTCGGCCGGCGATTTCGGAGGGTGCTTATCGAATTTGGAATTCTTTGCATGGCCTGCTGCGGACGGCGGATTCGACCAGCTGACAAAGTGATTGAAAGTTGGAACAAAGTTGGTCCAGCCAGAGCGTGGCTTGCTCCGTTGGCAGTAAATTTTGGTCTTAATTGAGTCGGGGTTTTTTCTTCGTGTGGGGTGGGGCCTTTTGAAGGAGTTTCCACTTGGACGAAACTTTAAGACGTCTGGTAAATAAATAATTTGTTTGATTTGCGCTACCTTTAACCCGCTCCCGGGGCTGGCCGTGCCCAGCACACTGGAAAATCATTATAAATTAATTAATTTGTGCAGCGTGGCTCCGACTTTAATTCAATTTATTATTTACTTTCCATATCAAGTTTTTAATTAAATTTACAGCATTCGGATGCCGGGGTCTGACGTGCGTCAGGAACGAATTCTGACACTCTCGAGTTGCTCGACTCCTCCTCCCCCGGTGGCGTGACGATGTCTGATCTTGCCAGGCACACTCTCCAAGGAGCAACAACAACAACGGTTGTAGGTAATATTCAAGAAATGCTAATCCAATACGAAGCCAACTCAACACAGCTGGTGAAGTAACGCTCGAGAAGAGACACCCGGCCACGTTCCTCCCGAAGCTCGAAACTATTTCTTCAGAAGATTCCGAGACTTTCCCACTCCCCCTCAAAAAGCGCTGAGCTTACGTTTCTCTCGCCAAGCTTTAAATTAAATTAAATTTATGGTGCGGCACATAAATATAAATTTTAAAATGTGTGTGTGTGTGCCTGTGTTGCCTTCACCGTACAACTGACATCGAAAATATGAAATTCTTGGAATACGCATCGCTTGCACTTTTCCCATGACTCCCATGTCTGCACACTTCTTGGAGTTCAGCAGGTACCAACCAGCCATCATCATACCAGAAAGTGCATCTTTAGCTGACCTCACCGTTACTGACTCTACTCCAGCAGAGTGTGGTTCATGAACGCAAACGATGGCTTCCCAGGGAATCGAATGATCTTGAGCTCGCAGAGAGCGATGTGTAATTATACATTTTATATTGCCGAACACCGAACGGACTTGACGAAGAGAGGTCGTTAACGGATACTGACCGACCATGGAGGACGGGGCACTCTTGAGCTTGAGATGCTGCGGAACTTCTTGAGAAAGATGCAGAGGTGGGTTGACTGTAAACAGGGTTTTACTACAAGTTGCAATATGCTTGGAATGCAGACTGCAAAAAGGTAAAGTGAGTTTCAATTTATTTTGAACTCCAGTTGTTGAATCATGTCTCAAACATTTTTTAAGCTCTTTGCTCAAAACTTTTCAAAGCATATAATCACAATTGCCTACCACATCGATTTTAAATGCGAGTCATATCTTTAAAGACATAATACATCATTTGTGTTAGACAAAGCTTATGAAAGTGTACATTATTCCCAGAATATTGTGAAGCACATGTTTCACCTTCAGATTACATTTTCCATCTTAATCTCACATACTGAATACCCCTTCCCCCTCACGTGACTAATCCGCCTGGAACAACCCCTCACTCCAGCATGAGAAGAGAAAATATTTTCGAACAGCATCATAATTGCAAAACAAATTGCATCACGCTGTGCGAAGCCATTCATGTTGTTGTCCGGGGCAGTAGCAATATCTTGTCACATGGATCCGATCCGGACACTCTTACGTGCTTGCGGGGATGATGTTTGGGCTGGAAGCTTTTCCAGCCGGATAGGCTGGAAATCTTGGGATTTTCCTGTCTGATGGAAAGAGAGTGGATTTATTGAGGCTTTTTTTTCGTTGCGAAGTTTTCTGGTCACACTCCAAGAGCTGAGTCGAGCGAAAATAACATTGTTGTTGGAAAACTCTTGAGACTGTTTTCGTTCGATGTTTTCCTGTTGAATAACCAGACTCAGTAATTGGATGCAAAAAGAAAGGGAGCCAAGAAGTTTGCAATAAGACGTTTCGTAATGTTGAAGAGTCGATGAGCGACCAGACGTGCATTAGCTTTCAAGAGCAAGTGTCATTATTGGGATGTTCTATTGAGTGCTAATGCACGTCTGGTTGTATTTTATATGATTCAAGTTATTGCAATTTGAGCTCGCAAGCTCACGAGCTAAAAATGTTTAGAGTAGGATCTGCAACTAAGCCAGCTTTCAAAACTCAATCAATCATCGAGCTTTTTTTGCGGATGACTTCGCTCATAACCTGACCTGCATCTTCAAACTCAAATCAGTCTACTTCCCGGCTTCCTAGAATCCCCGACAAAGTACTTACCCACCCTCCTACGCCCAGTTTTGCGTATCAACCTTTGTCCAGCCAACTCTCTCTAGCTCGCAAGAAAAGCCAAAGTAATTACAGTTTGAAACCCGGCCCACAAATCATTGCTCACCGTCACCGCCAGACCACCGGAATGGACCTTCGGGTCAGCACTTTTCTCCAACTTGGCTGCAAGAAGTTTTCCGGGAAATTTCTGCCGATGACGTCCGTTCGCCAGACCTGTTGCTAATGAGTCAAGACTTATAGATTTCCCTCCTCTCTCTCTTCCCCACTCTCTAATTACAGAAAAATGCAAAAATCCATTAGGCATGGAGTCCGGTGCGATCAACGATTCGCAGATAACGGCCAGCTCGGCGCACGACATCGGCAACGTCGGACCTCAGCACGCCCGGTAAGTTGATGAACTCTTAATCCCCGTCTCCAGCGCATAATTCCTAGCTGGATCTTCCGCGGTTGCACCGCGCTTTTCCGGTTCATTTTTCAATCCTCTCGAGAACGGATCCGAGCAAGCTGCTCGGAAGGTGTCGAAGCAACCTTTCCTTTTCCCGCCTCTTTGTTGAAAGAAACCCTAGACTACTCGGATGTGGTCGGGTTGCTGCGGGATAACAAATCCACATTATCCTCATCAGGATAACAAATTGCTCTCATTTAGAGTGAAAAATCACTCCGTATAGGTGGTACCTGCTAGAAGGTGCTGCAGCGCAGAGTTTTCAAACGCCTGCTGCGCTTTTGTGCGCTTTTCCTCCTCGCTTTGGCAGTGTGTGTTTTTGTTTCCGACACACCCAAGATTGAGAACACCGTAGGAGGCTGGTGGAGCAGGACTACATCATGGGAATTAGAGTTTTTAGCCGATTTCGTTTGGGTTATGCGGAGGAAACAACTCTGAGTAGGTTGGTTCAGAGCTCTGTTGAGTAGAACACTGTTGAGTCGTAGAAATGAAAAGAAGTACAGAATCACCCGCAAAAGGCAAACACAGATAAATAGTAACGCCATGTCTTGGCTTGAAATCTACCGTAAAAGGGTCTTTATTCGATATTTTGAGATTTTGAGCGTTTTGGCTCTTTTGAGCAATCGAACTTATCTTTAAAATCCAGCTAATCTATGTTGTACTGAAAAGCTATACTTAGCTTGGGTATCGCAATCTAGCTTTTTAGCCACTGAACCCGTTTTAGCAAAAAGTTCTGACTTATGAGCTGTCGAGCTCTACTGAGCAGTTGATCTCTCCTGATCTTTTGAACTACCCTAAGTCAATGAAAGCTATTGAGCTCTTATGAGCTTTTGAGCTCTTTAAGAGTAATGGGCTCTCATGAGCCAAGGAGCTCTTATAAGCTGACGAGTTCTTCTGAAATATTGAGCACTTTAGAGTTATTCATCTGTCCTCATGAGCTATTGTGCTCGTCTGAGCCATTGAGCTCTTTTAAGCTTGTGCTCCTAAGCTGTTGAGCTCTCCTGATCTGTTGAGCTCTCTTGAGCCAATAAGTTCTATAAGAAAATACAACTTTCTCTTTTTGCTCTTCTAAGATTTTGAGCTCTTATGAGCTGTTGAGCTCTTATAGGCTCTTAAGCTCTTATAAGGTAACGAGCTCTACAGAAATATTGAGCTCTTTAAGGTTATTCAATTCTAAGGAGTTTTTGAGCTCTCTAGAGCCATTGGGCTCTTTTGAGCTGTTGAGCTGTTGAGCTCTCTTGAGCTTGAGCTTGCTTTATTTTATAAAATACATCTTTTGCTGCTGAGCTTTTCAGCTTTTATGAGCTATTGGGCTCTCGTAGGTTTTTAAGCTCTTGTGAGCTAACGGGCTATCCAAAAATATTGAGCTCTTTAGAGTTATTCAGTTCTGACGAGTTATTTAGCTCTCCCGAGGCATTGAGCTCTTTTGAGCTATTGCGCTAATCTGTTGATCTTGTAAGCTCTCCTGAGCCAATGATTTCTTCTAGAAAAAAAATTCAATTGGCTTATCTAAGCTTTATAGCTCTTAAGAGCGCCTAAGAACTCTAATGAGCTCCTAAGCGCTCTTGTGAGCTATTATAGGTTTTTAAGTTATTAGGCCGTTGCAAATATTGTTCAAAGTTTATGTCGCCCCCCTTTCAAAATCGGTTCGAAAAATCAGGGGGCAAAAATTTTTTTTCAAGAAACTTCAAAATTTTAATGGAAATAGAAGTCTGACCAACTGAAAACAATAAGAAATGCATTTTCCAGCGTTTAAATTCATATTTGGATCGATCAAAAAACAATTCTCTTTAATACTTTGATATCTTTAAAACTAACGATTGCAAAACAACTGAGCAGGTGTAAAATGCACTTTAAAATACTTTTTGCATTACAATGTTGCAATAATGGCTTTTAATTTCAATTTTTATTTTTTTTGTCTCCCCCCCCCCCCCCTCGACACCGACCAAATCGAGAGACATAAACTTCAAAAAATATTTGCAACGGCCTTATAAGCTAACGAGCTATTGAGAAGTCCTGCTCTTCTAGAATATACATCTGTCTCAGTTTGCTCATTTAAGCTTTGGAGCTCTTAAGAGCTCTTGCGATCTCCTATGAGCTATTGGGCTTTTGTCAGCTTTAAGCTCTTGTAAGCTCCAAAAAAATGAGCTCTTCAGAGTTATTCAGTACTTACGAGCAATTGAGCTCTCCTGAGCTATTGAGCGCTCTTAGTCTTTTGAGCTTCACTGATTTTTGAGCTCCCCTGATCTTTTGAGCTCTCCTGAACTATTAATTAAGCTTCTTTAAGTTTCCAAGCTGTTGTGAGCTGACGAGCTCAATCACGGTCTTTTTCCAAATATCGAGCTCTTTAATGCTACCACGAAGATCTCATGAACTACACCTAAAATTCAGAGTCGAGATAATCGTTCTCTCAAAATTTATTGAGGGCTCAGTGCCAAAATCGATAGAATAATGGTACCAACTCACACCATCATAACAAATGAGTTCATTCGTTAGTTGAATCAATAAATCTCCAACAAGTGTCATACATCGACTTCTGACTTCTCCTTGGTCACCAAGCTGTGGTGGCCGAGGCTGCTAAGTCATTGGATTGGTTTATCAATGGTCTCTGGTTCGATTCCCGTTGTAGACACTTTTGGTTTTTTGTTTGACGGATGATTTTTTTTTTTTGCAAATGAACCTCAAGAGAATAGTTCTATCGCCCATCTCGAGCTGTGTTCTCTGCGTCCGTGAATGGTACCACTATTCTCTCGACTCGAGACCATCATTCTCTCGGACTAGCGCTGCCAGTTTTGGGTGTATTCTGCTTTTTTTTAGTTATTGAGCTATTATGGGCTGATTGATTTTTTTTAGAAATTGAATAATTTAGCTGATCTAGGCGATCGAACTTTACAAACTATCGAGCCTCCCTGAACTGTTTAGGTCTCCTATCCAAAGACTTTTTCAAAATAAAACGTTAAGTTTCTTTGAGGTTTATAACTTTTTATTTTTGGGAAACTTGAGTTCTAGAGTTAATGCTATTGAGCTCAATCTTAATCTTTTGATCTTTTTGAACTTACCGGTTCTTACGAACAGTCAAGCTCCAACGAGCTATTGAGCTCTTTTGAGCTATGTAGCTCTCCGAAGTTGATGATCTCTTTTGAGCCGTTTGGCTATTTTAACTACTGAAATCATCTGAATTTTCGGACTCTTTTATGCTATCGAGTGGTTATCTAGTTATCAAGCTCTACTAAATTGTAATATTTTTGCTAAGAGCAAAATGTTGAAGGCCTTAGAATAAGCTGTAAACAAAATATGATAAACTTCTAAAATTTTAGTAGCGTTATTTTGTTTGTGTTATTGGTGATATGGAATGATAAAACTAAATAAAGTTATATTAGGTTCAGTTACCCAAGCTGAAAAGAATCATCAGCTACCTTCCTCGCAAAATGACATAAGGAATCACAAGCATAGAGAACAAACACCAGACAAAAAAAGGAAAGAGGGATGAACAGAAAAGAAAACTTATAAAAGCGAAAATCACACACCAACTCACACCTTCCCCCCCTCGCCAAGATTTCCACCGCCCTTAGTCCTGGCAACAATGGGGAGAAAATTATTTTCCATTTTCGCAAATGAGTAAGAAAACGACGTCTCCTGGTGATTTTTCCAACTTTCCACCACCACAAAACTCGACGACGACGTCATGCCTGCCTGCCGACGTTCCAAAAGGACTACAAAACGAATGGTGTTTTTTTTTCTTCGTTCTTTCAAAAGCTGAAAGAATTTCCCGCCCAAACGAAAACCGTGGTGTGAGTGTGTTGAAAATATTTTTCACAACCCTTCTCCCCTCCCCCCCCCCATGCTGACATTGAGTCAAAAGACGAGCGGGCTCGAGGAACAAGGAAAAACTTTACTTTCAAGTTCGCGAGAGCGCATCGCAACAGGCTGCGAAATGGTACCAGAACCTCCGCTCACATTCAGCAAATACAAATACCGGCAGCAGCCTGCGAGAACAACGAGTTTCGGAACAGCGAAATCCTTTTTCACCTCGCAGCAAGCCGTGAAATGGGAGCGCCTGAAGGAAAACTGTGAGGTGCGAAGAGGAGGATTTTGCAATGTTGGATTCGTATTGGGATTTTTTTTTTTCCAATTTCATTGTGAATTAAAATTTATATTTTTTATAAAATTATGGTAATGCATCGAGTGGCTTTTGTTTTTAATGTTATGACAAGCAAAGACAGGATAATAAATTTATTTTCGAAGTGAGACATGATGACAAAAAAAGAAACACTACCAATGTTGAACTGTTGTAATTTGTCGAACCAAAAAAGATTATCACAAACACTCTTCACATTGCCCAGTTCAGAACCTTAAACCAACAGTCATGGAAAAATCGAAGACCAGTTCCAATATCGTCACCAAGGATTCCATTTGGTTTCCATGGAAAAGCCTTGTTTTTCTCCAACTTCCGCTAGGGTGGTCCTTTTTCCAAACAATAAATTTAAAGAAAATCATCTTAATGTGTAAAATGTAACTGAATCAACTTCAAATTCCACAAAACAAGAACCACCCCCGGAGATGGCATTCGATTTGATCCTGTTGCAGCAAACTTCCGCCAGGCCGAGCAGAATCGAACGAGCCGAGCACGAAAAAAGAATAATATTTGGATACCCGGTCGTCGGAACATGGTTGGAACTCGACGACGGTTGGTTTGCCTTCCACTTCCGGCGAGTCATCGTGGCGTGTTCCGACGATCGATGGTTTTGCAAATGTGGCGGTGGCGGAAAATCGACCAGTGTTTTCTGGAAGAGAAAAATTGATTCCAACGAAATTTTCTACTTTGATTCACTCTAGTGTGCAAGTCATTGAGGGAGAGATTGCAGAAATGATTTATTTTTGGTCGGTTAAGACCTAAACTAACCTCAAAATTGAAAATCAAAAATGGAACGATTTCTCCCTTCAGTCGAAACAGAAAACATGAGAGTTCTGCTGTAAGTGGCGCAGAACTTTTGCTGTACTTTCCCCTCAAGTTGAAATGTAAGCATTATTGTTGCAAACAGATTTCTATGAATTCAGGTGCAAAATTTTGCTTTCCCAACTCAACGTCGAGTGTGCAAATCTCCTTGAGACGAAAGTTTAACCAACCTGCTTAGAGTTTTCTTGCTCAGGGTAATTGAAATTGATTGAATGTTGAAGTTTGAAGGTCGTCAAGTAGGCCAGGAAAGTGAGCTAGATTTACCTAACAAGGTGATTCAAAGTTTGAGCTGCACTACAGTCTGCAACCTCTCTCATAGCCTACTATGGCAATCTTTCAGCTAAATTGTTGCTTTTCACAAGCACACTTTTCCCGAACCCGTGGAAAAAGGTCAAACATTCATCACTTTGTCGCAAGTGCGCACACACAGCCCATGGAGTGTAAAATTTCACAGCCACCAGAGCCTCTCGAATGTACTCTCAATTTCACTTAGCGTCGGTACTTGGACGATGAAAAAAAAAGCCCGCCTCGTTCCCGAAAAGTGCCCCACCAAAGAAAGGCCATTTTTCATCAGTTTTTACGGACCAACCCCGACTCTTCACGGCACCGTTCCCGGTTTTTTTTGGGCACGGGTTCATAACTCTCCCGAAATCCCTCGATCCACCGCAAGAAGAACCGAGAGCACCGTACGCTCCCAACCGCCTCCCTTTGGTGTGTCCAAGGTGTTTTCCATTGGACCTGCAACAGGACTTGTAAGCGGGCTTTGTCCGGGGATGTTTCTAACACGCTTCAGCGGAGAGGGTGGCTCTTAAGTGACCGTGTTTTTGGAAGGATTTTTGAGCTGAAGACTTCTCAAAGACTTGGAATCTTTATTATAAAGATTTTAGATTGATAAACTTGTTTTGAAATAGTTTTTTTTCAAGATGTATAAAATCTCATTAGCGTTTCGGCTACAATACGATATCACCTAAGAAAAACGCAAATGTTCAGTGCCCTTAAAGATTGATGTAGTGAATTCGTATACTGACCACATAGAAAAATTTAACACTCTTTCAATACACTCAAACCCCGGTGGTTTGACACCAACTGTTGTCAAACAAACGGGGTCACTTTTTAGTTTGACACCCCTTTTACACGGAGTTCACACATACTGCCAAACGTTTGCTTTAATAGTGTGCGTAAAGTAGTTTGACTTTGATCAACCAACGGGGAACAAACTAAAAAAGTGTCAAACGAAAAAGTGACCAGCCACCGGGGGTTGAGTGTACTAACATACGAAGGATAAATAATTACTTACTTAATCACATTTAGCAAATAATTTATGATATAAACAGTTTGTCAAAACAAAGTGGGTCGATAAAAGTCTTATTTTGACAAGATTTTAATATTAATTTTTGCAATTCAGTCGTGAAATTATTTACTATTCCTGTCATTCTCAAACGACGAAAAACCATACTTTTTTGTACAAAACTAACAGAACCGAATAGTAAAACTTTACAAAATAAATTCTCAAAAGCTTTACTTAAGGGGTTACATACATGTAAATCGGCAAAAATGGCAAGGGTTGGTATTGGCACACACGCAAACTTTTTTTAAATTAGTTTTCAGGACTTTAACATAAACATTTTTAACTATTATCAACATAAATTTGAAGACATTTGGTTGCATCATTGCCGAGATATAGCTATTTGAAGTTAGCAGTTTCAAAAAACGAGTGCCACGATATCTCAACACTGCTTTGACCAAATCGGCTCAAAATTTTTGTGAAGACTAATTAAACCGGTCCCGTGTGCATGACGAAGGCCGATATTCAAAAAGTTTATTCAAAAAAAAGATAAAAATATTTTTGTTGTTTTCATATTAAAAATCGTTTGTTTTTTATATTTGGCGTCATCTATAAAGTACGTACGCTCCTAGGGGGGGAGGGGGGGTTACCGAAGGTGTGACAAGATGTGACGAAGGGGGGAGGGGTCGTTTGGGAGATTGTGACGTCACGCTAGGTTTTTTTTATGATTGCATAATATTGCATTACACAAATGTACACAATTAAATTAAATCCTCTTTTCTTAAAATTGTTTGCTTACTATTATTTAGAAGTACCGTCATCAGGGGTGATGTTGGGTCTTACAATTTTTTGCATTTTTGTATGACCCAAACTCACCCCCCAGACCCAATTTCACCCCTGATGACGGTATCACATTATAATTTATTATATAGTCAAATTTTTTTTCAGCTGGAACTCCAATATTTTGCAAATTCTTGCTTGATAAAAATAAATGCTAAATAGGGTCTTCATAAGAAAACTGCTATAAATGGTGAACTTATTAAATACAAAGCTGTGAAAAACAGTTTTCATGATTTTTTGCCTTCCTCACTGAGGTAAGGCTATAATCCTGCTCTAAAAATGAACTTTGTAAAAAAACGTCGTAGACCCACCTTCATGTATACATATCGACTCAGAATCGAAAACTGAACAAATGTCTGTGTGTATGTGTGTGTGTATGTGTGTGTGTATGTATGTATGTGACCAACAAACTAGCTCATGTTTCTCGGCACTGGCTGAACCGATTTGACCTGAACCTGTTGCATTCGACTTGGTTTAGGGTCCCATAGATCGAGTTTTATACAGATTGAAGTTTCGATAAGTAATTCAAAAGTTATGTATATAAATGTGTTTTCACATATATCCGGATCTCACATTACTGTATGTTAACTATGTCCGGGTCCATCATCCGACCCATCGTTGGTTAGGTTATCAAAAGACCTTTCCAACGAGTCCAAAATATTGAAGATCTGGCAACCCTGTCTCGAGATATGGCCCCTTAAGTGATATTGGTGTACTTTTTGGAAGCCGGATCTCACTTAAATGTATGTAAACTATGTCCGGATCCACCATCCGACCCATCGTTGGTTAGGTTATCAAAAGACCTTTCCAACGAGTCCAAAACATTGAAGATCTGGCAACCTTTTCTCGAGATATGGCCCCTTAAGTGATATTGGTGTACTTTTTGGAAGCCGGATCTCACTTAAATGTATGTAAACTATGTCCGGATCCACCATCCGACCCATCGTTAGTTAGATTATCGAAAAACCTTTCCAACGAGTCCAAAACATTGAAGATCTGGCAACCCTGTCTCGAGATATGGCCCCTTAAGTGATATTGGTGTACTTTTTGGAAGCCGGATCACTTAAATGTATGTAAACTATGTCCGGATCCAGCATCCGAACCATCGTTGGTTAGGTTATCAAAAGACTCTTCCAACGAGTCCAAAACATTGAAGATCTGGCAACCCTGTCTCGAGATATGGCCCCTTAAGTGATATTGGTGTACTTTTTGGAAGCCGGATCTCACATTACTGTATGTTAACTATGTCCGGGTCCATCATCCGACCCATCGTTGGTTAGGTTATCAAAAGACCTTTCCAACGAGTCCAAAACATTGAAGATCTGGCAACCCTGTCTCGAGATATGGCCCCTTAAGTGATATTGGTGTACTTTTTGGAAGTCGGATCTCACTTAAATGTATGTAAACTATGTCCGGATCCAGCATCCGAACCATCGTTGGTTAGGTTATCAAAAGACCTTTCCAACGTGTCCAAAACATTGAAGATCTGGCAACCCTGTCTCGAGATATGGCCGCTTAAGTGATATTGGTGTACTTTTTGGAAGCCGGATCTCACTTAAATGTATGTAAACTATGTCCGGATCCACCATCCGACCCATCGTTAGTTAGGTTATCGAAAAAACTTTCCAACGAGTCCAAAACATTGAAGATCTGGCAACCCTGTCTCGAGATATGGCCCATTAAGTGATATTGGTGTACTTTTTGGAAGCCGGATCTCACTTAAATGTATGTAAACTATGTCCGGATCCAGCATCCGAACCATCGTTGGTTAGGTTATCAAAAGACCTTTCCAACGAGTCCAAAACATTGAAGATCTGGCAACCCTGTCTCGAGATATGGCCCCTTAAGTGATATTGGTGTACTTTTTGGAAGCCGGATCTCACTTAAATGTATGTAAACTATGTCCGGATCCAGCATCCGAACCATCGTTGGTTAGGTTATCAAAAGACCTTTCCAACGAGTCCAAAACATTGAAGATCTGGCAACCCTGTCTCGAGATATGGCCCCTTAAGTGATATTGGTGTACTTTTTGGAAGCCGGATCTCACTTAAATGTATGTAAACTATGTCCGGATCCACCATCCGACCCATCGTTAGTTAGGTTATCGAAAAACCTTTCCAACGAGTCCAAAACATTGAAGATCTGGCAACCCTGTCTTGAGATATGGTGTACTTTTTATTCCGGATCTAATGAAATTTGTGTACAGCCAGTGTTGGTAATGAGTGAGGAAGGCTCCAACCACATAGGTGGATTAAGTAAGTTTTAATACTTGAATATACCAGGTCTTCTTATTTTTATAAGATACAAAAGTGCTTTTTGTATTTCGCAATGATTATTCTAAAACCAACTTAATCCACCTATGTGGTTGATGCCATCCTCACTTTTTACCAACAATGAGTAATATGAGTGGTTCGGACACATATTTCAGCTATTCTTTTTTATGTCCAGAAAAATAAGTACACAGATATAACTTAATCTGTCATAACTCGAGACAGGGTTGCCAGATTTTCAATTATGAGGACTCGTTGGAAAGGTCTTTTGATTATCTAACCAATGATGGGTCGGATGATGGTTCCGGACATCGTTTACATACATTTAAGTGAGATTCGGCTTCAAAAAAGTACATAAATATCACTTAAGTGATCATAACTTGAGACAGGGTTGACAGATTTTCAATTATGTGGACTCATTGGAAAGGTCTCTTGATTACCTAACCAACGATGGGGCGGATGATGGTTCGGGACATCGTTTACATACATTTAAGTGAGATCCGGCTTCAAAAAAGTACATAAATATCACTTAAATGGTCATAACTCGAGACAGGGTAGCCAGATCTTCAATTATGTGGACTTGTTGGAAAGGTCTCTTGGTTACCTAACCAACGATGGGTCGGATGATGGATCCGACAATCGTTTACATGCATTAAAGTGAGATCCGGCTTCAAAAAAGTGCATAAATATCACTTAAGTGGTCATAACTCGAGGCAGGGTTGCCAGATCTTCAATTATGTGGACTCGTTGGAAAGGTCTCTCGATTACCTAACTAATGATGGGTCGGATGATGGATCCGGACATCGTTTACATGCATTTAAGTGAGATCCGGCTTCAAAAAAGTACATAAATATCACTTAAGTGGTAATAACTCGAGACAGGGTTGCCAGATCTTCAATGTTGTGGACTCGTTGAAAAGGTCTCTCGATTATCTAACCAATGATGGGTCGGATGATGGATCCGGACATCGTTTACATGCATTTAAGTGAGATCCGGCTTCAAAAAAGTACATAAATATTACTTAAGTGGTCATAACTCGAGACAGGGTTGCCAGATCTTCGATGTTGTGGACTTGTTGGAAAGGTCTCTTGATTACCTAACCAACGATGGGTTGGATGATGGATCCGGACATCGTTTACATGCATATAATTGAGATCCGGATATTTGTGAAAACACATTTTTATACATAACTTTTGAACTACTTATCGAAACTTCAAACAATTCAATAGCGACGTATGGGACCCTAAACCGAGTGTGATGCGACTGACCTAAATCAGTTCAGCTAGTGCTGAGAAAACTGAGTAAGAATTTTGGTCACAGACATGCACAAAGACATTTGTTTAGTTTTCGATTCTGAGTCGATAGGTATACATGAAGGTGGGTCTACGACGTTTCTGAAAGAAGTTCATTTTCAGAGCAAGATTATAGCTTTACCTCAGGTGAGGAAGGCAAAACGTTTTTCGACTTTTTAGATAGTGCTTGTGAGTGACAATATCCTTAAATAATATTTTCGAAAAGTTCAGAAAATTTCCTAAAAATGTCGTTAAAGAAACATTGAAGATTGGACCTCTGGTTGCTGGGATACAGCGAATACAAGATTAACATTCAGGATAATTCAAGTTTTCAAACAGCCCCCGATTTTCTAATGCTAATGTCTTAGCAACTAAAGGTCCAATTTTTAATGTTAGAACATCAAAGATTTGTGTAATGTTGCATACTCTGGGTTTTTTTTTTATATTTTGAAATCAAGACTAACCTTCCAAAGTGTCATGTTTATGTTTTAAATAAACAAATTTAAAAACAGCTTAAAAAGGATTTGAAAACCTAAATTAAATCCTATAAATATCACCACGATTTGCAGCAATCAGAAAATGTGTTGTCTTTTGGTTTACAAATATCACAATATCTTGCATAAGAAATATAATTTCCAATAAGATCTTTGAATGATTAAGTTTTTTTTTTTGAATATTTCTTCATTATTCATTAACATTTGTGGCATTGACAAGCTTGAAAAACAACGTAGTTTTCATGTTGTGATTTTCTCCCTAAAACTTTTATTTAATATGTTTAGAAAAAAAAAAAACATTTCAAAATTCATGGACACCTGCGAGGACCCTTCCCTCCCCCTCCTCCATTACCCATAGTTTTTTTTTCTTTTTACATCGGACGGCTGGTAGCTTATGAAAAACGAGAGGCCATAAAAATCCGGGAGACTTTTTTTTCCGATGAAGTCCCCCCCACGCCATATCGACACAATCACCCATAGTGTGAGTGCAAGAGACGAAGAAGTAAAAAGAAAATTTCCTCCCTCTCGGTGTGGAAAACCCGGCCAAGTTTGGCTAAAATATTGCTGTAATATACGTCTTAAAGTTTGGCTTGTATTTCTGGTGAAGACTGGGAAGGGGGAATGCAAAACGTGGCCATAAAATGATGGAAGGTAACACATTCTTGACTGCAAAATGTATGAAGGGTGTTTTTTTCCCTTTGGTTCTTGGAATTGCTGTTCTTTTATGTTTTCCACAGGTAAGACGGGGAAACGGGAATAATGGTTTTATTTGAGTGAGCAAAATTCGTCTGCTGTAGAGGAGTTATCAATATTTAAAAAGGCTTGCGAAAGAGAGTCATGTAAATCGCTATTTGCCAAAGCGAAAAGGCGTTCCAAGGTGAATGAACCATTTTAGGGGGAAAGAGGGGAAAGACAATCTTCTTTTTCCACTTATCCTTGCAAGGAGGAAAGAGGGAGGAAGGTTACGTGGGTGTGGATGATAGCTCACGCAAATGGGCGGCCAAATAGCAGTGCCACGTGGCGCAGAACTCAACTTTTGAGAAGGGGTTTTGGCCAGGCCAGGTGAATTTATTGCTACTGCTTCTGTTGGCCCCCGGGCAAGTCGTTAGTGTGCCGGATTGTTTGAGCCGTATCGAAGGATTCTCGGGAAGGTAATTCGACGTTGTCATTTCATAAATTTATTGACTGTCTTTCACGAAAATATTGAGTTTGAAGTTGATTGGATTCCAACAAACTTGGCGCTAAATCAATATTGCGGGAGTGTTCAATCGTCTGTCTGTCGAGGCCACCATTACAATTGCAAATGTTGCGAAGATATATGAGTTTGTGTGAATTATACGAAGAAGTGAAGCTTTATCTATTCGTATAATCGAAATTTCGGATACTGCATACTTCGGATTATCGAGTCTGGACTGTATTTCAATTAAGGATGGTTCAAAATTTGATCATTTGAAGCAAATTGGAATACCAAACTCACATACTTTAAAGAAACAGTTAAAAAGTTAAACAAGCCCAACCAATAAAAGTTTCTCACACAATCTGCTCCAGTTTAATTGTTGCCGTGTTGGGCACACATTCCACCCACACGATCGGTCTCATTCACATTCTTTAAAAGCTGAACCCATTATTCTCCGTCACTTTGCCATCGAACCATTGCCCTGATAAGCAGCAGCAGCAGGTTCCAATGGTTTTCGCGGTCTGCGCGCTGCCAACAATGCGGTCCACAATTGGTCGGGAATTCTACCCAAATCGACGTCATTCTCGGAAATCTCGCAAGTTCAATCTTTGTGAATTGGCTCGGCGCGAACAGCGACTCCTTTCGCGTTCGGCTCCAATTATGGTGGTGACGCAAGGGGGTCGTCCTTTGACGATGCTTCCCGTCGCACAAAGGCTCCATCGACGTTCGGACCGCGCGAGTTTCATGTTGCTCCCAAAGAGTGTGGTTCCGAGGGCTCATAAAATTTTTATTGCCAGCGTTTTCTGCAGCAGCAGGATTTTTATTCTTTTTCCTTTTTTGCATGTACCAAAACCGTTTGAAACTTTGCATGCCGCATGCAACCGTTCAAGAATTTTGTGTTTGTTTTTTTCTGCTCTCGAAAAAGAAAAAAAAACAATCGGGAAAATCACATCCACTCTGGACGGTATGAAGGGGATCGCAGGGAAATATAGACATAAAAAAGTGCCATGCTCGCGATTGAGATTTCTGATCAATATGGTGCAGCACACGGCAACGTCGACGACGTTTTTTTGTTTTTGTTGAAGCAGGGAGAACGAAAAATTATTGTCGGGAGTAAAAGTTTTGATCCGTTCAACATTAATATCGGTGAATTTATTGCAAACTTTAGCTGGTGAGCACACTTGAAATTGAAAGAATGCAAGGGGTATTGGCTGCGAACACGAATGACTCAATAAAGCTTGCAATAAAGTCAGCCAGCAATTTTGAACACTTTTTTTGTGGTTTGTAATGAAACTCAGACTGTTCATTAAATCCATAATTATCGCTGAATTGTAAATCAGAGGCATTTGTTGAGATTTATTCAACATATTTAAACCAAACTATTTTAACCAAAAAAATCAACAAGTAATAAACCACTCATACCATATTGAATCTGCAAAAATTTATAACTGGCATTTGAGAATTTTTAATCAATACTAATGATTCGTAAAAAAATCAAACGACTCAAAATTTCCCATGACTGCGACAATAATCTTCGTTAATTTCGCTGTGAGCAATTCTCTACGAAATCGGTATTTTTTGTTAAATTTTAATTTTTGTTTTTTTTAATCCGACTGAAACTTTTTTGGTGCCTTCGATATGCCCAAAGAAGCCATTTTGCATCATTAGTTTGTCCATACAATTTTCCATACAAATTTGGCAGCTGTCCATTCAAAAATGAAAATGTGAAAATTCCAATATCTGTTTCTTTTGAAGGAATTTTTTGATCAATTTGGTGTCTTTGACAAAGTTGTAGGTATGGATATGGACTACACTGAAAAAAATGATACGCGGTAAAATTTTTTTTGGTGATTTTTTATTTAACTTTTTGTCACTATAACTTGATTTGCAAAAAAACACTTTTTTTTATATGTTTTAGAGGACAACTTTTCAGAAATTTCCAGATTGTGCAAAAAATCTTTTTTTTTTTTTTGAATCAATACTGAGTTTTTCAAAACATCGAAAAATTAGTCGCAAACATTTTTTAACGTCATTTTTCTATGTAAAATCAAATTTACAATCGAAAAGTACTTCAATGAAATTTTGATATAGTGCACCGTTTTCAAGTTAAATCCATTTTTAGGTGACTTTTTTGAAAATAGTCGCAATTTTTCATTTTTTTAAATTAGTGCACATGATTGCCCACCTTTGAAAAAATATTTTTGAAATGCTGAGAAAAATCTCTACATTTTGCATTTTTGAACTTTGTTGTTACGACCCTTAGTTGCTGAGATATTGCCATGCAAAGGTTGTTATAAGTCCCACCCAAACAACACATCATTTTCTAATGTCAGTACTCAGCAACTAATGGTCCGATTTTCAATGTTAAAATATGAAACATTAGTGAAATTTTCCGATCTTTTCGAAAAAAATATTTTCAAAATTTTTAAACCGAGAATAACATTTTAAAAGGGCGTAATATTGAATGTCTATCAAGTCTTGGTTTAAAAAATTTGAAAATATTTTTATTCGAATAGATCGAAAAATTTCACGAATGTTTCATATTTTAACATTGAAAATTGAACCATTAGTTGCTGAGATATCGACATTAGAAAATGATGTGTGGGACTTAGAAAACATAAATTTTCCTGTTTTTAAACCTTTGCATGGCAAAATCTCAGCAACTAAGGGTCGTATCAACAAAGTTCAAAAATGCAAAATATAGAGAATTTTCTCAGATTTTCACAAATATTTTTTTCAAAGGTGGGCAAACATGTGCACTAATTTAAAAAAATGAAAAATTGCGACTATTTTCAAAAAAGTCACCTAAAAATGGGTTTAACATGAAAACGGTGCACTTTATGAAAATTCCACTAAAGTACTTTTCGATTGCAAAGGAGAATGGGCAAATTTGTATGGGAGCTGGTCCAAGGATGTACACGAACGGGACCAACTTTTTTCGAAAGATCTCGCCGAGACATGAAAAAAAGTCTTCTGGACCAACTCTCTAAACCCCGGGGTTCAAAAGTTACTGGTTGTTGAAGTTTGAGTATTTTGGGTTAAAATGTACAAAAAATCTAATTTTTGCTATTTCTAAAATCATTCATAAAATCTCTGTTTCATTATGGATTTCAATTTTCTTGACTTCATTCGACGCGTATCACCGAAAACTATAAGTTCTGATATGTTTTAGCATGATTGAAACATGAATTCTTTTGTTTCTATCCGTTTGAACCGTTTTTGCAAGAGGCTTACCATAGAAACAAGCCGAAACTTGAAGATTTTGAAAACGAATCCTACCCAGACTGCTTCAGTGAGTATGGAAGGCTACAGCGCAATGTTGTAACAACTTATTGGGATGTTCTGAGTCATCCGAGTACTCCTTGGAGTTAAGACCGGTGAGTCTACCACCGTAACAAGCAAGATGTCGGCGGTTTTTGACCACTGATCATACCCGCATGGCTTCAGTGAGTATGGTAGACTACTATGCTAATGTGTTGGAGTGTCCTGGGTTCTCCTAGGACTCCCTGGAGTTAAGATCTGTGGGTCTATTACCGTAACAAGCAAAATGTCGACCGGTTTTGACAACGGAACATACCCGTATAGCTTCAGTGAGTGTGGTAGACTACTTTGCTAATGTGTTAGGATGTCTTGGGTCATCCAAGGGCTCCCTGGAGTTATGATCTGTAGAGCTACAGCCGTAAAAAGCAAGAGGTCGACGGTTTTTGACCCCGGAACATACCCGCATAGCTTAAGTCAGTATGGTAGACTGCTTTGTTAATATGTTGGGATGTCTTTGGTCATCCTAGGACTCCCTGAAGTTAAGATATTTGGGTCACTGTAACAAGAAAAAGGTCGACGATTTTTAACCGCGCATCATAACCGCAAAGATTCAGTGAGTATGGCAGACTGTATTGCTGTTATGTTGGTATGTTCTGAACCATTCCAGGGAGTCCTTGTAACAGCCGTAAACCTACAGATCATAGCTCTAGGGAGTCCTAGGATGACCAAAGACATCCCAACACATTAACCAAGAAGTGCACCATACTCACTGAAGCCATGCGGGTATGATCCGGGGTCAAAACCGTCGACCTCTTGCTTGTTACGGCTGTAGCTCCACAGATCATAACTCCAGGGAGTCCTTGGATGACCCAGGACATCCTAACACATTAGCAAAGTAGTCTACCACACTCACTGAAGCTATGCGGATATGCTCCGTTGTCAAAACCGGTCGACATTTTGCTTGTTACGGTAATAGACCCACAGATCTTAACTCCAGGGAGTCCTAGGAGAACCCAGGACACTCCAACACATTAGCATAGTAGTCTACCATACTCACTGAAGCCATGCGGGTATGATCAGTGGTCAAAAACCGCCGACATCTTGCTTGTTACGGTGGTAGACTCACCGGTCTTAACTCCAAGGAGTTCTCGGATGACTCAGACCATCCCAATAAGTTGTTACAACATTGTACTGAAGCCTTCCATACTCACTGAAACAATCTGGGTCGGATCCGGTTTCAAAACCTTGAAGTTTCAACTTGTTTATATGGGATGCCTCTTGGCCAAACGGTTCAAACGGATAAAAACAAGAGAAATCATGTTTCAATCATGCTAAGACATATCAGAACTCATAGTTTTTGCTGATACGCGTCGAATGAAGTCAAGAAAATTGCAATCCATAATGAAACAGAGATTTTATGAATGATTTTAGAAATAGCAAAAATAAGATTTTTTGAACATTTTTACCCAAAATTCTCATACTTCGACAGCTTGTAACTTTTGAACCCCGGGGTTTAGAGAGTTGGTCCAGAAGACTTTTTTTTATGTCTCGGCGAGATCTTTCGAAAAAAGTTCCGTTCGTGTACATCCTTGGACCAAATTCGCCCATTCTCCTTTGATTTTACATCGCAAAATGAAGTTGAAAAATTTTTGCGACCAATTTTTCGATTCTTTGAAAAAATCAGTATTGATTAAAAATTTTATAACTCACTCAAAGATTTTTTGCACAATCTGGAAATTTCTGAAAAGTTGGCATTTGATGTCTTCTAAAACATATCAAAAAATAAAAAAAATAAAAATAGTTTTTTTTGCAAATCAAGTTTTAGTGACAAAGAGGTTAAATAAAAAATCACCAATTTTTTTTATACCGTGTATCATTTTTTTCAGTGTAGTTCATACCTACCTTGTCCCATACCTACAACTTTGCCGAAGACACCAAATCGATCAAATAATTCCTTCAAAAAATACAGATTTTTGAATTTTCATGCATCATTTTTGTATGGCCAGCTGCCAAATTTTTATGGAAAATTATATGGACAAACTAATGATGCAAAATGGCTTCTTTGGGCATACCGAAGGCACCAAAAAAGTTTCAGTTGGATTCAAAAATACAAAAAAAAAATCGAATGACTGAAATCTGAGAGAACTGCTTTGTAATTTCCGAACATTACGTTCATTAAGCACAAAAATGTAACTTTCCGCCGGACAGCGGCTCATTAAACGCCAAACCACCGCCATTCGGGTAACGAACAGATTCAACATCCTGTCGCCCAATATGCTTAGATCCTTCTCGAAACCCTCCCTCTCCCTCCCGCTCTCCAACCCAGTTGACAATCAAACACAAAATTTTCCCCTAATGAGACACCTCTTCACGTGGAACATCCCCCCACTCCCCTTAACTTTCCCTCTTCCATCAACTTTTAGCCAGCAACAATCATCATGAAATTTAACGACCACTTGGCCACCCACTCTTTTGACGTCCTCCACGTGGATCGTGGGTCCTTTTTCTGCGCAAAAGGTTTTTATCATTATCATTAGCTGGCACAAACACACATACCCATTCTCAGCACCCATAAGAAGATGATGAAATTTAATGTACGCATAGACACCTCCACCCCCCCTCCCACTTTAAATGCTGTGCCATCATCCGACCGTTGAGTGGGGTCAAATTGAGCGTTTTTATTAGATTTTGAGGACAAAGTATAGCTTTAGGCGTATTGAGTGACTCATGCCTAACTTCAGGCGGTTCAAAATGTTTGGATGAAATTTCAATAAAAATCAGAAAACCACAACCCAACGGTTCAGAAATAAATCAAGTGAAACGGACGTGTCCTCCACCAACCGCCAATCCTTCATCCTTGAGGACACAAAAGCTGCTCCGGAGTCCGGAGGCCAATAAACGGCACAGGCCCGATAGACAAAGCGGAAAAAGTCTGTTTTAATGGCGGGCCCAGGATTTGAAATATTAGATATTATTAACGCGCGGAGAATGAATGCGAATGCGGGCGCGTCAAGTTGTGGCTCAACGGCGACGAGGACGAACGGAGGGACGATTTTTATTATTTTTAATTATGTTTAATAGCGGCAGCATTACGGCGATGCCTTGTGTTTTACTCCGCTGGGCGTCCTTCACCCGGAACCGTGCGGTGTTGTTGTGATGGATTACACGGTTCGGTTGGAGTGACCTAGAAGTTCAACGAGTACCCTTTAGATTACTTTCAAGGGAATTGAGTTTGAATCTGTTGGTAGATCTATTGTTCTAAATTTTATTACATATGGACTATTTTTTAGTAGTTTCATATATAATTTCAAAATAACATTACATTTTTTATCTATTTGAAATTGCAATTTTTACCCATAAATATATGTTACAACGAAAATCCGTACAGTTTCCAACCTATTAGAGGTGGGCAAAATCGCTCTTTTTTAGGAGCCGCTCATTTTCGTTCGCTCTTTAAAAAGAGCCGCTCTTTTGAACGGCTCTTTCGCTCTTTTTAAAAATTTGGATAAAAAGTTTTTTTTTAAGAATCATGTGATTTTATAAGTTATTTCACATTGGATTTTTATATATTATTTGATAAAAAAAATATTAAAACTGAAAACGAGAAGATGCCCTTGAAAACCATAGGTCTTGGTGGTCTCTATGTCAAAATTTCTACTGGAACCTAAACATTCGAGTAATTGATTGGCATCCAAACTTAAATCTAGAGAAGCTGGAAACATTGCTATTAATTTTAAAATTGCGTTTATTTCTGCAAGAATTGAGCTTATGCTGATATTTTATTTGAAGAAAATAGACTGTGACCTCTTTTCAATCCTGATTTGATCGATAAAGTCTATAAACGCTCAAGTTTAACTGGACAAAAGGATTTTTTTCCTCCAAAATCTCTAAACTATTCAGTAGATTTTTGGTAATATTTTACAACTTATGCAAATTAAAATACTCAAATTTGTAATCCGGTTATACTTTTTGGTAATATTTTACAACTTATGCAAATTGAAATACTCAAATGTGTATTCCGGTAATACTTTAATATACAATCAGTTGTACAATGACAAGTTTTTTTTTTAGTTCGTTAAGAAAATCATTTACTTTTGGGATTAATTTTTACAAGCTTTGAAATATTTGAAATTGCATTTTAAATTCTCAAAAACAAATTCAGTTCTATTTTTTTTTTGAAATTCAATAAAATATGTTTATAACAAAAATCATGCCATCTTGAAACGGTTCTTCTAAAAAACCGGAGTTTAAAAAAGAACCGCAGCTCTTTTTTTGAGAGCCACGGTTCGTTCGCTCTTTTCAGTGAACCGGCTCTTTGAGCGGTTCTCTCTGTTTTTGCCCACCTCTACAACCGATCAAGATTAAGCATATTTTTGCAGTGTTATTTATTTCTATTTTCTAGAAATTTATTCTTCAGATTTTAAACAAATCACAAAATATATGATATTCATATATTCTGAAATAAATATTTGTTGAAAATTTTTTGCATCGGCCTTACCATAATATTGTTTTAAAAATCAGTTTCTGTCAGACTTGAAAAAGTAAAAAACAGATCATGAAACAGTGAAATGTCGATTTATATGATAGTTGTAAGAAGGCTTATTGATTTTTAGGGCTTAAAATGCAATTTTCACGGGGAATTATCGGAACGTGAAAAATGATAAATAACCTTGAAATCGTATGTTGAACAATCGGACAGATTTTTAAAAACTTAAGTATGTAGTTCAGACTCGATTATCCAAAGTTTCTATTATCCGAAGCTCGATTATCCTAAGGTTTTTATAGGACTTCGGATAATCGAATTACAAAAAAATGCTTTTCGTTTTTTTCTTTTTCAAACTCGAGTTCCGCGACCCCATTTTAGTCAAAGTTGAATAGTTGATTGCCTAGTAAATAATAAAATGCATATTTTCATTATTTCATTATTTGGCCGCCACCTTAAATTTATTTATTTTAAATCACTTAAGCGTAGATAAGGGGTCATACTTGAGCTCGAAAATCAAAAATTAGACACCGAAAAAACTTTTTTCGTGATTTGATTATCCGAAGTGAAATTTTTCCGAGGCCTTCAGATAAATGAGTCTGGACTGTATATTAAACATCCAATCTAAGTGTTCCAAGCTAAGCTGAAAATTTCAAGTTCGTGCGGGGACCATCAAATCAAATTATGTTAGATTTTCAAGGTACAAAGTGCTGCTCAGACCCACATACTTTATGGATGACGCTTAATAGTCCAATCGTGACAAAAGTTCAATATGTTCGGGAAAATGCATCTATTTTCAGTTGATTGCACTTCTATTGTCACTAAAATTTCCATAGAAATTGGAAATAAATTGTTTTGTCAATGAAAATTTTTTTTTTGCATTTTTTTATTGGCGCAAAAATAATGTAATGCTTTATACATTTTAACAGCTAGATACAGTAACACAATATCAATAAGGCATTCAAACTAATTCCGGATTGCTACAGATATTTCAATAGTATGGTTCCATAATTCCAAAATATTTTAAAACGCTAAAATACACAACAAAATGAAACAACATTTGCCTCTGCCACAATCAAATTTTTCTCATTTTGGGATTATTTTTCCATTTATTTATTCATTCCTTATAAAATATTGTAACGATTCTATTTTAATGATCCAGATGCTGATCCTTTCAAGAGTTCATTAGGTAAATACCACGATTTTCAATTGGAAACTAATCAAAGTTACGCTTGAACCCTTTTTGGATAAAATATCAATAAAATTGGTCATTTTTATGCATTGATATCCGAAAATCCTTGCATTTCACGGGATATCGCGAAAAAAGTGGAATTTCACGAATTTTACGCTTTGCGCGAAATCGCGAAAATTCGCTGACCCTAGTTGTAAGGAATTTTTTTTTCTTAACTTATTTTTATAAGGTCCTTTTAGGTGCTGTGACCAGGTTGGGACCGAGGATCAGTAAAACAATATATAATAACAAAAAAAAAAAACTCCTTAAATTCCATACTTGGAGATCATGTAACTGACGAGGGTTACTTGGTCCAAGCGGGTCTTGCAGGTCTTGAACCTGCCGATGTACTCGGAGAAAATCCCCCACAGCTCAGCCGAACTGTAGAGTACCTCCCCGGCTTCCTTCTCCGTGGCTCCACCGTCTCGGGGCCACCTTGGCTGCTTCCTGCGGGACGAGGGCGATCCTTGGATTTTCCGTCCGGAACTGCGCCCGGCAACGGAGGGAACTCCGCCGGCGTAAACGCCGGAACTGCTGGACTCTGCTTCTCCGCCTTCCTTGCCGGCGGTTTCGGTTTCGACGCCTGCTGGCGCCTCCGGATGAAGTCCGCACGCTTAGGGCAGCTGCGGTCCGTGGCTCCAGAGCTCCAGAGCAGTTGGCACACTTCTTCGGCTCGAGCTTGTAAAAATCCGTGGTGTTCTTCACCACCAAAGGTGGTTGCTTTTGTTTACCTGCCGACTGGCCGGGTGGTGGAACCGCCGGGGCGTCCCCTCCTCCTGCTGGGCTGGCATTGTTGTTTTTGTTATCCGCTAGCGGGCTGAACTTGTTGTTGTTGAGCAGGGTCTTCTCAACTTTTTCTCCTTCGATGCCGATTCCAGTGACCTCGCTGGACTTCTTTCGCTTCCGATTCCCGCGGACGGGACGAAAATCTTCCTCCTCGGAGGATTCCTCCACCTCCATCTGTCAAAAACTTCCAAGCACGCGAGATGACAACACGAGCAAAACACGTCTTAACTTGTCGCTGGCTGGCGACTGAGTCAAGTTGTAAGGAAATCGTTGTGTACAATACTAATACAAAGTTTCAAAAAATCAGTTGTTTCCACTTGAAGACAGTTTTCACTTTCATTCAATGCCAATGTTGCAATAACACAAACAATAGCTAGTGCCAAAATGCAAAGTTGAAAAACTTTTGGCAAACTCTGCGACATCTTTCCATAAAATATCAGTATCAATACAGAAGGTAGCTGAGTCCCTTTCTCCTTCCAACAACAAACTTTTTTCTTACTTACAAGAAGCCATGCAAGACTCTTTTTTCCTTTTCTTCGCCAAAACATTTGAATTTTGTTTTCTTTGGCAACCGACCAAAACCCCGCTCAAACCCCTCCACCGTGCTGAATTTATTGTAATTGAAGTATAATGCTCAAACTACACTTTCACCCCAGTCTCAGTGCCTTAAAACGACTACTGGCGGGGTGGCGTTCGTAAAAACGAAGGAACTAGCCTTATTTAGTGTACTTTACATAAGCCCGTTATCCTGCCCATTAGTGCAGTGCTTTCTTCGTTGAAAAGGGAGTCCCGAAACAAGGGAACCCTGAAATGAAAAGGACATTACGAATGGGTACTTTAATCCCCTCTGCAGTGCAAAGTGGCAGTCCCCCGACAGGATTGGCCCCAGGCCAAAGGTCATCGCAATCTGGTCCCCCAGGTCGTATAAGTGAGCGACGGGGAGGGGGGTCCTCATTGATTTAATTTTATTGCTCTTATTATGCTGACTATATTTATTCAACCTTCAACCTGTGCGTGTCACACTCACCCACACACACACACTTGCTCCAACACTTTCGATTCGATTCGATCCGGAATGGCCGGGGAGGAATAATTGAGCGCGCACATGACGGGCGGAGAGTGCAGCCAACTGGAACGCATAGAGAATCAATTACCGCCCACCGCCTTCCTTGGGGAGTAACACGGAGGGCAAAAAAAATCACCAATCTGTGCATTCTTCGAGACGCATCGACTTATGAATATTCAAGATGCCACGGCGAAACCTGGCCTGTGGTAAACAGCCCCCGAGGGCACATTGGGTGAAATGAAAGTGAAAATTCTGTGTTTTCTCTTATCTTTAGTTAAATATACTATTTTCGGAAAATTAAAAATTATAGCGTTTATTTCTAGTCGGACTATGTTTTGGTTAAATATCAAAATTTTGAGCAAATTTTGAATGGTCCAAGCAAGTTATTGACGTTAGATAACATACAATTTTCATTACATTTATTTTTTTCACTATTTTGATCTTCTGTAGCGATCTAGAATATTTTTAGAATATTTTAAAATTGGTAAAGCCGATGCAAACAACCTTTTTTGAAGTTTCTGGCCCTCAGCTCTGAACAAAGTTGAGAGAAGGGCACAAATAATACAAATTAAAATTAAAAGTCACGGTTTCAACATTTGAATAAAAAAACAGATGTTTAATAAAGCATTTGACACCGTTTCGGTTGTCTTGCAATAATTAGTTCAAGTATTTACGATTTTGTTTTGGTTATGTTCATCAGAATTTTCAAAAAAAAAATCTAATTTTTGTATTATTTTTCATGCAAAGCAGAAATAGGATATTTAAATTGGTTTTTCTTTGATTTTCGCAGACAAAATATGGATTTTAGGATAGTAAATTTCGTTAGTTGAATTTTACCATTTTTTGGAGTGATTTTACCTTAACAAAAATGTGAAATTGCATGCAGCTGAAGTCCATCTATTTTCTAATTTCTGAAGCTTTTTTCCAATTTAAGGTATCATAATTTTCCGGACAAATCAGTTAAAAAAGTAACAAAAACTGGTGCAAATGGTATTCTGAATTAACAATTTTTCATTTATTTCAAGCAGCTTTTAGAGTGCTGTGAAATTCCTATGTTTTGTAATTGGCATCCCGTGAAAAAATAGCCATCTGTTAAAATGACAAACAAAAAATTACCGAAAATTGTAAAATTAAATTTTAGATCGATTAGCCGTCTGTCAAAATGACAAACAAAAAAATACCGAAAATTGTTAGTAAGATGAACAATAATGAACTAAATTCCTGCATTTCGGTAAGATTTCACAAAATTCAGTAGATTCCAGTTTACTGAACTGTTCAGCAGATGAAAAATCGATAAATTTTACCGAATTATGATGAAAAATCTAGGTGTGTAAAACAGTCCAGACTCGATTATCCGAAACCTTAATTTTCCAAAGTTTTGATTATCCGAAGGATTGAGTATTTTTTTTTCGTTTTTTTTATTCTTACTTTTAACGTCAAATCGAGTTCTGCGACTCATTTTAGTCAAATTTGAACATTTGGTTGCCTTTAATTAAAAAAATGTTTTTTTCTTATATGTTTTTCCACCATTTTGACCGCCATCTTGGATTTAAAACTTTTGAATCATTTAAATAGTAGTTTATGGGTCATGTTTAAGCTCGACTAGAGGGTGACGATTCTCAAGATTTTCAATTTCCCGGGAATCTAGAGTTGAATTTAGCAATTTCCCGGGAATTCCCGGGACCCGGGAGTTTTTTTAACTTTGCCAATAGTGCCAAAAATGTATAAAGAAAAGTAATAAATGTGTTTCTTTTCAATGAATTCAATTAAAATTGATTCATACTTATTCAATTAAACGTTATTTAGTAGCCTCATCATTTTCGCAAACTATGAAACCTTTTATTTTTTTCCTGAATCTGCAAATACAAGATCGTTTCTTGAGCTTTTAAGGACTCAAAACTGTAGTTTAAAATGTCTACGAATCTTAGTTCGCACTGTGATTTTTTAATAGAAGCAAAAAATTGTTATTAGATTATTGTGATGTAAAAAAGTCAATGTATAATTTCCTAGTATCGGGATTATTGCAATATGATAAAAAACGACTCAAAACAACAATTTAAATTCGTTTTCTATCCCTTTTTCAGATCAATGTTCATTCAAGAAATAATAAACAGTAAAACCCGAATGTTTACATTTGGCAGACCTTAACTTCACCAAGATTTTCCAAAATATAATTTTATAATGAGGTTAATGCGAAACACAAAATGAAATGACTTATTGAAATAAAAAAAATACTTTGATAAAGCGTCACTAACTTAATGAGAATAAAAAAAACAAGATTATGGCGACTGCAATGCTCGAAAGAAGACATGGAAATTATACTTAAATTTTAAAGGCTTTTCCCTCTCAGAAATGATTAATACAAATATTATTTGAAAAAATTTACACTTCATTTCTGGGATGCAACAGCTAAGTATGCTTTTAAGTAAATTTTGGGGTCCACATTATTTTGGGTTCTCTCAATTATAGTTGAATTTTTGATAAGTTAAAATTTACATTTTCGGAATAAGAATATTAGATCCGCATTGGTTTATTCGAACTTAAACATCGAACATTAAACATCCAATGTTCTAAACAATTTCGATTTTTTAAATGTTTTACTGATAAGTTTATATAATTTTGCTTCGATATTTATGAATTTGAAATTTCCCGGAAGTCTCGACCAAATTTCCCGGGAATCGAAAGGTCCAAAAATGGTCGATTTCCCGGGAATTCCCGCTCGTCACCCTCTAAGTTCGACCATCGAAAATAAGGCAGCAAAAAATTATTTTCGTGATTCGATTATCCGAAGTGCAATTTTTGCGAGGTCTATTTGTGAGAATGCATTCTTAAAAGTTAGCAATTGACGTTGGGTCTGAGAGGTTTAACATTTCTCAGGTTCTTCTCAATGAAACTGAATTCTGTTAAAAGGATTGTGTAGGGGACATCTTAAGATGACTCCGCTGAAAAAATCTCGTTCCTAGAACAAATCCAGTTATTTTGGCAGCTGTCTAAAGTTGAGGTACGTTTTTGGCCAAAAATGACCTCTCGAAAAATCATTTTTCTAATATTTTTTTGTTGGAATTGCTCGAAAACTACCCAAATGTTTGAAAATCTCCACTTCTAACATTGTAGCATGTCAATACGATTTCTTCGAACAAGAAACACTGTTGGATGACTTGTTTTTACCATAACATTGTATTTGAGTATCATTTTAATTTCACTTGACCCAATGTCCCCCCTTCTAACGGGTAAGATTGAGTCAATTTTCAAACTAATGGCATTTAAGGTAGTTTTCATCAAAATCCACCATATTTTGGGAAAATGTTAGGAAACTATCTAAGTACAAATCTACGTTGAAAGATTTTCTATGTCATTTAAATTGTTTTTGTTATTAGGAATTACGATAAATTACGTTTTTTGACCCAGAGTCATCCCCACTGACGGTATCAGCATTTTTTTTATCGTTGCGTCCTGATTTTTTTAGCCAATTGACAAAAAATATAGTTAAAATTTGTTTCATCCTGAAGTATTTAAAAATAGCGGATATATTTTTTTTAAATATGTTGTAGATCTGGTTGAATTGGGCATTTTTCGTTTGCTTTTAAACAAAAAATATTCAGAATTCTTAAATTAAACTCCCACTGTGCCCCAATCTGCCACAGCCTGCTTTGCTCAGTGCCTCACTATCGACAGGCTCCGGCAAGCAATGAACTTCAACGTTGTCATCGTCGGCACAGGATGCCGATGCCAGACGATGACGCGGTTCGCATGCTATTTCATGGCATGCTTGATCAAGTGCAACCTGGACCGTCAGCATGCGAGCTGATGATGAGACATTACCAGCGTGGAAAACAAATTTTCCTCCCAACCTTGTTGGTGAGGCGGGGGCTGCACTCTGGTAACCCCTCCAAGCAATGCGAAAAACTTTTCAATCTTGAACCGTTTTCTTTGTCTTTCTGCTCCACTCTCGGCAATCATAATTTAAATTTATCACCCAAGAAGTGTGATAATTTATCGAATCAACACGAGTCCTAGGAGGGAAAATTTGAACAAAAAAAAAAACCGACACCGAGGGAAAGTACCTTTCAGTGTCGTCGTCACTTTCGGAGAAAAAAAGGTAGAAGTGTGGAGACATCTTTGGCGCCACCAGGACGACTTCATCCTTCACAGTTCAAACACCGCACCGGTGAAAAATCGTGGGTTGATTCCAGGGAAGAGGGTGGGGAGGTGTAACCTACATCACCTGTATTCTGTCGTCACACGTGGGCTGCCACGTGTGAGTGTGTCGCTAGAGTGACATTTATTGACTCATCCTAAGACGTTCGCATATTTCTTCGATTTTTACCCTCATCGCAGTGGCGTTCTACACGCCGATCTTGCATGGGGAAAATTGTCGACTTCTCTTGGGGAAGCTTTCGACGGCGAAGGTTCGAGGCAAGGTCGATGGGAAATAGAATTTTCTTGTATATTCATTAAATTGAATAAATTCGATTTTCCTCTTTTGAGGACTTGATTTGTTTGGGGTTAATCCGATGCAATTGAGCATGGAATAGCACTTAGAGTGAATGGGTGAGTTTTTGTTGGAGTATTTTTTATAATTCAACGTGAGGGACGTGGCACACGTGAGAATTATAGTAACGATTATAGTTATAACGCTCATACTTTTATGCATTTAGCTACTGAATAATAATAGTTTTGATTGTATTTCAACAAAACTCTGCTTTAGTTTTTATTCTGAAGGCGAAGCAAAATATCATGAGGATTTATTAACATCAATGTTCAGTTTTGTGATGATTTCAATCGAAACTTATTAGTGACAAACAAATTGAAAATTAATCCTAATTTTAATATTCAATATTGGCATCCACAAGAAACACGCTTATCACGAGAAGCAATATTTTCATCTCTCCCCTTCAAACGCTCACTATTTCATTGATGAAACCATATCCTTCAAACATCCCCCCATGCCTGCACGTTCTGGAAAATGTCAATAACTTGCACTGAAAAATGTTCTTCCAAAAGGCTGAGCTAATAAAAAAGTTTGTGATAAAGCGGCACCGTGACAGAAAAGGTAGCCTCCCTATTCAGAACGCTCTGGTTTAGGCGTGAGTATGACTTTCTCTTTCCTTTCTTTTTTCTTTCTCCCGGTGAATCTAACCATATTTTGCCGACCCTCCAGCGGATGTTGTCACCCTGTGCTGCGCGCCGTGTTTTATGCAATTCTTTGCCCTCTTGAGTGGCACTTAATATTCAAGAAGCCGGAAGTTGGGCAAATGTGCAACCCTGGAGGCTGCTCCGCCGATATCACACGCCGGCGCCTAAAGCTAGGCAAGGATGTGATTTTTTTTTTCTACTCTATTACGGGAGGGGGCGCTTTCTCCGGTAGGTGCGATAAGGCAGGAATGCATTTTATTTTGCCCACGTCAACGACCGAAGACGACCGGTGGTGTGGTGGCTTCCGGTTTGTGTAACCGAAGAGTGTGTGACCCCTCGAGCAGTACCTGATCATTGCGCCTGAATGGCGATAGCCGGTGTCTGCTCGCACTGTGCGCTCGTCTGAGGTGGGGTGTGTCTTTATTGAATAATTTTGTCGGATTTTCTTGGTGGGGGAGGTTGTTTGTTCAGTTTTGTTTAAATCAATCTAGGAAAATTTTCACTTTATCATTTTGGCAACACATTTTATTGAAAAGACGTGACATGGTCTGGTTTTTTGATGGGTAGCAGGGAAAAAGCCCCTCATTGATTGGGACATTTTCCCACGTCGTTTTCATTTTTTATTTCGTGGGAGCGTCACTTTTGGCAGGGTTTCCCGACCCATGCCACAAAAGAGCGGTGATGATGATGGGTAAAACCGTCAGCTACAGCTGACTGAACCAATTTTCTTCATCCCCACGAGGGGTGTGAAAACCGCGTCATTCAGCAGGCAAATGTGTCAGATGAGAGGGAGGTTGATGTTGTCCCTCGGGGAATTCTAAAAAAATGTGCGGCTCACTGTGTATGGAAAATCATGCCTATGATAAATTATGTCAATATTTTTTGAGTCGCTCTTTATCAATTTTTGGGCAGGCTCGAAACACACGCGAGACGCGCCCTTCCCGGAGATTAATTACACGTGACGGTGAGGAGTTCAGTTCATCGGAGACCGCGGATGAAAAATGAATTGTGGTTGGGAGGGTTTTGATTACGGGAGTTATCACGAGGGCTACGGAAATGTGCTGAAAGAAATTGAATTTAGTTGAGTTGAGTTGAGTTGAGTTGAGTTGAGTTGAGTTGAGTTGAGTTGAGTTGAGTTGAGTTGAGTTGAGTTGAGTTGAGTTGAGTTGAGTTGAGTTGAGTTGAGTTGAGTTGAGTTGAGTTGAGTTGAGTTGAGTTGAGTTGAGTTGAGCTGAGTTGAGCTTGAGCTGAGTTGAGCTGAGCTGAGTTGAGTTGAGTTGAGTTGAGTTGAGTTGAGTTGAGTTGAGTTGAGTTGAGTTGAGTTGAGTTGAGTTGAGTTGAGTTGAGTTGAGTTGAGTTGAGTGAATCCAGCTCTGGAGTTATGCTGATTTCATGCAATCAAGACTATCCTAAATTTGATCACGATACAACTGCATTGCGTAAAATTTGTTGAAATATTATACCTCAAGATATCAATCTACCCACTAAGTACTTCTTTCCGCCTTCGTGACTGACTGTTACAATTCTTTCAATCCCATTCCGAGCTACCCAAGCAAAAGATTTGTCATCGGAGGGGAAATATCGATTCGCTTATCAAAAACTTCTCCGTCCGGCATTCGCGCCAGCAAAAAATCACTCTCTGAATGGGCGCCAAAAACTGTCGGTTCCTCAAACTGTTATAGTACCTACAACTATTATAGCCCACAACGTGCTCACCAAAACGAAACGAAACGGATATCGCATTATGGTGTCTTATCACGCCGTCGTAAAATAACGGAAATGTTCCACGACGACGATGGCGGAGCAAATCGCGACGAAAACCGGCCAATCCTCGCTCCTCCGGACGGTCGTCGGGGGGTTCTGGGACTCGGAACGGATGTGAAGAAAAGCGAAAAAGGAAAAACTCTCCGGCGGGAAAAACGCGACATCAACGATGATGAGGACGATTATGGATGGCCAAAGTCGGGAAGAAGGGATTTGTGTTGGAAAAAGGTCACTTTCCATGGGAGAATGACTGTCAAAATTTTATATGAGGTGAAAAAATATTTAAAAGTTTCTAACTTATAATATGTTTTTTTTTATTTCAAATAGTTTGTCTAGTTCCAAACAAATCTTCAAGTTTACTTTCTAAGAGACAAGTTCAACAGTCTTGAATTTCCTGAAAAATAATCCAATTCTACACAATTAATATCGAAATTATTGAAGTCTCCACAAGCCTCACAAACTCTCCAGCCCCCAATCAATCATGTCTACACAATATTCACAAAATTTTAAAGTTTACGCTAGAGCGTCCAATTTCCCGTCCCGAGAAAAAAATTCCCGGGAATTCCCGGGATTTCCCGAAAAAAATATTTCCCGTTTCCCGGGAAATTTATAAATTTCCCGGGAATTCCCGAAATTCAAGCGAAAGTATACATTTTCTTAAATTTTTGGAAACGTTTTTTTTTTAAATGCTCTGAAAAAATAATAAATGAACAAACTCACCATGATTTTGTTCGATTAAATTTATTGTTTGGTTAATATATAATTATTCAGATTATCAGAAATTATGATATCAGGATTTATTTCTGATAATATTAATTTCTAAAGCAACTGGGAATAGATATTGCTTGATGAGTTTTATTCATTACAATTAGGTAAGCTTTTTACAGATTGATGTTATTTCATAAAAACCATATGAACCAAATAAAAATTGAGATTTTTTTACGTTTTTGTTCACTATGATCAAATTAATGAGATAATCGAATTCGTGCAAGAAGAATTAATTCAATTGGTTGAATACCTAGTATTAAAGAAATTACAATTTGATGTAAAGGAATTATGGAGCACTGGTGCAAATAAAGACCCGGGGGTCGTTAAAGTGGATTGCTTTTTTTGGTGCAAATACAGGTGTTAGAGGGTCAAATATGAAAAAATGGAATGATGATAATTTATCGTATAATTTAAATCATGTGGCATAATAATACATAAAAAAATAATTGAAAAATTACTTTCCATTGTTTAAGAGGTTCTCGAAAAATGCAAAAATATATTCAAAGTTTGCTTCAAATATTTGATAACATTGGGTTGCTTGAAGTAATACCAACACAAAAATGCTTTACAATTTGTTAAAGAGCTGAAACCAGTATTTGACATGAAAAACATAATTTCTGCATGTTTTTTCTCATTCCAACAAACTGGTCACAGAGGCAAGTTTAAAAGAAAATTTATTATTGGGGATTATGGTTTCATTTTACTCACAGTTTAAACACTTTGATAGAAAATATTTCTCATAAAAAAATAACTGAGATATTTTTTTGATTTATTGCTTTTAAAATTAGAAAAAATGTACATTTTCTTGTAGTTGAATGATTTTGTACATGCAGTCAAGCTGTTAATTGATCTTGACACTTATTTTAACGATTAAAGTTGATGTCCTATACAATTTTGTTGCATAATATTAATTAAAACCAAGATTAGAACATTTTTCAATTAATTTAAAATTTCCCGGGAATTCCCGGGATTTCCCGGGAAATTGGTTGAAAATTTCCCGTTTCCCGGGAAATTTGTAACCCCGGGAAATTGGACGCTCTAGTCTACGCAAATCAGATATTTTCTTTCCTCCAGATCTTTCAACAGGACTCTGATCAATTTTCCATTCACGCCAGCAAAATATTCACTAATTTCAAAAGTCTCAAAAAAATATGTCTCCATATTTTCTAGATATTTCAATCACAATCTCTAAAGTCTCCACTTTTTTTTTCAAGTCCATCAAGACTTAACAACTTTTTTCTTTTCTATCATGTCAACAAATATTCACAAATGTCAAAAGTTTCCTCAATTCTCAAATTTATTAACTTTTTTTTTAGTCTAACAAATCTAACTAAGTCTACTATCAATATTACAATCAAATCAAATCTCAAAAGTTTCCACAAATCTTGAGTCTCTCATGCATATTAACACTTAAACTACCATCCTCAATATTATCCCGCGAACTACCAAGCTAGCGAAAAAAGGCGAAGTTTCAAAAGTTTCAAACGTCCAAAATTCTCAAATTTTCTAAATCATTCATCTAGTTCATCAAGTCTCCCGTCGATGTTTAAATCATGTTTACAATTTATTGGCAGAACTCGTACGTTTCTGAAATTCTTAAATTTTCGAAATGTTTACACAAAATCTGAAGTCTTCACAATTACTTTTTCAAGTCTTTATAAAAATCTAAAAGATGTAGATTACTGTCATTTAAAAAATATACAGCATTAAAACCATTTAGTCTTCCTTACTTTCTAGTTGTTCAAAATTGGATTGGAGTCATGTTTAAAGCAAAAAATATTTTTTTCATTATGCTTTCTTTTGCATTATTAAGATGCTTTTTTTTTGAAGATATTCACATTTTTTTTTAGGCTTAGTTAATTGAATGTTTTTAAATTGCGGTGTAGAGTTCGTGTTTGCAAATTTCAAAAGTCTACACATGGTTTCAATTCATCTTATAATTTCAAATTTATTCCAGGAATCTTTGGGACTTTTGAGACTCCAGATATTAGAAGTTTTATATAAGTCTACACAAGTCTCCAAATCTTATTTTGTACCAAGGATCATTTCTGAAACTTACTCGGACCGTTTGAATTCAAACATAAAATTGCGTTCAACTTTGCGTGCAAGCTCACCTAATGCTTAGCAGAACAGCATAACTACAGGCGTCAGGAATCCTTCCAAATTAAGATTCCCGTTTTCGTGTGGAATTCCCCTTAAAGATTGTTTTATTACTCTCCCCATCGAGAACCCAAATTCGCACACGAACTTCGATTTGTAAACGATATTGCTCTCCATAAATTGTTTTTCCCTGACTGTGGAATCAATTGTTCATACAACTGGAAGTAAGTAAATTGCCCCCCCCCCCCCTCACCTCTTCCTTTCCCCTCTCTCTCTTCATCAATCTAGCCAAGGAAGGACAGATTGAGTTCCGAAGGGGGGGTTCCACGCCGGAAATGGAAGTCGTTCCCCCCTGTCAGGACGACAAATGCGAGTACTGAATGCTTGACTTACGCTAAACTTTTGATTATTTGCTGATAACTTTCCGTTATAAATCTGCTAGTGAAGCGTGAGTTTTCTATTTCGGCGCCGTCGTCGTGCTCGAGGGCCATAATATCCGGAATTTTACGAGGTCGAGCAGTTGGGTTCTCGGAAACGTAAAGTGTTTTTTTTTCGAAAAAAAAGTGTAGGAAATTTCACCTTTCCATGTGAAACGACGCTGAATTAGTCCCACGAATAAAATCAGATTTATATTGCCGTCGTGATTTTTTCGCCAAAGTTCGGTCAAGTGCCCTGTGGAAACAAGGCCAGAGCTGGAAACCACAAAACTCGAGGTCAGCCAGCCATGGAGAAGGAAAGCTTTTCCGTGCTAAATGAGCCTGAAATTATGACAAACACAAATTCTTTGTTCGATTGCGGACTTTGGGAGAGTTTGCTTTTGTTTTATGTGGGTTTGGCGTGGAAGCTGAAATAAGTACCGTAAAACGGGGTGACTTCGATAGTCGGGGTGACTTTGATAGGTTTGCGATTTTTCTGCAAAATGAAGAGTACAATTAAAATACGTACGGAATGGTTCAGAACCATACTGACCGTGGTAGAGAAGTGTTCAAAGTACCTCAAGAAGAATTTTGCATAAAATTTTGAAATGTTTAAAAAGTTAGTTAACTATAATTAAGGAAATGTTGATGAAAGTCATTATTTAAAACTTCTCAAAGTGTCATGATTTTCTCAATGAACATGATTTTGAATCGGAAAACGGAATGCATTTTCGGGTTCTTTGGACAATTTTCCACTAGGAGAATGTTAAATAAGTTTGTATATAATAAAAATTATGTGTCCTCCAAATTTATAGGCAATTTCAGTTGAACAAATTTCATGTAAAATGTGAAAACTTGTGATTCGTGCTTTGTATTCAGTTTAAAATGCAATATAAATCGATAATTTTATAAACAAAACTAGTTTTAACAAATTTCTGGCAAAATTCCTACTTTTCAACAATTTTATGTAAATTTATGAGTATTTTGATAAAAAGCTTATAAACTTAGTTAACTAAATATAAACATTGATTTTTTTCTTAAAAACTATATCAGCTACTTTAGTGATGGTACATTTAACGTACAAATAAAGTTTGAACATCTTAAATATGATTTTAACAAGAAAAACTATGACTATCAAAGTCACCCCGGAATTTAAACTAAGAATTTTTAACGTAACTATTTTTCTAAACATTATTGAAAAAACTTTTTGTGTGGCCTACCCCAGTACATGTTTTAAAAATAATAATCTTGAGAAAAACCTTACCTGTTGGAAAATATTTCAAAAACAAATTAAAATCCTATCAAAGTCACCCCGGTTTACGGTATGAGAAATCTGAAAAAGAAGACTGGAAAATAGAATAAACCAAGATCAAATTTAACTAGAAGTGCAAAAAAAGCAAAATGACATCAATATAATATCAGATTAACAGATATACCAAACAACCTTTTTTTTCTGTCCAAAACGGATCGCCTTTCATCGGACATCCAAACCCACGTGCAATTTGCCAAATCACACATTCACACACCGACATCGATTCCTTTCATCTCTGTCGCAGTCCATTCTGCCCGAACAAATTGATACATAAAAGAACATCATAAAGATTACAATCACCACCCACTCCGCTCCAACTCGACTGGCGAAAGTAAAATCCAAACCCCTGAACAAAGTGAGTTGCAGTCAGTCACTAAACCGAGCAACAGCAACAAAAAAAAAAAAGAAAAGCAGAAAAAAAATCTCACAAAAATAAAAGGACGCCGACGTCGACGACTGGTGCGACGACTCACATTTCTTACGTGCACATTCTCTTTATTCCTTTAGGATCACATAACTGGCATCGTAACGTCATTTTGACACCCCCTCATTTTAACACGTCTCAATCGAACGGTCCTTTTTGCGCCCTTTTATGCTGGAGATTTTTTTTCTTCTGGGCGTCGTATGTGTGCAACGAACCCCCTTTCTTGGAATGTGTTATCCCGAGCAGCAGCAACCTTGCAAAAGTGTTGAAATCCTTTTGTTGCCGCAGCAAAATGAACCCACTTTTTTTGGACACTAATAAAATAAACATAAGATTTGAAGTTATGAAAAGTCTACAAAATAAACTGCTAGTCTCCACAGATCATACATTAATGAAGTATTGAAGTTTTCCTCAACTTTGCAGTAATATTAAAGAATTAATGTTTAAAATCGTTGCATTCTCAAACTCTCCACAAGTCTCGCCCTTTTTCTTTTTTTAAAGATTTGTACAAGTCTACATAAAAAAAGAAATAAGCTAAAATTTATCAAACATTAACTAAAACTTGTTGGGTCGCGGACCCTATTATGGCATAATTTGCATTACCCCCCGGTCGCGCAGTGTTTCCCTCATTGACCGCTGGGAGCGCTAGTAGGCTGACAGTACAGTCTGTCATGTATGTTATTGTTTATCTTCGTGTTGTTATTTTCTGTGATCTAGATTTAAGGTTTCTTGTATTGTAAAATTGTGATAATAAAATCTTCTGTGTTGAACCTCCGAGGAGGCTGGTGTCCTCTCGGAGACCAAAGAATCACCGTGTTTCATTTACGGTGAGAAACGTCTTCGTCCGCCATCGTCCCTGAAGCTCCGCCGTCGTTCGTAAGTCGTTGGTTCCGGCAGTCCCGCAAAGAGTTAGAACACAACATAGGGACTGGCCGATTGGGCCGAACAAACCTAAATCTTTTTTTTTTAAATCACAGTTTATCATAAAATTTCACAGGCACTTTTTAATGTCACTTTGAGGTCTTAAAAACACCAAAAGCTGCTGCTTCATAAATCTTAAACTCTCATAAAAACCAGGATTCTCCTAGTTGTGAAATTTTCTTCATCTCTATTGAATTCTAGATAACTCTCAAATTGTTACCAAAACATTTCAAATGATTCTGAGTTTTAAAAGTCTCAAATCAATATTAAATTACGTATTTATACAAAAATAATTTAAACATAAAATAAAAAACTAACTTAATCCACCTATGTGGTTGGAACCTTCCTCACAACAGTGGCTGTACACAAGTTTCATCTATTTTTTAGATCCGGCTTCCAAAAAGTACATCGATATCACTTAAGTGACCATATCTCGAGACAGGGTTGCCAGATCTTCAATGTTTTGGGCTCGTTGGAAATGTCTTTTGATAACCTAACCAACCATGGGTTGGATGATGGATCCGGACAAAGTTTACATACAATTAAGTGAGATCCGGCTTCAAAAAAGTACATCAATATCACTTAAGTGGCCATATCTCGAGACAGGGTTGCCAGATCTTCAATGTTTTAGACTCATTGGAAAGGTCTTTTGGATGGTGGATCCGGACATAGTTTATATACATTTAAGTGAGATCCGGCTTCAAAAAAGTACATCAATATCACTTAAGGGACCATATCTCGAGACAGGGTTGCCAGATATTCAATGTTTTAGACTTGTTGGAAAGGTCTTTTGATAATCTAACCAACGATGGGTCAGATGATGGACCCGGACATATTTTACATACATTTAAGTGAGATCCGGCTTCAAAAAAGTATATCAATATCACTTAAGTGGCCATATCTCGAGACAGGGTTGCCAGATCTTCAATTTTTGGCACTCGTTGGAAAGGTCTCTCGATTACATAACCAACGATGGGTCGGATGATGGATCCGAACATTGTTTACATACATTTAAATGAGATCCGGCTTCAAAAAAGTACATAAATATCACTTAAGTGGTCAGAACTCGAGACAGGGTTGCCAGATCTTCAATGTTTAAGACTCGTTGGAAAGGTCTTTTGATTATCTAACCAACGATGGGTCGGATTATGGATCCGGACATACATTTAAGTGAGATCCGGCTACAAAAAATGTATATAAATATCACTTAAGTGGTCAGAACTCGAGACAGGGTTGCCAGATCTTCAATGTTTTAGACTCATTGGAAAGGTCTTTTGGATGGTGGATCCGGACATAGTTTATATACATTTAAGTGAGATCCGGCTTCAAAAAAGTACATCAATATCACTTAACGGACCATATCTCGAGACAGGGTTGCCAGATATTCAATGTTTTAGACTTGTTGGATAGGTCTTTTGATAATCTAACCAACGATGGGTCAGATGATGGACCCGGACATAGTATACATACATTTAAGTGAGATCCGGCTTCAAAAAAGTACATCAATATCACTTAAGGGACCATATCTCGAGACAGGGTTGCCAGATCTTCAATGTTTTAGACTCGTTGGAAAGGTCTTTTGATAATCTAACCATTGATAGGTCAGATGATGGACCCGGACATAGTTTACATACATTTAAGTGAGATCCGGCTTCAAAAAAGTATATCAATATCACTTAAGTGGCCATATCTCGAGACATGGTTGTCAGATCTTCAATGTTTTGGACACGTTGGAAAGGTCTTTTGATAACCTAACCAACGATGGGTTGGATGATGGACCCGGACATAGTTTACATACAGTTAAGTGAGATTCAAATATATGTGAAAACACATTTTTATACATAACTTTTGAACTACTTATCGAAACTTCAATCTGTATAAAACTCGATCTATGGGACCTTAAACCAAGTCGAATGCAACAAGTTCGGGTCAAATCGGTTCAGCCAGTGCCGAGAAACATGAGCTAGTTTGTTGGTTTCATACATACATACACACACACATACACACACACATACACACAGACATTTGTTCAGTTTTCGATTCTGAGTCGATATGTATACATGAAGGTGGGTCTACGACGTTTTTATACAAAGTTCATTTTTAGAGCAGGATTATAGCCTTACCTCAGTGAGGAAGGCAAAAAAAACACAGCAAAAATCTCAGGATGTGAAATTTTACCTCTCGAAACGTGATAATTTATCACTTTTCCAGAGCGATTCTTATGTTACTGTCCATTTCGTCATTACATCATAAAAGAGGAAATATTACACCTTCAAATTTAGCAGCTTTCAGATTTTCACAAATTCTTAAATAATCAGTCAAAATAAAAATTTCGTAAGGTAATCCTAAACAATCTAAATAAAGCGAGAACATACGGCGAGTTGAAATGTCGAACGTGTAAGTTTACCACTTTTTCATGTAATTTTACCTAAATGTACGTGTAATGACAATAACTTAACCTCTCTAATGCAATTTTACATGGTTTCTGGAGTCAATTACTATTTTTCTGGCACAAAATCTTTCACACAAATTTTGATTCTAATTTTCTCTTGTAGATTTACATAAAAAAGTTATTTATTTAATTTCCTGTTTATTATTTCGCATTATTTTTTTTAATATAGTCTCCACAAATCTCCAAAAGTCAAAAATTCTTCACAAATCTGTCAATGGCCCATTAAAAAAATTAAAAAAAAATCTTTACGCCTTCACAAAACCATCCATGAGTCGACATGACTTGATTCTTGCAAAAGTGTTTTTACAGTTTTTCAGAAAATTTCTTGCACTCTTAATTTCTGACACAAGTATTTGTTTACTTATAATTTCATAATTTTTTTTAAAATAAGCTTCTGAATTCAAAATATCTACTGCATATCATTTTATATAATTTTTTTCACATTTTTACAAACATTTGAAAGAAAAAAATAACAAAATAAACGACCTTGTTTTTTTGGAACTCCTAAATATTATCCGGATAACTTTAAAGTTTGAATTTTTAAATATTTATCAAATTAAAACATATATCTTGAGCGAAATTCTGGGGAGATCAAAGCTGTTAATGTTAAAATATTTTCAGATTCCCTCAATTTTATTCTGTCATTATATTTTTTCATTTTACCAAAAATGTCTGAATAAAATATGCAAAGAATTATTGCAAAGCATGTAAACAAATTTTTGCTTCACAAAAATAATAAAAAAAATCAAGTGATTATTTTGAGTTTTCAGAATTGTTCTATATTTCTTAAATACATCACAATACAACAAATCATTCATAAACATTTAAACACATTTTCCTAACTTTACTCAGACTCAGAACTTTAAAGTTATTCAAAAATAATCAAAGTTTGGTCTGGCAGTCTATGTTGACAACTGCTTACATTCATATGTTAAGATCTCTACATCGATAAAATATTGATTGTCTTTAAAAGTCTCCTCAAGTCTCAAAATGTCTCCAATTAATTCTTGAAACGATCCAAGTTTTGAAAAAAATGTTATACATAAGTCCCAGCTTTCAAAAACAAATAATTTAGAAATGTCTCCACAAGTCTACAAACTCTCCAAACCTACATTCCCAAAACAATCATTTCTCACTGTGCCTCCACGTCACTGTCACCGGATTCCTGACGTGATGACGAGACACCAACGCTGGATAATGGCCCTGGCAGGGATGCTGCTGCTGCACAGCATCCTTCACAGTGTGTGTGTGTGTCTTTATCAAGCAATCAGATCCGACTTTTCTGTGATTTTCTCAGAAAAAAAACCTCCCAAGGGTGGCAAGCGAGAAGGGGTGTCCTGCGTTGCCAGCAGGAATGCGTTCCACGAATCGAACTCTGATGATATGATGATATCTCAAGTATGTCGAACTCGTGCTCGTGTTTTCTCCCTTTCTCCGTCTTCTTTTTTTTGTTCCCTCCGTGCCAATCTGGCCCAGCACGAGATCGTTTGGTGCAGATTAAGAAAATGCTCGGATAATGTTGTTACAAATTGGAAGGCATTCGATGGAATGTTTTTTTTTCTTCTTACTCAGCCTCCTAGCGTCGAAAGGATATGATGTGGGATGTGGGAAGAATTTTCTCACCAGTTTGACACTTGTTGTGGGTTGTTTTGAGACAATTTAGTTTTAAGCTTTGACCTTGGAAACATTTGGAAACTTCTGCTTTAAAATTTCTTACGTTCAAAAGTTCATATTCAACTCAATTTCAAAACACTCCTTATATTTTATTCATTTTCCACCCTTCCATCAGTTAGACAGAAATCCGCCTTTTGTGTACGATCTTGACAATAGCCGAGCACATTCTGACAAAAAAAAATAGAAAAAAGCATGAAAAAATGAAATCTCGCTGCGTAATTTCACCAGAATTCTGTTCTACTTCCTACGTTTTGCACGGGAGCCTTCCTTCGGTTCCATTTCCGTGACAATCCCCGTCACGGCCACACAATGTGGGCTCATCTTTCGAAGAAAAGAGGAGAAAAAAAGGGGTAGGAGAGGAAAGAAAACTTTGGCCCACCGCGAACATATCAAGACATGCGGAGCATCATTTAAGGAGAAACTGAAATGGGTGGGTGGAAAAGGGAAGTTTGGAGTGAAATAACCGAATAAGTTTTAAGTCTTTTGTAGAGTCAACTTTGAAAAAAAGCATTGGAACTCAAACATTTAATTCAACAAAAAACTGACAGTTTGATTCAATGTTTCCTGGTAGATCAGAAAATAAAATTCAATTGAGTGTTTCCTGATTTTTTTTAGGAATGTACCTAAAATTTCAGATATTTTAGTTTTTTTCTTTTAACTTGTTCAGAAAATTTCATTTCAATGTTTAATGTTAGCAATTGAAATATAATTTTATTGAATATAATTTTTTCTAATGAAAACATTTTGTTAACATTTTTTAATATGTTTGCATTACTCTTGAACTATCGAAAATTCATAATTTTATTAAAATAGAAAAAAAACAATACCGCATTCTTTGAAAATTTCTGTTTTATTTTTGAAGGCATGATTTATTTATTTTTAACAGCATAAATAATGAGCAAAGCAATAACAAAAAACGTTACTTAATCCACCTTAAGGTGGTTGGTGCCTTCCTCTCATTTATAGACTACCTACAGAATTTTTGTCAAGATTATACAGACACGGCCTTTGAGGAAGTGGAATCCCTCTACACGGCTTTTTCGTGACGATCAGACCCGACCAGTTGAGGTTATGTGAATTCAGACCATTTTTTTAACTGCTTGTAATTTAAGATAGGTAAGTCAGATTTTGAAAATTCTTACTCCACCTAAAAGATCTTCTCATATGCTTTCTAAAAATATATAACATGTGAGGGTTTCATGAAAAAACCACCCTTTTTACAATAATTTCAATTTAATATGAAACAGTTTTTTTTAACATAACTTTTTAAATACATGATAAAACTGCATGAATTTAAATAGCAACTTAGGGGACATTAAGACGGATCGATTAAAACCATTTCGGCCAAAATCGGTTGAGCCTGTGACGAGATATTCCAGTGACATTGATTTGGCACACATGTCTACATACAGCTAAACACACAGACATATGCTCAGCTGGTGATTCTGAGTCAATATGTACAAATGAAGGTAGGCCAAGGGGGTCTGATTAAAAAGTTCATTTTCTGAGTGATTTTATAGCCTTTCCTCAGTAAGGTGAGGAAGGCAAAAAGAAATAACAGTTTAAATATCCAATAAAATGGGTGTATTTTGTTAATTATGGGAAGTCAAGTACCTACAAAAAATAAGACTCCACAAAAAAAAAAACAAAACAGTTTTCCAAATTTGAAAAAAATGACTAAACATATTTTTGGACGTAAAAACATTGTTTGTTTTTTTTTGTTGATTTGGAATCATTCAAGAACAAATTTGCAAATCAACATATTTTTGTCCGTTTTCTAAGGATTGAAGCACCGTTAAAAAAATCTGAATAAATCTTTTAAAAACACAAAAATTAAGCTTGAGGAATATTATTTTTATAGTAATTAAATAACGATTACTTTTGATTTTTCAAACAAATTTGCAATAGCTTATTTTCAAATTTTGATTAAAAATCAAATTTAAACAAAGAACTACAATAAAAACTCTTATCTGATGGATTGACAAAAAGTCGCGAATAAATTCTGGCTTAATTGAAAAAGTTGAAAAAATAAAACTAAGAAACAACACCTTAAATACCAAGCTTAAGTTTAAATATTTTGATGTTTTATAAAATATTCCCACTAAAAATCTTTTTTGTTAACATAAAAAACATAACTTAATTCGTGTATCCTGCAGATGTGAGGCAAATGGCCGAAAGACATAAAGTCGAAGGACAAAAGGTGTAAAATGGACAAAACTTTGAAAGGAAATAGATCTAAAGGACAAAAGGTCAAAAGTGACAAATTCGTTTAATTGAAATTTTTAATATTTTTTCCGTTACTTTTCATATGTTCAAAACATACATATATTAACAAATGTATATGCAAGCAAATTTTAAGGAATTTAATAAATTTTATATGAAAAAAGAATAATAATGAAATAGTAGTTTATGCAACAAGTTGCAAAAAGAAGATTTTTTTTCAGAACGAGTCGTACATTTATCCAACAAGATTCAACGAGTTGGATAAATAAGACGAGTGTTGAAAAAATCAAGTTTTGCAACGAGTTCTATAAAACATTTTTAGCAATTCCAAAAAAACCCTTTGAGTGGAAATATAAGTTAATTGTTCATGTATTTTGTCAATTAACCGTTTGAATCAAAACATGTGCTGAAAAGTTCAACGTTTCAGCATCCATTTCATCCATTTCAAATTATATTTTTTGCAATTCCGTCGTGAAACTACTTACTTTTCATGTCATTCTTGAACGACGAAATAGCCTACTTTTCTGTACCAAAAATAACAGAATCGAATAGCAACACTTTTCAAAATAAATGCTGAAAAGTTCTACTTTTCAGCACTCAAATGAGTGCTGAAAAGTTGAAATTTTCAGCACTTGTTTCGAAAAATAACACTTTTCAAATTTTTTTTTATTTAAACGATTTATTGACAAAATACATGAAAATTTGACTTAAAATTTCACTCAGTGTGTGTTTTTTGGAATTGCAAAAAATGTTGTATGGAACTCGTTGCAAAACATGATTTTTTCAGCACTCTTCGTATTTATCCAACTCGGTGAACCTCGTTGGATAAATGTACGATTTGTGCTGAAAAAATCCTCTTTTTGCAACTTTCATGTTTAATTTATAATTCAGGAAAATCAAACCATAACGAAAAGTCTTTCGCATTCCACATGTCAAATTTAAACTAAAAGACACCCCATTTCCCCTTTTCTGAGCAAGTTCCCAACAAACTGGGTAACAGAAAAAGCACCAGTTCACGACAAAGATGAGCATGTCGCTCAGCACACTCGAGATTGAGCTTAAACTTATTTTTCTTCCTACTCCTTCCTCTTCACCACCCACCAAACCCGGTTTGGATGCTGAAGCGTGCCGGCTTTTCTCCGACGGTGGCCTGTCGGAGATTGAAATCGACCATGACTGCCTTAAACGAGTGACGGTGCACGCGGGAAGAAAAGTTTATTTTTCTCCCTCCAGTCACACTCGCACACTCGCACACAGTTACAGTAGCAGAAAAAGACAAAAAAAAGTTGTCGACAAAAATTGAGCAGGAATATTGAAAAGTTTTGTTTCTGGCGAAAATAACGAAGTAAAAGTTGGTTGAATTTATAAACTTGTGTACTTACTGCTTCTGCAAAAAAAAAGTTCCCGCGCTTGTCTGGCCTCAAGTGGGCCACCATGACAAAGCATTTCAATTTTCTTTCGCGTGGAAAACAGCTTTAAATCATCACCTCGAAGTGGAGGGGGAGGGGATGCAGCGCATCAGCTGGTCCCCCACCCATAATGGAGTAGATTAATACTAAAATTGCTCCTCCTTTTCTTCTCTTTCTTTCTTGCAGATTGAAAATCGACAACAATGGGGGCGCCTGGTGTCCGAAGCACATGGTTTCGCGCAACCTGAACGAGTACCTGCAGCTGGACCTGCAGAAGATGCACGTAGTGACGGCGATCAAAACGCAGGGCCGGTTCGGCAAGGGCCAGGGCCGGGAGTACACCGAGGCGTACGTGATCGAGTACTGGCGGCCTGGGTTTTCCAAGTGGAAGCGCTGGAAAAATACCAGGGATAATGAGGTGAGTTTGGGGGAGATATTTCGATTATTAGTTATTTGATTTTTAGGAATTATGTGGGTGTCATGAATTTATCACAATGACCCTCTTTTGTTTCCAATTTCTTAAATTCAGAACAAAACTGCACGATTTTTTGTAATTCTCCATAAACAATAGACAAAAAATCTGTCAAATGCCTTACAATACCATGTACAAAACGGTTGTTCAATAAGTATATTTCATTTGAATATGCAATACCGTAAAACGGCGTCGTTTTACTAAAGCTGCTGGTACCCTTAATATTTATACATGAAATTTTTCGTCGAAAGTGTTCTTTAACATTCTAAATCTTAAAATATTTATTGTAAGTATATGTTTAATTTTTTTTTCAAATGGAACTTTAAAAAAAGTTGCGTTAAAAATTGTTACTGAAAAAATCTGGCTGACAATGTGATTCCTACAAAATTTTAGATTGAAAATGTGAGAATTAAAGTTAAAATTTGAATTAGATCTCATAAAAAATGCGTTTAAATTTTCATTTGAAAATCCACTTTTACTTTGTTTGAAGTTTACAAGATGAAATTTTGGTAAAAATTCATAAGAAAAAGATTTTTCATAAGAATTCCAGTTTTAATTTCCTTTGAACCAATTTAATAAGATATTTCATCTACTGTAAATGGCAGCAAATTTGAAGGTTTCTACCCATTTTAAAATATATATTTTTTTAAACTGTAAAAAAACATACTTGAAGATTATCTAATCCTTTTGACCTTACTGAGGAAAGGCTATAAAACTACTCAAAAAATGAACTTCTTAATTTGACCTCGTAGACCTAGCTTCACGTATACCTATCGACTCAGAATCAAATTCTGAGCAAATGTTTGTGCGTGTGTCTGGATGTGAGTCCGTGCACCGAAAAATATGCACTCGATTATCTCCGGACTTGCTGAACCGATTTGGACCGTTCTGGTCTCATTCAATCCGTCTTAGGGTCCCACAAGACCCTAGTTAATATTATGAAGTTTTGTTAAGTACTTCAAAAGTTATGCTAAAAAAACGATTCTGGCTAAAGTTTGAAAGATTGTAAAACGAGTGGTTTTTGTAAGAAAGTTATTTGAAAGACCTTTCTAATAAGCCCAACACATTGATGATCTGATAACCTCATCAAAAGTTATGAGCACTTAAGTGTCATTTGTAAACATTTTAGATGCCTGATCTGCTCAAACAAGCGGCCTCCCAGTCACGACATTCTAGCAAGATTCTAACAGAGTTCTAAGGGACCATCCATAAACCACGAGGACACTTTTCCTCTCGTCTTGAACAATTTCCACACAAAACAAATCTTTTTAGTACGGAGCGTAGACAATCGCTGAACCACCCTCCCCCTTCCTCCCCCTAGGTGTTCACGTAGTTTATGGATGGTCCCTAATAGAGCTGGATATTCTTGCAGCATTCTAGCAGGACCACTTCTGCTAAAATATTTCGTGACTTGACTAAGGATATTCCATGTTATTTGTTACGGAACTGGTGCAAATCTCGCTCTTAATTACTTCACACACATTGAAAGCTACCAGTGCGTTACTAGCATCAAACAAACGAGCAGCTATAGGTTGATTAAGTGACGTTTTTATTTAAATTTAAAATTGCCATCAAAAGTACTTACTAAATTTTAATGATGTGCACTAATTTCAAGTTACAAATAATTGTTTTTAATTATTTCATAAATAAAGAAAAAGTCTAACATTTTTCACTATGAAAAAAAAGTTAGTTGGCAAATTTCTCATCTAAGATAAGAAGAAGAACATGAATTGTATTCTATGATATTTTTAAGTGAAATATACTATTTCAAATTATGGAAATGATTAATATTTATTTTTTCGTAACACTAAAACAAGATCAACAATTTTCAAGACATCAATACTTAAAAAGAGGACAAAATGAGTAACACTTCGAAAAAATCGGTCGGTCACGTACAAAATACAAAAAAATATTGATAAAATGTTTTTTTTTATGCAAACCTGACTAACAACTTTGCCAAAGTTTGATGATAAAAAAATCCAATCTCAGGATACCGACAAATTTTCGAAAAAATCCATGCCACTTGTGTATGAATAGTAGGGTGGCTTGAAGTTGTATGGGAAAATTTCAAAACGGACTAATTCAATCAGAACAGGCATTTTCCGGTTCCATTTTGGCCCCCAAACAACCCCCCAAAATTTGGGAGCGATTGGATTTGACCAAATTTGTATAGAAATTTGTATGGGAAAACTCTCTTTTTAACATTTTTATTTTTATAATTTTTATTTTTCACTCAATTTAAAAACTAACACCGTAGAAGTATAGTCCTGAATGTCCTATAAAACTTTCCCGAAGAAAGTATGGTCCTATCTTGCTTCTGGAAAAAGATACAGAGTTTTTAAAAGAGGCATTTCAAAATAAGTGCTGAAAATTATATTTCTTGCCAACACTGTCACTGTCAACGTCATAAGGAAGCAAGCTAGCAAAATGGTGTCTTAGGAAAAGTTGTTGTATATGAAAGTGGTTTTTATTTAAAACTATTGACATGCAGGGTGACACACCTACAGGGTGTCAACCCAGCTCTAACTTCTACTGGTGACCTTTTAAAGCGTTGGTGTCTTAGGAAAAGTTGTTGAGCTACTTATTCCAAGACATTTTGACATGGTTGGAAGACAGAGTGGCACCTCTACAGGGTGTTAACCCATTTCTAGCTTCTATTTAAGACCTTTTTGATCACTTTAAATCGGGCCAAAATAGTACAAATCACAAATTAGGCCTGCCACGCAAAAGGAGGCTGAGCAAAAATTCGTCAAAAGTCAGCTTTTCACATAAAATTTCCTGGGGAGTCGATTGCACATGATAACGGTAAAAAAGTTAAGATGCTTGTTTGGCAACTTTCTGATCAGTTGTATTTTTTCTGTAAATTGCTCTACAAAATAAAAGGAAGCTGACTAATGGAATTTCTTCTGTAAAAATGTAAAAAAAAATCGGACGAGTTATATTTTTTTAATAGTGATTTTTGTAAAAAAAAAACCTCGTACCAAAAAATTTTAACCTATTTTTTTATGTAAAGTTTAATTTGCAAGATCGGAAACTGTCGGAAATCATGCGCAATCTATTCCTCAGGAAATTTCATGGGAAAAATGACTTTTTACGATTTTTGTCCTCTTGCGTGGCATTCCTAATTTTGCCCTTTTTCGTCCTCTTTACAGTGATCAAAAAGGTCTTAAATAGAAGCGAGAAATGGGTTGACACCCCGTAGATATGCCATCCTGTCTTCCAACAATGTCAAAATCTGGAGTTTTTTTTTTGAAAAGGTCCAATAAACCAAATTTCCAGTTTTTGCTTTTTGGGTGTTTTTGAAACCGTCTTGAGACAGTGGTATTAAAAAACATCCAAAAAGCAAAAACTGAAAATTTGGTTTATTGGACCTTTTCAAAAAAAAAAAAAAAAAACTCCAGAAATGTCTTGTAATAAATAGCTCAACAACTTTTCCTAAGACACCAACGAAAAGGTCACCCGTAGAAATTAGAGCTTGGTTGACACCCTGTCGGTGTGTCACCCTGCATGTCAATAATTTTAAATAAAAGCCAAATTCATATATAACAACTTTAACAAAGAAACCATTTTGCAAGGTTCCTTCCTTATGACGTTAAAAAATAAGATTTCGAAATTTCTACCGAAGTACCGGCAGTGTTGGCAAGAAATATAATTTTCAGCACTTATTTTGAAATGCTTCTTTTAAAAACTCTGTATCTTAGTCCGAAAGCTAGATAGGACCATACTTTCTTCGGGAAAGTTTTAGAGGACATTCAGGACTATACTTCTATGGTGTTAGTTTTTAAATTGAGTTAAAAATGAAAATTGTATTGTATTGTATTGTGTATTGTATTGTATTGGGGGGTTGTTTGGGGGCCAAAATGGGACCGGAAAATGCCTGTTCTGAAAAATCGATCAAGTCGAGCCCCCCTAATGAATAGTCACCATTTTGTATGCAGAAAGCAATTTTACAAGTCAAAAAGGACAATGAGAAGTCGATTTGCGATAACTCGAGAATTAAACACTTTGTTTGAAAAAAAGTGTTGTGGATTTTTTTTCAAATGTCCGCCATTACAGGGTTTGTCTTCCGGTACCCCCTGAGACCGCTCATGTACCTCAGGTTGAGAACCGCTGCACTAGAAGAATGTAAAATATGTTTGTAAATAATAAATATTATGTGTTTTTTTGAATCATAAATAAAAAAATCATCAAATTTATAGGCATTTTCAAAAGAACAAATTTCATATCAATTTTGAAAACTTTTGATTCGTGCTTCGAATTCAGTTTAAAATGTAATATAAATTGATATTTGTATACACAAAACTAGTTTCAATCAATTTCAAGCAAAATTCTAATTTTTTTCTTAAAAACTATATCAGCAACTTTTTTGATGGTACCACCATCTAGGGCGAATCGGAACCACAGTCTGAAAAGAGACAGCAGTTTTTAGAGCACTTAAACGCTTGAAATTTGGAAAATGATTAACTATTTTAGATGTTCTGTGTCCGTTCATCCAAAACTAGTCAAAAATATCCAAATATTGTACAGTAACAAGGCTAAAGCAACTGTTCCAATTCACCCCACTTGTCCCATTTTGCCCCAGAGGACGGTACATTTGACGTTTTCAAAAAATTTGAATACTTGAAATCTAGACATTTCCAAAAAAGTGTCCACGTGGTTTATGGATGGTCCCTTATTTGAATGATGAAAAGCATTACATTTTTTATTTTTTTGAAAAATTCTCTTGTCAAGTTTGGAAGCTTTGGCACAACTTTTGAAGTAAAAAACGAAACTTATTTTATTTTTATAAACACAGATGTTGAAGCATAATATTGTGGAACTTTCCAAATTGAGCACCACCATTTAAGCAGCATAAACATCCCCGCAAAAGGACATCTTCTCCGAGATGAGATGCTGAGCTAGATGAAAAACAAACGAACCTCGCACCAGCTTTTCCATCACAAGACAATAAAACATAAAAGTGCTGAATCGAAAGAAGCAAAAAATTGCTAAAACAACACACAATACTCTTCCACAGTCAGTTACTTAAACCTTGAGCCCGGTTTTGTGTATTCCGAGCAGTGCAGCTTGTTTTGTTTCGATTACAAAGAGCCTTTGCCGGCTGGGCGTGACATTTCCTCCCCCCCTTCCCCCCCCCCTTACCCCCCCCCCCCCCTGGTAAAGTTGTTCCTCGCCGGAATTGATCTTTACGCTTTTGATAACGAGCCAAAGAGAGAGAGCCCTCTGGACAGGACGACAAAATGGTGTTCGCCCCAAAATGGCTTATTAGTCGACATCTGAGATGGTGACAACGACGGCGATCCACCCCGAGGGTGGGTGGCCAAGGTAGAGCGGATTAATTATACCTTGAAAACAGACGCGGGCAGCCCCAAAAGGACATCTTTTAATGTTCACATCATTACAGTTTTCGCCGGACTTTTTTTTTCGTTTTTTCTTCTGATAACAAGGTTGATAAGTTGACTTGCTCGGGCTTCGGGACCAAAAAGCAAAATGCAAAAAAAGAAAAGTTCCTCTCTTGCCTGTCTCGAAGGGAAAACCGAGTAATTAGATTCAGGTAATTTAAAATTCACTTGTTAATTTATGACAAATTTTCCTTACGTTTCTCATTCCACGGAGTCGTTTCCAACCAAAAAGCAGGAAAAACAAGGCAAGACTCTCTTTTGTTTCATCCCTGGAGCGCTGTTTTCCATTAAGCTCGTTGTATTTGAGGAGAGCGTGTACTACGACTTTCAATTATTTTTCCGCCTTTGGTTTCCACTCTCGGCTGTGGGCCCTTCTATTTCGTCTCTCGCTTCTTCGAGCGGCTAGGACTTTCCGGAACCGGTGTCGGTTGTTGGGACAAAATGAAGGTAGAATTCTTTGCTGTTGTTGATGATAATTATTTTTAACAGAAGTGGACCAGCGCAAAAACAAACTCATTGTTTCTAAAAATTACGTACTGTAAAGTGTATTTTTTTTTCGAGCTACAAATTTACGTAATATTTTTTGTAAATATTATTTGGAGAACACTGTTTTGCTTCAAATTAAATTAAAAAGGGGTTACTTATTTGAAAAGATCTTGTTCTTGACTTTTACTTTTTATTACATAAACTCAATTTTGACAAATTTTATTTGCCTTTTTTTCATATTTTATAAGACAAGATGTGTAAACTGTGAGCTACAGTGCATGGCGAGCATTCAAATTTCTGTTGAGTTATGATTATTTGAAAAACTGGCGATTTTTCAAAAATTTCGACAATGTAATTTCAATGATTTAATTTGTGCAACCTTTGTGAAATTTTGTCATCTGTATGAAAAATCACTTTTTATGAATTTCAAAATCACGATTGACATTTCAAAATGACTTGAAACTTTTTTTTCTCATCTTTTTAGTTAGACATTCCTTTTACACGGAGTTCACACACACTACCAAACGTTTGTTTTGATAGTGTGTGTAAGCGCGGTGTGAAAAGTGACAGTTCGTCACCTTTTAGTTTGACAAACTAAAAAAGTGTCAATCCAAAGTGTGACCAACCATCGGGGGTTGAGTGTAACAGGTTTTGACAGGTTTTGAGAGCTTTAGCATGTTTTGCCAATATCAATATTTTTTTAATCAGGTGAATTTTACTTTTCAATAAAAATGTAAATTCATCCATTTTGAGGCCGAAAATTTCGACAATGATAAACCATTACAAATTTATAAGCTTTTGAGTTAATTGATATCTTCCCTTCCCTTTCTTATTCGTAATTGTCAGATTTTCGTCTGCCAGTTTTTTTTCCTGATTTAATTTTTTTTTATAATTTTGAGCTGGCAATCCTGTGTTTATACTTACTGTAATTTTTAACACATCAAAAAATACAAAAATAATAATCAAGAAAATTTTCATGAAATTGTGGAGAAATACTTGAAAATTTCTCGAATTTTCTAGATTTTTATTATGTATTTTTCTATTTGATAAAACATTACCCATGCATTCCCTATGTCTAAAGAAGCCGTTTTGCATCATGAGTTTTTCGATACAAGGCATCATACAATTTTGCAGACAAATCCTGCATACAAAATGAGCCTTCGAAAATCTGTATCTGCAAAAAAGATTCCCAACATACGATTTTTTATTTTTCGAAATTTTCTGATGTGGCATTTTTTTGTTAATGTTGAGGTTGGTAGAAAATCAGGAAAAAAATACAAGCAAAATTTCAAATTATTTTTTTTACAATTATCAAATTCTCAATGTCAAAAAACAACCCACCAAAAATTATTTTTGACTTACTTGGGCTATAATGTTGAAACTAGTAAAAAAAGGTTTTCTCAGTATCATCTAATTAGTGCTCATTTTTTACTCACGATAGTTAGAATAGTATTTTTAAGATTTTTAATTTTTAAATTAATCTTCTGAGAAATATTCGAATAAAATTATTCCAAATTTTTGAATGAAATTTTCTCAGCTTGACAAAAATATTTTTATGGGATGCTTTTCCTTAATTAAATGTTTTTAAAATGTTCAAAAAATTAAATAAAATGATACCAAATGCCTTTGGGTAATTCTCCGCCAACTCACACAGCAGTTGCCCCGACCCCTTTTGCGTGAGACTTTGTCCTTAGGGGTAACTTTTGTCCCTGATCACAAATCCGTGGTCCATTTTTTTTATAACTCGTGGCGGACGGCCGGTTCAACCCCTTAAATTTTTGAATATGCAAAAAAGAGGTTTTTCAACAATTTGCAGCTTGAAACGGTGATGAGATAGAAATTTGTGAAAAACATATTGTTCATCGAAAAAAAAAACACTTAAAAGTTTTAAAAACTCTGCCATTTTCTGTTACTCAACCGAAAAAAATTTTAGAACATGTCGTTTTATGGAAAATTTAATGCACTTTTCGAATCTACGTTGACTCAGAAGGGTAATTTTTTCATTTAGAGCAAAATTTTATTTTAAAATTTCATGTTTTTTTAACTTTGTAGAGTAGTTTGTAACAATGTTCTACAAAGTTGTAGAGCAGACAATTACAAAAAAATAATGTATAAACATAATGGGTTTGCTTATTAACATCACAAGTTATCGTGATTTTACGAAAAAAAAAGTTTTGAAAAAGTTTGTCGTCGTTGATCATGGCCGTTCATGGTCACCCGTGATAAACACGGACGACGAAACAAAGGGGAACGCAAAATGTGACTTTTTCAAATCTTTTTTTCGTAGAATCTCAAAACCCTTATGTTTAAATTTTTTTTTTGTAATTATCTGCTTTACAACTTTGTAGAACATTGTTACACTCTAAAAGATAATCCTGCAAAGTCAGAAAAAAACACGAAGTTTTAAAATAAAAAAAAAATGTTCTTAATTAAAAAATGACTCTTCTGGGTCAATGTAGATTCGAAAAGTTCATTAAATTTCACATAAAATCACATGTTCCAAAAATTTTTACAGCTTAGTAACGAAAAATGCCAGAGTTTTTAAAACTTTTTAAGCGTTTTTTCGATGAAAAATACGAAATTCTGAGTACGCCATCAAATCGAGTGTACAATTTTACATAAAAGTCCCTTTGACACCAAATTTCTATCTCATCTAGAGCGTCCAATTTCCCGGGGTTACAAAATTCCCGGGAAACGGGAAATTTTCAACAAATTTCCCGGGAAATCCCGGGAATTCCCGGGAAATTTGAAATATGACGAAAATTATTCTGATCCTGTTTCTGGTTAATATTTTGCAACAGAATTGTATAGAACGGCATCATTAATGTCCAAAATCAGTGTAAGGATCAATGAATGGCTTGAATGCTTGTAAAAAATCATGAAGCTATGAGAAGATAGTATAAGTTTTTTATTTTTTATGCTGTCTTTCAAATCGTACCAAATCAACAAAATATTATTATTATTTTTTTGTTAAAAAGTATTTTTTTTAATCAAAGTGTTTGGACAGTGAAAATTTATGCCCCACAAAAATAAAATTGCTTTTAAATTTGTCTCAGTGACCATAACGTTGAAACAAAAAAATATCATGTAGAAATAATGTTTCTTATGGCAAATTACTTATTTCAGAACAAGTATTTTCAACTTGTGAACAAATAGATTATCACTGTTTCTTGATACCAAACTCACAGTTTTACAAAAATTGAAGCGAGTTTTTGAAATAATGGTTGGATTCTTTGGGTAAACTTCATATGATTTTTCATGGTTCCATTTATGGAACGATTTTAGTTATATGGTTAAATGTCCTAATAAATTAATTAGATTAAAATAATTTTCATAGTGTAAAAGTGGTTGAAATTGAACGATATTTTTTTCATATTTTAAATTTACCGATTATATCTTGAATACTTTTAAACAAATTCTTCTTGAACAAAAGTTTTTGAAAAATTTAATCCTATCAATTAAATTTTCATCCAATTTGGTCAAGGTAAACAAAAATGATATTTTCAAATGATATAACAAAAAAAGTCGTTAAAATAATTTGTCGAAAAAAAATAGGCAATATTCATGCCATAATAGCGTAATTTGTGTTGCCCAACATATAACCAAACAATATTCCTAGTTGTGAATGCTTTAGGAATAAATATTATCTGAATTAAAACTTGGCATGAAATTAACAGACATAGTTCAATATAAACATTAAATTGAAATGAATAAAATCAAATAAGGTTCTCTAATTATTGGTGCCAAAAAGGTAGGAAAATGTATACTTCCATTTGTATTTCGGGAATTTCCGGGAAATTTACAAATTTCCCGGGAAACGGGAAATATTTTTTTCCGGGAAATCCCGGGAATTCCCGGGATTTTTTTTCCCGGGACGGGAAATTGGACGCTCTAATCTCATCACCGTTTCAGGCTGCAAATTAATGAAAAACACCTCTTTTTTCGCATGTACAAAAATGAAAGGGGTCGTACCGCCCCTCCGTCACGAGATATCAAATAACGGACCTCGGATTCGTGATCAGGGACAAAAGTTACCTCTTAGGACAAAGTTTCACGCAAATTGAAGAGGGGTCGGGGCAACTTTTCCCGATTTCTTGTGAGTTGGTAGAGAATTACCCCTTTTTTAAACACACAAATTTTAAAGTCACTTCCAAATGCGAAGATTTCTTTTAACTTTTCCTAGAGATTATATTTTCTCAAGGAATCAAATCTGTAATACGTTATTTTGCACTGTCCATAACTAAAACTCGCAAAAAATATTCATATTTTGGAACTTCCAATTCCATGGAATCCATTTCCTTGCATGGAAAAAACGAGTGATTCAAAATGGCATCTTTGAACCAATTGGCATCCAGATCCAAAAAATACAAAGAAAAGGCGATTTGTTAAAACGTAGAGAATCACTTATTATTTTTGGAAACAAAATGTAAAGTTAAATTTCACCACTTTCAAAAGAGGATATATTCAATCTCATCTTCCAACATTGCCTGCCACTTTCCCATCATATTCAATTTCCCAACAAACTGTCTTACGATGAGGTCCTTTTGCTTCTTAGGAACGTCAGACGATCTTACCGAAAATCGATAAGTGGCTTTTGTTAAAATTACACACACCTCTCAAGGTGGAGGCAAAACCGTGCGCAACCGGTCTCCATTGGTGTCCTCATCATCATCATCATCATTGTCGTCGCCGAAGAAAAGGACCTTTCTTCATCTTTTTTTTCTGTGTTGCGAAGAGAGGGAGAGAATGGTCCAAAAAGGGCCCCAAAAAGATGATGATGGCGTGTGTAAACGTCCTTTTTCAAAGAAGATGGGCCCAAGCGATTACCACGTTTTCTTCGCTTGCTCAGGTAGATGAACGCCGAGAAAGAAGAGATCTTTGAGCTTTGAACGTCGAGAAAAAGGGATTTGATGTAGTGTGTGTAAACAGTTTTCCGGTGGCAAGGTTTGCCGTTTCAATTCAGGTCCCAGAAGTTGCTGCTGCTGCGGTGGGGTGCCAAATGGACGATGTTTGCATAGGATTTTGAGGACCGAGGCAGTAACTTTTTTCGGAAAGCACTCCGGTTGAAGGCCCAAGCCCCAGCTCAGCCCAGCCAGAGGTAAATTTGTCCGGCAATATTAGCTTAGCACGTGGAGCCGGTTCGTTATCACTATTATTTACTTTTTTTTTGCTTCATCCCATCTCTTGAGGGGAGACATCACATACTACTGCTGAGATACTGTTGGGATTTTGTTTGGAAAAGGAGTAAACCACTTTGGTTAACGAGAAAATTGGTCGTAACTCAGTTTGTTTAATGTGCATGTGTTTTAGCTAGCTGGCTGTTATATTGTTGGAAAATCAAACATGATTATAAGTAGCTGTCTTGTTTGAGGTTTTGAGTACATATTTTATCTTATCAAGAACGGTGATGCTTAATCAGGAGTGCATTTATTTTTTCAGCACGAGTCGTACATTTATCCAACGAGGTTCACCGAGTTGGATAAATATGAAGAGTGCTGAAAAAATCAACTTTTGCAACGAGTTCCATACAACATTTTTGGCAATTCCGAAAACACCCATTGAGTGAAATTTTAAGTCAAATTTTCATTTTGTCAATAAATCGTTTAATTCAAAAAAATGTTGAAAAGTGTAACTATTCAAAACAAGTGCTGAAAAGTTCAACTTTCAACTCATTTCAGTGCTGAAAAGTAGAACTTTTCAGCATTTATTTTGAAAAGTGTTGCTATTCGATTCTGTTATTTTTGGTACAGAAAAGTAGGCTGTTTCGTCGTTCAAGAATGGCAAGAAAAGTAAGTAGTTTCACGACGGAATTGCAAAAAGTTTTTTTTTTGTTTTTTTTTTATTTGTATCAAACTTTGTACTTTACAATTGTCTATGACCAAAGAAATAATTGTGCATTAGTAAATCCATACAAGTTTTCATACAATTTGTGCCGCTGTTCATACAAAAGGGCTTTTAAGATATAAAAAAATCTGTATCAAGACTCTGCACTCTTGATTCTTAATTCTTTTGAACTGATTTTTTGATCGAATTGGTGTCTTCAGGAAAATTGTATGTATTGCTTAGGACTTTTCGGAAAATGCTATTCGGAATATCTGTAAACCACGTGGCACTTTAGACAAAACAAAAAAAAAATATTTAAAAAATGGAATTACAGGTCACGGCTTCAAATTATGAATGAAAAAAGTGGTTTAAAATGGATGATTTTAGTTAGGAGACCATCCATAAACCACGTGGACACTTTGTTGGAATTTTTACCCCCCCCCCCCCCCAATCGTGGACAATTTCCATACATATAAAATCCTTTTTGTATGGAGTGTGGACAATCTCCAAAACTCCTCCCTCCCCCTCCCCTAAGCTGTCCACGTGGTTTATGGATGGTCCCCTAACTGAGTACATTTATGGACTCGACCTTCACAGATTTGGACCTAATTTGGAGGAAAGTTCATCTATTCAGGTTGCATTTTATAGAAAATTTTCCAATGAATTCAATAAAACTGTAATGTTAACCCTCAAACGCATCCCAATACTGTATCATAACACTTTAAGTTTAAACATTTGGTTTTGACTCATTCCCTGTTTTATTTATGTTTTCATTTTTTTCACCATCGTGTTAGCAGGACAATTTTCATAAAAAAATCAATGAAAACCTCAAAGTAAAATGGACTATTGACGTAAAACAACGACCATATTAAAAAACGTTACTTAATCCACCTTAAGGTGGTTGGTGCCTTCCTCAAATTCATTTTGTATTTTATGTTGTATTTTCAAATTTATTTAAGAGTTTTTATTTTATGTTTTTATTTTATTTTTTTATAATTATTGTTTTTTACCAAAACAGCAATTTTCGATTCTTTTTTAACCAAATCTCCAAAATAAAGGAGAAAGGAGGGGCTGTAATTGAAATTTAAAGTGCTGATATGCCAACATTAGGTGCACGATGAAATTGTATGCTGTCCCCCTAGTCTTAGTAAACAATGTCTTCATTTTTCGAGTGATTTTATAGCCTTGCCTCAGTGAGGTGAGGAAGGCAAAAATGATTTTGCGAAATTAAGCACACGGAAGAAGATCTACCACATGACCAAAGGTCAATGACAGCGGAAACGTGTTTTCTTAGTAGGCAAGAATATGTTTACAATATGCTTATTAGCAACAACTCTGTCTATTTCTGTATGCTTTATTTCGCAATTTTTTTTTTCAGTGCAATCGCTGTTTTTCGTCAATGCTTCATTCTACTTTGAGGTTTTCTCTTATTTTGATGTGAAATTGTTCGGGGAACATGATGGAAAGAAATAAAAATGACTTGTTGTGCTGTACATCTTGATTTAACTAAAATTAATTTTTTTTTAAATAAGTCCAAATATGCTAGATATGAGTATCAACACTAGAAAATGTTTCCAAGTTGGTTAATAAGACATCGTCAGCTATGTGCTATCTTGTGACATATACCATTTTGGTCGGAAATGAATTAATGATGACGTTTTGCTATACTTAACAAACACTACAAGATGTTTTAACCCGATTTTGGAAACTCGCTTCCGTTTACCGGATATCGCGATACACACTTGTGATATAGACCAATTTATTATCAAAATGATCGTGCACACTTGTGACACGTCATACATGTTGTTGGAAAATGTGGAAATTTTTCTTGTTTTTCACAAATTTTTGTTGTTATGGTTTCATAATCTACTGTACCTTTTAATTGGTGTAACCAAATAAGTTGAAACTTGGAGCGTTTGTTAAGCGATAGTATACAAACCGATGGCTTTAAAAATTTTGGCTCTACCATTTATAGTTTGAAAATGTTTATCATCAAACTTTAAAATCGATTTTCTTGAAAAGTACTATATGGTCGTTGTCACAAGGTAGCACACAGCTGACGACATGTATTTTTATTAAAATTTTGATGTTTATTGGAAAAAAATAAATAAATAAATTCTCCTCCTTATTCTTCGGACCGATTTAAAAGGGGGGAGTGGAGGGCAAAAACATTGAAAAGTATTTGTATCTGTCCAAATTTGACCCATAAACAGATATTTTCAAAACATTGGCATAGTCTTTTAAAACAATTTAAAATACCAAACCCCTTATTAACCAAAAAAAAAATAATAGTTACTTTTTTCTGATGTTTTAAAGTTAAAGATCGGTTGAATTTTTTTGTGAATTATTAAGGTTTAAGCTCATACAATGCACACTTCGTCGCCATCGTGCTAACTTGTCGTACGTGCTTTTTGGGCCAAATTGAGTTAAGAACGCCATTTTGTGCAGCTCACAATGCCTCACCTTTTGACCTTCACAGATCCCCAAAATTCGATTTCAATCCTGAGATATTCAACCAAAACCGAAAAAACTCCGTGCATTTTTGTCACTTTACATATGAAAGTAGTTTCAATCTTGTCGTGCTATCTTGTCACTCCATGAAAATTGATGTAAGTGCGACAAAAGGCCAAAGGAATTTCAGGCCAGGAAAGTCAGGATGCGTTTGTCGCACGTACAAGCTAGACTACCGTAAACATTTGTAATTATAACTCGGGACTCCAGCAACCAACTTCAACCAAACTTTGGGACAATGCACAGAATGGCGAGCCAAACAAAACGTGTTTGTTATTGTTTACATTGCGTGCTCTCGTTTTTGAATATTCAAGGTCAAACATTAAAACGCGTTTTTCTCGGAACGTCAAAATGGCGGGTGCGACAAGATAGCACGACGACGTCGACTTATTTATTTTTCAAATAATTTGTTTGGAGAAATACGTGTGATCATTTTTTTTATTTTGTTATAATAAAAAGCTTAGTGATTGAAAATAAATTTAGTTCACGTTAAATGATCCAGAATGTATCTGAAAACAGATAAACAAATACTACCAAACTTTGCCCAACTTTTATCAACATGAACTGCATAACAACTTTTCACAATGATTTAAAAAATGTAAATTGCAAACTTTTGAAGAGAAATTATATTTTATAAACTAACTAAAATATTTTTGAAATTTGTTTTGGTTGGCTTAACATGTTTTTAAAGTCATTAAAAAATAAAATGCTCGATCAATAAGTTGAATCAATTTCCGGCAAAGCTACACGATGATAATTTGCTATTTTCGTTCCACAATTTCCCATCATTTTCGCCAATCTATTTTTACTGGTTCGCCATTTCCCCCCGAAATTGACTCTTTAATCATCGGACAAGCCGGTTCGACTCGGAAGCAAATAAACAGCCGGAAAATACACAAACATCACACACACACCCGAAATCCTCAACGGACCAAGTCTTGCCGAGATTCCAAACTTGATGCCGGAGCGCCGGCCCGGGAGAAAACAAAAGCTAAAACTCATTATAGGCTGAAATATCTTCCCATTTCCCGTCATCCGTAGTAAATTTCCCCACGGATGAAGCTGCTGCTGCCTCCTTCCATTCTCATTTTCGTTTTTCGTCCTGTCTCAGAAGTTGGAAACACAATGGCAGCGGCGGAGTGCGTAAGACAGCTGCTGCCACCCAGTAGGTAGCTAATTTCGTGTAGGGGGAGGGGGCTTCCGAAAAATGAAAATAAGACCGAGATGAGGAAATATCAACAACTGAATAAATCATAAATCCTCAAGACTTTGCCTGGCGCGGGCCCCGAGCTCATAAACAGGCACAAGTCTGGGAGGAAATTTCATTGAAATTAAAGAAAAACATCCTTCGTTTGAAACGCGACTCAGCTCGGGAAAACAAGAAAATTCCATCACAAAGGGTTTGGGGCGAAGCTTAACGAGAACTTCCTTCGGGCGATTGCTGGAACTAAAACAGCGTCGGCAGGTGAGAACGAGGAGAAAGCAGCTCCAACGAAGGATGAATGATTGCTTGAGCCATTTTTAAAGAGATTTCCTGGTTTACAAAAGGGGTGGGGAGGGGTAACGCATGAAACGGATTTAAGGAACAAAACGAGCTTTAGCAGTTAGGGAAGCATGAACTTGCGTACAACAAAGCAGGCGTCGTCGTCGTCTTCGTCGGTGACGGCTTTTATTCCGGCTTTTTTTCCGGGATTTTCCATGGCCTTCTTGGTTTTGAGAGCAAATCCTCGCGCGTGTGTGGGGAGCTAACTGAAGTGTGAACAAAACGCCCACCTCCGACGCGTTCCGTCACGGATACCGGTTCTGTGTCGGGGTGCAGGGTAAGGGTTCAGCCAAGGGATTTCACCTTCCAAAGAGCTGGGATGTATTCGTCAGGTGGGATTTGGAGTTATGATTGTTTGACTTTAATATGAGATTTAAATGACAGAAGATGCACGGTTTAGATCGAGATTTGAGTAAGAAAGAAATGTTTGAAATCTTTAACTTTGTTTTTTTTTTCAAATATAAAAATATAAAAAATTTAATAAAAAGCCACACTTTTACCATTTCAATGAAAAAATACATTAAATGCATTACAATTGGTTTTTAACGACAATATTTTCGGACCCAAATACCGTAAACTGGGGTCAATCGGGACACATGGGGCGAATTGGGACAGCAGTTTTAACCATGTTGGAGCACAATATTTTATTTTTCTGGTTGGTTTCGGTTAGAACAGACTCAGACCAACAAAATGTGTACATCCATTTCCATATTTAAAAGCTTTAAGTGCTCTAAAAACTGCTGTCCCTATTCAGACTGTAGTTCCGATTCGCCCCAGATTACGGTAACTCTTTAGTTAAGTGGTCCTTAAACTCAAATAAATAAAAAATAAAACGATAATATTTCTTTTTAAGGTAGTTTTAGCGACAATATTTCTTTTTTATTGTGGAAAAATACTTTTTGCAGTACTGCACATCATAAAGCACATTGCACATAAAATATCACTCCAAGGCTTTTCGAACCGTTTTTGAAAAAAATGATATTTTTTTGCAACAGCCAAATGTTCATTTTGCCATTATTAGTCTTATAAGAGATTTATGATGTTTCATCAGAATGTTACATCACTTGTTGTTGAATGTTTCATCTCTCGTTCTTTAAAAAATGCGCCAAAAAATCCGGAAACGACAAGAAATTTTGCAAAATATTGTTTTTTTATCTCTATGGATCTTCTTAAAAAAATGAATTTAAGGTAAATTAGTATGAAGAGTATCACAAAATGTTTTCATGGCTTACGAAAAATACTACTAAAACATTGACTTTTTCACTGTAGTTACAGTTTTTACAGGTATTTTTTTATGTTTTTACAATGAATTTAGAAAAGTATTTGGCCCTTTTTGTTGCTTATATAAATCCTTACTGGAACTGGAAACTACAATTTTATTTTTAATAAAAAAAAACTTTTGTTAATGCACCAGTAGGTGGTTGGTGGCTTCTTCACATTTACATGCAATTCATCTCCTAAGTTCTAGAGTTTATTAAGGTCCTATAAGTTATTGTGTTTCATATGTTTATATGACCTATTCAAAAAAACTCTAGAATTGTGCTGTTCTAGATTTACATTGTTTGCGGTTTCACAGCTCATTGAGCCGATTATGTCAAAACCATGTTGCAGCACCGAAAAAGACCTGATTAAAAAAAGTTTATGCATAAAAAAATATAAACCTCATACAGACTTTTTCCAGAAAACATGCAGACTTCGTTTTGAAGCATTGCGGCAACCGGGCGTTTCACATCTGGTGCGACTCTTGCGTAAACAAAAAGACCCGACCTATTAAGGTTATTTAAAAATCACCCTTTTTTGTATCTACACATAACTCAACCCCCGGTGGTTGGTCACTTTTTCGTTTGACACTTTATTAGTTTGTACCCCGTTGGTTGGTCAAAGTCAATTTTAAAAATTGACGAACTGTCACTTTTACACGGCCATAACGCACACTATCAAAACAAGCGTTCAGTAGTGTGAGTGAATTCCGTGTAAAAGTGGTGTCAAACTAAAAAGTGACCCCGTTCGTATGACAACAGTTGGTGTCAAACCATCCGGGTTTGAATTTAACTTCTAAAATACTACTACTTCACTAAACATGATGATTTTGAATAGGACCCCAAAACAGTCATAAAAAAGCAGTCCCGACCAAATTCGATTCAGCCAGTTTTGAGATATGCGTGTGGAAAGAAAATCATGTCTACACACATCCCCACAGATAGTGCGTCCATCCCGGGAATTCCCGGGACAAAATTCCCGGGATTTTTCCAAAACCGGGAATTCCCGAATCCCGGGATTTTCAATAGTTTGTCCCGGGAATTCCTGAAATTGAAAAAAATCAAATTTTAGTCTGGAAATTCAGATTTGGTGGTGGAAATAATTGACAAGTTGAGTACTTAATAAACGATAAAAATTAAAATTTAAAGCATTAAAAATTTTATATTATATCAGCATTAATTTGGCTTATTAGGGATAATTGTTAAAATTTTAAAATGCCTGACGTTTCAATTTTGTTTCCATTCTATTTTATATATTTTTGGAAGACAGGGTTATATTTTAAAGTAAATTCATGATTTTAAATTTGAAAACAAATTATTTTTCATCAAACACCAGAAACTGGGGCAAATCCCGACAAATGTAACGAATTAGGACAGCTATTTAAGTCAATTATTTTTCAAAATGTTTTGAATGGCTTCGATTCGTTGGAACAGAAACAAAACTCGATTATCAAAAGTTTCAATTATCCAAAGTTCGATTATGTGAAAGTTTATATAGGAATTCAGATAATCGTGTCACGAAAAAAATGATTCCTTATTTTTTTCTACCTTTTAGATTTCTGCAACCCAATTTTAGTAAAATTTGAATGGTTGATTGCCTTAAAAGTTACCAAATGCATTTTTAAATATTTCATCATTGCCATTTTGGCCGCCATCTTGGATTTGAAAACTCGTCCTGTCGTCCCGATTTCGATTGTAATTTTTTAACAATTTTACATTGAATGGTATCATTTTATTAGTTTTATTTATTCTTTTTTTGACTTTTTCAAACAAAATTGAGCTTTTCTAGTAATGTTATAAAAAATATATATAAAAGAAATATATTTATGGAAGACTTATTCAATTTGAATCACATTGGATAAAAAAAAATATCCAAAGCACAACAATAAAAAACATTTTTAAATACTTTTAAGCTTTTTGCGAACTGTCGTCCTTGTTTAGATTGAAGTGTAGATTATCACCAATTAATATTATTAAGATTTTTCCATGATTTTGAGCTTGAAAACAAAAAAAAATATAATAAAATCATAGATTTTATGAATGTTTCAAAAATTTCCCGGGATCCCGGGAATTCCCGGGATTTGAAAAATATTTTTCCCGTTTCCCGGGAAATTTTAAACCCGGGAAAATTGGACGCCCTACCCACAGACGATATGTATGCTAAGAAAATGATTCTGGGTCGATATGTATACGTAAAGGTGTATTTAAGAAGTTCAATTTTCGAGTAATTTTATAGCTTTTCCTCAGTGAGGAAGGCAAAAAATCAAACATAAATTAATCTTTTTTTTCTTAATTTTTCATTTAGATTTTCATTCATTCAGACAAAATATTATTGAATGTTCAGTCACAAGCTTAACTCTAAAAAATGTAAACATATTTAAATTATTTCGATGTACTGAAAGCTATTACCGTAAACTGGGGTCAATCGGGGCACATGGGGCGAATTGAGACAGCAGTTGTAACCATGTTGGAGCACAATATTTTATTTTTTCTGGTTGGTTGGACTCAAACCAACAAAATGTTTACATCCATTTCCAAATTAAAAGGCTTGAAGTGCTTTAAAAACTGCTGTTCCTATTCAGACTGAAGTCCCGATTCACCCCAGATTACGGTATCTAGTTTAAAACTTAATGACTTTTTTCCCCAAATTACAATTAATGATTTGATCAAATCGACCTTGTTATCTTGTCGCATCCACCATTTCGATATTCCAAGTGAACCGCGTGTAATGTTTGACCTTGAATAAACAAAATAAATAGCACGCAATGTAAACAATAACAAACACGTTTTGTTCGGCTGACCGTTCTGCGCCTTGAACTGACGTTTGGTTGAATTTGGTTGCCGAAGTTCCAAGTTATAGTTAAAAATGTTTACGGTAGTCGAACTTGTACGTGTGTCAAACGCGCTCTGACCTGAATTCCCGTTGACCAGTTATCGCACTTTTATTGAATATCTCACGATTGAAATCAAATTTTGAGGATCTGTGAAGGTTAATAGTTGAGGCATTGTGAGCTGCACAATATGGCGTTCTTAACTCAAATTGGCCCAAACTGCACGTCTGACAAGATAGCACAACAACGAAGATATGAATGAATCCTAGCTCAACACTTACAAAAAACTTCAAAAACAACTGTTTCCTCATTAAAAGGCTCATTTTATAATCTGTCACTTACAATAAAAGTCCACCATCTGGCGGTTCAAAGCGACTTATTCTGACGAGGGTCACCACTTAGCTTCAGGTTGAAAGGTAAAAATTCAAACTTCTTCCACATTATTTTACCCTACCTTGCTTGCAGGCAATCTAATGAATGATTAAAATGTCCTTCTCTACACTTTTCTAAGAATTTTAAAATTTATGCCGTCGCGAAAACCCTTAAAGAAGCAACAAAAAAACTTACGGAAAAACAACATTAGCATAAATCTGGTCCTGGTTGTTTCCCTTCGTCGTCGTCTTCGTTGTTTGCCGGGAAATGGTTTATAAATATACCTCTCATCCATAAATTTACCTCACTCTTTGCTGGTTGCATAAAAAAGTTAAATTATTTCCCTTCGCTGGAAGAACACAGGCTACACGTGCACCGGAATGCTGCGCCCGGCGTGATTTCATCGGCAAGGCTCATCAACTAAGAGGGACGAGCATAATTTCCCCCGCTCTTTTAGTTCGAAAGCCCTGGGAAAGTGTCTGCGAGTATGTTTCATTATAATTTCATTTTCATTTTCCTGCACTTCAACATCATGAAAACACTCTCTCTCTTCGTGCTCACATGGATGCACTTCGGGAAATGCCACCCACCGCCACCATGACTCATCGGGACTTTCCTCTTTTCTTTCTTTCATTTTCTCCGCAGATTCTCTCTGGGAACACCAACACCTACAGTGAAGTGGAAAACGTTTTGCAGCCAATTATCTTTGCGTCGAAAATCCGCATCTACCCGTACAGCCAGTACGACCGGACGGTTTGCCTGCGGGCGGAAATCATCGGCTGCGAGTGGGATGGTAAGTTTAAGGCCATGTATTGTTATGCCATACATGGATGTTTTGGAACAGGATTTCACGATCAAAACATTTTGAACCAAAATAGTAATGTAAAAACCTTTGCTCTGTTTTGGAGAAGAGTTTCCTACAAAAAATTAAATTAATTAAAAATAATTCTTGAAATCCTTACTACAACCCATTTGTAGTCCCAACTTCTCGATAGTTTGTTTGTAGAGATTCACTTCAACTCTGCAATCGGAAGAGTTTCGTTTTGCTTTGTTCAATTCGTTAAAACATTTCTCTTTTTTTTCTGGTTTGCGGAACAATTTGCAACTCGAGCTGAGCAATTTTTTTTCAGTAGTGCTTTCCCATTTTTTCAACTTTATTCACATGTCTCTGTGGAAAAAAAAGAGTTTACCTTGAACCTGGCACTCCTCGTAGAGGGTCCTTCACTGAGCACCAGAGCTGAACCTAAAGTCCTTGTTACTTTACCTTCAAACAAACGCTGACTGTAATTTTCACGTGAAGAGTGCGTACTCAAAGAGCGACGTGGTGATGACGATGATGGGAGTGATTTTCCACTTGACAACTCGCTGCTGAGTTGAGCTGATTGCTCCCGCACTTACTTAGAAGGTCTTGTTTAATTACACCGATTCTTGGGTGCTGAATTGAGCATGAAGTTCAGTGTAATTTGTTCTCTATTTAAATCGTTGAAATATGATAGTTTTGAAATAGTAAAGATATTTTCTAATCAACCTAATCTGAACCCATTCTCAAAACTTCCCTCAGACCTTCTGGCCCAGATTTTCCTTTGTTCGTGATGGCATTTTAAATAAACGCTTCATGATCATTACCCGTGCCACGGTCGGGGCCAAATCAGGCGGTAATAATCTTTACTGCCTTCTCGGCCTGGTCTGGTCCCATCAAAATTTTCCTTTCATAAACAAAATACCTCCTCTCACATTAAGCGTTCTGGTGACTGGTATCAAATTTTAACGCCCCCTCCTTATTCTCAGTCGGCTTAAGACACCCCCAACTCCCCCTCCCCTCTAGACCAAGGGATCGTCTTTCGTCAAAAGGCATAATTGCTGCCACGAGAGCGGAAAATGAGGAACACATTCCTGAAGCGAACACGCACACACACATTTACCCCACATAATTTGGGAACGAAGAAAATGGAGAGCGAGGAGAGAAAAAAATGAGTGGAAAAGTGGCGGGAAAACACGACCATAACAATGTTTATGCCTAACGAGGTCGTTGTACCAGTCTGAAGATGCTCCCAAAGCCGGAGAAGCTCTGGGATTCGAGAGGAGTGACAGTGTGAGCACGAATCGAAAATCACAAGATTGGGAAAGGGTGTTTAAGGAGCTGGGGAAGTGTGGGGGATAAATTCTGAAGAGAAAAAACAAAATACAAAAATACAAAAATACAAAAATACAAAAATACAAAAATACAAAAATACAAAAATACAAAAATACAAAAATACAAAAATACAAAAATACAAAAATACAAAAATACAAAAATACAAAAATACAAAAATACAAAAATACAAAAATACAAAATACAAAAATACAAAAATACAAAAATACAAAAATACAAAAATACAAAAATACAAAATACAAAAATACAAAATACAAAAATACAAAAATACAAAAATACAAAAATACAAAAATACAAAAATACAAAATACAAAAATACAAAATACAAAAATACAAAATACAAAAATACAAAAATACAAAAATACAAAAATACAAAAATACAAAAATACAAAATACAAAATACAAAAATACAAAAATACAAAAATACAAAAATACAAAAATACAAAAATACAAAAATACAAAAATACAAAAATACAAAAATACAAAAATACAAAAATACAAAAATACAAAAATACAAAAATACAAAAATACAAAAATACAAAAATACAAAAATACAAAAATACAAAAATACAAAATACAAAAATACAAAAATACAAAAATACAAAAATACAAAAATACAAAAATACAAAAATACAAAAATACAAAAATACAAAAATACAAAAATACAAAAATACAAAAATACAAAAATACAAAATTACAAAAATACAAAAATACAAAAATACAAAAATATAAAAATACAAAAATACAAAAATACAAAAATACAAAAATACAAAAATACAAAAATACAAAAATACAAAAATACAAAAACACAAAAATATAAAAATACAAAAATATAAAAATACAAAAATACAAAAATACAAAAATACAAAAATACAAAAATACAAAAATACAAAAATACAAAAATACAAAAATACAAAAATACAAAAATACAAAAATACAAAAATACAAAAATTCAAAATACAAAAATACAAAAATACAAAAATACAAAAATACAAAAATACAAAAATACAAAAATACAAAAATACAAAAATACAAAAATACAAAAATACAAAACTACAAAAATACAAATATACAAATATACAAAAATACAAAAATACAAAAATACAAAAATACAAAAATACAAAAATACAAAAATACAAAAATACAAAAATACAAAAATATAAAAATACAAAAATACAAAAATACAAAAATACAAAAATACAAAAAAACAAAAATACAAAAATACAAAAATACAAAAATACAAAAATACAAAAATACAAAAATAAAAAATCAACATAAATTCGTTTCTACAGAGAACTTCTCTCCACCAGTGGCGAACAAAAAATTAAAGATCATTATAAATCTCCAACACATGTCTGATCCCATCTGAGTGACGCTGCGAAAAGAGAAAACTCTACCGAATGTTGGCTCCCGAAAGGGAAGGGCTCAAAACCCAGACCCAGATCGAGGAGAAGGGGTGTCAAAGGAGCAGAACGAGGCAATTAGAACCTGATGCGCTCGCTTGGATGTGGCAATTGGAGTCCAAAAAAGGGTCGCCTCCACGAAGCGTTTAACGTCGTAACGTGAGACATTTCGAGGGGAATTAATGTTGATAATTGACTTCCATTGTTCATCGTTTAAATTGTCTGCCCAAAGTTCTTCGTGAAATGTTTTAAACTTAAATTTCATCCAATCATAATTGATTCCAAGGAAATAAAAGGCTTCACTCACCTTCTGCAAACCAAATTGCCCCCGCTCCGTTTCCAGCGTGGTCATTCAATCATCGACCATATTCAAATTGGGTTTTCAATATGTCTGCCGCAGCACAGAATTCCTTCTCCCACACAAATGCCTATTGGTTTTGCGGTATGAGTCAATTCAATTAAGCCTTAGGTGATGGTGCCGCCATCTGACGAGCCCATCGCGCGAGGAGTACGATGATGGTCGGCAAAATGGTGTCCAGACGATGTGGACATGTCCACTGCAGTGGTGTGTTAACCGTCCCACCAGTAACTGCAGCCAGTGGACACACCCAACCGAAAAGGGCATTTATGGATGTCCTGAACGGGACTCTGCAATGGTGTCTGTTTACTTTGGTTGATGGTGAAGGATGGTTTCGTGGTTCAGTGAGGAAGGTGATTTTTAAAGATATTTCCGAAATATTACTTCAATAAATTGCTAAAAAAAACTCAAAATGCTATTTTCACAAAAATATGGTGATTTTCGAACTTTTAACTTCAGGGTTAATGTTTTCAAATTAAATCGTGATATAAAAAATCTTTAATGTGACATAAAAATAGGGACTGGATTTTTTTTATCTGCATGACCAACGGGCGTCTATATGGGTGAATTAACCGTCGGTATAACTTCAGGTAGATTCAGTGTACCACGATGGACACTCATGTTGTTTAAAAAAGATAAAGGTGGTTATGTTGCACATAGCCAATATGACAAAGGGCATTAAGCTCTAAAGATCAAATCTATTTCAAATTTATTTATTTTTTTGATGCCCAAGCTTTTCTAATAATTACCTGGGATTTCCAATTCCAGGAACACTAAGCCTGCTTGCCTGCTCTGCTCATTATACCTACTATTTTCTACTTGTCTTCAAATAAACTTAAAAATAAAAATCTGGTCATTTCAGTAACATGGATATTAACAGAAACAATTTAACGGAGAAGTTCACACTCCCTCTAAAGTGTAACGCCAACTTTCGTTAAAGTATCCCGAACCCTCTGTAACTTCAAAAATCCTCAATTGCGCACATTCAAGCAGTGTTTTAAAACCCCACCACGAGTAAAAAGTAAAAACTGCAAAGCAACAGCGCCCCGGCGCAAATTGAGCAATTTTCATTTTACCATATTTTCAATCCAATTTCCATCGGGTTTCGCACACAACCAGCGAGAAACCACCCACGCAATCCCCATAACTATTGAAACTTTTTCCCCGAGCTGGGCCCAGAAGTGGCTCGGAAAATGGGTTTTAAGCTGCTGGGTTGGGGCAGTGAGGGTTAAACATGGCGAAAATATTGCAAAAGTTGTGAAGTGTCGATTCTGCGGGAAAGGTCGTCGCTTTGTTCGGTTCATTTTTCGGTGGATTTAAAAAAAAGAGAGACTCTCTTTTGCTTTTTTTTTTTGTTATCGATGAAAATGAGAAAGCACGAGAAGGGGATGATGATGATGAGCGATGATCGTTATCGCCATCATTGAGGGGAAAAAGGGCCAATCGGGGTTGGGGGTGTCAAATGGGGGGATGCTGTATGAATTTTGATGTCGGCACACAAGTTTCGAGAACTCAATTTTCGCTAGTGGGGCGTATCAATTCGGTGAAGCAAACTGTTGTTGAGATTGATCCAAACGGCGAGGGCTGCGATACGGTGTGGTGTGGATTGAATAAAATTAAATCGGACTTTTAGAGTGGCTTATTATTCATGAATTTCAAGTGGTCACGACTTTTTCAGGTGTCGTAATCGCGTCAATTGATTATTTTTGGAACAAATTATTGTTTATCGTAAGGATAAGTCAGATTTTACTAACTTTTCAGCCACTTGAGAAAATGTCAAGTACGTGACTGAACGTGACATTCAAAGGAGCAATCATAAGAAAATTACCTCCTACACAGAGTGGACGAAAATAAATCACCAACCGATCTGGGCCAGGCTCTAGCATAAATCAATCAATCAATTTTTGGAATGAGCGTGGCGGGAAAACCCCACCAAAACCAGCACCAAATCGACCAAGGATTGTCTAATATTAGCTCTTCGGAATCATCATCATCATCATCCAACTATTAGCCCAATTGCGAAAGTCGTGTTTGCGTACCCTGTAATGAGGCCAATCGAGATCAGGCAAATATTGGTCCAGTTTCCCTTTCCCTTCAAACCTCTAAACATGATGATGCAGGCCAGAGTATGAGCAAATTGGACTTGTCAAAATGTCACTCAAACTGAGAGAACTCGTTGGCTGGGTGGTTGGTGATGGGATGTCGTCTTGCGGTTTGAGTGGTGATCTTAGTACAGTGGGACTAATGAGAACTGGCAAAGAAAAGTACAAAATGGCCAATTATCAAATCGGCAGAGTGTGAGGGCACGGACATGATGTACTCATTAGGTGGGAAAGTTATCAAATGTTTTCAAAAATAATTTTAAACCATTTTCTTTTTTCAAAAATAAACCAAGTTCCTTAAATTAGAATGGCCTAAAAATAAAACTACGTTATTTACAACCGTCCAAAACTGTGTCACACGCGGTAGCCACTTTGACTTGATTAAAACTTCCCACAATATACGACGCCAGCAACAAAGTCTCTTAATTTCTATCTAATTTAAATGTAGGTTAGTTGGGAGCGAAATCATTCACGTCCACGACGAAATGACATTCCCTGGTGGGTCGTTCCCTTCCTCCTTCTGCCATCCCCGAGGGGCCCTTTTCGGTTGTTTCTCTTTCTATTTACGGGGGATAGGTGGCTATTAAATATGTGTTAATATTTTTATGACTGCGGCAGTCTTTTTTTCCTTCTTTTTTTGGGGGAATGCGCCGAAGACGACAAACTTGTAACAGGTTCGACAGAAGCCGGTACGGAATTTCACCTTAGTTGATTGACGAACAGACGTCCGGTGGATTTGAATCACTTGAAAACACAAACATATTTTAGGCTTCATATTTTCGATTATCCTTTTCTCAAACTTTTTTAACGTAATCCATGTGTGACAAAACAATTATTTATTGCCGTTTCATGGAAATTCACTAAAAAAAATAGCGGTCAATTTGAACAAAGAAATAAAACTCACCACGGTCATTTTGAATTCACCACGCGCATGACAGCAGAAAAAAAAATGGCTCTAGGGAGAAGTGATCTATGGATTTTCAATAACAATGTTCAATGATTTATGTCCATTTGTCTGCGATTATAGTGGCTCATTCTACTACACTGACTGTAAGTCAGTTTCTGTGAGATATGTCTCTTCCCTAAAATTGTGTCGTCTATTTGGTTTTAATGAAGAGCATTCCAAAAGACACCAGCCAACCGCAGTCGAGCCAAACAACAACAAATCGTGAAATAAACAAAATATTCCACCCAAAACAAAATAAAGTCGGTCAAAAGAAACATAGAGCTTTACGATAACCAACGGAGAATCTGGAGGCAAACAAAAAACAAAAAAAAACAAATTTGCCTCTCCGGAAAACCGCAGGTCGCCCAACGTTTTGGTTTCGGTTCGTAAAGTATTTCTTTCCCCACGTTTTGTCTAAGTTTAGCGATTATTTCGGCAATTCCGACCCGAACCCCGTCCCTAACTTTAGCGGGAGTGAAATCACGGGGGGAACCAACACAGAAAAAAATATGTGAATTTATTCGACACGGAAAAAATGAATCACATGTAAACTCAGTTGATGTAAACTTGAGATTCGACGTAAACGGTTGAATCACACGTAAAATCATGTTTTTACGTATAATTTGTTGCAAATCTACATCAAATTTCATTTAAATTTAAATGTTTAATGACGTGCAAAAGTGTTACATCATAAATGATGTAACATTCAGAAATATTTTTTGTGTGTATACCCGACGATGGTATAAATATTCATAAACGTCCGGGAATGTTGGGTGCAACGGCGGTCCGTTTGAAAGTGTACAGAAAATCGATGGGAATTTTAAGGGGTTCCGGAGCTTGTGATTGGCTGGAATTTCTGGAAATTGTTTTGAAAACATAACCCAGGCGAAACTGTCTCAAAACAAATCAACTTGCGAGTAATCACGACTTCAATTGATACAACTTGCATGCAACCACCATTCAAGTTGCGTGACACTTTCAGCGAAGTGCTCCCAGTAAAACTGTCAAAATCATCGACCAATGTGGCGGCACCTTAATTTGTCCCCAGAGTAAACAGGTCACGTCACGTGATGCACTTTGCCAGATCGATCCTGCTTCCTCCTGTCAGAGCCGGGACCGTCAGCGGGTGGTTAAACGGTTTGTTTAATACGGAAGCCATTCGTTTAAACATAAACCAGACAATTCAATTAATGTTATTTTATTGCTTCTCCGTTCGTCGTCGTCGGGGGAACCCCTTCCCCGGGACCGTGGAGTCCCCAAGAGATGAGGTGTTTGGACAAAATTTGGAGTGGCTCTCGAAAAAGAGAAGAAGGAAAAAAACCACATGCTGACAATTTCCTTTGGCGCTGATAAATAAAGACATCATTCTGGTCTCTTCTTTGCTGGGCTGTAATGAGCTGTTATATTGGGAGCACACGCAGAGTCCGGGGCAGATAAATAAAAGTGATAAACGGTCCGCGCGGGTTTTTTTTTTAAGATGAAATATTTATATTTGCGTGGATGGGAGATATTTACGATATTGGGCGGTAAATGACTTCTTGGGTTTTGCTAAATGGTGCTCGGAATTTCGATTAAAGTTGCTAATTTTGGATTTAATTGTCGCCTACGTTAAGTTTTATAAAAAAATCTCGGAACTTGATGGACAGATTTGTGACGGATTTGGTCCATTCGGTTCAATTTTGGATGCCATAAGTCCGAATGCCGTAAACCAAAACATTGACCATCGATATTTTTCGGAAATATTTGGAAACCATACCATACACTACTTTTATAGCATGCATTTAAGCGCAATAAAATATACTAATGCTTTTGCAGTTCTCGGGATTGTTTTCAAAACGTTCTCATTTGTTAACTAAGCAGCTTTTCGATCAATTCTAGTACAATTTACGAATTATGAAACTTAAAATGCTTTTTCACTGAAAACAATGAATATTCCACATGTTTTGGGATAAAAAATCAAAAAAGTGTCGGAAGTCTTGATGGCTGTTACGACGTATTGCAAAGTAATCAGAGAATTAAACATTATTATGATAAGGGCATCAAACATTTGGTGGTTTGAATAGCCTTCTAGATCATGTTATCTATCTTTACAATAACTTAAAAAAATCAAATATCATCAATGTTGAAACTTGTGCCCAGCGGTACGTTTCTACAGTTGCACACGGAAAAAAAATCCGGAAGTCTTGGACTTTGAACCATGAAAACGCGAATATCTCTAATTTTAAGTCACTAATTTTGAAGTATAAACATTGTATATGATTTTCCAGTAGTCGTGAATATAATCTCATGATTTGGCATGGCCGATAGTGATTACACTCATTAATATGAATAAACTTCATGCTGCTTTAAAATCATACTCAGTCATTGTTCCAAAATTCATGACCAAAAAATCGTGATATTCATGTTTTCATGACTCGTTGTTCATGTCATGGCAAGACTTGAGCAAAATGTTTCGCATTCGCACTCGAGAAATTCGCAAACAAATGTTTAAGCATTTTTTTTTTTAAATCTTCTTTATTATTTAATTCAAACATTATTTTAACTGAAAAGAGCTGAAAATTTGATCAAAAATTCATTTATTAACATTGTAAATCGAACTATTAGTTTTCAAGATATAGCGAGGTAAAATATCAGGGATGACACTGCGAAAAACTGTTTTCTAACATAGAATTAAAATTTTAAGAGGCTCTATATCAGCAACCAGCAGATCAACAAAGTAAAATAAATTTGAAGGAATTTTTTTCAGCTTATCGATTTTTTTTTTTGGAGAGTTGCTTTAGTTGGACAGTATTTTAAAATAGCAAAATCTAAACATTTATCAAAAAATTCTCCTTGATTTGCTCATAACTTGAAATCGGTGATTTTCATTCAATAATTTATATAGTTATTTTCATTATCAAACATGATTTTACAACTAAACATATTTTAGGTTTTTTTCCAAAACAATTATTTTTTTCAAAAAATCATAACTACGGTATCAGATTTGGCACCATCCTAAACTCTATCGCAAAAGACGCTTTGTTTGTCCCCCTTAAAATATAAAACATACAAGATTTTAAATACGTATTTCAGAAAATCCACTTTTAGTGATGAAAAGTCAAATACAGTCAAGACTCGATTATGCGAAGGCCTCGGAAAAATTTCACTTCGGATAATCTAATCACGAAAAAAAAATTTCCTTGTCTTATTTTCGAATGTTGAGCATGAATTTGACCCCTAAATTACGCTTAAAAATTATTTAGAAATTTTTAAATCCAAGATGGCGGCCAAAATGGCGGTGATGCAATATTGAAAAATTGCTTTTTATTTTTTTTAAATGTAATCAACAACAGAATTTTGACTAAAATGGGGTCGTAGAACTCAAATTTTATGTTAAAAACAAGAAAATGAAAAAAATACGGGAAAATTTTTGTTAGTGATTCGATTATCCGAAGTCCCATACAAACCTTCGGATAATCGAACTTCGGATAATCGAGTCTGGACCTGTACCTATTCTTTTCTGAAAAAAATTAATCATTACTTACAACTTTGCCCAAAACACCAAATCAATCGGTAAATCCCTACTAAAAATACAGTTGTGAAATATTCACAAACTGTCAACTGGGGCGAATAAGGACTGCATTCTGAAAAGGGGCAGCAGTTTTTAAAGCAATCAAAAGCTTCAAATTAGGAAATCGATGCACCAATTTAGTTGATCTTTATCTATTCTAACCGAAATCAATTAAAAATATCAAAACATAGTGCAAGAACCTGGCTAAAACAGCTGTCCAAATTCGCCCCACACAGAAAAACGTTACTTAATCCACAGGGTTGTTAAAATATCAAAATATCAGCTCTCAGCAACTACAATTATCCCGCCTGAATATTCCTGCCTCAAATACAACTGCTCTTCTCTCTTCGTTGAAACTCTCAGCGTCAAACATAGCCGAACACGTTTTCGTGTTTACCCACTCGCGATTGACATTTTCCATTTCTCTCTCATTCCCGCTTCCACGATCATCCTACCGCAAAAGCGTTTAACCACAAAAGCCGCCACAAAACCAATTTCGCAAACGCAGTTTGACGGGACGTCATGCGTGGTCGGATCCCAATCGCCATCTCGCGTTCTCTCATTGCAGTTTTTGGAGAGATTGAGAGACTCAGCGGTGAGAGCGCATAGTCGAGGAAAAGGGGAAGAGTGATAGAGAGAGAATGACATCGCTGGGAATCACGAGACACAAGAAGAGATCTCACAAGCTATAGTGACGGCCACTATACTCTCGGATATTTTTGGTGCAGAGATAATCTATTGATAGCTTTTTTATCACTCATTTGCAACACTGTTAATCCACCTGTAGGTGGTTGATGCCTTCCTCGCATTCATAAAGTGAATACACTACACAGCCTCAAAAAAGTGTATAAATAACACTTATTATTATGAAAATACTGAGATCCGGCCTCAAAAAAGTGTATTAAAAGCACTAAGGCTGTTGCAAATATTTTTCAAAGTTTATGTCCCCCCCCCCCTTCAAAGTTGGCCTGAAAAATCAGAGGGCAAAAAATATTTTTTCGAAAAAATTCAAAATTTTAATAAAAAATTTAAAGTTTAACCAACTGAAAACCAGTTAAAATGCATTTTCCCGCGTTTATGATCATCTTCAGCATGTTTGAACTCCTTTGAAAACATTTTAAATTTTAATGAAATACCAATGTACAGTCCCACAAAACAATTTTTTTTGGGGAAAAACAGATGGTTGGAAAGCAACTGTACGCCTGTAAAAGCATTTTAAAACACTTTCTTCATCAAAATGCTGAAAGCTGAGCTTGTAATTTTAATTTTTTTCTGCCCCCCCTCGACTTAGGTCAGAGCCGAGGGACAAAATAATTGCAACGGCCTGAAGTACTTATAACTATTGATAGGGTAGTCAGATCTTCAACCTTTTGAACGCATTGGAAGCATGACGGTTTTTTTTACAAAAACCACCCTTTTTTACAATATTTCAAACTGCAGCCAAATCGTTTTTTTTAGCATAACTTTTGAAGTACTTTTCTAAACATCATAATATTAACTAGGGTCTTGTGGGACCCCAAAACGGATCAAATGAGACCATAATGGTCCAAATCGGTTAAGTCGATAGGTATACGTGAAGGTGGGTCTACGAGGTCAAATAAAGAAGTTCATTTTTCGAGTGATTTTATAGCCTTTCCTCATTGAGGTGAGGAAGGCAAAAAATCAATTCTCGTAATCGTGAATTAGGTTCACGAATGTGAGAACCACGAAGGAATTTATTCATGAGTATGGTGCATTTGCACTGTAAACGTGAATATATTCCTTTGTGGTTCTCGCATTCGTGAATTTTATTCACGATTTTGAGAATTGAGTTTTTTCCGTGCAGATGACGGTGCTTTAGAAAAGCACGCAAAATTGTACGGAGCAGATCAAGTATTGATAAACTGAAATTATTCTACGGTGCAGTAAATCTGTTTTAACTATTATTGTAAAAATAGTACAAAGTTTAAATAAAAGTAGTTTCGAAGTTGATATTTACCAAACAGATGAAAAAATCAAAAATCAAATCATCCACTTTAACGACCCCCAGGTCTTTTGCAAGTTTCTGCTCGAACTTACTCTGAAATAAAAAAAAATACCAAATTTCTAAATTCTAGGAATTTTGCCTTCTTTTCTTATAAAGTAATCCAAAAAACCCAATTAATAAGAAAAGGAGCAAAAAATCCTAGAATTTAGGAATTTGGTACTTTTTTTTTATTTCAGTGTAGGAGTTCATAGGCTTGAATGGGGAGAGCACCCAAGCCTCTTTCTTCCTCAAGGAACCTTCCACTCCAGGGTTTGAACTGACGACCTTTGGGTTGCGAGCCCAACCGCCGCCAGCGATTCCACCGCAGCAGGCTTGGTTTGTTGTGTTGTGTTGTTATTTTTTACGGCAGGGAGACGACTCCCACACCTGGGATGACGGCCTAACAACAGCCAAGGCCGGGACCGACGTTTTACTTCATAATCGAATGGAAGGTTGGAGTAGATGGAAATCGAACCCATGATCTTCTGCTTACAACGTGTACTAAACAGATGAATAAACCTTTAATAAAATTTAACCTTAAAAACCTTGGTACGAGAAGAGCCCGTGGAGAGTTTTTGTTAAATTTTGTACTAATGCATTTTCAGAGTTGTGGAACATTTTTGAGTTCCAACCCAATTTCAGTAACCTTTGTTTCCCGAAACGAAAACGAAACTATTGGCACTACGCCCCCCGGGGCATGGCCTTCCTCTAACGTGGGATTTCTGCTCCAGCGCCTCTGACGAGACAGGAGAAACCGGGACCGACGTTTTACTTCACCATCCGATAGAAGCTCAGTGGATAAGGCGGGAATCGAACCCGCGTCTCATAGCATCATCGGGATCGGCAGCCGAAGCCGCTACCCCTGCGCCACGAGACCCACCACCTTTGTTTCCCATCACTTCTTTTTTCAAATCAGACAAATATTCCCATCAAAGAACCAATCTGTTTGTGCTCTCCGCTACCACCACACATACAGCTGGTAACGATCCGATCATCAGCCCAACATAACACTAAATATGTTGTAACATTCTCGTAATCTGTGTTTGCCCAAGTTTCAAGCTATTTAGACAGATTCCACTCCAGCTCAAAAGCACCATCTTCTGTGGCCCGAAAAGGGGAGCAGGCCATGCAGTCAACCAAAATAGAGCTCCACCAGCGATATCGTTATAAAAAAATGCTCGATTTTTTCCCTCCGTGCCGTGGAACCGTATGGTGTTTATATTACATCGTTATTAATTTTTTTTTCTGCTCCTCTTTTCTCGATTGGTGTCTGTTTTCTCGGCCGCCAAGTGTCGAACATCGCCGCCACCACGTCAGTCATTCTGAATGAAACATTAGGCCCGCGCCGACTGCCGCGAGAAGTCCCAGCTGTGGGCAGGCCCGGCCATGAATCATGCTCGGCGGCAAAAGAAGCTCCTGTGGAAAAAAACGCCCCCTTCTCCGACCTTAGCTGGCTCATTCACAAAAAAGGGGTTATAAATTGCACATCATGGCTCTATCTATCCGGCCATCCATCTATCGGAAGCGCTCTGACACCGTCGTAGACAGCGCGGGACACGACCTGGTGGGTCAGCCGTCTGGAGTCCCACACCCGGGACGCATCCGGTTTGATCGGCGCTTCGTTCCCTTCGACTGGCAGCGCGAGATTATTTATCAAAATGGCCGATAATTTATTTAAAATTGCATTAAACAAATTACACACGCCCGGGTCGGCACGCGGCCCGACAGTCAAAACATATTTTTCCTGTCCCCAAATCGCTCAACAGTCGATTTATTCCGGACGCAGAAGCTGGGAGGGAGGGTTGGAAATCCGAGCCAATTTTACAAAATTTGCAAAAAGCGGAATTTACGACCGTCGTACCAGCGACGGATAATTTTTAACTGGGCGCCATTTTGGGCAACCATCATGGTTAAATGTCGAATTTCGTGCTGCAAACAAACGCAAATCGGCTCGTTTTAAAAAAAAACCTGAACCGACATCACGAAATCACGCTTTCACGTGAAATCTTAATTTGTACCAACGAGTCAAAACAGGTGCTTTCGACCCCGGTGAAAAGTGTCAAATTTCATAACTAGACACCCCTCCGCTAAGCAGCATAATTTGGACAACAACAAACCCATATTTACCGCAAATCCACAGAACACACCTGCCCCGCAAAGAGTCCCCCTCTGAGAGAGAGGTTTGCCAGACAAATCAAATTGTCATTGCGTGCACAAGTCCGCGGAATGCGATTTGATTTCATGTTTAATTTGCATGTCGCTCGTGTGGCGGCTAGTTGGTGGTTTGGTGCAACTCTATGCCACAGCGAAATTGTACAAATGTTTAACACAGATGTACCATTTCAGTTTGGCATAACTTCGCTACGCTACAATAGCGTGGTACAATTTCGGGGAACCCTCGGTGCTACACAGAAAAAAAAATGATTCCACAATATTCATCAGGCAATGGTGACAGATTTTGAGGCAAAAACTGCGGAATATTGCATCAGAAAATGATAAATTTTCATAATATTACATTATTTGAACATTACATCAGAAAATGATGAATTTTCACCAGTTTCTGGTAAATTAGATCATCAGATTCACATTTTTAGGTGATATTACAAAAATACCGATTAAGGTGGTAGATGGTGTCCTTCACTTTTGGGGCAATGACTGTCAATGATGGTTCTGAATTCAAAGTCCAAAAAAAGTAAATTGAAATAAAAAAATAATCAATATATGTAAAATGCTTCTATAAACAACACAAAGTAAAACCATTTTTTGATTGAAACATTCTGAATCAAGATTTGAATGTTTTTCTTAAACAAACATGGCCGCCAAATGGTCGATTGGGGATGATTCCTTCCAGAGCCTTAATATGAAATGGTCTCTTGTCATCATCAACAACTCACTCAATGCGTTGAACTATTTCAATACAAAAAGAAAACCGTGACGTAGTGAATGAGCACAAATTCATTCAAAGTAAAGTTTGACTGCTTACGGACCACGTTCCTAATCCTTTACAGCCCAACCCCACCCCAACTCGCCATAAATCATTTATTCAACCAATTTTTGATCTTTAAAAAGCATTTGGAAAAAAGAACACTACAAATTGCAGAAATGTCTTAAGTTGGAAGTGTGACTTGGTTTATGTGACTTTGACAATGTTTTAAAAAAGTCATTTTTATGGAGTCATCTTTGTGTGTTTCACATTTTCTCTATACTATGTGAAAATAAGTACAATCGATCTTCTCGATATCAATTTTGCACCTGCTGTAAATCAATTTTTTAGTCTCTTCAAGAAGCATGCTTTGATGTATCGTTCTATAATTTGATACTTCCCGCTCTCGACGGTTCCTTTAATAATTACAACGTGAGAGTCCACTGTATGAAGTATTTTTTGTAGTGTACCAGACTTTGCCTCTAAGCATTTTTTTTAAACAATAATTGAAAATGGTATCGATTTCTAGTAGAAATCGATGTGCGAGTAATATTTCTATTTAAAAAAAAAAAACATTTTTTTATAATCATAAGTCAGAGGTAAATTTTTTTCCGAGCTTTTCTATGGTTCAAAATTTGCGGTTTTGTGTAGCCTTAAATACACCAGTTAATTTAAAAAATATCTGATTCAGTGTAAATTAAAAAAAAAAAGCAATTCTTTCCGATTACCATTCTTTCTAAATAGCCCTCATTAATACCTACAACTTTGCTAAAGACACCAAACCGATCATAAAATCTTTTTAAAAGATAAAGTTTTCCGAATATTTAAGTACCATTCTTGTAAAGAAAGCTGTCAAAATTGTATGGAGCCTTGTGTGAGTGAAACAGCTTCTATGGTCATAGGGAAGGCCTTCGTGAAGTTTGAGCCACATCATAAATTATAAAAATTAAAAAATACACAGAATCGACCGGTTTTGTAAAGAATTGCTTATATGGAATATGTAAGCAAACTAAAACTACACGGACAAATATTAATCACATGTAAACTCGGTTGATGTAAACTTGAGATTCGACGTAAACGGTTGAATCACACGAAAAATCATGTTTTTACCAGGAAGGTGCTGTGTCCTATCCCTCGGCTAGACCAGACCAAAATCCATGATAAAGCTGACAGACCAAATCTGTCAGACCAAGACTGTCAGACCAAAGAGCAAAAAGTAAACAATCTTGGTCTTCGACGTAGGTTCACACAAATCAAGAAAAGTAAATTTGAAAAAGAATTTTATTTTTCCAATTCAATGACTGGATTTGGACTGCAAAATTTAATGGACGTCAGAAAATGATTAAACAGTGCGGCGTCCTGTACATCGACAATTAAATAAGCAGTTAAAAGCCTTATTCTTGCACTTTAATTTTTGATCGCGTTTTCGGTTTACACCTGCAAAATCTTAAAATTATTTATACGGATTTGTGATTCCTCTCTTTCCACCATTCCATTGGTTTTTACGTGTAATTTGTTGTAAATTTACATCAAAGTGCATTTAAATTTAAATGTTTAATGATGTAACATTCGGAAATATTTTTTATGTGTGTACTGCAAATTTGTAGAACCTTTGTCAACCACTCCCGTTTAAGTGTAATTTTGTCTAATTAAAGCAACTCAAAGAACTCAATATTTATTATGTTAGGTGTTTTGACAGCTGTCATTGCACTGTGGTCTAGATTGCAACATTAAGTGGAAAATATATGTATCGAAAAATGATGGCGTTCTGGAGCTTTGGTGTCTTGAGAAAAGTTGTTGCAAATGGAAAGGGGCAGCTTTTGGTTTGGTTGAAAATTAGTGTGGTTTACGATTAGGGTGGTAATTTGTTAAAGACACCAACATTTTATCGTGCACACATTCTATGGCCAAATTAAGAGAAAGAATCTGAGTAAACCCACAAACATATGTGTTTGAACGTAAAGTTTAATCGAAAACTGTTGTGGATTTAAAAAATTACAGCCATTGTTAAGTAGGGGAAATATACCCATTTTAATCACACTAAGCCGTTTGACCAATTCTCATCACTTTTGCCGTTTCTGCTATTAAATCAACATTTTCAGATGTTTCAACAATGGAGAGTTGCTTGCTCACTTTTATTTGAGCTATTTATTACTTTGGAACAGTCAAAAACACTTTATATAAGCTGTTATTCATGATCAAAGTGCTGATAGGCCGATAATAGAAATAGGCTGAGAAAGGGTATAGTTCCCCTACGAGAATTTAAATATCTCAAACATGTGCAGGTCACATTTAAGCACCAGGTTGCATTCGAAATTGGTTCCACAAACGCTGACAAAATCTCAGAGGTTTCTTTAAACTTGAGATACGTTAATTTGAAAATGCCTTATTTTCAAAGAAAAAGTTTATGGAATCACCCTGACAAATCTGAAAAAAAAACATGACAGCTGTCATTTCATAACTCCTTTTCACTTAGAGGTTTATGAAACGAACTGTCATACAATCCAGAAATTCTATGAAATATGTGCAAAGAGCTTACTGCACTTCAGAGAAAAACCATTCGGCCCTGTCTAAATATTTTAAGGTGAAACGGAAGGCAGCGCCATATTGACACCATGACTCGAGATTTTGGAAGCACTTATAAGGAAAAGAGCGTAGCTTACGAAGTTCGTTTTTTTTTGCAGATACCAAACAGGTCGATAGTAAGATTTCTGTCCTGTTCAGAAATTGATTTAAGGTGAAGCCGTTGATCATTTTCGAAGAAAATTGATCATCACTATAAAATATTCTGTATTAAATTCATTTTAACGAATTTCTTCACCAAAAGGAATCAGCATGTGCGGGTTGTTGCCTTCTTGAAGCCACTGAAAGAATTTTTGATCTAATTCAACTGTGCTTCAAAATTTATATAATTTTGTGGTACAGTCATTGACGACCTAGTTGGCAATCATTGATTAATGACAATTTCCATAACTTTGCAAGGAATTGGATAATCGTTACCAAAAGGAATAAGCATGTGTAGGAAACTATTCTAAACAACTTGTAGAAGGAATTTTGTCAAAATATTGATAGCGACGCAAAATTTATATGTTTGAACGAAAAATCATGACAATGATGGAAGTCTTTACGTTAAGTTGAGCATAAGTTGTCCAATAATTAGCGTCCTGTTTCACCTTAAGCGATATTTATGCATTTTTTTAAGCCAAATCTCACTAAACTGTATGAAACCATGTCCGGATCCATCATTCAACCAATCGTTATATAAGTAATTGAAAGCCCTTCCAAACAAATCCAAAAGTTTGAAGATCTGACAACACTGTCTCATGTTTTCGTCGTTTTAATGATATAGATGCATTTTTGAAAGACGGATCTCTTGGTTTTTTATATCTTTTGGATTTAGTTGATTCTGTAAAAACAACAGCTTTTTTCGATACTTTTGTGTGGCCCATTTTTAGTAAGGAGTAGGGGATACCAAAGCCATGAGTGGCTTAAGTTATCAACTTTAAATTAATTAGATTTTACCAAATTATTTTATCTCTTTAGTTTAAGAAACAACTGATAATTGAAAAGTTTTCTTATTGTCCTCTTAATTTGTTGGATTTTTCTGTCTTTAAAATCAATTTGCTTCATTGTTCTGACAGGTGCTTCTGTTGTAATTTAATCGAGTCACTCAAAGTTAGTGAAATATTCCGTTAGACACCGTAAAGTAGCACATAAAATCTTGTAAGCCACCATTGCCGTTCTCACCCGAAAAGAAGTAGCATAAAATCGGGGAGCATACTGATAAAATTTAATGAAGTGTTGCTTCCCAAGTCCCAACCCATGCATGCCAAAGTTGCATCCTTCGCTCCTGCTGCTGGCTGCTGCCACTCTCTGGAGTCTACTCGATTTATTAAAAAGTGCAAAATATAATTTATTTCATATTAAAGTTTCTTATCTTGCGCGCTCTTCTTCACGGTGTAATATCTTCGTTCTCTCCCTCTCTCTTTCCCGTTACAGAAGGATTACTCTCGTACAGCATCCCCAAGGGCGTGATTCGTGGCATGGAGGTTGACCTGTCGGACCGCACGTACGACGGCGAGGAGGAGGGCGACCGGCTGGTCGGCGGGCTTGGCCAGCTGGTCGACGGCCAGAAGGGAGCCGATAATTTTCGCATCGATATCCACGGCTTCGGCAAGGGTGAGTACAGCGACTACCACGAGTAGCGAACCGTGAGCAGGGCAATCCGTTACACTGGCGAAAGCTGGTCCATTTTTCCTACTTCCGTGCCGCGGTGAGGGAGATCAACGGGGGATGCTGACCAGCGATGGGTATTTATCATGGGGTATTAAAGATGCTGAAAGGGATAAATTGTGTGACATTCATGGGGGAAGTAGAAGATTTCCCGGGAGAATTGAGGTGAGATTTGGGTCATATGATTGTAAAAAATATTGGAACATTACGATGGATCATTTATGCCTTCGGATCATCTTGGATGGTTAAGACACAGAGCAATTGCGAATAAGAATACTAACCATAAAAAAGATCTTCGCTGCTAAATTTAAGACACAAATAATCGGTATAAAAAACAAAATTTGCCCTCAATAAGTATCATGTTTTCGTCCGCTCATTCCTTATTCAAAAAGTTTACGCTATCGACATCAACCCGCCACCACCAAGCAAGAACCCACGCTGAAATCTTCATCGGTAGACCGCACTTAGGGAACAGGTGGCCCGGCTCGACTTTCGATCGACCGATTTCCCAACCCCCGCATGGCGTAAGTAATTCCGCACTCTCCCAACGGCATCAACATTATTCATCGTGGTGCGGTGAACCCGATTCTCCTTCGCCAGGACCAAAGGATGGCCTCCCGCGGTGTTAAGTGCTGCGGACTACCCACGGGAGGTGCGGGCAAGTGGGGTAAAACCTTGGGTTCGTTGTTTGCCCGCGTGCAAAGCGTCCGCCCATAAAACGTTGTTTGCTTTATTGATTTTCAACCGGGACTAGGGATTTTGCCCACGGGGGTTGAAAAGCAGCATTTTCCGTCGACAACGCACAATTTTCCGATCCGATCCGGGATGGTGGAGGTGGTGGCCTTGGCGCGTGAAAATATTGACTCTTTACACTGCTGGCAGTCAAGCGGGCGAAATTTTGCGGACCAAAGTTGGTATCTTGAGAATCTACCGGCGTGAACCAGACCAAAATATTTGCAAATTACGGTCCCGAGGCCTAGTGCTCATTAAACCGATATCGGGGAATGAAAACTTTTCCAGCGTCCGGCTGTGCACTTGCAGAAAATCGATAGCGCCATCATTTGCGACGTTTGGAACTAAATCTTGCGAAACGAGCCAAGTGAAGACTTTTCCTTTCGACTTCATCGCCCCTTGAACCGAATCGAATCGAACGCAGTGGCATCCCTGAGAAATCTAATATCGGAGATCATTACTCTTTCCCAACCACACAAAATATCGTCTTTCTCGGTGAGTGTGGAAGATTCGGGGGAGTTTGCTGAGCAGGTCGACCTAAAACCGGGTAACGATGGGGTTGTTTTTGAATGATTTAGTGTCTCTGCACTCTGGCACTGGGTTTGTGGGGCAGCGCTGTAGCATAGGGACTGTTGAGAGAAGCAAATAAGTTTAAGTGTGGAGAAAAGACAGCTTCAAAACAACCTCAAAATCATTAAGAAGCCCAATAATCTCAACAATCTCAACAAATTCATCTTATAAACTCAACAACTCATTATCTCAAAAATTTGACAACTCTTCAACTTGACAACTCAACAATCTAACAACCTCAATAACCTCAACAACCACAATATCCTCAACAACTCAAAAACATTAACAACCCCAATCACCTGAATAAACCTTTCGATAGCCTGAATAACCTCAATTATATCATCAACTCTAAAAACTTTAATAACCCCAATGACCTAAATAACCTTAAAAGCCTCAACAACCTAAAGAACAACAACAACCTTGAAAACCTCAATAACCCCAATGACCTCAATAATTTTAACAACCTAAAAAACCTCAACAACCTGAAAAATTTCTTTAACTCTCATGACCTCAAAAACCTTTAGAACATGAAGAACCTTAATAACCCCAACGACCTCAAGAACCTAAATAACCTCATTAACCTTACAAAATTCAACTACTAAACTAAACTCGACAACCTTAACAACCGCAATGACCTCAATGACCTCAATGCCCAAGTAACATTTTAGGCTTTATCAAAGCTGCCAAAACCGCTATAAAACCTATCAGCCAAAACCAACATTAAAACCACATAGTCGTAACAAACTCCCCAGAACTTCGATAAACCCCACTTAAAACCTAAAAGGACCTCCGCAAAAGGTTTTTACGGCCTGTTTATAAAAACTACATAGGAGTTCAAGGCTTTACAACTGAATCCTAACAACATTCTCAAAACCTTGATAAAACCTTTGTTAAAAACCTAGTCAGGAGCTAAGAAAATAACACATTTCATACGTCTTCAAACGTCTTATGACAAACAGATTTTATTCTGGCAAAAAAGTGTTCGTCTTACCAAATGAAATAATGGAGATGGTTGTCAAAAATTGCGATGATGATATGATAGATATTGAAGGTAATTAAAATAATTTCAAAGCTTATTCCTCGCAATTTGTGGCTCAAATTTAGCTGTTTGACATGTGGCGTTGCGGTGTTCATCAAGCATTCATAGCATGCTAAGGAAAATTTGATGCTTTTCTGGGGAAAACCGTTGGTTCCGAAAACCCCGGATGTATTGCCGTTGAGCTCGATGGGGGTTGACCGAATCGACCTTGTCTCTTAGGGAAAGTTGTTCTCCAGACGATTCCGCTCATTTCTGGCCATCCTAGAAGTTTCTACATGTTTTCCCCAGGCCTGTAGGAGCGAATGAACGAAAATTCAAAATTTCCCATAATAAATCCCATGTAAAATTAAACTCTCTTGAGACAAGACAGTTTTCAACCAAATGAGCTGAAATTTGGCGTGAGAGTCCCTATGAATATACCTTACAACGGAAACCACACCAGAACTTCATCTGAGAACTTTACAAAATCCGTACCCACCCTAATGGCTATGCTAACGATGTCAGAAATTTATCATAATTGTGTGTTTTCATTGAATTTTAATCAAATTTAAGATTTTCTAATTTTTTTCTGGCAAGATGGCGGTCAATCATATTCAATCAGACTATTTGGCTGCGTTAAATGCTCTTTTAGGAGCTTTTGGTTTTAAGTGAGCTTTCTGCATGCCTAATGGCACTTGACAGCTACAACACCCTTAGTTTTTATGAAGCATGCGATAAAACCGTTTGGCATGGCACTGCCATCTGGTTTTCTAACCTTTATTAAAACTTTCATAAAACCTTTTTGAAAGCCAGTCGGCTTTTATTTTCACCAGGTTTTATGTCCGAGGCATAATACCTTGTTAGAACCTATTAATTAGCTCTTGGTTTTTGGTTGCGGTGATTGCCCAAATAAAACTATTAAGCAATCAAGATGCTACCATAAAACCTCAATAAAACTAGGTAGTGGATAGTTAGTTTAAAAATGTTTCTTGGTGACCTCAACAACACCTCACTTAACCCTCTACATCCCAACCTTGCCTTGTTGTTTTATGTAACTTTGCAAATGTTTTTGAAAATGTATTTTTTCTGGGGTCTGGGTTTTTTTTGTTGTTGTCTTATTTGTTATTGTTGAACTCAAGTATGACCATAAACTACTCTAAAGGTTTCAGAGCAATTCAAGCCCAAATAGTAATTTTTTAAGTACTTTTTTCTCGACCTTCTCCGATTTCAATGAAACTTTGTAGACCTGTTATCCTAGGCATATATAAGCCATTTTTGTGTATATGGAGCCAGTTTCACCCGATAATGACATTTGAGAAGGTTTTTCGTAGTTTAAACATTGCTGTATCTCGAAGCCGTTGCATCGTATCAAAAAGTGGTCAAAGACAAACTTGTAGGAAATTTGATGGGCTTTCCGAAAAAAATACACTGAAAGAAAAAACACACCATTTTAATGACATTTATTGATTTTTAAGTTTAAATGTCAAATTTGAAGAAGAGCCCACGATTTTTTTTCGTTCAAAATTTTTGTGAAAATAGCCTAAAATGTTACAAAAAGACTCACGAAAAACGCAGGTTGGAGCCCTTCTCAAATGTAATTATCGAGTGCAACTGGCTCCATATACACAAAAATGGCTTACATAAGCGTAGGATAACCTTTTTGAATTTAATAGACAATCAACTATTCAAATTTGACTAAAATGGGGTTGCTGAATTCTTATTTTACAATAAAAGCAAGGTAATAAAAAAATTGAAAAAAAAAATATTTTTTGTGATTCGATTATCAGAAGTCTCATACAAACCTTCGGATAATTGAGGCTTCGGATAATCGAGTCTTAACTGAATGCAGTAATTTTTGTAGTTTACCAGACTATGCTTCTTAGCTTTTTTTACGGTTTAAATGATAATGGTATCGTTCTGTAGTAGAAAATGTTAAAAACAAGCAAAAAATTGAAAAAGCGACTTAAAAACATAAAGTAACTAGATATGCAAAAGGTAATGGTAGGAGATGGTAGAGTAAGTCAAATTCTATTAAGAAACAAACATTGCAAATTAAAATACAAGAAACATAAAAAAAAACTAGAGAAGAAAAGTTTTTCGTAGAACAAAAGTTGCTCGAAATGACGTCCTGAACATGGAAAAACAAAAAAAAATCGAAAAAACAAATTAGGCTTTAGAGGGTTAATCTTTTCTAATAATCAAAGATGCTGCATCTTTTTCCTCAGAACACCTCTGTCACGCTGAGTTGAATCAGCCCCCCTCAAGTGACACTCTCTCCACGTTAAGAAACAGAGGGAACGCGATTTAATTACGCAATTATAACGATGCCGAGAAGAGAACCCAAGCGGCATGTTTGACTAGTGCCAACGTGTTCAGAGTTTTCCGAAAGAATTTTCCAGTGCCAGAAAAACGACTCGACGAGACGGCTGCTGGGTGGATTGAGGCCAAGAACCAGCGTTGAGACGAATTCATGTCAATCAAGCTCGCGGTTTGGCAAATTGGATTCGGTTGACCTGGACGGGGAGAATATTGCTGAGGGAACGAGGTGATGCTGGGATGAAGTGACAACGAAGTTTGTTCGTCTCATTATTAAAGATAGATATCTTAAAGAGGTTGGTGTTGGGTTTGAGAAATTGGAGTTTAATTTTTGTTGGATGGGCCAAAACATTCTGGAAAATCGATTATTAAAATTTGCGTAAAATCTTCCAATTTTTTTTTGAAACTCGATGATTGTGTTGGATTTCTTTTAATTAAGATAAACATTGACATTTATGCAAAATTATACAAATATTTTCAGAGTCCGAAAAGCACTTAATCTCTTTGGGTGTACTACCTTACACTTCAATTACGGACGTATGATTTCAAGATAAAATATCAGATTTCTAAAAATATCTGACTTTGTTATAGATCTCTCCATGATTTAGATCTTTTGTGTTTTCCGAAGTTAAGCTACACCGCAATGGTTTTCACTATACACATATGGTAGAATGATGGGCTATAAAAAAACTTTGCCTAAAAGTTAAAACGCAGCATCAAGAAAAAACGTACCGTTAAAATATTTTCTCACCTTCCCATTTCTTCCATTTGTTATTTGTGGCTGCTTCCAAATGATGACTTTTTGAATCAATGTTTTATTATTTATATAACAGAAATATCCGGTTCAGTTCGTGTCAAAGCTCCTCCTATACATTATAGCAAGCATAATAGTCATTTTTTCAGAATTTCTGCTTTGGTATTAAGTTCGTTTTGGCAAAAGTACCCGTTGAGAAATAAATCAATAAACCATTCTTTTTGAACATTTTGCCTATTTTTTTGTAATTTAATCTCTGGTATGATGATTCTAAAAAACTAACTTAATCCACCTATGTGGTTGGTGCCTTCCTCACTTTTTTTCCAAAAATGGGTTTGGACACAAATTTCGTCTAATTTCGTTAAGTTTCGGAATACAAAAAACACACATATTACTCAAGGGCTCATAAGTGGCATCTTAGGTGGTCATAGCTTGAGGCAGGGTTACCTGATCTTCAATATTTTAGACTCGTTGGAAAGGTCTTTCGATTACCTAACCAACGCTGGGTCGGATGATGGATCCGGACATTGTTTACATACATTTAAGTGAGATCCGTCTACAAAAAAGTACATAAATATCACTAAAGTGGTCAGAACTCGAGACAGGGTTGCCAGATCTTCAATGTTTTAGACTCGTTGGAAAGGTCTTTCGATTACCTAACCAACGCTGGGTCGGATGATGGATCCGGACATTGTTTACATACATTTAAGTGAGATCCGGCTACAAAAAAGTACATAAATATCACTAAAGTGGTCAGAACTCGAGACAGGGTTGCCAGATCTTCAATGTTTTAGACTCGTTGGAAAGGTCTTTCGATTACCTAACCAACGCTGGGTCGGATGATGGATCCGGACATTGTTTACATACATTTAAGTGAGATCCGGCTACAAAAAAGTACATAAATATCACTAAAGTGGTCAGAACTCGAGACAGGGTTGCCAGATCTTCAATGTTTTAGACTCGTTGGAAAGGTCTTTCGATTACCTAACCAACGCTGGGTCGGATGATGGATCCGGACATTGTTTACATACATTTAAGTGAGATCCGGCTACAAAAAAGTACATAAATATCACTAAAGTGGTCAGAACTCGAGACAGGGTTGCCAGATCTTCAATGTTTTAGACTCTTTGGAAAGGTCTTTCGATTACCTAACCAACGCTGGGTCGGATGATGGATCCGGACATTGTTTACATACATTTAAGTGAGATCCGGCTACAAAAAAGTACATAAATATCACTAATGTGGTCAGAACTCGAGACAGGGTTGCCAGATCTTCAATGTTTTAGACTCGTTGGAAAGGTCTTTCGATTACCTAACCAACGCTGGGTCGGATGATGGATCCGGACATTGTTTACATACATTTAAGTGAGATCCGGCTACAAAAAAGTACATAAATATCACTAAAGTGGTCAGAACTCGAGACAGGGTTGCCAGATCTTCAATGTGTTAGACTCGTTGGAAAGGTCTTTCGATTACCTAACCAACGCTGGGTCGGATGATGGATCCGGACATTGTTTACATACATTTAAGTGAGATCCGGCTACAAAAAAGTACATAAATATCACTAAAGTGGTCAGAACTCGAGACAGGGTTGCCAGATCTTCAATGTTTTAGACTCGTTGGAAAGGTCTTTCGATTACCTAACCAACGATGGGTTGGATGATGGATCCGGACATTGTTTACATACATTTAAGTGAGATCCGGCTACAAAAAAGTACATAAATATCACTAAAGTGGTCAGAACTCGAGACAGGGTTGCCAGATCTTCAATGTTTTAGACTCGTTGGAAAGGTCTTTCGATTACCTAACCAACGATGGGTTGGATGATGGATCCGGACATTGTTTACATACATTTAAGTGAGATCCGGCTACAAAAAGTACATAAATATCACTAATGTGGTCAGAACTCGAGACAGGGTTGCCAGATCTTCAATTTTTGGACTCGTTGGAAAGGTCTTTCAATTACCTATTCAACGATGTATATAATGATGATGTTTGGTTCAGTTTACTGCCATTTATTCAACTTCCAAAAATATGCGAAAACACATTTTTATACATAACTTTTGAACTACTTATCGAAACTTCAAACAATTCAATAGCACCGTATGGGACCCTAAACCAAGTCGAATGCAACTGGTTTGGTCAAAATCGGTTCAGCCAGTGCTGAGAAAACTGCGTGACATTATTGGTCACATACACACACACATACACACAGACATTTGTTCAGTTTTCGATTCTGAGTCGATATGTATACATCATGGTGGGTTTTCGAGCTTTAAATAAAAAGTTCAATTTTAGAGCAGGATTATAGCCTTACCTCAGTGAGGAAGGCAAAAATCAATGTACAAGTTAATGCGTATCATAAACCAGTTGCGCAACCAACATTTTAATATTATTTATGTGAAATACACTAATTTTTAAATTCTGCTTTTAACGATTATGAGACAAAAAATAGTTGTTTATCGTACCTCTACCTTGAAGTCGGTACTTGTGATGCACGAGATACAATTCATATCTTTTTTATTTTTATTTTTTTCAAAAATGCTAAATATGGCGTACAGCCCACGTCAATCGCTAAACAATGCCTCAATCCAGCGAGAATTGCACAGCACTTTAAGCAATTCAAACTAACTTTGGCACGTTGAACCATATGGAAGCTCCGGGTCCCCTCCCTTCTTCGTCCAAATCAGAATATGTAAACGAGCTCATAAAAGAAAAACATACATTGTCCTCTCACATACTGCTGGCAGAAATCTTCCAACGACAACGCCACCACATTCCGTCGTCGCAGGTTGATCCGCTCTCTCCGGGGACCGACCAGAAGCTGCTTCTTTATCATTCATGACAGCAATCTCTCTCTCCATCATCGGCAAAGCTGCCCATAATCCGCAGCAGACGTTGTTGTTATCTACTTAGCCTAGACTGTGTGCGGGACAGAGTCGTCTGCTTGGACCTGCTGGATGCTGCGGTCGCCCAGATCAGGGATTTAGAGAAAAGCTTAATTCAATCTGCATATAGCACACACAAACACACACACACAGACACGTTATACGTGGTATCTTGTGTCATGCTGGGGAAGTTTGTGAAATTTCATCTGCAGTCAGATGTTCCGAAATTGGGAGTGGGAACCACATGCCTTGGCCAGTGTAACCACTGCCGTCTGGAGCCTGTTGTTGTAACCAAGCCATTGTGACAATAATTTTCGATTAAAGGAATTCAAAATAACCAAGCCGATCTGCAATTCAAAACCACATTTTTCCATTTTCCGACAATAGTGCTAGTCAAAATCGTCTCGGTCCGGACATGTCTGTCTAGTTGCACTGTTGGCACAGGTGTACCGGACTGGTGTCACCGCCAGGAAGCAAAGGTTACGGGGGGAGGAGGACGAAAATGCGGTTTGGGTTCAGGATTTTTACCATCTTGTTGTGCATTTTCAAACAGGATTTGCCTGTCAGGCACTTCTTGCGGTAACAATCGTCTCATCATCATGTGGAAGGGGCAGCTATATCTGTCCGGAATCCCGGATCAACGATGTAGCCAACTTTGAGCCAGTGGTTTTCAAATGGAATCTCAAATCTCAACCCACCCTGGACGGAATCAGCACTCAGTGTCCTCTTCCCAACCCATGTGAAACCTGATTGAAACCGCACAACCCACTGACGATGTGGACTGTTACTATCCCGTCTGACCACGACGACGTCGGATGACGTTCTCGGCTGACTGACCTCGTCTACGTTCAGACTGTCGGAATTGGGTTCGTGTGATCTTACGACCTGGCGCTTGGCGCTAGCGATGAAGAAGTGACCTTTCCCAAGGGAGATTGCGACGTAACGACTGATGACATTTCGGTAGTTTGTGGGGATCGCTCAGGTTCAGCTCGTTAGAAATAGCTTTGAACTGACAGTTTATTCGTCAACTTACAGTTCAATTACGGACGTCAGATTTTTAAACCACTGTGCAATATTCTTGTTGAAGGATACTGTTAGTCAGGTCCTGTTTCAGAAAATTTTAAAGAAACCGTCACATTGCTAATCACTATACATATCTAGTGGAACAAGGTTGATCTGATGAAGAGGATCAAAGATTCAGCGCAACCTTTCGACATTAGTTCCATTTTTCAATTGAAGCTTTCTGTTGTGGAGAAATGTACTGGTCACCAACTTACTTTTTTTTGAATTCGTGGAGTTCGTGAAGACTTGGCAGTGCATTGTTGTTTGGACGCAACTCAAGAGGTCTAAGCTGTCATCGATTAGTTAGCCAAATAGGTTCAATCTGTCAATGTCAACCAGGGTGCTTTTGATTTCATGGCTTGCTACGATATCCAGAGATGCTTCGAAAATCTAAGAATTCAGGTTTCAAGCTTGTTCGGTTCCAACACCACTCCGAATAAAATTATTCAAACAAAAAGTCCAAACTATCGGAACAAGTCAGTCCAATTTGCAACATGAGTCTCACGCAACACTTTTGTACAAACCAGCAGATTTCACTATCACCAACCAGCCGATGGCGTTCAACCACAACCCAACGAAAAAAGCAAAACAAAACAAACACGAACCCACAGTCTAATCCAAAACCTAGAAAGGCAAACCCAAGCGCGGAAATAAAACAACACAAAATCGGCAACTGTGCGTGCCTGCTGATTTGCGAATTTGCAAAACAAATTGCCAACAGCGTTTTCCGTTGACTTGGACCGTTTGCGTGAGTCCCCGCCGACCCGAGGACCGGAATCAAAGACGACGTTTATCGCCAACGACGACGACGACGACTACGGTGCGGAACCGAGTTCCGGCCACCCAACTAAGGTTAAACTTTTAGTCGCTTGGAGGAGATGTTTTTGTTTTGGGAAGTTTGACAGTTCTTGAACGAAATGTAAACAATTGTCTGATAAGTTGCGTGCAACAAAATCTTGCGTTGCATGCAACACTGTCTAATTTCAGGCGTTTTCGTGACTTTGCCGATCCACGTGTCGCCATTGTCAATCTCCCCAGTGACAGTGGGCCTCTAATGGTCCGCAAAAAAAGAAGAAGGAATAGTCACTGAGGGAGTAAATATATTCGCTTTCAACGAATCGACTCCCTTCTCCTTTGGGGAGGGCTCGTTCATTTAAATTGCCCCATTTCGGGTTGGGGAGCGCAGCCGGAATGGAATATTCATTTCGCCGGTCGCCCAACAGCACAATAAAACATTTCCGCATCGATTGTGAAGCCCCCACCCCTTAAACAGGACAAAACGATTTTCCCTCATTTTTTTACTGAATGGGAGTCCCCCCCCCCTCGTTAAAGGTGGCGTGCGTGCGTGAAAAGACGAAAATCCCCTCTCCAGACGGCTTAAATGTGCAGCCCTTGGGGCAATTAAGTCGCATGACACATGGCTTCTGCGGAAGTATGGAGTTGTCTGGCGGACATTTTGCCGCCATTCACAGGGGGGACCATATGTGCGAGGATCGAGAGACGTTTCCGGTGGCGAAGGGAAGCATAAAAACGTCCGATAGGTGGCGCGCGATGGCGATATGGTGGGGAGGTTGTTATCAAGACGAACCTCTTGTAAAGTGGCCTGGTAGACAATTTGGACGGAGGAGAGAATGGCCAGCACCGGATATTACTGTCTGCGTCTGGTTGGGATTGGTCAAAGGTAGGGCTTTAAAAAAGAAATTGGCTTCATAACTTTTAAGTTTCGTTTTTTTGTTGCCATTATCTTCAAATCTTATACTCGAATCTTCAAAAAATTCACATATTCAAAACTTAAAATTTTCAAATTTTATCTCGAAATCTCCTAATCTTTAAAGAAGACTAGACGGAAATAAGACAAGACAGACAAGACAGACACGACAGACAAGACAAACAAGACAGACAAGACAGACAAGACAGACAAGACAGACAAGACAGACAAGACAGACAAGACAGACAAGACAGACAAGACAGACAAGACAGACAAGACAGACAAGACAGACAAGACAGACAAGACAGACAAGACAGACAAGACAGACAAGACAGACAAGACAGACAAGACAGACAAGACAGACAAGACAGACAAGACAGACAAGACAGACAAGACAGACAAGACAGACAAGACAGACAAGACAGACAAGACAGACAAGACAGACAAGACAGACAAGACAGACAAGACAGACAAGACAGACAAGACAGACAAGACAGACAAGACAGACAAGACAGACAAGACAGACAAGACAGACAAGACAGACAAGACAGACAAGACAGACAAGACAGACAAGACAGACAAGACAGACAAGACAGACAAGACAGACAAGACAGACAAGACAGACAAGACAGACAAGACAGACAAGACAGACAAGACAGACAAGACAGACAAGACAGACAAGACAGACAAGACAGACAAGACAGACAAGACAGACAAGACAGACAAGACAGACAAGACAGACAAGACAGACAAGACAGACAAGACAGACAAGACAGACAAGACAGACAAGACAGACAAGACAGACAAGACAGACAAGACAGACAAGACAGACAAGAAGAAGATAATTGAGAGGATGAAATATTCTGATATTTTTTTTGTTTGTATCAGAAATCTACTTTTTTGCTTTTTAACTTATGTCGGAGAGTGAAGACTTTGGAATAACATTCAATTTTCCCTTATTTTCCCACCAAACCTTCACTCTTTTCCACAGTTTACCAGCAAACCACCAACGCCAACAACAGAACGCATAACCAGCAAAGTTTCTTCAACTTCAACTGGTTGCTGTTTGAGTTTTCTCACAACTCTCTGGTTCTGCCAGGAGCAGCTAGGATGCTTACTACCCTTCCACAGTTACTACTACTAGCTGTAGAGGGTAGTAGGTAATAACTGCACATAAACTCAGAGTTTTCGCAGTTTTCCCCGAGTTGCTCTCGTTACAGTTTTGCGCTCGTTTCCACCAACTAAATTAACTTTCCGCCACCGCCGCCGCGGCTCAGTTTGTTTCTGTTTTTCTTCTTCCGGCGGCGTGGCTCGTTATTCGGAAAATTCTGCATTCCGGCACTTGTGTGCAGCACACATACGCTCATGTATGTGTGTGTGTGTAACTGGTTGAAAAAGAGTGTTCAAAATTAGTTTTGTAGTCAGCGCACACACACACACACACGCAAGCATCGCAGCCAAACCGCAAATTCCATCGTCAGCAGCAAAACTTTTATCTCGTATCATTAAACAAATACTTCAAATTATTGCACTATTTTCTGGTAATGAAAGGTTGCTCCCCTGAATCCAGTGGGTTGGGGTTTGGGGAGGGTGGCGAAAAATTTATTTAGTTCAACGACGCACGGTGGGTGGCAAAAAGTGTGGGAGGTAATTAATATAAATATTTCAACGTTTCAAACACATGCACTTTTCCGCCCCAACCCCGCACCTCGAAGGATGTTTGGAAAGTCTAGCAAAATTCATGCCTTCCTGCTGGATGCTGGAGAAAAACAGCAACAACTGTGTGTGAGAAAAGGAAAAGAAATTAGAACGACTGCATGTGTCGTCTTTATGTTGGCCATCTGGTGGTGAGGAGGAAAAGCAGCGAAAGGGGGAGAGGTATTTTCACTTGAAACAATCAGCGTCGGAAACAAAAGATGGAAAATTGTTTTCCTGGAAAGGAAAAATCTCAAGTTTGAACTGAAGGGGAAGGAGGGGGAATTCTTGAACAAGAGAAGTTCGATTGTGGAACCCAAAGACAATGAGTTATTGTGTGGCAAAAACACATATTTGTCGTCGTTTGCAATTTCCATTGATCCGGTATTTGCGGATATTGTTTGGGGTCGGGTTGTTCGGGGTGTTTGTTTGGCTAGTTTAATCTTATTGTTCAGAAATATATATTTTTCTTTTCGTTTATTGCTCATAAGGGTGCCCAGATAAATTGACCCCACGATCGATTTTTTTTTGAGTTTTTTCGGGCAACAACATTTAATTTGAGAGAATTAGTTCAATATTGAATCCAACATTGGAAGCAGAAATTATCTTCATATGAAAATGAAGTTTTCTATAGCTAGTATCAGATCAATTACTATCAATATTAAAAATAATAATAATAATAATAATGTATTAAAAATGTAATGTTATTTAATAATAATGTCGGCAAATTCGTCAATATTTTGCACAGAAACTAGAAATACTAGAATTTGGCTTGTGAAATAGGTTTTTAAAACATTCCCCCCCCCCCCTAATCTGGGCAGGTCACCCTGTATTAAAAAGTCATTAGATTGAATAACCTGTTTGATTAAATGAAAAGGTGAGACAAACTATGCTCAATTGCCTGGAATGATGTTGTACGAGGAGTTTCGATCGATTTTTTATACTGAAAGTGGAAGGAGAAACTTGATTTCGAGCATCTTACTCTTTATTAATTGTGTGAATTATATTATCACGTATCTAAAAATTATACCAGATATTTTAATGAATATGTTTTTAAATGTTGCTCTTCCTCTTCGAATGTTAATAAAAAATATAACCGAGCAACATTATTACACAAATTTTATAACTTTATTGAAAAGTAGAAAAACTTTCAAAAATATTTTATTCGACGCTATTCCCAAAATTGAAATTGGTCTTAGGCTGGTGCAAATTTTATTTAACACTCCCCCTTCCTTCAAAATTGGCTCGAAAAATCAGGGGGCAACAAAATTTTTTTTTTTAAACTATCACAATTTCCATCGAAATTTAAGTGGAATCAGTTGAAATTAATTTTTAAAGCTTTCCTCTACGTTTAGAATAATTTTTAGCTTGTTTAGATTTTTTTTTAAATATGTTGCGTTTTAGTTGAAATGATATTCTTGCTTGAAATTTTAATATTTAAACATTTTTTATCCCTTCCCCCTACCTCGACAAGAACTATCAAATTTTTGTCTTCTTGTCTTCTTGTCTTCTTGTCTTCTTGTCTTCTTTGAATTGCAAGTAATTGAAGATTTTAAGGTCATTTTTTGTGGCCCGCGGACCTATTTTGAATGATCATGTAAAATGGCATCTTTAAGTAATTTTTTAATTCCTAGAAATTAAGGTTAAGTTTATGTCTATTTCGTGAACTTTTTTTGTTAATATGGAACTAAATATATAATCGGGATAAATATAAAAAAAAATATTTCCATCAAATATAAAAAAAAATAAAAAAATATTTCCATCAAATATTAACTGAAATATTATTAAAATTGGAATTTTTTTTTTGACAAATCCTCAAGCAACTATTTATAATTAAGATTGCACATAATTTAAAAATGAATTACAAACTTTTACAAAGATTGTATCAACTCTTCAAAAATATATTGATAAATTAATAAAACAAATCAATTTTAAAACAACTTTAAAACATTCATCATATTTGTGAAATCACGATAGTTGAGACACGAACGTTGCAATGAAAAGCAGATGAATAATATTTATGTATTTTTTGCCTTCCTCACCTTACTGAGGAAAGGCTATAAAATCACTCGAAAAATGAACTTCTTGATTCGACCTCGTAGACCCACCTTCACGTATACCTATCGACTCAGAATCATGTTCTGAGCAAATGTCTGTGTGGATGTGTGTAGGTGGGTGGACAAAAAAAATGTCACTCGATTATCTCCGGACTGGATGAAATGATTTTGACCGTATTAGTCTCATTCGATCCGTATTGGGGTCCCATAGGTTTCTATTTAAAATCAGCAAGTTTAGTTAAGTACTTTAAAAGTTATGCTAAAAAACGGTTTTGGCGTATGTCCGGAAGATTGTAAAAAGGGTGGTTTTTGCAAGAAACCCTATCATGTTATACATTTTTAGAAAGGTATTAAAAAGAACTTTCCAATGAGCTCAAAACATTGAAGATCTGACTACCCTATCAAAAGTTATTAGCACTTAAGTGTTATTTATACACTTTTTGGAGGCTGGATCTCAGATATTTCAGTAAAAATTATGTCCGGGTCCATCATGCGACCCATCGTTAGTTAGATAATCAAAAAACCTTTCAAATGAGCCTAAAACATCAAGGATTTGACAACCCTATCAAAAGTTATTAGCACTTAAGTTTTATTTATACACTTTTTGAGGCTGGATCTCAGATATTTCAGTAAAAATTATGTCCGGGTCCATCATGCGACCCATCGTTAGTTAGATAATCAAAAACCTTTCAAATGAGCCTAAAACATCAAGGATTTGACAACCCTATCAAAAGTTATTAGCACTTAAGTGTTATTTATACACTTTTTGGAGGCTGGATCTCAGATATTTCAGTAAAAATTATGTCCGGGTCCATCATGCGACCCATCGTTAGTTAGATAATCAAAAGACCTTTCAAATGAGCCTAAAACATCAAGGATTTGACAACCCTATCAAAAGTTATTAGCACTTAAGTGTTATTTATACACTTTTTGGAGGCTGGATCTCAGATATTTCAGTAAAAATTATGTCCGGGTCCATCATGCGACCCATCGTTAGTTAGATAATTAAAAGACCTTTCAAATGAGCCTAAAACATCAAGGATTTGACAACCCTATCGAAAGTTATTAGTACTTAAGTGTTATTTATACACTTTTTGGAGGCCGGATCTCAGATATTTCAGTAAAAATTATGCCCGAGTCCATCATGCGACCCATCGTTAGTTAGATAATTGAAAGACCTTTCAAATGAAAACAAATAAAACATCAAGGATCTGACAACCCTATAAAAAGTTATTGGCACTTAAGTGTTATCTATACTTTCTGGAGGCCGGATCTGAGATATTGTGATAAAAATATTGTCTGAATCTTCCATGTGAACTTTCGTTGGATAGGTTTTTTTTATAAGACCTTGCTGATGAGCCAGAAAAATTGAAGGTCTGCGAACCCTATCAAAAGAAATCAGTAATAAAATTGATTTGTTAAACATGTTAAGTGAATGTTGCTATTTTTACTGAATGTATTGACTTTATGAATGTGAGGAAGGCACCAACCACCTAAAGGTTAAGTATCGTTTTTATTCAGATTTGAATAAAATTAAATAAATTGATTGGAGGCTTTTTGTACAAAATTGCTTATTTTTTTTTTTTAGCTTTATAGATTGAAATAAAAAAAAACACATTTTTTTCTCATATGGTCCGCAAGCTCATGTGAGCATCAAGATTGGCCCGCCATCCAAAAACTGTGAGCACCCCTGCTTTATAGAGTCTTACAGTCTTAAAAATTGATCAAAGATAGAACTTTATGACCAAAAATATTTTCAAAACATTTATTTTTTGTTGAAATTATCACTCGATATCAGTTGAAAACAACTTTTAGAAACTATAATTCAACATAAGAGTGCAGATATGCCAACATAAGATGCTTGAGTGTATTACATGCTGTTCTCCTACTCCTACGGATTAAACAAAATCATTTAATTTTGATAAAATGAAATGTTCGACTAAAAAAAAACATTAATCTCCTGTACCTATATCAGGTAAAAGTATATGATCGTAATATATTTTATGCGTAGATTCCTCGACCCGATAATTGTCATCTTTTCAAATATAAATTTTGAATAGAGTCTATTCAACAACAGACAATAACACTTAAGAGATCGTAAATGAACCACGTGACCTGAAACATTGAATACTATAACAAAGCTTGTATTGATTTTTTTTTTAAATTTCCGATAATTTCATTCCGAATAATCCATAAGTTCTTGAAATTTTCAATTATTCACATTTTTGTTCCTGGCATAAAATATGGCTCAAAAAATGTTACAAAATTGATCTTATTCAGTTTCACCTATGATGAAAAAAAAATCTAATTAACGGTGCACATCAACCAGAGCTTTTGCACCAACATTTTTGTTACAGACATTTTAGTATCTACAAAACTACGGAAACTATCGTTATAAATTTTTATCCATCCCCTAAAATACAGTCTACCTAATAATTTTCAACAAAGTTGGACTATTTTTACAATCTGATTTTTGCAGGATTGGGTCCGTAAGTTTGCCCGGGCGGAAAGTGAGTTGGTGGCGATAACTTCGAACTATCTTGGCTTGTTTATTTGCATCTTGTTGTAAACTCCTCGAGTTATGACGACTTTTGAAACCGACTGCGTATCATGGAAAGTATATTCCATGATCATACTGCATTATCTACAGTTGATATTGAGCTGTTAGTGGTAGTTTTTAGACTTAGCAAAAATTTCGAAAATTAAACTTTTTCAAAAATTTTACCCGAACATTATGAAATGATTATTTTGACTTTGTTTCAAATTTATGCTGGACTTAGAAAATTTGCAGTCACTGACCGAATTTTCAATTTCCGGTACTTAGAATAATTTTCATGAGCTGATATTTTAAAGTTTGATTTTATTTATGCTGTACTTTGAAATTTTTGCGTATATTTTTAATTCTTTACTTTTACAGAAAAAGCATTTTTGGGACTTAGAAAATTTTCGTGAGTTTGGAAACATGATAAATTATTTTGATGTTTATATTTGCTCTGAACCAAAATTTCGGAAAAATCGACGAAATTACAGGAAATTTTTGTCCGATTTTTACAAAAACATCAGTTTGTTCCTAAAATAATGTCCCTAACAAAACTTCTTCATTGAAATTTTGAAATTCGAAAGTTGGGTTTTAATAATTATTGATATACCCCTTACAAAAATCGTTCCGGCACTTAGAAAATTTACGGGATCCGTATCACGACAAGATTTTCGGTAGAATTTATTTGATTTTTTGGACTTAGCAAAATTTTGGCTTTTAGCCAGTAAAATTTCGGAAAAATCGTCGAAATTACAGGAAATTTTCGTCCGATTTTTACAAAAACATCAGTTTGTTCCTAAAATAATGTCCCTAACAAAACTTCTTCATTGAAATTTTGAAATTCGAAAGTTGGGTTTTAATAATTATTGATATACCCCTTACAAAAATCGTTCCGGCACTTAGAAAATTTACGGGATCAGTATCACGATAAGATTTTTGGTAGAATTTTTTAGATTATCAGGACTTTGCGAAATTTTTGCTCTCAGCCAGTTGAATATGTTTCAACATTTTGAAAAATTATTTTGATAAGAAACATTACCAGGCTTTTTGGAATTTTACTGTGGATTTTTGGACTTATGCAATTTTAGGAATATTTTCATAAACTGTTATTTTTAATTTAAAAAAAATTGAATATAGAGACTTTGGATTTTTCGTGATTTGGAAAATTATTATAACATTTTGGCAATTGAACGCTTTCTCCACAATTTTTAATGGGTTTTAAAGAAAAATAATTTTTCAACTTTGAAAAATCTTGTTTTGCTGTAAGTGCGTATATTCCTGCAATATTACTCATATTTGTGAAGAGGAAGAAGGGGGAAAGGGGGTCTGAATTGTGGCGGGGTGCATTAAAAACCAATAAAATTATTTTGGGATCAAAATCTACTTTATGAACTTGATATGATTTTTGGAAGATTTCAGTTGTTTGCTACTATAAACTCAACTTGATGTGGCATTGTTGGTCAAATAAACTCAACAAGATTTTTCGCAGATACGCCTCGAACAATTTATGTTCGTGGCCATGTTCGGTTATCTCTTAACCATACCCTGGGGTGAACTTGACTTGTTCGTGTTTTTACGAACATGGGTAGATTTTTCCAAGATGCAACTTTCTGCCCGGGTGACATTATTGGTATAAGAAGACAACAACTTCCTTGGTTGCTGTGCACCCTCCAATTTGAAAAAAAAAATCGGAGAACGGTATCTGATTCCATCTTGCACCTAATGTTGGCATATCAGCCAACTTTGGAGTTCAATTACAGCGCCAAAATTGAGTTTTCATCTGAAATTATTGATAAATAGTTCATTAGGAAGTGAGCATGCTAGTTTTCTATTAACCTTTGTTTGGAAATCATTCAATTAATTAATTAGACGGAGTTAGGACCGAAACCTTAACCTGCCAAACGTATGAGAACTGTCCCAATGTGTCTATGAATTTAAAAATTTTTAGCCTAATAAGCGGTCGTGTTTGAATGATGCTGGATAATCTGGAGTGTTTCTTGAAATTTACTATAACCAAGTACACCAACGAGTAGAGAAACTTTTTGTGAACATTTCTGTTTATTTTCACTTTTCTTAAAAGTTATGCTATTCCTTTTATAAGCATAAAATGAAAAAAACCCAAATGCATTCTAATCAGTCGAGTGCATTGGGCCACGCCCATTTTCCTATTTTCAGCATAGTTCTTTTTTCTTCCAGCGCTCTGCTTAGTGCTGCCAAAATTGATGAAATTTTAAGCGAACACTCACGAAAAGTAGCACTTATAGCACATCACTGGTTCACTCAAACAGGCGCTGCTCGTGGTGTTGGTGGCCACCCTTTGTTCTTTCTTTGCCTTCGCTTCTCCAGCTTTTGATTGGAATGGGTCGTCATAATTCAAACGTCAAAAGACTTGGCGCGTTTATTTTTGTTGATGGCACTTGCTAATTATTTACATGTTTCGGTGTTATTTTTCAAGTGATTGACTAACTAATGTGCAAAAGAACATGTTTCCGGTAGTTGGAAACAATTTTATATCTTAAGCGCTTTGAACAAAATGATGAGAAATTGTCTCGCAAAATAGAAAATAAGATCAAAAGTGCATTAAATTTGATATTTTTGGCCAGTAAATGGCATAAAAATGCGTGCTGTTGCTGGTAAGTTTATAGCAAAAACGAAACTATTGGCACTACGCCCCCCGGGGCATGGCCTTCCTCTAACGTGGGATTTCTGCTCCAGCGCCTCTGACGAGACAGGAGAAACCGGGACCGACGTTTTACTTCACCATCCGATAGAAGCTCAGTGGATAAGGCGGGAATCGAACCCGCGTCTCATAGCATCATCGGGATCGGCAGCCGAAGCCGCTACCCTGCGCCACGAGACCCACCAAGTTTATAGCCTAAATAGCATTTTTGGAGCTTTAATTGAGCATCAAACTCTCATATGGAGATAGGTGTTTCAAATGTTGCAAAACCCTTCAAGTAATGTCACATTTTCCATGCAAGCAAATAAGCCCGTGGCTTAGCAGGGCACTAAACACAAGCCCGCACAAACATTATGATAGCTAAGTATCAAACGCACACACAAACACAGGCAGATGAAAGCCTAAAGCTTTCATTACTCATCCCACTGCGTACACAAACACACACACACACAGCCACACGTGCACACATTATTATATGTATGTTTCTCAGAGCAAATTTGCTCCCGGGATGGAAAAAGCAAATAAAGGTGTGCAGCAGAGGGGCACACAAACACACATCACCCTTTGGCAAATTGTGTGTGAGTGTGTGTTCTCGTTTTGTATAGGCGCTCCTTGGAAAGCTCTTTTTCCGGACAGCACGCGCGCGTTTGAATCTCCCAGCGGTGAGCTTTCCAGATGGAATGAACAAACGAAACAGAAGGGGGTTGAAGAGGGAAGTGGTGGGTGGTTTTTGAAAGCTCAACCAACCCGACCAACAACGAAAGGGAAATGGTCTGTTTATTTTTCATTAAATTTATCTCCAGGAAATATTTTTTATTGTGCAGGAGGAGAACAACGTAACTGGGTGGGTTTGTGGACAAGAAAAACTCGGCGACGACGAGGACGACTCTCGAGAGGATGTGGACAGGAAAAGTTATACATTTTTTGGTGTTTTAAATTGTGGACGGAACGAGCCTTTAGTGGGGTTTACTCGGTGGTGCTGAATTACAACCCAAAATAAGGAGCAGTAGAATGAAGGGTAAACATTGCCATGAAATGTTAATGAATTCTTAGTGTGTGGAAGCTTTTGAGTCTTTTCAGGTTGTTTTTTGCTAGAGTTTCATGGAAAAACACTAAGATTTTGAGTAAATCTTTTGAATTTTAGTTAGACTATTAAAAAAGAGAAGAAATTCGATCGAAAACCGCTCTTCCAAGAGCTAAATGACCTCACACCAGCCAATCCATTAGCAGTCTCAAAAACAGAAAAGAAAAATTCCCCCCCTCCACACATTTTCCAATATCAAGGAAAATTCATGGGGCGTGTAAGGCAAAGTGGAATCTAAACGATTTATTTGCCTAGCAAGTGAACTTACTTATTGATTTCTCCCCTTTCCCTTCTCAGTCCACATGTTAACAGGAGATATTTTTCTTAGGCTGGTGGCGGTTGCCAATACTTTCGGCGAGAGGTTTCTCCTTTCTGTCTCTAATGGCAACGACCAAGAAGGGAAATCTTTCCCCTTCGAAGATGCGTCGATTCCAAGAAGAAGAAGAAGGTCGCATCGGCAAGGCAGCGATAACGAGCCATTACGGATGAATGATTTTTCATGCACAGAATGTTGGAGGAAATGAGGTTCTCGAGAAGTTGGTGGGAGGGGGAAGGGGAAGTTAGTAGTATGTTTTCCCAGCCACAAACAGAATGTGTGGGGTGTCGGATCGGGAAGACATTTGTAACCCTTGCAAAACAGATGAAAAGAATGGAAACGAGGGGGATGATTTATTTTTTGATTGGGGAAAAGAATGTTGACTGGTTCTTCAAGTGGGGCAGAAAATGGTCATAATAAAATCCCTGAAAAGTATGATTTAAAATGAAACTTTATGATGAATATTTTTGAACAACAATACATTTATCCAACGAGGATCGTTGAGGATTTTTCAAGGTGCAACAACTTGAAAAATCCTCGGAACGGAATCGACGTAACACCTTATAATGTGGCCCTCTTAAACCTTGCGGTTTCGTCAACGGATCCACAGGCGTGTATCGTTCTTTTTGCGACAAGACTCCGCCTCCCGGGTCTCCTAAGTGTGAAGGTATGGGCACGGGGAGAGGGCACCGAATACCTATATTTACACTTAGAATTTTTTTGCGTCCGCCCCGGGATTCGAACCGGCGACCTCTGGATTGTGAGTCCAGTGCGCGGTCCGATTGATCCACACAGGCAGACAAAAAAATCCTCAACGATCCTCGTTGGATAAATGTACGACTCGTGCTGAAAAATCTTCTTTTTTCTCTTCTTCAGTAGTTTATGCAACAAATTGCTAACAACGTTGCAAGAAAAAATATTGAAAAATTTTACTTTTCAATACTATTCCATTCCACTGGTGTTGAAAAGAACATGTTTGCCATTCTGTTGTATTTGGTACAGAAAAGTAGGCTATTTCATCGCTCGAGAGTGACAGGAGAAGTAAGTAGTGTCATGATGGAAATGCAAAATAGTAGTTTATGTTGCAAAAAAAAGATTTTTTTCCACAAGTCGTACATTTATCCAACGAGATTTACCGAGTTGGATAAATACGACGAGTGCTGAAAAAATCAAGTTTTGCAACGAGTTGCTTATAACATTTTTAAATAACGCTTAAAAAACGCTTCTTGAATGGAATTTTATGTCAAACATTCATGTGTTTAGTAAATTCACCGATCAAAACAAAAAAAATATTGAAAAATGTTACTTTTCGATACTAGTGATGAAAAGTTCAACTTTTCAGCACCCAATTCAGTGCTGTTATTTTGGCAGGGAAAAGTAGGCCGTTTCGTTTTACAGAAGGACAGCTTTAGAGCTGAATTGCAAAAATACTGTTTCAAAATGTATTTCTGGAGTTTTTTTTTGAAAAGGTCCAATAAACCAAATTTCCAGTTTTTGCTTTTTGGGTGTTTTTAGAACCGCCTTGAGTCAGGGGTATTGAAAAACACCCAAAAAGCAAAAACTGAAAATTTGGTTTATTGGTCCTTTTCAAAAAAAAAAAAAACTCCAGAGTTGATTGTTAGGTTACATTAGATTTTATTTATTTTTAGTACCGTAAACTGGGGTGACTTTGATAGGATTTCAATTTGTTTTTAGAATATTTTCCAACAAGTAAGGTTTTCTCAAGATTATTATTTTTAAAGTATGTTCTGGGGTAGGCCACACAAAGTCCATGCACTATTTCGGAAAAAGTTGTTTCAATAATGTTTAGAAAAATAGTTACAATAAAAATTCTTAGTTTTAATTCCGGGGTGACTTTGATAGTCATAGTTTTTCTTGTTAAAATCATATTTAAGATGTTCAAACTTTATTTGTACGCTAAATGTACCATCACTAAAGTAGCTGATATAGTTTTTAAGAAAAACAATCAATGCTTATATTTAGTTAACTAAGTGTATAAGCTTTTTAGCAAAATACATATAAATTTTAGGTAAATTTTTTTAAAAGTCGGAATTTTGCCTGAAATTTGTTAAAAATAGTTTTGTTTATAAAATTATCGATTTATATTGCATTTTATACTGAATTCAAGGAAAGAATTACAAGTTTTCACATTTTTTTGAAATTTGTTCAACTGAAATTGCCTATAAATTTGGAGATTTTTTTAAATTGTGTTTCAAAAACACATATTATTTATTATTTACATACTTTTTTAACCTTCTCCTAGTGGAAAATTGTCCAAAGAATCCGAAAATGCATTCTGTTTAGCGATTAAAAAATATGTTCATTGAGAAAATCATGACACTTTGAGAAGATTAAAATAATCACTTTCACCAACATTTTCTTAACTATAGTTAACTAACTTTTCAAGCCTGTCAAAATTTTATGAAAAGTTCTTCTTGGGGTACTTTGAACACTTCTCTACCACGGTCAGTATGTTTCTAAACCATTCCTTACATAATTTAATTATACTCTTCATTTTGCGGAAAAATCGCAAACCTATCAAAGTCACCCCGTTTTACGGTAAATGTTTTGAGGCTCTGAAAGGCATCATTCCTGATCGGCCATTTGGCGACCATGTTTGATTTAGAAAAACATTCAAATCTAGATTCAGAATGTTTTAATCAAAAATTGCTTTTCTTTGTGTTGTTTGTAGAAGCATTTTACATATTGAGATTATTTTTTTCATTTCAATTTACTATGTCTGGACTCTGATTTCAGAACCATCATTGACAGTCATTGCGCCAAAAGTGAAAGGCACCGTCTACCAGCTTAAGCAGCTTGACATAATTTTTTTTGTAAGGAATAGGGCGTCCAATTTTCCCGGTTTTTTTTTATATCGGGAAATTTTTTTTTAAAATCTCGGGAATTCCAGAGATCCCGGGAAATTTTTGAAACAACCATAAAATCTACGTTTTCATTAAATTTGTTATGCCTTTCAAGCTGAAAATCATAGAATTAGCTCAATACTCTTAATTGGTGATTATCTATACTTGAATTTAAACAAGAGCAGTACTTTCTAGTTAGCTTAAAAAACATTAAAAATTGTTGTTTTTAGTTCTTTGTTGTGCTTTGAATTTTAAATGAAGCATAATTTTTAATCTAAAGTGTTTCAAATTATTTTATATAAATAATCTCAAAATTCTTAATAATATATTTATTTTATTTTTGATATGGAATGACTACAAAAGCTTAAAAACATCATTCAAACTGTAAAAAAACAAGAAACGAAACCATCCAATGTAATATTTTAGAAAAGTTTGGAATTTCATGATTTATATAAAACATATCAAACAAGTTATCTTTATGTCAAGTATAAAATCATCTTTTAACGTAAATATTTAAAAAATAAATTAACATCTTTTTTAAAGCGTTAATTAGTTTGCGGACCCGTAAACTAAAATTTTAACAATTTTTCCTTATAAGCCAAATAAATCTTGATACATGCCGAATACAAATTTGCTAATGCTTTTAAAATCTTTTCGAATAGAAAGTATTGAACTGTTCATCTATTTCCACAACCTTATCTGAGTTACCAGACAGAAAAAAATGATTTTTTTTTTCAATTTCGGCAAATCTCGGGACAAAATATAAAAAATCCCGGGAATCGGAAATTCCCGGTTTAGGGAAAATCCCGACTTTTTGTTACGGGAATTCCCGGGATGGACGCACTATAAAAAAAAAATAAATGTTGATTTCAAATTTCTGATTTCTCCTTCTCTGAAATTGAACTCGCCACTTTAAATGACCCATTTTTAACTGCAACAACAGCCACTTCAAACCATTTTTATTCCATTCAAACCTCGCTGCACTTCATGCCCCACCCAGGTGCGAATGGCCTGTACGGCAATAAAAAAAACACAAAAGAATTTCCCTCCACGGGGAAGGTTGTCCGTACGGTTCCGGGAGGGCGAAAAATCTCGTTCTTCCGTGCTGGAATCTTGTTTACGGTGGATTGCACAAAGCCATAGGGCAAGAATGCGACACACGAGCAAAAATCCAACCCATCGTCCACTTTTTTCTTTGCGAGAGGGCGGGAAAATATGAAAAATGGCTGGAAAGAGGGTCAAGAATGGAAAAAAATCCCCCGGCAACGTCGAAAAAATGCAACCCTCGGGAATGCAACCGTGTATCCCTTCCTGTATTTTTCCACCGGGTCAAAGGAATTCCTTCCCGCCTAGCCAGAAAGGAAAAAAACGTCTCCAAAGGTTGGAAAATTGTGTAACTAGATAACGTAAACGTGAATATTAAGGTGCAAGTACCTCCGCACAGTATTTCCCATTTATGTCCTCTCGAGTGGCAAACTCAGGCGGCGTCAACTTGAGCGTTGAGTAAGACTCAAACGACGCTCGACGACGCCGGGATCACAGCTGGCTGTGACTTTTGAACCAGTCGGTGTCAAGTGATGGCAAATTTAGTGCACTTTGATTTGAATGCCCTCTGTCGGGGTTTCTTTCTTCTTTCAATAGGGGCGGGGTGGGATCCAAGATGGCTTTGAGATGGGGATGGGGATGCCAATTGTGTGGAAAATCGTACAAATTGCTTAATGTAGTTGTCGAGTACCATCGAGGCTGTGTGGATGTGAGTGCATGTGCTTTCGGTTCAATTGCAGTGCATTGCAATGTATGAAAGAAAAGTGAGGGTGGTGAAGCACTTTCGATGAGGTTTGAAAAATCACTGCGCATGTGAGGGGCAATGTTGTTTTTTTGTTCTACTTTAAAATGAAAAATCAATCTATGAACAGAGAAGTATCGATTGTTCTTTGTCGCAATTATCTGTACACAAATTTTATTAATATGATTTATAAATTTTTATAAATTTTGATATAGTTTGCAAATATCAATCGACTTAAATTAAAACAAAAAAAAACAATAATTTGGAAATTATGAAAAGAAACATATATCCAAGTCGACTTGGAGAGCAAGTGTCGGAACCCGAATCACTAAAGCATACGAAGCTGATGCAGGGGTGAAACTGTGTGATCTCAAAGAAGCTAAACAGTTTTGCTACTCTGGAAATTTAATTTAAATTTTAAAATGCATTTCATATTTAGTTTAATTAGAGAATTTTCCATAAAAAAATGAAAAATGCAATGATGTCATTATGCTAGCATCAAAACTGAGCTTATCTGCAACTTTATGAACTATAAAAACTGCATAATTGTAAATAAATGCCACCATGAAGTTGTGTATTTTAAAATGTTTAGAAAAGTGGGAAAAATAATAGTCATTCAAGAAAAATTGTCACCTTTGTGAAAGATTTTTGTAAAGCCTTGAAACCACTACGACTAATCATAGGAATATTGTGGATATTTGTGAAAGGTTGGTGCAGATGGGAATCGAACCCCTGATCATCCGCTTACAAAGCAGACAGTGGGCCATCCATAAACCACAAGGACACTGTCCACGTGGTTTATGGATGGTCCCAAATCTGTTTAAATTATTTTTTCACATATCATTACAGTATTACCAAATAGATTAGAGTAAAATTTGTAAAATTTATTTAAGGGGTTACATACATGTAGAAAATCAAAAAAAAATCATATATCAGAAAATTCACTAAATTCTCAAATTAAAAGATGAATATCAATCACTTCTGAAAGTTTCATGAAGTTTTTTCGTGACTGAACTGAGCGCATGGCAAAATGTCACACTTTGTGAACGTTTTTCTCTAAACACCGAATTGATTTACGGGTGCCACGATATGTAGAGATGGGATGGACCAAATTGGCTGAAATTTGGGGTAAAGAATCCCAAGGCATATTCCGTGTGCATGACGAAACTCGATTTTGAAATTTTGCTTAAAAAATACAAAAATCAAAAACTAACGTTTTTATATGAAAAACTTGAAAATCGGCCTTCGTCATGCACACAGAACATGTTCAGCGAGTCTTCACCAAAATTTTGAGCTGATTTGGTCAAAGCAGTGTTGAGATATCGTGGCACCCGTTTTTTGAAACTGCTAAATTAAAATAGCTATATCTTGCTAATGATGCAACCAAATGTCTTAAAATTTGTTTTGGTAATAGATGAAAATGTAAATTTTTATACCCTGCAAAAAGAATTAAAAAAGTTACAATGTGTGCTCAAACCAACCTCGGACATTTTGGACGATTCACGTGTATGTAACCCCTTAAAGCATTTTTCCAACACCACGCCATTTCAACAATTTTTCGTGAAAATTCCATGGGACTCATAACAAAATCTAAAATATTCTCAAAAGGCCTGATTTTTTTGATAAAATATAATTTTATGAAGTTCTAAAATTAATGTTTAATAAACCAAGTTTGAATCTTCTTATTTATTTTGTTTTTCTAACTTCGAAGTAAAATTGTACCGTCATGTGGGGTGACATTGAGTCGGATTGAGTCATACATTTTTGCGTTTTTGCAAGACCCATTCTTACTTCCCAGACTCAATGTCACCCAGATGACGGCAGTCAAATTTTTATCATACCGTATGAAAATATAATTAAATTTCATATATTTTCGATCTTAGATATCTAAATATTTCGCACCACTCTGATGAAATTTTCAGTCTCGTATTATTAAGTTTTTGCGGTGCTGTGTATTGGAATTTAATTAAAATTCAAAATATTTAAATCCAGCCCAAACATGCTAAATATGATTATCTAGAGCGTCCAATTTCCCGTCCCGGGAAAAAAATTCCCGGGAATTCCCGAGATTTCCCGGAAAAAAATATTTCCCGTTTCCCGGGAAATTTGTAAATTTCCCGGGAATTCCCGAAATACAAATGGAAGTATACATTTTCCTACCTTTTTGGCACCAATAATTAGAGAACCTTATTTGATTTTATTCATTTCAATTTATTGTTCATATTGAACTATGTCTGTTAATTTCATGCCAAGTTTTAATTCAGATAATATTTATTCCTAAAGCATTCACAACTAGGAATATTGTTTGGTTATATGTTGGGCAACACAAATTACGCTATTATGGCATGAATATTGCCTATTTTTTTTCGACAATTTATTTTAACGACTTTTTTTGTTATATCATTTGAAAATATCATTTTTGTTTACCTTGACCAAATTGGATGAAAATTTAATTGATAGGATTAAATTTTTCAAAAAGGTTTGTTCAAGAAGAATTTGTTTAAAAGTATTCAAGATATAATCGGTAAATTTAAAATATGAAAAAAATATCGTTTAATTTCAACCACTTATACACTATGAAAGTTATTTTAATCTAATTAATTTATTAGGACATTTAACCATATAACTAAAATCGTTCCATAAATGGAACCATGAAAAATCTTATGAAGTTTACCCAAAGAATCCAACCATTATTTCAAAAACTCGCTTCAATTTTTGTAAAACTGTGAGTTTGGTATCAAGAAACAGTGAAAATCTATTTGTTCACAAGTTGAAAATACTTGTTCTGAAATAAGTAATTTGCCATAAGAAACATTATTTCTACATGATATTTTTTTTTTTGTTTCAACGTTATGGTCACTGAGACAAATTTAAAAGCAATTTTATTTTTGTGGGGCATAAATTTTCACTGTCCAAACACTTTGATTAAAAAAACTTTTAACAAAAAATAATAATAATATTTTGTTTATTTGGTACGATTTGAAAGACAGCATAAAATATAAAAAAAACTTATACTATCTTCTCATAGCTTCATGATTTTTTACAAGCATTCAAGCCATTCATTGATCCTCACACTGATTTTGGAAATTAATGATGCCGTTCTATACAATTCTGTTACAAAATATTAACCAGAAACAGGATCAAAATAATTTTCGTCATATTTCAAATTTCCCGGGATTTCCCGGGAAATTTGTTGAAAATTTCCCGTTTCCCGGGAATTTTGTAACCCCGGGAAATTGGACGCTCTATGATTATCAATGCAGAAAAATGCATTTTAGATTGTTTTCAGTCTATTTAACTTCTATTTTCATCTAAAAAAATATTTCAAAAAAAAAATTGTTTTTGCCCTCTGATTTTTCGGACAAATTTTGAAGGGGAGGGCGATATAGACTTTGAAAAATAATCGCAGCGGCCTAACTATAAATCAAATTCGTTTTAATTTAAGATATCTACAATCTTTTACAACTTATGACAACTTATTACGTTTTGACTGTAAAACTTTAAAATAAAAATAAAAACTAACTTAATCCACCTATGTGGTTGGAGCCTTCCTCACAACAATGGCTGTACACAAGTTTCATCTATTTTTATATCCGGCTTCCAAAAGTACATCGATATCACTTAAGTGGCCATGTCTCGAGACAGGGATGCCAGATCTTCAATGTTTTGCACTCGTTGGAAAGGTCTTTTTGTAATTTAACCAACAATGGGTCGGATGATGGACCCGGACATAGTTTACATACATTTAAGTGAGATCCGGCTTCAAAAAAGTACATCAATATCACTTAAGTGGCCATATCTCGAGACAGGGTTGCCAGATCTTCAATGTTTTAGACTCGTTGGAAAGGTATTTTGATAACCTAACCAACGTTTGGTTGGATGGTGGATCCGGAAATAGTTTTCATACATTTAAGTGAGATCCGGCTTCAAAAAAGTACATCAATATCACTTAAGGGGCCATATCTCGAGACAGGGTTGCCAGATCTTCAATGTTTTGGACTCGTTGGAAAGGTCTTTTGATAACCTAACCAACGATGGGTTGGATGATGGACCCGGACATAGTTTACATACAGTTAAGTGAGATCCAAATATATGTGAAAACACATTTTTATACATAACTTTTGAACTACTTATCGAAACTTCAATCTGTATAAAACTCGATCTATGGGACACTAAACCAAGTCGAATGCAACAAGTTCGGGTCAAATCGGTTCAGCCAGTGCCGAGAAACATGAGCTAGTTTGTTGGTCACATACATACATACACACACACATACACACAGACATTTGTTCAGTTTTCGATTCTGAGTCGATATGTATACATGAAGGTGGGTCTACGACGTTTTTATACGAAGTTCATTTTTAGAGCAGGATTATAGCCTTACCTCAGTGAGGAAGGCAAAATACACATAAGGATGAAATATGTGCATGAAATTTAACAAACAAAAAGCCAAAATTCGTGTAAATTGAAAACATGTTTTGTTATAAAAAAAAATAACTACAATAACCCTCTCATTTAACTTGATTTTCCCGTTTTTTTTGTAATTTGACAGATTCATATTTACTGTAATTAGTATTCATTGCATTCAATTTTTAATAAATGTTGTAACAATTTTTATGAATGTTATTATTTTTCAGCATTGATTTAAGAAAATTGTAAATTGAAATTTTTCACGCTATCCGCGAAATCGTGCAAATTTAGTAACCCTTTAAATTTTGTAATGAGCGACTTAAACCTAAAAAATATTTTCAATTGCCTAACTAAGTTTAGTAACTTTAAATAAAATGCGTTTGAGTTTAAAAAGATTCGGAAAGGCCAGTTTCACAGTTTTTATTCAATTAAAATCGATTTCTGACCTCTACAGATGGCTTAGTATTGCCGTGTTAATCATTTGTTACACGCATAAAATAACTTTTATTAGGGTTAAACAAACTTAAGTCGACTTATATTTTTCATACATCTTACATCCTCCTTTCACCTCTCGGCTGGTTCTGTTGATATCAATTCAAACAAATCTATAGAACGTTTCATCAACAATTTCCGTTTTAAACAAAATTGTCATTATATGCCAATGCATTTTTTTTTTATCTCGTTTACACTATGTTTTTAACATTAAATATATACAATGATACATTTGGTAGAAAAATACAATTTTAAATTCCTTGATATCATGTGCTCATACTATTAGGAAAGAGGAAATTTCCTTCATTGTGGGTGCAATCCGTTTCATAAAGGAAAACTGTTGAACGTGTACACAACCGCCTTCGCCTTGCAATTTCTCTCGAGCAGTAAAAACGCCGTGAAGTGGAAAAATGGAGGAGCCAACACACACACACACACCACAAAGCATCACATGTTGTACGGACATTAATTTTAATTTTCCTTGTTTTTTTTTCCCTTTCGCTCTTTCTCGCACTCTTATCTAGGTTACGATTGGGTCGGCTGGCGCAATGATTCACTCGGCTGGGCCGGAAAGCCGGTCGAGATGGTGTTCGAGTTCGACACGGTGCGGAACTTTAGCGCCATGGTCCTGCACACCAACAACATGTTCAGCAAGGACGTTCAGGTGAGTTTTCCTCCAAACACAGAGAAGTGGGAGAAAGAAAAAAAAAGGTTCAAAGTCGTCGTCGTCACACGTTTCCACTCGTTTGGTGGGGTTGCGGGGGTGAATTGGACAAATGCTTACAAAAGCACTGGAGTTGTGCGCGCACACACACACGTGGAGAGGCACAAGAAAGTCCACAACCTTTGTGCCGTGTGCTGGCCCCGGGAGGCCTTCACAAGGACCGCCACTGCCACTCTGTAGTAAAGCCCCTGGTTCCGAAGCAGGATTACGTGGAAAGCGCCTCTTGTTTTTTTCTTTTGTTTTTTCACTTGCCTTGCACACACACACACGTTGCGAGAGAAAGAGGATAATTCCAGGTGTACTTTTGCGCCCGGAAGTTGCATACAGGGTCATGACCATTTGAGAGATTAACTTGTGATTAAAATTGTACAATTTCTAATGGAAATCCTCTGGGAAAGAAGAAAATTGAGGCACTTCTGGTCTCTGTTTTAGGCTGGAACGAAAGCTATAAGTTTTTTAAAAATATTTTTTTGCAGATTCCTTGTTTTTGATTGAATTTTATCTTTCCTAAACACATGTATAGAATGCGTATAAGGTAGAGCGTCCAATTTCCCGGGGTTACAAAATTCCCGGGAAATTTGAAATTTATCAAAAATTGTACTGATCCTGGGTATGATACATGTTTTGCAACAAAATTGTTTATAATAGCAACTTAAATGGTCAAAATTGGTGGGTTTGTGAAAAACATGCAACTTCAAGAAAAATAATAAATTTTCTAAATTCATAAACTGTCTTCATAATAATGCAATGAATAGTAACTTTTTGTTAAGGTTTAATTTTTTAATCACTAAAACCATAAAATTGCTTTAAAATTTGTCTCTGTGACCAGTTTGAAACAGTATGGTACACACTAAGATTTGTTTTACCGAATTCGGTAGTTGAAAAATCGGTAAAGTCCTGTCCAAATGAACACAGTTTCACCGAACTTCAGTTGGATTTTACCGAATTCGGTAATTTACAGTTACCCAAACTGTTTTCAGTATATATTTGCCGTATTTGGTAAAACAATCGAAGTGTGTACCGAATAATATTGAGATCATGAATAAATAGATAAGCAATGAATTGACTTTAAAAATCTTTATTTTACTTAGAATACAATTTTTCTTTTTAAATTTTCAATGACCAACAAATAAACAAGGTATCCTTTGAAATAAACCATAACATGAAATTTTCAGGCGAACTGAAAAAAACAATAAGAGTACATTGAATTGGATAAAATAAAATTGAGTTCTTAAATTATTTTTTATTGAATTGAAAAAATGTGCCAAAAAGTTAAGAAAATGTATAATTTTGCTAGAATTTCGGGAATTCCCGAGAAACGGAAAATATTTTTATTCGGGAACTCTCGAGATTTTTTCCGGGACGGGAAATTGGATGCTCTAGTTTAGGGTCTTCAAATTATTTTTTCGACCTGCGAAGTTTTGTGTAAAACCAAAAAAACAGTATACCCAGTTAAACAATGTATCGTACAACTCGGAGAAATTTTTTAATTTTGTTGGTATTTATTAGGGTCAGACCAATGACTTAAAATGCTCACTAAATTTGAATTAATTTCAAAAATCTCTGTGCTTTATATGTAGCTAAAATCTGTTTCAGATGTTGAATCAAATGTGTTTTTATCGCGCATTAAATTTATTTCTATTTTCTTTCAATAATATTTTAAATGTTAATCCCATTTTATTAATTCAATTAAGTGTAATAATTAAAATTTAAAAATCAAGGCAAGGAGAAAACAATATCCAAATATTTTAGTTATCTAGAGCTAAAATAATATTAAGTGATCCAAAAATTGTTTAGTTTTGATTTTACAAACTAAAACTTCAAAGTATTCGTGAAATTTCTGCAATATTTAAACTTTTTTGTCATTTATCATTATTTGAAGTCGGAAACAAACATTTTACTTAATATTTTTGTTATTCATGCTACAATCAAAAATTTGCAAGATATCCATGAATTTGTAAAAAAACAATCCCCAAGCTAAAAATCAGAAAAAAATAAAATTTGAGAACATTTTGCAAATTTTCGGCAGTAGCATAACTGACAAAAACTTTACCTTAAAAAAAAAGTTTAAGGTCTTATTTGATTAGAATACAAAAACAAACCACAAATCAGAAAAAAATAAATGCATGGACAAATGCAAATTTTTGATGGAAGCATAAATTTAAATTACTTTTATTTAAAAATTATAGCTTAAAAAATATTTCTTTCTTTACATTACATTTACATTTGATTACATTGATGCATATGTCACTTTTCAATGATTTTACACTCATAGTTTTCTGTTGATTCTTACCAGAATCAACGGAAATTTATAAAGGAAGATACTTTTTAAAGAGCACCAATATGAACGGTAAGAAATTTTGAAACTTGAGATTAAAGTTTTATGAAAATTTAGAATAAATGATTTAAATACGTTTCATTAAAACACACATGAGCAAATCTCTACCAAAACTGGAAATGGATTTTATTTGTATTTATTGATTTGGCTCAAACTTTGTGGGGGCCTTCCCTATGACCAAATAAGCTATTTTGCGTCATTGGTTCACCCATACAAGTCTCCATACAATTTTGGCTGCTGTCCATACAAAAATGGTATGTAAATATTCAAACAGCTGTAGCTTTTGAGTGAATTTTCTGATCAATTTGGTGTTTTCGGCAAATTTGTAGGTATTGTTGAGGACTTTTGAGAAAAAATAGGTACACGGGAAAAAAATTGTGCAGATTTTTTTATCAACTTTTTTTTCACTGAAACTCAATTTCCCAAAATACATATTTTTTGATTTTCGAGATTTTTTAACATGTTTTAGGGGACAAAAATCTGCAACTTTTGAGCCATAGAGAAACATGGTCAAAAAATCTGCCGCCGAGTTATGATTTTTTGAAAAAATAGTGATTTTTGGAAAAAACGAAGTTTCATGCAAAAACAAGTTTGACATTATCTTTTAATGCAAAATTGAATTTGCAATCGAAAAGTACTTCACAGATTTGTTGATAAAGGGCTACGTTTTCAAGATATAGCCACCGAAAGTTTGATTTTAGCGAAATATTTGCAGTATTTCAATTTTTAAAAATAGTGACCATGAGTGACCATCTCTAAAAATATTTTTTTTTGAAAAGTTCAGAAAATTTGCTATAAAATTGTTAAAAAGACATTGAAGATTGGACCTCGGGTTGCTGAGATAGAGCCGCTTTAAGAAAAAGAAACACAAAAATTGAAGGGCTAAATATTGAAATTTACATACCCAACTCGTCGGTGGCAGATTTTTGACCATGTTTCTCTATGGCTCAAAAGTTGCGGATTTTTGTCCCTTAAAACATATCAAAAATCTTGAAAATCAAAAATATTTTGAGAAATTGAGTTTTAGTGAAAAAAAAGTTGATAAAAAAATCTGCATTTTTTTTCCGTGTACCTATTTTTTTCTCAAAAGTCCTCAACAATACTTACAACTTTGCCGAAGACACCAAATTGATCAGAAAATTCACTCAAAAGTTACAGCTGTTTGAATATTTACATACAATTTTTGTATGGACAGCAGCCAAAATTGTATGGAGACTTGTATGGGTGAACCAATGACGCAAAATAGCTTATTTGGTCAGGCCCCCACAAAGTTTAAGTCAAATCAAAAAATACAAAAAATAAAAATGGTCGAAATCGGCCGATTTCGTAGAGAGTTGCTCACATGTAGGATCATCATTATAAACCGCAATTTTTGTACTTCCCCTTCTTCCACCCTCTTAAGGGGTTACATGCACACACTTAATTTTATTCGAAATCTGTTATCAGGGCAAATTTGAAGCCGTTTGGCTGCATCATTGCCGAGATACAGCTATTTTAAAGAAAGCAGTTTCAGAAAACGAGTACCACGATATCTTAACACTGCTCTGACCAAATCGACTCAAAATTTTGGTGAAGACTCGTTAAACCGGTGCATGACACGACGACGGTGTGTGCATAACAAAGACCAATTTTCAAAAACTCAATTTATTAAAATGATAAAAATATTTTTAATGTTTTCATATAATTTTTTTTTAAATCAAAAATTCAAAATCGGCTTTCGTCATGTACACGGAATATGTCTTGAGAGTCTTCACCCTGAATTTCAGCCAATTTGGTCCATCCTATCTCGAGATATCGTCGCACCCGTAAATAAACTCGGTGTTTCGAGAAAAAAAACGCTCAGAAAGTTTGATGATGAGCTTAAAATCGTCTCTAACTCAGTTTAATCATGTTATACCTTTATGAAACTTTCAGGAGTGATTTTAAACCTTCTTTTAGTGGATTCAATAAATTTTCTGTAATATGAAATTTTGTAATTTGATTTTTTTAAATATAAGGATTTTAAAACAATTGAGGCACAACAGATTTTTTGATCAATATTAAATACATGGCTTGACATATCTTTAATTCTGCCCTCCGCTCCCCAACTTGACCCCAGCCAATGTCAAGAGGCATAAAATTCTAAAATATTTGCAGCGGCTTGTATAAATTTCTAAATTTTAAGTGTTGTAAAATTTACCCCTTCAAATTTTAGTGTTTTTTTACATTTGCTTCATTTTTATCATATAAGATGGGAGTTATTCTCCCCGAGTTCAAGAAATTATTATTTTTTTTTTCATTTGAAATGACGCATCACAAAGTTGACGTACGTAACAAAATATGAGCATAATTTATAATGCAAATCCTTTTCCACCAAAAGGGCATGCCATAACCCTATAAATCAATAATCCTTCAAAGCATATTATCCTACACGTCTTAGTGCCAAATGGTGCAGAATCGTGAATTCTTGATGACCCTCTCAGCTCAACCATTGCGAACACAATCCCAAACGTCCAAGGATCGATAAAAGATTATCGTTTTAATGGGGGGGAAACTTATTAATTATGAGAAAATAAATGGAACACAAAATACAAACGCGCTCCGCAATAAGAAGCTTATGATTTAGCGCTAAAGAGAGAAGAGAAGAAAAAAAAAACATCTTCATAGTTGGTGCCAATCCTTGGCGCGTTCAGACACAAGGATCGAGAGCCAGAGAGATAAGTCCTTTTGCTGCTGCATCACTGATAAAAATTGAGCTGAGTTTCCCCCAGCTTGACGAGGGATGGTGAAGCGGAAAATTAGCACTAAAGCGAACGCGTTTCAGCGGGAAAATGTCATCTTATTATATATCTTTAAGTGCTTTTTCGCTCTAATTTGCTCTTTCGGAGTTTTCTTTTTGCGAAATTAAGAAGAGGAAGATGAAAAAAAATCTTTTATCGGGTTTTATTGAGTGGGTGGTGTTTGGGGGGTGGGTTGAGTGAGATGTGAGCCACCCTAATTTAAGGACGTGGGGAGGGACGTTTGCGCTTTTCCAACCGGGGTGGCCACTTTTAATCCGGAGTCGGGGAAGAGAAGAAAAAATTAAACGCTCGTAAAGTGGTTCTTCGATTGGACAAACAGTCCCGGGTGTGTGAGTGTGCGAGAGTTGGAGGGAAGGACTTTTATGCCACCCCGGAAACGGATTGTATTGCTGGCAACGTTGAAGAAGGGGGACACGTGGACCACTAGTTGGTTGTTGTTGTCGAGCGAGCAGCAAGTTGGACTTTTATTGACCCATCACGTGTCTAGAGTTTGAGATTTAGTGAATCGTAATTAGCCAGAGGATGATTGTTTGTTCACTACTTTAGCTTTTATCGTTGGCTTCGTGGTAATTGGAGTCGTTTTGAAAAGAATGATTTTACTGATATCAAAGCTGTTGCATTCAATTTAGCAGTTCTCGTATGTGATTTTTTCAAAACTTGATAAATACTGCATCTTTGTAATATTTCATCATATTGTTTTTTTGTTAAGAGAAAATAATCTCGTTTAATGTTTTAAGTCTTAAACCTCAATATTGAAGAGAAACTGTCCGAGTCCTTCCTATGTTCCCTGTAACAAGGGATCCCTCTGTGCTCGTTTTACTGACCAATAACTTGAGGGCAAACAGACCATTTCAGCGCGATATTAGTCATAAATCTTCAATTTCACAGCGCAAACTAACCCGCAACTCTCCTCTTCTCCTTCCCATTCAAGGTGTTTCTCCACGCGAAGGTCTTCTTCAGCATCGGCGGGCAGCACTTTAGCGGGGAGCCGGTCCACTTCTCGTACATGCCGGATACGATAATGGAGAACGCTCGTGATGTCACGATCAAGTTGCATCACCGCATCGGCCGGTACATCCAGATTCACCTCTACTTTGCGATGCGCTGGATCATGCTCAGCGAAATATCCTTCACTTCCAGTAAGTACCTAGTGCGGGGTGTTGTTGTTATTGCCTCATGGCGTGAGTTGCCCCTGCTGGGAGCGAAGCGCCAACCAACCGCGTTTCGTGTCCGGTCTCGGAGTGGTGCTCTGCCCCATATGGCTCGTGCGGGATTAGACCACCGACTGTGGGGGGTTATTAATTTCTGATGCTCTCCGGTTTGGTATTTTGGTGGTAATGGAATGAAATGAGTTATGAAGAAATTTTTTGCATTTTATTTTTGAAAAAATACTACTCAAAGTTTTGTATGAATTTTTTGCATTTTATTTTAGGAAAAAATACTGTGAATATGAAATTTGTCAATTTTGTCAATTTTATCAATTTTGTCAATTTTGTCAATTTTGTCAATTTTGTCAGTTTTGTCAATTTTGTCAATTTTGTCAATTTTGTCAATTTTGTCAATTTTGTCAATTTTGTCAATTTTGTCAATTTTGTCAATTTTGTCAATTTTGTCAATTTTGTCAATTTTGTCAATTTTGTCAATTTTGTCAATTTTGTCAATTTTGTCAATTTTGACAATTTTGTCAATTTTGTCAATTTTGTCAATTTTGTCAATTTTGTCAATTTTGTCAATTTTGTCAATTTTGTCAATTTTGTCAATTTTGTCAATTTTGTCAATTTTGTCAATTTTGTCAATTTTGACAATTTTGACAATTTCGACAATTTTGACAATTTTGACAATTTTGACAATTTTGACAATTTTGACAATTTTGACAATTTTGACAATTTTGACAATTTTGACAATTTTGAAATTTTTTACAATTTTTACAATTTTTACAATTTTGACAATTTTGACAATTTTGACAATTTTGACAATTTTGACAATTTTGACAATTTTGACAATTTTGACAATTTTGACAATTTTGACAATTTTGACAATTTTGACAATTTTGACAATTTTGACAATTTTGACAATTTTGACAATTTTGAATATTTTGACAATTTTGACAATTTTGTCAATTTTGTCAATTTTGTCAATTTTGTCAATTTTGTCAATTTTGTCAATTTTGTCAATTTTGACAATTTTGACAATTTTGTCAATTTTGTCAATTTTGTCAAAATTGTCAATTTTGTCAATTTTGTCTATTTATGTAATTATAGGTAATCGGTGTTATATATGTAATTCATTTAATTTATGTAATTTATGTAATTTATGTAATTTATGTAATTTATGTAATTTATGTAATTTATGTAATTTATGTAATTTATGTAATTTATGTAATTTATGTAATTTATGTAATTTATGTAATTTATGTAATTTATGTAATTTATGTAATTTATGTAATTTATGTAATTTATGTAATTTATGTAATTCATGTAATTTATGTAATTTATGTAATTTATGTAATTTATGTAATTTATGTAATTTATGTAATTTATGTAATTTATGTAATTTATGTAATTTATGTAATTTATGTAATTTATGTAATTTATGTAATTTATGTAATTTATGTAATTTATGTAATTTATGTAATTTATGTAATTTATGTAATTTATGTAATTTATGTAATTTATGTAATTTATGTAATTTATGTAATTTATGTAATTTATGTAATTTATGTAATTTATGTAATTTATGTAATTCATGTAATTTATGTAATTTATGTAATTTATGTAATTTACGTAATTTATGTAATTTATGTAATTTATGTAATTTATGTAATTTATGTAATTTATGTAATTTATGTAATTTATGTAATTTATGTAATTTATGTAATTTATGTAATTTATGTAATTTATGTAATTTATGTAATTTATGTAATTTATGTAATTTATGTTATTTATGTAATTTATGTAATTTATGTTATTTATGTAATTTATGTAATTTATGTAATTTATGTGATTTATGTTATTTTTGTTATTTTTGTTATTTATGTAATTTATGTAATTTATGTAATTTATGTAATTTATGTAATTTATGTAATTTATGTAATTTATGTAATTTATGTAATTTATGTAATTTATGTAATTTATGTAATTTATGTAATTTATGTAATTTATGTAATTTATGTAATTTATGTAATTTATGTAATTTATGTAATTTATGTTGTTTGTGTGTAATTTATGTTATTTGTGTAATTTATGTAATTTGTGTAATTTATGTAACTTATGTAATTTATGTAATTTTTGTAATTTATGTTATTTATGTAATTTATGTGAAAAAACCTGGAACATTTTATTTAAAGGAAAATTTAATGTTCTTTTCAAATCTAAAATAACCCAGAAGGATCTTTTTTTCATTTGGAACAAACATTTTCAATTTAAAATTTCGTGTTTTTCCTTACTTTGCAGGGTTATTTTTCAGAGTGTAACAATGTTCAACGAAATTGTAGAGCAGACATTTACAAAAAATGATATACAAACATAAGAGGGTTGCTTGTAATCATCCAGAGTTATCGCGATTTTACAAAAAAAAAGTATTGACATATTCTAAATTTGTTTGCAGTTTAGAAACAAAAATGGGAGAGTTTTTAAAACTTTTTCTGTGCTTTTTTTACAATGAAAAATACTTTTTTTTTTAATTGAAGGGGTCATACCGGAATTGAAGAGGTCATACCGCCCCTCCGTCACGAGATATCAAAAATTGTACCTTGGATTCGAGATCAGGACCAAAAGTTAAATTTAAATCTTCTTCTAAAAATTAAAAAAAAACTAACTTAATCCACCTATGGGTAATTCTCTACCAACTCACACGAAATCGGGAAAAGTTGCCCCGACCTCTCTTCGATTTGCGTGAAACTTTGTCCTAAGGGGTAACTTTTGTCCCTGATCATGAATCCGAGGTCCCTTTTTTGATATCTCGTGACGGAGGGGCGGTACGACCCCTTCCATTTTTGAACATGTGAAAAAAGAGGTGTTTTTCAATAATTTGCAGCCTGAAACGGTGATGAGATAGAAATTTGGTGTCAAAGGGACTTTTGTGTAAAATTAGACGCCCGATTTGATGGCGTACTCAGAATTCCGAATAAACGTATTTTCATCGAAAAAACACTAAAAAGTTTTAAAATTCTCCCATTTTCCGTTACTCGACTGTAAAAAATTTTGGAACATGTCATTTTATGGGAAATTTAATGTACTTTTCGAATCTACATTGTCCCAGAAGGGTCATTTTTTCATTTAGAACAAAATTTTTCATTTTAAAATTTCGTGTTTTTTCTAACTTTGCAGCGTTATTTTTTAGAGTGTAACAATGTTCTACAAAGTTGTAGAGCAGACAATTACAAAAATTTTGATATATAGACATAAGGGGTTTGCTTATAAACATCACGAGTTATCGCGATTTTACGAAAAAAAGTTTTGAAAAAGTTACTTTTTGCGTTTCTCTTTGTTTCGTCGTCCGTGTCTGTCGCGGGTGACCATGAATAGCCATGATCGATGACGACCAACTTTTTCAAAACTTTTTTTCGTAAAATCGCGATAACTCGTGATGTTTATAAGCAAACCCCTTATGTCTATATATCAAAATTTTTGTAATTGTCTGCTCTACAACTTTGTAGAACATTGTTACACTCTAAAAAATAACCCTGCAAAGTTAGAAAAAACACGAAATTTTAAAATGAAAAATGTTGTTCTAAATGAAAAAATGACCCTTCTGGGACAATGTAGATTCGAAAAGTACATTAAATTTCCCATAAAATGACATGTTCCAAAATTTTTACAGTCGAGTAACGGAAAATGGGAGAATTTTAAAACTTTTTAGTGTTTTTTCGATGAAAATACGTTTATTCGGAATTCGAGTACGCCATCAAATCGGGCGTCTAATTTTACACAAAAGTCCCTTTGACACCAAATTTCTATCTCATCACCGTTTCAGGCTGCAAATTATTGAAAAACACCTCTTTTTTCACATGTTCAAAAATGGAAGGGGTCGTACCGCCCCTCCGTCACGAGATATCAAAAAACGGACCTCGGATTTGTGGCCAGGGACAAAAGTTACCCCTTAGGACAAAGTTTCACGCAAATCGAAGAGGGGTCGGGGCAACTGCTGTGTGAGTTGGCGGAGAATTACCCCTATGTGGTTGAAGCCTTCCTCACTTTTTACCAACAATGGGTAATATGAGTGGTTTGGACACATATTTCAGCTATTTTTTTAGGTCCAGAAAAATAAGTACACAGATATAACTTAAGTTGTCATAACTCGAGACAGGGTTGCCTGATTTTCAATTATGTGGACTCGTTGGAAAGGTCTTTTGATTACCTAACCAACGATGGGTCGGATGATGGTTCCGGACATCGTTTACATACATTTAAATGAGATCCGGCTTCAAAAAAGTACATAAATATCACTTAAGTGGTCATAACTCGAGACAGGGTTGCCAGATCTTCAATTACATGGACTCGTTGGAAAGGTCTTTTGATTACCTAACCGATGATGGGTCGGATGATGGATCAGGACATCGTTTACATACATTTAAATGAGATCCGGCTTCAAAAAAGTACATAAATATCACTTAAGTGGTCATAACTAGAGACAGGGTTGCCAGATTTTCAATTATATGGACTCGTTGGAAAGGTCTCTCGATTACGTAACCAATGATGGGTCGGATGATGGTTTCGAACATCGTTTACATACATTTAAGTGAGATCCGGCTTCAAAAAAGTACATTAATATCACTTAAGTGGTCATAACTCAAGACAGGGTTGCCAGATCTTCAATTATATGGACTCGTTGGAAAGGTCTTTCGATTACGTAACCAATGATGGGTCGGATGATGGTTTCGGACATCGTTTACATACATTTAACTGAGATCCGGCTTCAAAAAAGTACATAAATATCACTTAAGTGGTCATAACTCGAGACAGGGTTGCCAGATCTTCAATTATATGGACTCGTTGGAAAGGTCTTTTGATTACCTAACCAATGATGGGTCGGATGATGGATCAGGACATCGTTTACATGCATTTAAGTGTGATTCGGCTTCAAAAATGTACATAAATATCACTTAAGTGGTCATAACTCGAGACAGGGTTGCCAGATTTTCAATTATATGGACTCGTTGGAAAGGTCTCTCGATTACGTAACCAATGATGGGTCGGATGATGGTTTCGAACATCGTTTACATACATTTAAGTGAGATCCGGCTTCAAAAAAGTACATAAATATCACTTAAGTGGTCATAACTCGAGACAGGGTTGCCAGATCTTCAATTATATGGACTAGTTGGAAAGGTCTTTTAATTACCTAACCAACGATGGGTTGGATGATGGATCCGGACATCGTTTACATGCATATAATTGAGATCCGGATATATGTGAAAACACATTTTAATACATAACTTTTTAACTTCTTATCGAAACTTCAAACAATTCAATAGCGATGTATGGGACCCTAAACCAAGTCGAATGCAACTGGTTCGATCAAAATCGGTTCAGCCAGTGCTGAGAAAACTTGGCAAGATTTTTGAACACATACATACATACACACACACACACATACACACACACAGACATTTGTTCAGTTTTCGATTCTGAGTCGATATGTATATATGAAGGTGGGTCTTCGAGCTTTTAATAAAAAGTTCATTTTTAGAGCAGGATTATAGCCTTACCTCAGTGAGGAAGGCAAAACTGATGCTATGTTATTTAAGATTCTTTTTAGAAAACGTTTGGTAGAAATTTATTTATGTCTTAGAAAGTTTTTTTTATTAGGTAAATACATTTAACGATAGAAATATTAACTTTCCATATAATTTCAAAAGTATTTGACAAGGATTTTTTGGAATGGTCTTACAGGATTTTCTTAAAACTTTTTTTTAAATTTTACTTATAACTACGAACCGATTGCATGTTTCGAATTGGCATTTGTAAAATTATAGCAAAGGAATACACAAATTTGTTAAATTGAAATGGTAAATACCCCAATCTGTGTGATAAGTTTATCCTTAACTGAAGAATACCTCTTCCTTCTCACTAATACCATCATTTAACATTCCATGCACCAATAAAGCTCCGACTTTCAGATATTTTCAAAGAAACCGCTTCCTGTCCTCGGTGCGTTGCATCACGCGGGTGCGACTTTGTGTCGTCCTCCTCCTTCGCAGATAGCAGATCAGAATACATTTTAATAAGAAAATGACGTCCAGCGGAAAATAATGACGAGCGGAGGAGCCAGGCGGAGAATTGCTTGCGGTCGGTTCGCCGCCACCGTAAGTAGCTTATGGAATTGCAAATGAGACTGAGCGCTGCAATGCCGGCTTTGAACCACCCTCAGTTGAAGTGAGGGGGGAAAGGGGACACAATAAAGAACTATGTTTCATTATGCTGCTCGCGCTGGCGGGGGCCAAAGTTCGCCACCGTGCCGTAGCCATTTCTTGCGGGTGGGCCTCACGACGAAAGATTCTAGCAAAAAAAAAAGAGAATAGACCAAGAAAAAAATCAACCAATTAATTTGGCATAAGTCTTTGTCAAACAGTAAGGGTTCTACTGTAGCCAACTTGAACAGTTGCAATGGTGAAGCTCTTGAAGCTGCACAGAAAAAAAAAATCATGGTAATATTACATCTGGGAAGGGGTACATCTTTTATGTCAGAAAAAAGGTGTAATTTTACATCTGGAAATGTGTAATTTTACCACTTTTCTGTTGTAATGTCATTTTTTCAGTCTAAATTGAGGTAAAATTATATCATAAAAGAGGTAATATTCAACCTTCCAAAATTAAAGCTTCCAAATTTACATTATTTTTTTCTGTGTGGTTGCCACTTGTACCCACAGAAATAGATATACTTGACATCAGGTATCGCACCACACACCCTGAAGTGAAATGATAGTGGAAAAGAAGAAGCAGAGGTGAAGCTCCCTCTCGAAACAAACAGCAGATGACAGAGATCGGCGGTCGTGAACTCTCTATCCTGGTTGGTTGGCGGGTTGGAGGGAGCGTGGGAGATTGGACGCCTAATGGCAAGGTAAACATTCTTCAGGATGGTTGATTTCGAGTGTGGCAAAGGATCAAGTTCGGTTCAAGTGTGACTGTTGTTGCCTTCGGAGGTGTCCGTCTGCTCATCGAAAAATACTTTTGAGGTGTTTTGTTTGGTCAGCTGGGAAAATTGTTGTATTTTGATTAAAGATTGTTCTTGAGCTGATCTCTCATTTGAAATTGTTTTCTTTTCTAGCAAAAAACGAAACTATTGGCACGACGCCCCCCGGGGCATGGCCTTCCTCTAACGTGGGATTTCTGCTCCAGCGCCTCTGATGAGACAGGAGAAACCGGGACCGACGTTTTACTTCACCATCCGATAGAAGCTCAGTGGATAAGGCGGGAATCGAACCCGCGTCTCATAGCATCATCGGGATCGGCAGCCGAAGCCGCTACCCCTGCGCCACGAGACCTAGACGAATGACGAATACAAACTTGAATAAAATAGTAAATTCGTCCTATCCCATATTTGCAAAAGTTTTGTGCTTCTACTATACTTGTTACACGTAATAAAACTTGCTCAAGCGCCTTTTAGGAAAAACTTTAAATTTAAGTTGTTCATTTTCAACAACCATTTTATAGAAAATAAAGAACGAAAGTCCAGACTCAATTATCCTAGGCCTCGATTATCCAATGTTTCGATTATCCGAAGTTCGATTATCCGAAGGTTTGTATGAAACTTCGGATAATCAAATCATGATCAATTTTTTTTTTGTTGTAACATCAAATTTAACTTCTACTACCCCATTTGAGTCAAATTTGATAAGTTGATTGCCTATTATGTAACAATATGCATTTTTATTTCAATATTTCCGCCATCCTGGATATTGGCCGCCATTCTGGATTTATTTTTTCCAAATCAGTTTACCGTAATTAAGGGGTCATATTTAAGGTCAGCAATTATACATTTGATAGCGAAAAAAATAAATTCGAGAAAACTTGTCAATCACAAACGACGTTGCAAATATTTTCCTAAGTTCATGTGCCCCCTTTCTCAAAAAAACTTTTTTTTTTCAAAAATTTTCATAATTTTCATGGAAATATCTGAAGTCTGAAGTGTTTTTTGTCAATTTGAAATGCATTTGGGTCATTCCTTCCCAAGTGACCACGCGTCCAACATCGACCTTCACCAAATCTGCTCATATTTGGCATGGGGGTTGTTTTTGCCCCAAAAACAAAGAATCCCAAGTTTGGTGACATTTGGTCCACCCCCGCGCCCGTGGCACCCCCCTCTTTTTCTGTGATTTTTGAAAAACCTCATTTTTGAAATACATTTTTCTAAGAGAACCCTTTGTACGAGCACTTACGGGAAAACTGACAATTGCAATCGATTGCTGAGAGTTTTTTACATTAAATTCAATCAAAACCTCAGGGTAAATTGGATATTTCTTGAGATATCACATTTTTAAGTTGGAAAGCCCTGTATTGCATAGCAAATGTTTTACTTAACCATCAATTTTCAACAGTACATTGCGTTAGAGCATAGTAGGCCTTGAAATTTGAAGATTTTTTAAAATTTCGTAGCGGAAGTAAGTGAATGTGAAATCAAATGAAATTGAATTCATGTCTGTATGTATGTATGAATTGTATGTATGTATTTGAACTCCGTCTTGGCAAGACTTGGCGTGGTTCACGGATAAATGAAAATGACAAAAGATTTGATTTTGAGCGCATCAACCGGAATTGCCAAGTATTATGGCCTCAGAAGCTATCCTGTAAATATGAGGCCATTTGGTTAAGGTTTTAAACCTAAATTAGTGAGTCAAATTTTGACCTGAAGAATTTTTGGAGATTTTTAGGCAAAATTTAAAAACATGCCCAAAAAATTAACCTGTATCATGCAGGGATCAATTCCTAGCGCTTTGCGATGTTCTATACAAAGTTTTTCCCCGGAAAATCTTTAAGAAACTTTGATAGCGTTTTGGGAAACTTTGTCGAAGAAGATGTAAGAAGTGAAAATTCCTCATACTAAATAGATTGAAGTTACAATAAAAAGGACCCGCTAAACCTTAACCAATTGAGGTCATATTTACAGGTTAGCTACATACATGAATTCAATTTCATTTGATTTCACATTCACTTACTTCCGCTACGAAATTTTAAAAAATCTTCAAATTTCAAGGCCTACTATGCTCTAACGCAATGTACTGTTGAAAATTGATGGTTAAGTAAAACATTTGCTATGCAATACAGGGCTTTCCAACTTAAAAATGTGATATCTCAAGAAATATCCAATTTACCCTGAGGTTTTGATTGAATTTATGGTAAAAACTCTCAACAATCGATTGCAATTGTCAGTTTTCCCGTAAGTGCTCGTACAAAGGGTTAAAAATGCATTTTAAAATTTAAATCGCAAAATTTTTATATCTGGCAACACTGTACGTAAATTTTGAGTACGCCATTCGATTCTACGTCAAAAAATCTTCAAATTTGCATACCCAAAAGTTGACTTTTTGTAAACTTTTCTCTTAGAAAAATGTATTTCAAAAATGAGGTTTTTCAAAAATCACAGAAAAAGAGGGGGGTGCCACGGGCGCGGGGGTGGACCAAATGTCACCAAACTTGGGATTCTTTGTTTTTGGGGCAAAAACAAACCCCATGCCAAATATGAGCAGATTTGGTGAAGGTCGATGTTGGACGCGTGGTCACTTGGGAAGGAATGACCCATTTTCAAACTGGGGCCTGTTAAAAAAATAATTTTGTAAAATTTAGCTATTCTGAAGTTTTTTTGTCGAGAAATAAACATACATGAACATTTAAAAAGGTATCATCAGATTACCTAAATCAGGCCTGCCCAACGTCCGGCCCGCGACGGCATTTCAAAATAATTCTATGACTGGCCTTTAAGGCTGTTAATGAATATTCGAAAAATAAATTAAGAATCTTTATTTTAAAAAATAAGCTATAGATCAAATTTTTACATATTTTAACTAAAAATTAAATGAAAGAATTTAGATTTTTTAGCTATAGCAATGTTTTTGTTTAAAATTAAAAAAATCTTTATGTTTGAATTAAATTTTTATCATTTCTATATTGATGTTTTCAGGATTAAACTGAAACCTGGGAGAAGAAAATATAATTATCAATTTCGTAAAATTGTGAAACATACGATAAAAAACCTGGATTGTTGAAAGAATAATTCTACTATTGATTTCATACTATTTTGAATGTTTTTACTTAAAATTTTAGTTTTTCTGTTTTGAGGCATGTTATTCAAATTGGTTTTTTAAATAAATGAGTTATCAAAAAATAATGTAGTTTTCAGAAAACTAGAAAATTATTTCAGTAAAAAAATTGTTAGGAAAAAGCTTAAAAAGCAAATTAATTGTACAGATAACAAAGTTCGCAGCAAATATTTTTGAATTATTGAAAAATGTCTCAAAATTAGTCAAGAAATTCAGCCCAAAAAATGTTTTTTAAAATAAGCTTCAATCGTTTGAAGAAATTCGAAGAAGATAGTTGCATAAAAGTGCACAATAACGTAAGAATTGTTATTTTTGTAAAGAAGATTTGAATCCAAATTTCGTTTAAATAAATTATAATGATGCCTGATTGTTTTTTTTTAAATATATTTTTCATTATTAATCAAATAAATCAAAAAAGACATTTAAAAAAATATCTTATTATCCAAATAAATTAATCTTATTTGCAACACTTGTTTTTTTTTTTTGCTAATTTTAAAAGGATCTGATGAAAATAATGTTAAGATTTTTTTTACATTTTGAACTATTATCAAACATTAGTTCCGGCCCGCCACTGCTTTAGAAAAATCAGAACCGGCCCGCAGGGCCAAAAGGTTGGGCACCCCTGACCTGAATTAAAAAAATACATCATAAATGAATATATTTATTTTTACTTTTTTCTATCCAAACATTTTAAACCATTTTTAAACTCAGAAAAATCTCCTTCAACCTCACTTTCTATGTTCCAATGAACTCCGTCCATTAATCATCCCGAAAACCATGGTTGACACGCTCGCTCATACACAAACACGTGAATAAATTAAACATTGTAAATTATGGAAAACTGTCACATCACACACACGTGGAAAGAACAAAAAAAAGCAAAGAAAGGATTTTCCCGCTGCTGGCTTGGCGCTTCCCAGCCAATGCCGACTAGATGGCAAGATGGTGTTGTGTTGCTCTGCCTAAAGGCTTGACTGGCACACGACCAGGCTGTTTAGTGGTGTACATCTGCGAAAAATGGCCCAGCAATTAATATTTGTATCTCGGGGATGGTCTTTAAAAATCAGGGATGATCAATTTTTTTTTTGTAAGTTAAAACTCAAGTTTTCCTTATTCTTCTCAATTCTAAAAAAAACGAAAATTTAATTTTTAAGACAGTTTTGAAAATATTAACGACCAACCAACAAATCATCAAACGCAATTACTTCAAGATGGTTGCAATGGAAAGATAAATAGAAATGCAAAAAATCGTTTGAAAAATTAACCATGCGGCAAAATAAACAATTTTCGAAGGAAACCACACACCAACAACACACGTTTTCCGTTTAAACTCTGCTTAAACATCACGAGAGAGAAAGAGATGATGAAGTGTTGAACAGTTCGCGATGGTTCAAATAATTAACGGGGACCGACCGCAGCGTTTTCCGCACTGAACTGAACTGTCTGGTTGCATTTTCGCGCGTTTTTAATGGTGCTTGGAGATATTTCACACAGCAAAACCCATAACTCACAACTGGCACTGAGGGGCTGTAAGCATGTTTGTTTACCATTTGACTTTTACGGCCCGTTTGAGTTTGTGGTTTTCAACGAGACTCAATTAGCAGTAGCATCAACCGGAAGTGGCATCTCGTACAAGCCACGAGGGGGAGGCGACGGGCCGAAACTGTCCACGCTGGGTAAATTAACCATATTTTCTAAAATTTTCTCTCGTTTCTACTTGCAGCTCCGGTGATGGGCAACTTCTCGGACGAGGAAGTGAACGGAAATTCAATCTCGCAGGAAAATTCTATCGAATATCCGCTGCAACGAGATGAAGTTCAGACGGCCAACAAGGGCGAGCGGAACCACGTGACACAGAGTAAGTGTAGCGAGATGACTCGTTTTGGGGGTGCTCTTTGATGTTTGAAAGATGAAAAACTTTTTTTCTTGGAAGAATACGAACAAAAATAAAGACAACTGGAGACTTGAAATATCACAAAGATTTAAAATAGTATTGAAGACATGTTTAATTGAAAAAGACAAAAAGACAAAAAGTCAAAAAGACAAAAAGACAAAAAGACAAAAAGACAAAAAGACAAAAAGACAAAAAGACAAAAAGACAAAAAGACAAAAAGACAAAAAGACAAAAAGACAAAAAGACAAAAAGACAAAAAGACAAAAAGACAAAAAGACAAAAAGACAAAAAGACAAAAAGACAAAAAGACAAAAAGACAAAAAGACAAAAAGACAAAAAGACAAAAAGACAAAAAGACAAAAAGACAAAAAGACAAAAAGACAAAAAGACAAAAAGACAAAAAGACAAAAAGACAAAAAGACAAAAAGACAAAAAGACAAAAAGACAAAAAGACAAAAAGACAAAAAGACAAAAAGACAAAAAGACAAAAAGACAAAAAGACAAAAAGACAAAAAGACAAAAAGACAAAAAGACAAAAAGACAAAAAGACAAAAAGACAAAAAGACAAAAAGACAAAAAGACAAAAAGACAAAAAGACAAAAAGACAAAAAGACAAAAAGACAAAAAGACAAAAAGACAAAAAGACAAAAAGACAAAAAGACAAAAAGACAAAAAGACAAAAAGACAAAAAGACAAAAAGACAAAAAGACAAAAAGACAAAAAGACAAAAAGACAAAAAGACAAAAAGACAAAAAGACAAAAAGACAAAAAGACAAAAAGACAAAAAGACAAAAAGACAAAAAGACAAAAAGACAAAAAGACAAAAAGACAAAAAGACAAAAAGACAAAAAGACAAAAAGACAAAAAGACAAAAAGACAAAAAGACAAAAAGACAAAAAGACAAAAAGACAAAAAGACAAAAAGACAAAAAGACAAAAAGACAAAAAGACAAAAAGACAAAAAGACAAAAAGACAAAAAGACAAAAAGACAAAAAGACAAAAAGACAAAAAGACAAAAAGACAAAAAGACAAAAACGACACAAACGACACAAACGACAAAAACGACACAAACGACAAAAACGACACAAACGACAAAAACGACACAAACGACAAAAACGACAAAAACGACAAAAACGACAAAAACGACAAAAACGACAAAAACGACAAAAACGACAAAAACGACAAAAACGACAAAAACGACAAAAACGACAAAAAAGAAACAAACGTTTGAATCTTTTAAATCTTTTGAATCTTTTGAATCTTTTGAATCTTTTGAATCTTTTGAATCTTTTGAATCTTTTGAATCTTTTGAATCTTTTGAATCTTTTGAATCTTTTGAATCTTTTGAATCTTTTGAATCTTTTGAATCTTTTGAATCTTTTGAATCTTTTGAATCTTTTGAATCTTTTGAATATTTTGAATCTTTTGAATCTTTTGAATCTTTTGAATCTTTTGAATCTATTGAATCTTTTGAATCTTTTGAATCTTTTGAATCTTTTGAATCTTTTGAATCTTTTGAATCTTTTGAATCTTTTGAATCTTTTGAATCTTTTGAATCTTTTGAATCTTTTGAATCTTTTGAATCTTTTGAATCTTTTGAATCTTTTGAATCTTTTGAATCTTTTGAATCTTTTGAATCTTTCGAATCTTTTGAATCTCTTGAATCTTTTGAATCTTTTGAATCACCCTTATGGCCCCAAGTTTATTAGCATAACTTAAGCCAGTACAGTTCCTGCTCTTTCACAGCAACACTTTCATCAATCAAATATTCACCGCCTGGATGACTAAATATTGACAGTATAATAATTGCAATTTAACTATCCCTTTTGAAGTCATTGGCCGCAAAGTGGGTCCCCGGAGAGTTGGCCCTGGCGTTCTGCTGGCCAGAGTCAGTGCTCTCTGTCCGGTAGTCTGGACGGCGCAAAGATCAAATATCTTACACTAATTTGCATTTATTATGCACATCATCAATTATTCAAATTATCACATACTTTGCACTTCGCCAACCCCGGAACGAGAAGATCGAACTGCAGTCTAAAACTATGTGCAAAATGTGCAGGTTGGTCAACCTGTTTCCAGGAACAGGGATAGCTTGCCCTCTCTATAGTTGATGAACGATTCATTAAAGCCTTAGGAGGGACATGATGCAAGCTCATCGTTCCTGAGAGCAACAGAACGTAACATGAGAGGGCAGCGCAGTAAACATTTCCAATCAATAATGAAACGAAACCCGGCTTCAACCTTCCTGAAGTTGGCAGGAGGTGCTTGTTGGATGAAAAATATGCATTGGATGATATTTAAAACTATCATGCACCTGACTCGTTGGCATAACTCCAACAGCAAAAGGAGGAGCAAAATTCCCCCGTCCGACATAAGCTGCTTGTTGTCACTTCAAGTGCGAGAATCTGCCTTCCGTTCCGGGCACGGAGGGAAACGGTTTCACTTATTTTGCCTGCTAAGTATTCATCGATATTAACGGTTATTAGCAATTTAAATTAATCTCAATCACGCTCCAACCCGGTCGATCCCATCAAGAATAACCGTTGTCTTCCCTTTTCTCCGTACCCATTCTTGCAGTAATTTCGCCGAAGCCGATCGATCAGGAACCGGAGCCGCACTTTGTCGGTGTCATCATCGCCGTGCTGACCACCATCATCCTGCTGCTGATCGCCATCATCATGTTCATCGTGGCGCGGAACAAGCGAACGCGGACGGCGGCGGTGCTGGACGCGTTGCAGCACAATCTGCATACCGACAGTCTGGGCATCGACAAGCGGCTCAACAGTAACTTTAAGGTGAGTTTGAAGGTGATTTTGTGAGAAATATGCTGGACTTGTTTGACGCGTGACGAAGACACAGTTTGACAATATTATTAAATAATGATTGAAAAATTGACCAAACAACCATTAATCAGCCAAACTAAGTTCTTAACAACTTTGAAATCTAATTAGGCCGTTGCAAATATTTTTTGAAGTTTATGTCCCTCGACTCTGAACATAAACTTTGAAAAATATTAGCAACTGCCTTAAAAAAATGGTATACTCCTTATTGTTTGAGGAAGTATTTTTTAAATCGCGTTTCATTTTACAATTTGATTTAATATTTTGGGGAACTATTTCAAAACAGTTAGATTAGATAAAATTAAATTAGATTAGATTAGACTAGATTAGATTATATTAGATTAGATTAGATTAGATTAGATTAGATTAGATTAGATTAGATTAGATTAGATTAGATTAGATTAGATTAGATTAGATTAGATTAGATTAGATTAGATTAGATTAGATTAGATTAGATTAGATTAGATTAGATTAGATTAGATTAGATTAGATTAGATTAGATTAGATTAGATTAGATTAGATTAGATTAGATTAGATTAGATTAGATTAGATTAGATTAGATTAGATTAGATTAGATTAGATTAGATTAGATTAGATTAGATTAGATTAAATTAGATGACAGTAGACTACATGAGATTAGATTAAATTTGATTAATTTTGCTAGATTTAGATTATACTACCTTGAATAAAACTAGATTATTTTAGGGTAGATTTGATTTAATTTTATTAGGCACAATATTTCTTCAAGTGTTAAATGGTTGAAAACAAGTCCACAACAAGTCCTTCCATGCGAAAAACACAATAAACAAACCATCTGCATCGCATCAGTCTACTTTTCCTCAAATAAGATGATGCATTGCTTCACATAACTCATCATCAACTAATCAGCCAGCAGTGTTCGAGAACAGCCCAAGTCTTCACAGGTCAACCGTCATTATCTGCCATAAATCGTGCCGTTTCCGCAAAACGGCACCGACGAGACGTCTCTATTGAAACATCGACGTTGTGGCCAATAGTGACAGGTTTAGTGCCGCGCGGAAGGGTTCTGTCAGTGAACAGGACTGCGGCGACGATCGCAGGTTGGGCTTTGCGATGTAAATCTCTGGAAGGAGTTTTTTTTGCTTTTCTAACAGTTTATCCCACGCAATATCATTGCTAGGGTGAGGAGATGCTGATTGGGATTAATAATCTCTTTTGAATCTCGTTTGAATCTCTTTTGAATCTCTTTTCAATCTATTTTGAGTCTTTTTTGAGTTTTGAATCTGCTTTTTGAGCTTTTATGCTTTTTGATCATTTCCAATTCTGCATTTAGTAAAACTGTCTATCAACTGTTATTCTATGCTCAACTACCCTAACTAAAAATGGGTCACCATGCCTCTCTTTTCTTCATTCCCTGGTAACCGCGCGGGAGTGAAGTGAGTGCGAAATGCAGCGTAAATCATCTCAAATGTGCGCTCGCGAGCCAAACGAGCGTCATAATGAGTTTACCCTTTGATGTTTGTTGCGTTCTCGTGAGAGCAAAGGCTGCCAGTCCAACTGCTCTGACACCCTGCCCTGATATGCCTGCTGCAGAAGTAGCAGTTTCGTTCTCATTTCCTGCGTGCGTGGGTAGACTTCAGCTTTTTGATCAGGGCTGGCACATTTAAGTAGGTGCGTTTTAAGTGGGAGGGGGGAGGTTCGAACGAGTTTGTCAGCAATCGATTTCCCCGCTTTGCCAACAGTTTTGGGATGTGCTAAACGAACGTTGACGTTGACTTTGCCAGACAGACAGAACTGGCCCGATAGGCTAAACCACGGAATCATAATTTAGATAAAACAACGTTAATTCCGTACGTTGCATCGAGCTCTGCTCTCTGTAACTGAAGAAGATCGACAGCTGCCTGTCCGTCCTTCGAAACCTGACTATCAACATAGAACTCAGAACCTGACGGACGAGATGTCGAACCTGAACCTGGATACATCCAGCCAATCATCGTTATCGACATAAACGAACATAATCTGGTTTGTGGTTTTTGCTGCCCAGAGTCGTCGTCCTCCTCCTCATCATTTGACTAACTTTGACTCATCTTCCTCCTCTCTCTCCTTCCTTCTATCTGTTTCACAGGTCTCGATAGATGATAATGAGTCGATTGATAAGAGCAGCCTGTACCATGAGCCGTTCAACGTCAACATGTACACTAGCGCCGCCAGCGGGTGCTCCATGAACGACATGCAGCGGCATCACATTACGCCCGACTATACAGGTGAGTCTTTCAGCTTGGAAACATACCTAGTTGGGTTTTGCTCGAAGGGATTTGGTTCGAAATTGTTACAGGATGATGGGTTGTGTAATGAAAAGCAAACAAAATTGATAACAACTATCCGTGGACCATGGTTCATAAGTAAAACCAACAAAGTAACAATAATTACTAAAGGCCGCTGACGTTTTTTTATAATCATTTGAAGGGGTTATATACATGTAAAAAATCACAAAGGTGCATATTACAGAAAATTTATTGAATCCAGTATAAAGATGATTTTCAATCACTCCTGAAAGTTTAATGAAGATATTACACGATTAAACTGAGTTAGAGACGATTTTTAAGCTCAACACTTTGCCTTGCGTAAAGCAGACCGTCAAAATTTCTGAGCATTTTTCTCGAAACACCGAGTTGATTTACGGGTGCAACGATATCTCAAGATGAGATGGACCAAATTGGCTGAAAATCGGGGTGTAGACTCTCAAGACAAATCCCGTGTGCATGACGAAGCACGATTTTGAAATTTTGCTTTTTTTTAAATACAAAAATCAAAAACTGACGATTTATTATATGAAAAACACAAAAAGTTTTTTGGAAATCGGCCTTTGTCATGCACACAGGATCGGTTTAACGAGTCTTCACCAACATTTTGAGCCGATTTGTTGAAGGCAGCGTTGAGATATCATGGCACCCGTTTTTTTTTTTTCAAAATGCTAACTTCAAATATCTATATCTTGCTAATGATGCAACCAAATGTCTTTAAATTTGTTTTGATAATAGATAAAAATGTTTATTTTGATGCCCTGAAATCAGATTTTGAATAAAATTAAGTGTGTGCTCACACCAACCTCTGACTTTTTTGTCGATTTACATTAATGGAAATTAAAGTTAAACCGACTTGAAACAATTTGACCTAAAAACAAATATTTTTTGCAACCATATTTTTTTCGATGAAAACAAATATTTTTTTAAATTTTTTGTCCCTCGACTCTGACCAAAGTAGGGCAAAAAAAATATATACACTGTATAAACACTAGGGTGGGTACGTTTTTCAAAAAAATTCGGATCAAATTTTAGTATGGTTTAGTATTGCCCATAGGGACTTTCATGCCAAATATCAGCTCATTTGGTTGTAAACTGGCTGCGCGCATCAGGGTTAAAGTTTACATGGGAATTACTATGGAAAATTGGAACTTTTTGTTCAAACGCTCCTACAGGTCTGGGGAAATCACGCGCCAACTTCTGGTATGGTCAGGCCTATGGGGAATGGTCTGGAGCATCTGCAAACAATCTGAAGTCTCCGGAATCAACGGTTTTCCCTCAAAAAGCATCAAATTTGCCTTAGCATGCTATGAAAACTTGATGAACACCGCGACGCCATATGTCAGGTAGCTACCACGTGGTTGAAATATTTGCAAAAAAATACAAATTCGCTATGCAAAGATTCTGAATTCGACTAAATAATATCAGACCTCAACATATTTTTCCTTAAAAGCACAACTTATAACCTTTCTTTTGAATTGTGGCGCTCTAAAATTGGTTCAGCCGTTCTGGAGATATGATTTTTTGAAAAATGTGTTTTTTTTTGCGAAAATCGACGAAAAATGCCATTTTTTGGACCACCCTATTTCGGATAGGACCAAAATAATCGCCAAACAAAAAAATACGGGTCTAATTATTTGGGCCAAGGAACCCCCACTCCAAATTTGAGCCAAATCGGAGTACTTTTGATTTGGAGACTTCCCGTTTGACGTGGAATGGCTGTATATATAACATAAAGTTGACATAAAGTAGGCATAAAGAATTATAGCAAATTTCACATTTGTTTAAATTTGAGTCAGGATGCTTCTTCAATTTCAGAATACACAATATCGTTTAGTCAGAGATATTCAAAACAATATTATTTTGATACCAAAATTTCAATATCTTTGTTGAATACTTTCAACTTGCTGAATAAGCTTTTCAAATTTGCTAGTACAAGTTCAATTCAATGTTTTTTTTTGACTCAAAAGTGTACAGTCATCCCACAAATTCTAACTTTTCCTATTTTTTCCTGTCTGTGTTGATTGTATTAGTTTAATTATTTGTTTTTTTTTTTTCGAAACTTATTTTTTATTTCATTTTAATTTGCTAGATTTTTGCCATTTGAAAAAAGGAATCGTTAGCAACATATAGATGTTTTTCTTTCGTTCTCAAAATATTAAAAAGCTAGAGTTTTAACAAAATAATAATTGATTCTTTGTACCTTTTGAAATTTAAACTTATTTGCTTCTAAATTTAAAAATAACCTTGAAGAAGTCAAGTTTACTGATTTTAACCAACATTTTTTTTCATTTCTGTGCTGCTACTGCTTGTTTTTAAGCTAAACTTTGGGCTCCCCAATCAGTAGTAAAAATCACTAGGGTTTGAAAGAAAACTATCATGAAAGGTATCGTGTATACTTTTGTAAAAAGGTGGATCATCCTTTTATTACGTAACAAGGGGACATCTTATACTAACTTTCCCCATCAAAACATTTTAGGTACATTCAAATTCAATGATAAGTTCGTTCCAGCCAAACGTGACTTTTATTTAAAAAAACAGTATTTTTTTGAATTATTCGATGTTAAAAATGATAGCTGAATTTCTTTGAAATTATTGTTTTAATAGATGAAGCTACGGAACGGAATCGACGTAACCCCTTATAATGTGGCCCTCTTGAACCTTGTGGTTTTGTCAACGATTCCACAGGCGTGTTTTGTTCTTTTTGCGACAAGACTACGCCTCCCGGGTCTCCTGAGTGTGAAGGTATGGCACGGGGAGAGGGCACCGAAAACCTATATTTACACTTAGAATTGTTTGCGTCCGCCTCGGGATTCGAACCGGCGACCTCTGGATTGTGAGTCCAGTGCGCGGTCCGATTGATCCACACAGGCAGATGAAGCTACACTTTTGACATTTAATCATTTAAGAAATAAAATTGATTGAACATGACATTGAAATAATTGCTAAAACATCGAAGAAACCAATTTCAAAGGTTTTTAGTGGAAAATTTGTTCAAAGAGTTTGCCGTTTTCCTGTTCAAAATCATTTTCATTGAGGGAATTATTACAATTTGGGAATATTAAAATAACCACATTTATCAATGTTTACGTAATTGTTGAAAGCGCTTTTCGAAGTTTGAATCCATAACAGTTCGTTCACATTACATTTCGTATTTTTCTTATTGTAAAAATGTTATCCCTTTATGCAGTATATTTTACATTTTTAATATAAAGCTACTCTTTCAATTCTAATGAAAATTTTCAAAACAACTTATGAGCCATGGGTTTCATATGCGGACAGGACTTTTTGAAAATTTAATCTAGGATAATTGTATCAATGTATAAAAGCTTCATCGTCATTCCGTGTAATGTGAATCAATTCAAAGATGGATAATCCCACGTGGTACTTTTATCGTTCAGCTCCTGCCTCGTGCGCGCTGTAATTTCATCGGCAACACTTAAGATTATAAAAGACATCCCTCCATCGCCAGCTCCAAAGCTCAACTCAACTTATTCACCGTCAAGTGTGTTTCTAGGTATATCTTTCACATCGCGGTGAATGTGTCACAAGAATCCAACCAACCAGCCACTAATGGACATGGAATATAACCGTATCCTTCAAGGATAACGATGGTGATCTTCGACGTGTGTCGATGTGTGTCACTGGGTTTTGCGAGTGTGTTTGTGAGTGAGGGTGTGAGGAAGCAGTCAACAAACGATGATGATTATGTTACCACGCCACAGCCACTCACACTCGACCCCTTTTTAACATCCCTCCCCTCCTCTTAAGTGGTTGGTACTGTTGAAATGTGATCTTTTTGAATTTGATAAGAGCTATTTAATTTAACTTGCAATATACAACATTAAAAACTTTTCCATAACTTCGCAGCCGGCCTATGACATTAAAATTAAGTTTTTAAAAATGCCTGCTTGATTTCGGAAATCAAGAAAAATGATTAGAAATGTAGTTGTTAAGATAACTTTTAAAAGTTTGTACAAACTTCAACCTGATTTCAACGGGACCAATCGCGCTGCAACATCGTTTGATATTCGCCAGTCACATCAAGCGCCATCATAAACGTTGTTCGCGACGACGACCGTGTCACCCCGGCGCACATTCCACGTGTGCCAGCTGATAACAGCAGGAGCCGCCGTTAGTGTGGGTGTGAGGTGCACACGTGGTAACGAGAGGGAGTGAAGAACCACTCTTCTTTTATGGTGTAGAGTTGAATTGACGGTATTTTTTTTCTTTTCTCAAAAATCCCATTCGGGATCTGACAGGTGCAGTAAAACATGAACGCACGATAATGCAGGTGAACGAGAGAGAAAAAAAAAACAATTTTCAATCACTTTGAGGCATGTTAAGAGGTGGTGAAACGCACGTGGTGTAATAAAAATGTGTCGTAAAATTCGTGAACTTTGAGGTTTTGAGTAAATTGGTTCGGAAAATTAATGGCTGTAAATGGGCCGAAGGTGGAACACTCAAGATTTGATCATTTTCTTCGATAAAATTTAGTGAGAGATTCTCCAAATTCCAAAGAGTCAAAAAAATCGAAATTTTGGGAGACTTTGAAAATTTGAAAATCTTTCATGATTTGAAAGACTCAGACTTTGAAAACTTTCATGACTTTGGAGACTCTCAAACCCTGGTAGATTCAAGACTTAGGAGATTCATGAAACTTGGGAGACTTTTTGAAGTCTTGGGATACTCACAAGTAGGTCTAGTGATTTTTCGCGATTTCGCGGAAACCGCGTAATCCGTGTAATTTGCCCCTGGCCGTGAAATTTTGTAAGCACCGTGAAATGCCGCGAAATTTTAAATATTTCATTGATAAATCGCTTCTCAGTACATATAAGCATTATTTATTTTATTTCAAATTCATTACAAGTTTTTAACAAGCATTTCGGATGTACATAGTTTCCATACTAACCAAATATTGCTTGTCAGATTTAGAACTAAAAAAAAAAAAATAAAAAAAAAAAATAAATAAATAAAAAAAAATTAAAAAAAAAAAAAAAAAAAAAAGATTGTAAAAGAATAGCATTTGCAATGTATAATAATTTTCTACAATTATCAACAGCTTTTATGAGTTTTGCCCTGGATGATGAATAGAGCGAATGCGTAACGTGATTTCTGAATGATTCCACTTTGTTTACATCTACAAATTAGGAAGCTGTTCAAGCACAAGCATGACTTTTTTCTTACTGATAAATTAGCTGTTTTATGTTTACTTATTTGTGTTTCATTTTGGTTAGTTTTTGATATTTTTTGCTGGAAAATTGTGTGTGTGAATCAAATAAAGATTAAGACAGCTTCTGGATGGATATAACCGCATCGACTCCATAAACAATTTTAATTCACAATTTTAAAAAATGACGATCTCGCCTTCAACTTTGTAAAGATTTCTTAACTTCAATTTCAGGTCCTCGAAAGCCAACAAAAAATCATTCTTGAACAAAAAAACTTTTTTTTAAATGATCGATTTTTTTTTTTGTTCGATGCCACTATCCACTGCGACCAGAATTTAGATCTATTGCGGACTTGCAATTCTATTTATAGAATCACAAAGGCTTCTTCTGTTATTAGGCAGATGGGACACGCACACACGCTATTGTTGAGCGAGTGTGTCGAGCGATCCACTGCCGTAACTTCGCCGCCGAAGAGGTTTGAATGTTTTTTCAATCTTCTTTGGCTTTGCCTTTTCCACTCTGTACTGTCCAAATGTATCGCTAGAACCGAAGTGCACATTTTACGTTTACTTATACCCAGCTAGCCCTTAAATTCTGGTTTCTGAAAAACTCGTCCCTTCAAAGCACTTTTTGCGATCGGGCCGTGGAGCTCTGCAGGGCAATTATACAGAGAACAGTTGGTCCTTATACATGTGAAGAGTACAGGGGAAAGGATGTGCCGAGCCATGTGGGTTTGACACCACGACCTTCCGCTCATTAAGCGAAACCTTTAACCATTAGACCACAGGAGCTCGGCTTGATCGATAACAATACTCTCTACTTCTAGCGAACAGTAAATTTGTTCCACTTTGACAGTTCAAAATTGAGGCCGTTTTGCGAACCACTATTCAGCACCCAGGTTTTGCCTAAAATCCATTGAAATACTCGAATTCCTTTATTGACAACCCTGGGAAAACAAATAATGTTTTATATATTGTTAGTTTTAGAACTCTTATTTTACTACTTCTTATCTAATTAAATTTGCTGAATCATAAATTTAACTGACGAAAATTCAAAAAAAAAAATCAAAATAAATCCAATATTTTTTTAAAATAATCATTTGTGTCATCTATCTGCTACCGTAAACTGGTGTAAGATTGATAGTCCGGGGTGACATTGATAGAAATTTGTTTTGGCCACTAATTTGGATACATCCAATATAACAGTCACATTTTTGCATATGTGTTCGATAATAAGGTAGCCCTTAGTGCTAATATACTCCAAATTCTCAAAAATTTTGAGCTATGAATTTGACCGGCATTTGAAAAACCTATCAAAGTCACCACGGACTATCAATGTCACCCCAGTTTACGGTACTAACTTGCAAAACAATTTTCTGTTTATACTCAATTTATAAAAGAGCTCATTCTTTTAATTTATTTTAATCAGTTTTTAGGGTTCCGTGAAATTCCAATGTTTTGTAATTGGCATGCCGCGAAATTTCGATTTTTTTGCCGTGAAAAATTGCTAGCCCTACTCACAAGACACGGAAAACTTACAATACTGCGTAGAATAACAAGATTTTGGAGACTATAAAAATTTGGAGAGTTTTAAGATTTGTTAGACTTACAAGACTTGGGAGACTTTGAAGACTCAAGAATGATTAACTTAGAGTCAAATTTTTTTATGCATTTTAAGACTTTTAAATTTTTGGAGATTTTAAATAGTTTGGAAACTATCAAGTATTGAACGATTTACAAGACTTGAGAGACTGGAAGAAACAAAAGATTTCAAAATTTGGTAGACTTTTAGGATTTGGGAGACTCACAAGACTTTGGAGACTCGCAAGACCTTGGAGACATTCGAGATTTAGAATACTCACAAGACTTAGGAGACTTGGAAGGCACAAAAGATTTGAGGGACCCGCGAATAGAGAGAGACTTGCAAGACTTTAGGAGGCTTTGTAAGCTTGGTAGACAAGATTTTGGAGACTTTTGAAATAGTGGAAACTTTCAAGATTTGGGAGTCTTTTGAGACTTTGGAGACTCACAAGACTTTCGGGACTTGGAAGACACTTAGGATTTGAAAGATTTACAAGACTTGGGAGACTCCCAAGATTTGGTAGACGTACAAGATTTAGGATACTTTCAAAATATTAGAAACTTTCAAGATTTTTAAAGAGATTTAAGGATTTGGAAACTCACAAGACTTTCGAGACTTGGAAGACACTCAAGTTTGGAGAATTACAAGACATGGGAAACTTTCATGATTTTGGGAGACTTTCGAGACTTTGGAGACTCGCAAGACCTTCAAGACTTGGAAGACACTCAAGATTTGAAAGATTTACAAAACTTGGAAGACTCCCAAGATTTGGTAGACGTACAAGATTTTGGAGGCTTTCTAAATTTTAGAATCTTTCAATATTTTGGGAGACATTCAAGACTTTGGATAATCATGAGTAGAGGGTGACGACTCTCGAGATTTTCAATTTCCCGGGAATCGAGAGTTGAGTCTTGCCATTTCCCGGGAATTCCCGGGACCCGGGAATTTTTTTAACTAGCCTATAGTGTCAATAACTTAAAAAGAAAAGTAAAATTAAATTTTTCTTTTTAATGAATTCAGATACAATTAATTCATACTAATCCAATGAAATGTTAAACTAAGTAACCTCGTTGTTTTGAGGAACTATTTCTTCATTTTGATTTTTTACCTCAATCTACAAATAAAAAATCGTTCCTTGAGCCTTTTTGGGACTCAAAATTGCAGTTCAAAATGTTTACGAATCTTCATTCGCACTGAGTGATTTTTCAAAAGTTGCACCAACTTGTTGTTGAACCTGTTATTAGATTTTTTGTAGGTAATAATTTTCCATTTATGCAATATCGTATTTTTGCAATATGATAAATATCGACACAAAGTAAAAATTTTAAGTTGATTTTTCCTTCTTAAGATCAACTGTAAATGTTCATAATTAGCAGACACTAACATTACAAAGAATGCCTGATTGTTATTCTCAAAATAATTTAATCTGCAAAACACAAAATTACTTATTGACATCAAAAAAGGAAATTACCTCGATACAGCGAAATTGACTTATTTAGAATAAAAAAAAGACTTATCTAGAAAAGGTTTTCCTTCTTAAAAATAATGAATATTTCATTCTTGGTGTGTAACTGCTAATAATGTTTCAAGGTAAATTTTGGGGTCGACATTTTTGGTTACTCTCAATTATAGTTATTGAAATTTTTAAAAGTTAAAATTTACACTTTTACAATAAAAAGATCAGAGAAGCATTGGTTTATTCCATTTTGAAAATCGAACATTGAACATCAAATGTTCTAAACCATTTCGAATTTTTCAAATATTTTTCTGATTGAATTATTGATTTTGGTTCGATATTTGTTAGTATAAAATTTCTCGGGAGTCTCGACCAAATTTCCCGGGAATCGAGAGGTCCAAAAATGGTCGATTTCCCGGGAATTCTGGTTCGTCACCCTCTAATTATGAGACTTGAAACAAGACACAATGACACAATGACACAATGACACAATGATGACATGGCTTTCTAAATTTTAGAATCTTTCAATATTTTGGGAGACATTCAAGACTTTGGATAATCATGAGACTTGAAACAAGACAGACACAAGACTGAAAAACTCTAAATTTGAAAGACTTCCGAGACTTTAAGGACTCACAAGATTCGGTAGACTAACAAGATCCTGGTCGCAGTACCTAATAGGACCTAATAAAAATAAGTTATGAAAAAAAAAGATTTTAGAGACTACCAAAATTTTGGAAACTGACAAGACATGGAAAACTCAAAGAACTGGGGTGACTTTTAAGATTAGGGAGACTTAGACGGCTTTAGAAATATTCGAGAGTTTAGAGACTTGAGACTTGTGAACTCAAATTTTAGTGAAATTTGAGATACTTAGGAATCTGTAGAAATTTTGATTAGATCGTGTTTTGCGGACTTTTATGAGTCACGGATCCAATAATATTGACCAAACTCTCCCGTGTCTCGAATCAATTAAACTCCAGCTGTAAAAATCGAACGTCTCCATAACGTTCTTGCACCACGGAAACGGAACTCTAATTGACTCTTGTCAACAGACATTACCCGATGGGCCGTTAAATTGCCAATGCCATGTTCAGTGCCGCCATAAAAAAAGAACCTAGAATATCGTCCTTACCCTTCCGGGTAGGGAGTTCCAACTCTCTCCCCTTGTGCAGCTCCGATGACATGGCGACCGCGCACATTCTGGAAAATGCAACTCCACCAGCCGCCGCCACACTATCATTTCCTTCGATTGAGCGAAATTGAAAATGACAATTTACCCCGGCGAACATAAAATTTTATTGTCCAACTCTGTAATAATAGCCCTGGCCGGCGGCGGCAGGACGACACAGTGCGGTGGGTCTCATTTGCTCGCAAAGGGTGACACATTTGGTGATTTTTCCACGAGGAAAACCACTTTTGGAAGGAGGGAGGGGGAGGAGCTCAGGGTTGGCCACCACAACGGGGATGGATGGGTTTATTTTTAACGTGGACATCGTCAGCAAGAAAAGAGAGCGCGGCTAATATAAATTTATGGTAATACCGTTTAATATTTTAATACATTACTTTGTGAGTGTGTGTGTGTTAGATGTGGGGAGGTTGGCCGTGTTGGTCACTTTCCGGCTGGTGACCGCGCCGGGGAAAATGTGAAGCGCCACATGGCACTACCCAGAGTTGGCCAACTAGAGTGGCATCGGGTGTGATGGTAGCAAGAGCCGGAAAAGTCATACGATGCAACCAGTAGCGGAAAAAGTAGTATTAAAAATTCACACAAAATGGCGATTTTAATAGATGGCTTTATTACCTCGATGGTGGCTGACCCCATAATGTCCAGAAGTGATAAAGTACAAGAATAAGGGAAAACATTTTTTTGATGGGACCAATTCAGGACATTTGAAGAAATTTGAAGACATTTGAATACATTTGAAGACATTTGAAGGCATTTGAAGACATTTGAAGACATTTGAAAAAAATTGAAGACATTTGAATACATTTGAAGACATTTGAAGGCATTTGAAGACAGTTGAAAGCATTTAAAGACATTTGAAGACATTCGGAGGCATTTGATGATATGTGAAGATTTATACAATAAAAACATTAAATCAATATAACGAAACCCCCTTGAAACGGGCCTGTCTCTTCAGCAAAGGACGAGTTCACTGAGAGAAAAGCTCCTAATAATATCATAAGTTACGTCTTATGAAAGAGGTCCCAGCTGTGTCCATTGAGGCGCTCACGAAATTTATAATTAGGCTTATGAAAGCTTTATCAAAGCTTATGAGATCAGATCGAATCAGCGCATGCTTAACATAAGATTTTCTAATGCTGTTCGACCAATGCCATGTTGTTGTTTTTTTATAAGAACTGGCAACAAAGATCATAAGATTTTCTTATGGATTTTATAGTTTGGATATTCGCTATTTACAAATGTCAGCAGTGTGAAAATAGCATAAGACAATTTTATTTCACCCAAACTTTAAAAGTGGCGTCGGAAGAGCAAATCGTGTTGGACGAAGCTAGCCTTATTCCTTGAATTCGTCGTAAACAATTTGTGGGAAGTTGTTTCCGAGTGGAGGACCCGTAACGTAAGTTATTGCTTTTTTAATTTTTCATGGCAAAGTAAACTATTACTTCATTACATCACGCAGAAAAATGTTTTGTAGAATCAGCCTGTACGAGGTTTGAATCAACAAAATTTTTATTGAATATAATCAACGCCGATTTTGCGTTGAAACAAACCTTGATTTTCTCAATTCCACAAAAGTCTTTTCTTGTTTTGAAAAAGCTGCTTTGACGTTTAGCGTTGATTCAACAAAAATCATGATTTTCAAATCATCAAAACATTTTGTTGATTCAAATATGCCTTATTTTTCTGCGTGATGAGTTAATTCTACAGGACCTTGACTTTAATTTCACAATCGAACCCGATTCCGTAGACTCGGTCCAGATTAATAGTAAAAGCGAAGCGACGAGCACATCCCGGAGCACCATTTCACCGATCGAGACGCCAGTTGGAGGCTCCGGTAAGGACGGCACGGATCCTGTGGCCCCGGCCAGAACGGACTCGCAAATTCTAACGTAAGTTCATAAATATATTTGTAATCAAACCAGAATTTAACATAAATTTAACTCCACAAACCGGTCCGGTAGAATTTATCCCGATCCCGAGCCTCAGCGAGAATGACGAGACGATCTCTTCCCGGAAAACAATTCCACCGTTCGAGACACCAGTTGGAGGTTTCGGCAAGTCCCAGAAGGCCGTTCTTTCGACCGCCAAAGGAACGGATGCTGTGGCCTCTGGCCAGAGCGGATTCGCGAATTCTAACGTAAGTTCATATGTTTGTAATCAAAACAGAATTTAACCTAAATTTCATTCCGCAGACCGGTCCGGTAGAATCGATCCCGAGCCTCCACGGAAGTTGCACGACGAACGCAATTCTATCGATCGATAGACCAGTTGAAGGTTCCAGCAAAACCCTGACCGGTTCGGTAGAATCCAGTAGAAATTCTTGAATTCATTCTTGAAATTATTGGATCATTTCAGACCAAATATAGGGTTTTACCGATTGTACTGATTGGAATATTCCTAAGAATTGTTTTTTTTTTTAAATACAAACAAAAAAGCAAAAGTAATACAAAACTTCTTACAAATATCATAAGATTGCTTTATGAAAATCACGAGTAAAATTAACTAATTAACACTGATATCCATAATAAAACTATTGTTGAAGTCATAAAAATCTTCGCACCATTATCATAAGATAGCTCAATGGAAATCTTAAGTGACGGCTTTGTCAAATTTCCCCTCCCAGACATAAGAATATCTTATGACATTCGAATAAAATCCTGATGTCGAATGGTCATAAGACGTTCTTATGGATTTCGCCAGTACTTTTTTCTGAGTGTTGCAACCGACTATCCAGCTGTTTTCACAGACCACAAAAAAGGCAAACATGAAACTCTTTCCATTCTAACCCATGCGTCACAATTCTAATAAAAACAATATGGTCTTCCCTCTCTCTATCTCTTTCCCACAGATGTGCCGGATATCGTGTGCCAGGAGTACGCCGTGCCCCACATGCAGGACCTGATACCGAAGATCCCCGGCGGGTACGTGAGCGTCCGGTTGACACCGCCCTCGCTCAACAATATCTTCCCAAAACCCCCACCGGTGCCCCCACCACCGGAAAAGTACTACGCCGCCACTGCCATCTGCAAGCCCTCGTCGACGGCCCCCACGACACCCTCCAACACCAACAGCCACCTGCAGCAGCAGCAGCAGAACCAGCAAACCCTGAACCACTCCCAGCACTCCCAGCAGACCCTGAACGCCTACAGCGATCTGGATCACGGCGTCTCGGACGATGATTTACAGCTGAGCGAGTACCCGCGGGATAAGCTGGTGATAGTGGAGAAGCTCGGCTGCGGCGTGTTTGGCGAGTTGCATCTCTGCGAGACCAAGGGATACAGGTGAGTCCATGGTCGCTGTCCAAAAAGTGGTGACGCGGGGTGGGAAATTATTATCCCGTGCGTTCGTTGAGCCGGTTTAAGCCGATTTGCACCCGTAGCATGTTGCGAACGATGGTATCGGAATAGAATTGTACGGTGCCGTTGGCCGCCAGGAAGTTTGGCGAATTGTTACATTTCAATTGTGTTGGCAGTAGGCGTTGAATCGCTGGGAAGGAGGAAAAAATTGAACACGGAATATTAGCGTGTCCCAAAAAAAAAAACACGATGACGGTGATATCTCTCAAACGATGGACCTCCGGAGAAAACGTTTAACAAAATCTGCTCCAAAAGAATAATTATTCACTATCATAATTCAAATATCCTATAAAAAATAAAAAGGGAAAATAAAATGGTGGACCACACAGAAAAAAATATTCCTGTAGGTTTACATAATATATCATATACCAAACGATGTATATTTTTATTAGATTCACTGGATTTTACATTATTTTTGTTAGAATAAGTCCTTGTAGATAAAAGGATGACACTAGTGGTTGGTACTAGAGACCCTAAGGATCTCTAGTTGGTACTAGCAATGGTGGCCGACAGCTATAAAGTCAATTTGGTAAACAAAATCCCTTATCAATTTGCCCTCAATAAATGTGAATAAAATCATTTTCAATTAAGTTACTATTTTTTTTCAATAATTCTAAATATTTCAACGAAGAAAGTCATGTTATCCATGAGTAAAAATGACGTCTGCATCTTATGACAGAGACAGCCCGGGAGCATGTTGACAGCTCCCATACAAACTGAGCGTACCTCTTTTTGTGGGCCCAGTGGGTCTAAGATGGCGGCCCTTGATATATTCAAGCCAAATTTTTGAAAATGGCGAATAGTTTTTGCCTTGTTTCGGTTTAAAACGACAAAATAAGCAGTTTGGAATCATTTTTTGTAAAAACTTGTTTAGAGATACGCCTCGTTCAAATATTAGTCTAGAACAGTTAAAAGGAGCGTGCCACGAAAGCCGTCACGAAAAAAAAGTTTCCCATGCAAATTTTGAGTTGCGTAATTAATGGGCGGATCCGACGAGGCCCACTGGCCATCTGTCGGTGAATACGCGCAACTCACAAAAACTGTTATCTTAGGGTCCGGCTGGACAGAGACCATTTCGGTCGAAAATAAGTTAATGATGATGTTTTGCTATGTTTAACAAACACTACAAGATGCTTTGACCCGATTTTGGTAACTTGCTTTCGTTTCCCGGATATCGCAATACACACTTGTGAAATAGACCAATTTATCATAAAAATGATCATGCACCCTTGTGACACATCATACATGTTGTTGAAAAATGCGTTTTTTTTTGTTTTTCACAAATTTTTGTTGATATTCACTTTCTTAAGGCAATGCAATCATTTGTTTTTTGAAAATATACTGATTAAGGGTGCACAGCAACCAAAGAAGTTGTTGTCTTTTTCTTCCAAAATTGTCAAACTTACGGACCCAATCCTGCAACAACCTGATTGTAAAAATAGTCAAACTTTGTTGTGAATAACTTTGAAGACAGTGCTTTAGGGGATGAATGAAAAATCATATCGATAGTTCCCTTAGTTTTGAAGATACTAAAATGTCTGTAACAAAAATCTTGGTGCAAAAGCTCTGGTTGATGTGTACCGTTAAGTCGGTTAAACTATTGATTTATATATATTTTAGTTTGTATGGGAATTCTGTGCACACTTGTGACACGTGTTTCCAGATTTTTGTTTACATAATGTACTGTATCTTTTAACTGGTGTAACCAAATTAGTTAAAACTTGGAGCGATTGTATGCGAACCGAATGCTTCAACAAGTTTTTCTCTATCATTGGAAGTTTTGAATATATTTTTTGCCATTCCGTCGTGAAACTACTTACTTTTCCTGTCATTCTTGAACGACGAAATAGCCTACTTTTCTGTACCAAAAATAACAGAATCGAATAGCAACACTTTTCAAAATAAATGCTAAAAAGTTGAACTTTTCAGCATTTGTTTTGAAAAGTAACACTTTTCAACAATTTTTTTATTTAAACGATTTATTGACAAAATACATGAAAATTTGACATAAAATTTCACTCAGTGTGTGTTTTTTGGAATTGCAAAAAATGTTGTATGGAACTCGTTGCAAAACTTGATTTTTCAGCACTCTTCGTATTTATCCAACTTGGTGAACCTCGTTGGATAAATGTACGACTCGTGCTGAAAAAATCCTCTTTTTGCAACTTGTTGCATAAACTACTAATCATCAAACATAAAAAATCGATTTTCTCGAATAGTACTAAATGGCTCGTTGTCACAAGATAGCACACATCAGACGATGAGAGGGAACAATAAGACTGCCCTAGATTCTTGGTGTATTCTTATATAATGAAAGGATATTATAGCCCAATTTATGTCCTTTGAACTGACGAAAGAAATTTGGTGAAATATTAGTTTTGGTGGCAATGGCAACTTACGCAAAATGTAATTTTCGCTCATAGTTTCCCGCCTTATCCTCCTGGCCTTCTATCGGATGTGGAAGTAAAACGTCGGTCCATTTGCGTAAAAGAGGTTTTGGGTGACTCACCACACATAACCTTCGGATGCCTAGAAATGAGCAGAAACTTGCAACAGAGACCACAAAAGACCCGGGTCGTTAAAGTGGATTGCTTTGCTTTTTTTACTATGTGGGGTCCTTCCGTATGACCAAAAAAGCCATTTTGTGCCAGATATAGATTATTTAAACGATTTTAAATCAACTTTTTTCAACAAAAAGTCAATTTCCCAAAATCAATATTTTTCGATAATGATTTTTTCCACATGTTTTAGGGTACAAAAAACGCAACTTTTGAGCCTTAGAGAAGAATGAACAAATATGTTGGCACAAAATGATGATTTTTTGAACAAATTGCGTTTTTTCATACAATTGTTCGACTTCAGTTTTTAATTTCAAATCAAATTTGCAATAGGAAATTACGCAAAGTAGATTTTTTGATAAAATCCACTGTTTTCAAGATTCAGCCACTTTTATTTATTGATCATCTTTGCAGACTTCATCTTTTCTTACCAACTAAGCAACAAAATTCTACTTCTAAACATAGATTTATTCAAACAATTTTAACTGAAAAATTCCGGATTTCTATTTTTTAAGTGTTCATGATTGTCCATTCCTCAAAATATTTTTTTTTCGAAGAGATTAGAAAATTTCCAATTCAATTGCTTAAGAGTTACCTCTTTACCTCTGGTTGCTAAATTGTAGTTTTAAGTCTCACCCAAGCATTCCCACATTTTCAAATGCTAATTTCCCAGCAACTAATGGTCAAATTTTCAATGTTAAAAAAGAAACATTTGTAAAATTTTGTGAAAACATGGCATGTCCCAATCTTTTTTTTTAGTTGAGTAACGAAAAATGAGGCGTTAAGACTATTTTTATGTTTTTTTTTTCGATGAGAAATCGGTTTTCTGAATTTTAAGTATGTCATCTGATAGGACGTCCAATTTTAAATAAAAGTCTCTTTGACAACAAATTTGAAATCATCACCATTTCAGGCTGCAAATGATTCAAAAACGCGTCTTTTTCGCATGATCGAAAATTATAGGGGTCGTACCACCCCTCCGTCACGGGTTATTGAAAATGTATCTCTGACGGACCAGAATTACCCTTCAGAACAGATTGTCACGCAAATCGAAGTTAGGTTGCGGCAACTTTTTCAGATTTCGTGCTAGTTGGCAGAGATTGGATTTGCAATAAATTTTAATAAAGTATATATATCTCATTTTTTTTTTTTTTTGAAAATGTTGCATTTTTTTGAGCTTGGGAAATTGGACCTGTGGTTGCTAGGTTCAGCTAAACAAAGAAAAATAAATAAGTAATGTTCAAATTTATATGAGTTTGAAATAAACTTAAAAAATCCTTTTTGCAATTCCGTCGTGAAACTACATACTTTTCCTGTCATTCTTGAACGACGAAATAGCCTACTTTTCTGTACCAAAAATAACAGAATCGAATAGCAACACTTTTCAAAATAAATGCTGAAAAGTTCTACTTTTCAGCACTCAAATGGGTGCTGAAAAGATGAACTTATCAGCACTTGTTTCGAAAAGTAACACTTTTCAACATTTTTTTGGTTTAAACGATTTATTGACAAAATACATTAAAATTTGACATAAAATTTCACTCAGTGTGTGTTTTTTTGGAATTGCAAAAAATGTTGTATGGAAGAGGTCGCCGGTTCGAATCCCAAGGCAGACGCAAAAATTCTAAGTGTTAATATAGGTATTCGGTGCCCTCTCCCCGTGCCATACCTTCACACTTAGGAGACCCAGGAGGCGGAGTCTTGTCGCAAAAAGAACGATACACGCCTGTGGATCCGTTGACGAAACCGCAAGGTTTAAGAGGGCCCCATTAAAAGGTGTTACGTCGATTCCGTTTTTTTTTCGTTTTCCGTTGTATGGAACTCGTTGCAAAACTTGATTTTCGGTGAACCTCGTTGGATAAATGTACGACTTGTGCTGAAAAAATCCTCTTTTTGCAACTTGTTGCATAAACTTCTATTTTGTATAAGTTGTGAAAGTTTCTTGGACTATAGATTAATTTATTTGAGTTAAGTATCTAAATATTTATCCATGAACAAATTTGCTGACAGTTGGTATGCATAGGCAAGAATTATGATCGTGAAAAATGCCTTTTCCGCCATTTCCGTTGAATGGAATTTCACCTTAAAAAATTGGATAAATTCTGCTATCCAACTTTTTTTACTGGGAATTATGTTCAATCCATCAACTTTTTAAGCTCTCTTTCGATTTACAGTAATGAATCTCGATTTACAGTATGAATCTCTTTCGATTTACAGTTAAAACGAAAGAGATTCATACTGTAAATCGAGATTCATTATTGTAGATCGAAAAAGACTCATGCAGGGAAAAGCACGAATCTTTGGAAGGATGGAGAGTTGGTCATATTTTAATCCAGATTGACTTTAAACAAATATGATTGCACTTAAAAAAAGAAACTTACTTGGTCTACTCAACTGCTCAATGTCATTTAAAAACATCTGTGATTCACAATTTAAAGAATGTAAACAAATTTATTTGAAATATGTAAAAAACGCTCTTTTAAAGACCAAAGGGAAATTCTCTGTTTTAATTACCCATCATATATAAATAAATGACAAATATTTACATCCATTTTGTAGTGGATCAAAGTTATTTTTGTATTCAGATGATCAGGATATATTTATGAGGTACAGCTTACATCACATGTGGTAGCATAGTTTCATTTGCGAATACATACCAGTATTCCAAAATATTTAATTAACTGTACATTCCACTCCGGAAATATGCCTGTCGAAATGTCGGTACTGATCCGCGTGGTAAATTCCATCCACACCACACCGAACATCACTAGCACTTTGATTTGAACGGAATTTAAATGCAGTTCCAAATCCCCCTGCCAGATTTCCTGCCCGCTGCCACACTTCAAAAGATTTGTCCAATTGCATAGTGCATTAGAAGGTGCGCACTCACTGTGGGCCTCCCCAGGGTGGGTGGGATTGCATGCCAAGCTTATTAAAATCCTGCCAATTCAATCAATCGCCCATCCGCCGATATCCCCGTCGAGCTGATGGTTGGAAAAATCCAAATTCTAGCCCATCGTGTAGTCCGTAGGTATAGTTGAATGCACCCTGAAGGCACTTCACACATGCTTGCACATCGTTGCAGGGACACCTGAGTAGGCCGAATTTGATGATTTGATGCGGGTTGGCGCGCGAAAATGTGTACATTTCAAATCACAACCAGTTATGAGCTTTAAATTGTAGCAGGCTTTGACAGGTTTTTGATATTTAGTTGCAGAGTGAATGAATATCGTTTTAGGCACCGTGAACTGGGGTGTCATTGAACAACAAAATATTGTTTATCATTGTTGCAATGTTGAGATACAACAATATTGTGCTTAAGAGAATTTTAGATTGAAATTCAAAGCCTCAAACATTGTTATTAATCTCCTCCAAAAAAAAAAAAACACCTTTCAAAAAGCTTCATGGAAAAAATTCGACTGATTAAAAAAGCGCAATTCAACCCTGCGTTGTTATGATCAAATTTCGCTAGCTAAACATTGTCTGCCAACTCTTCTCGACTCGAGACACAATGCAGTGTTTGCTGTTTTGGGGTTTGCCAGCGGGAAATTTCCCCACATTTTTCGGTGGAAAACGGCAAATTGTGCGTGCTTTTCCACGTGCGTTGGCACAAACATGTGTGCGCGCACGATGTTTATACTGAAAAATGCCATTTCCATTCTCCTGCAGGGCCAAAAGAAGCCCACATTTTGATGGAAAAAGCAACTCTGTTGTTGTTGTTGCTGCTGCTCGGCCTCATAATGATACGCCACTGCTGCTATTTATTTACCTTTACCGAGGGATGCGCGATGAGGATGACGAGGACGACGTCGACAATTTGGAACGATAACACGAGCCAAACCCTGGGAAAAAGCTCACGTGGCTTGTAACTAGCAAGAAGTGCGTGGAGAGCTTGAAGGTTCCCTTTTTTGTGGGCTGACGGTTGCTTTGTGAATTAATTAAAAGCAAATATTGGGGATTCTTGACTGGAGCAACGAACCATGGCTTTTGAATTTGGAAGCCCAAGCTTGTATTTTGCCCGCGCTTTGTATTTTGTTTTGCCTTCCTCACTGAGGTAAGGCTATAATCCTGCTCTGAAAATGAACTTTTTATTAAAAGCTCCTAGACCCACCTTCATGTATACATATCGACTCAGAATCGAAAACTGGACAAATGTCTGTGTGTGTGTATGTGTGTGTGTATGTGTGTGTGTATGTGTGTGTGTATGTGTGTGTATGTGTGTGTATGTATGTATGTGACCAAAATTCTCACTGAGTTTTCTCAGCACTGGCTGAACCGATTTTGATCGAACCAGTTGCATTCGACTTGGTTTAGGGTCCCATATATCGCTATTGAATTGTTTGAAGTTTCGATAAGTAGTTCAAAAGTTATGTATAAAAATGTGTTTTCACAAATATCCGGATCTCAATTATATGCATGTAAACGATGTCCGGATCCATCATCCGACCCATCGTTGGTTAGATAATTGAAAGGCCTTTCCAATGAGTCCAAAACTTTGAAGATCTGGCAACCCTGTCTCGAGTTATGACCACTTAAGTGATATTTATGTACTTTTTTGAAGCCGGATCTCACTTAAATGTACGTAAACTATGTCCGGACCCATAATCCGACCCATCGTTGGTTAGGCAATTGAAAGGCCTTTCCAATGAGTCCAAAACATTGAAGATCTGTCAACCCTGTCTCGAGTTATGACCACTTAAGTGATATTTATGCACAATTTTGAAGCCGGATCTCACTTAAATGTACGTAAACTATATCCGTATCCATCATCCAACCCTTCGTTGGTTAGGCAATTGAAAGGCCTTTCGATAGAGTCCAAAACATTGAAGATCTGGCAGCCCTGTTTCGAGTTATGACCACTTAAGTGATATTTATGTACTTTTTTGAAGCCGGATCTCACTTACATGTATGTAAACTAAGTCCGGATCTATCATCCGACCCATCGTTGGTTAAGTCATTGAACGGCCTTTCCAATGAGTCCAAAACTTTGAAGATCTGGCAACCCTGTCTCGAGTTATGACCACTTAAGTGATATTTATGTCCTTTTTTAAGCCGGATCTCACTTAAATGTATGTAAACTATGTCCGGATCCATCATCCGACCAATTGTTGGTTAGGTCATTGAAAGGCCTTTCCAATGAGTCCAAAACATTGAAGATCTGGCAACCCTGTCTCGAGTTATGACCACTTAAGTGATATTCATGCACAATTTTGAAGCCGGATCTCACTTAAATGTACGTAAACTATTTCCGGATCCATCATCCAACCCATCGTTGGTTAGGCAATTGAAAGGCCTTTCGATAGAGTCCAAAACATTGAAGATCTGGCAACCCTGTTTCGAGTTATGACCACTTAAGTGATATTTATGTACTTTTTTGAAGCCGGATCTCACTTACATGTATGTAAACTAAGTCCGGATCCATCATCCGACCCATCGTTGGTTAGGTAATTAAAAGGCCTTTCCAATGAGTCCAAAACATTGAAGATCTGGCAACCCTGTCTCGAGTTATGACCACTTAAGTGATATTTATGTCCTTTTTTAAGCCGGATCTCACTTAAATGTACGTAAACTATGTCCGGATCCATCATCCGACCAATTGTTGGTTAGGTCATTGAAAGGCCTTTCGATAGAGTCCAAAACATTGAAGATCTGGCAACCCTGTCTCGAGTTATGACCACTTAAGTGATATTCATGCACAATTTTGAAGCCGGATCTCACTTGAATGTACGTAAACTATGTCCGGATCCATCATCCAACCCATCGTTGGTTAGGCAATTGAAAGGCCTTTCCAAAGAGTCCAAAACATTGAAGATCTAGCAACCCTGTCTCGAGTTATTACCACATAAGTTTTATCTGTGTTTTTTTTCTGGATCCAAAAAAGGTGGAATGTGTGTCCAAACCACTCATATTACCCATTTTTGGTTAAAAGTGGGGAAGGCATCAACCACATAGGTGGATTAGGTTAGTTTTTTTTTAACTTTCGTTGAATCAACCTGTAGACCCTTGTTGCTTTCCTCACATTAATGCGTATCTAGAACACCAGAATGTTTTCAAAATTCAAAGTTTATAGCAATTCTTCGCCGTCGTGCTAACTTGTCGTACATGCATTTTGAGCCAAATTGAGCTAAGAACGCCATTTTATGCAGCTCACAATGAATCACCTTTTGACCTTCACAGATTCCCAAAATTCGATTTCAGTCCTGAAATATTCAACGAAATCCGAAAAAATCCGTGCATTTTGTCACTTTTCATATAAAAGTAGTTTCAATATTGTCGTGCTATCTTGTCACTCCCTGAAAATTGATGTTAGTGCGACAACTGGCCAAAGGGAGTTCAGGTCAGAACGGGTTTGACACACGTACAAGTTAGACTACCGTAAACATTTGTAATTATAACTCGGGACTCCAGCAACCAACTTCAACCAAACTTCGGGACAATGCACATAATTGTCAGCCAAACAAAACGTGTTTGTTATTGTTTACATTGCGTGTTTTCGTTTTTGTTTATTGAAGATCAAACATTAAAACGCGTTTTTCTAGGATCGTCGAAATGGCGGGTGCGACAAGATATTACAATGTCGTCGAAATGGCCTTAAAACTATCAAAAATTCCAAAAAATGGCACAACTGGATAAAAATTCATTAAAAATGTATTACTCATCAGAAATGACGGTCGTTATATTGAATGTTTGGAAATAATAGTCTTGATTTGAAAAAAAAAAACAAAATATTGACTTCGAAAAAAATGGAACTTTTCGGACCAAATTTTACTTTGAATGGCTATATTTTGAAAACGGTGCACTTTATCAAAAATAATTGTAATTGCAATTAAAAGATACGGATTTTGAGAAATTGAGTTTTTATAAAAACAAAGTTTATCAAAAAATCACCATTTTTCCGTGTACATGTTTTTTTTTCTGAATAGTCCTCACAAATAATTTCAACTTTGCACAAGGCACCAATCAATCAAAAAATTAATTTAAAATTTACAGATTTTCAAATATTTATGTACCATTTCTTTATGAATAACAGTCAAAATTGTAAAAAGATTTACATGGGTGAACCAATGACAAAAAATTGTTTTTTTTGCAGATGGGGAAGGCTCCCACAAAGTATGTGTCAAATAAAAAAAACAGCAGTTGTTCGGTAACTAGGCGTTGTTTAACTGGGCGCTCGATAACTGGGCCGTAGCCCAGTTAAAAAGCAGATAAATGTCAAATAACCAAAACAAACCGAAATGACCGAGGGGTTCATGGATGCAAAAACCATGTTAAATAAATAATAGTAGTTTATGCAACAAGTTGCAAAAAGAAGATTTTTTCAGCACGAGTTGTACATTTATCCAACGAGGTTTACCGAGTTGGATAAATACGACGAATCAAGTTTTGCAACGAGTTGCTTACAACATGGTTGCTGTATGGCGATTGTCCATACAAATAAGATTTTTTTTGTATGGACAATTGTCCACGAAGGGGGGGGGGGGGTAACAGATTCCCAAAAAAGTGTCCACGTGGTTTATGGATGGTCCACATTCTGCACAATTTTAAGCATTTTTGGGCTGATAAAAATAATATTTATTAGCCAATAGCTTCAAAAAATAGACTTCCAATACATCAAAATTTGCACAAGAGCTGGCCTATATGTTGTCTCGTGTGTCCAAATAAATCGCGAAAAATGGCTTATGTGCTTAAGGGGTTACATACATGTGAATCGGCAAATATTTCAGAGGTTGGTTTGAGCACACACTTAATCTTTTTTTAAATCTGTTTAAAGGGCTTTAAAACATATATTTTCAACTATTATCAAAATAAATTTGAAGACAAATGGTTATATAATTGCCGAGATTTAGCTATTTTAAGTTAGCAGTTTCAAAAAACGGGTGCCACGATATCTCCACACTGCTTTGACCAAATCGATTCAAAATTTTGGTGAAGCATCGTTTAATCGGTCCTATGTGCGTGACAAAGCCGGATTTTCAAAAAGTTGATTTAAAAAAAAGATAAAAGTATTTCTGTGTTTTTCATATAAAAAAAACCAGTTTTTGATTTTTGTATTTTTTAAAAATGCAAATTCAAAATCGGGCTTCGTCATGCACACGGGATATGTCTAAAGAGTCTTCACCAAAAATTTCAGCCAATTTAGTCTATTCCATCTCGAGATATCGTGGCATCCGTAAATCAACTCGGTGTTCAGAGAAAAACGCTAACAAAGTTTGACAGTTCGCTTTGCGCATGGCACAATTTTGAGCTTAAAATCGTCTCTTACTCAGTTTGAACATTAAATATCTTCATGAAATTTTCAGGAGTGATTGAAAATCATCTTTTAAGTGGATTGGATAAATTTTCTGAAACATGAAATTTTGTGATTTTTTACATTTATGTAACCCCTTAAATGTGTCCTAAATGCATTTAAATAGTCATCAAAAATAAAATAAATTTAAGTGCGGAAATCTATAGCCGTAAAACTTCGGACGAATGATTCACCCGACATTTTGTAGTGGAATAGTCATACTTGAAGCCTATTGTATGGGTTTTTACCCAAATTTGCCCGAGGATTTGTGTACCGAGCTAAACTAGCTAAATTATCACGAAATCTTGCTATAACTCATCACACATAGCTCCTATCAATTTGGCGTCTTCGACAAAGTTGTTTGTCTTGATATTACTGACAACTCTTCAGAAAATTTTAATCGTCTAAAATCCTGTCAAAATACTGTTTTTTTTGGCAGGAATTTATGAGAAAGTATCCAAAACTAGTATTCAACACAAAGTTAGAGCTTTTGCGTCCTCGACAAAGTTTGTGGAAATTTCCTTACTACTTTGCCTCTATCTCTTAACTGTCAAAAGTTAGAAACTCCATAGCCTATTGTGATGAATATTTTGAAAAACAAATTTCACCAAAAGTAGGCCATGACAACGCTGAACAAAGTTGTAGGAAATGTCAAAGCACGAAAATGCTTACTTTTGGCTCTAATCAATTAAGTTTGTCAAAACTTTTGAACCACTGTGCTTTGGCTTACTATTTTAATTTTTCTTTTTTTTTTTTTTGCGTCAAACCCCCCTCGACCCTGGCCAGAGCCGATGAACAAAAACTTAAAAAAAATATTTGCATCGGCCTTATCGCTACTAAATAAATTCTAGCAATACGAAAAAAGATCGAAATACGTGAATAAAAAGAATACTCAATTTGAAACCGAGTAAAAATTACTACAAGTCCATTGAAAGTTTTAATAAAAATAAACTATGAAATGAAAAAAAATGTTGTTCGCATTTTCACGATCTTTGTTTTGTCTGTGTTCAGTAGATGTTAGTAATAAACCAGTACTGAACGTAAAATACCCAAATTGGTCCACTCGAGTGCTCCCTATTAGTGTATTTTGTAGAATCGCGCATTCATCCTTAATTGTGTATTTACCTTCTGCTTTGAAAAGCAATCTGAATATGCTCCATTATCAACTGATTCAATACATAGTAGTACTTGAATCAACCAACCTTGGGGTGAACTCATATTGATTTTGCCTAACAATCGTATATCCTGTCCTTGAAATAGTATTTAGAGTGTATCCGTTTGTGTTATCACTCTGGCTTGCATAATATATCCGCAGAATCAAAATAAACTCTAACTGTGGTCTCTGATGGAGACGAATGGTAGTTAAACAATATTACTGCTAAATTACAAGCATTTATGTTTCCAAAACTTTTCCAAAATGTTTAATAAAGGCAACGAAAACAGCTATTCCACTTTCGATTTACTAGGAAAAATAATCCAATTCAAGAGTCCCAACTTCAACTCAAAAACTATCCCTCCACCCCACCGAGCAGACTTGTTTTACAATGAACCAGCCTCATCTCCATTACAATTGAGCAAACGAACAAACGCGTTCAACACGGACGGGGGGGCTGTCAAATTTCCGCCAGAAAGAACCCTTTCACTTAATGCAAACACCGACGAGCATTTCAAATAAGCTCAATTTCGCTGTCATTCTTCCTTGGCCGGGCCTGACCTGGCTGTCATTTCTGGACTGGTCGCTTTCACTGCTCGGGAAGCACAAAAAGTAAATTAAATAAATATTTAAAATGCACTTTTACAACCCGTCAACCCCCCCCTTTCTGGAAGGAAGCGAGGTTGGGGAGGGGGTCTCAGGAGGAACCACTTTTGTACTTTGACAACAACTCGCGACGACGACAGGAAAAGTTCGATGCCGGTGACATCGACCTTCTCGTCGGGAGGACCACTTTCTGAACCACCCTATAACCGAAACCATCCAACTTCCAGAAGGAAGTCGTCCTTCCTTGCAAATGATGAATAAAACAAGACCGTTGGCACACTGTGCAGCAGTCGTGTTGTGTACCTTATGAACCTCCCTGCAAGGCATTTGCTGCATTTTAGACGCCGACGAATCGCTGAAAACAGACGAGAGTTATGTTGAATTTTAAGCAGTGAGCAGACACACAGCTCTTGAAATCTTTGGTACTGTAAAGCTGAGCTGAGCTGAGAATATTGCTGCAAGCTTATTTACATTGCACTGCGCTACGGAGCGACACTGCAGACTTCTCCTGGTTCTGGTGCAGTCTTGGTCCCGCGGGAGGTATTAAGTTAGTATGTTTGGTGTAGGATTTTGTACGGTTCAAGGTCGGAATTGTGGTCAGAGTAGGCTGCACCTCAAAATTTGAAAGTTTGATAAAAAAAATCTTGTAAAAATAAAACATGATGAACACTAAAAAAAAACAATTCATTAACATCAAAATTCAAGCACTTCAAACAACAAATGCTCCAACATAGCAGTTTGAAATCCAGCCAAACATTAAGTTTTACAAAGAGTAAAATCAACATATTTTTGAATTTCGGAAAATACTCCAACAATTGTTTTTAGTGAAACTATTGAGCAATTCACTACGAAATCGGTCTTTTTTCTTCAATTTTAGTTTTTGTATTTTTTAATCCGACTGAAACTTTTTTGGTGCCTTCGGTATGCCTGAAGAAGCCATTTTGCATCATTAGTTTGTCCATAAAATTTTCCATACAAATTTGGCAGCTGGCCATACAAAAATGATATGTGAAAATTCAAAAATCTGTATCTTTTGAAGGAAATTTTTGATCGATTTGGTGTCTTCGGCAAAGTTGTATGTATGGATACAGACTACACTGAAAAAAAATGATACACTGTAAAAAAATGGGTGATTTTTTTTATTTAACTTTTTATCACTAAAACTTGATTTGCAAAAAAACACTATTTTTAATTTTTTTTATATGTTTTACCAGCTCCCTCCGTGTACGCACGAGAGCATGCAGCTAGTGCTCAGTGCTCCATCGTTTTTTCGATTTTTTTCGCCGTAATTGATTGTGGTTACCCGCGAGTTTGCTTCTCCAGCATGCCAAAGGCCGGCCGTGGCCGTGGCAGTTCGAGTGCGGCCTCGAAAAACCCGCGAAGTTCGTCTACCGGCCGTGTGCAAAAAGGTAAACAAACCAACGCCGTGTCGGCCGCCATCGCGCAGGGGAGCGTCAGCGCTGAAGGCATCGACAAAAGTTACTACATCCTGGATATGTCCCAAGATCACCAGTGCGAACCCGTTCCGGTACTTCCGGTGCCACGACCAGTGGCACATCAACATCCGCCAACATCCCCATCAGGAACGAGTTCCAGATGCTGAGCGACGACGAAGAAAATAACAACTCTGACGGTAGCAGCACTACCGACGGCGACGACGACGATGATGGTCGTGCACGGAAAAAAGTGCCGACGTCAAAAAAGAACAACTCTCCAGCGGAACGTAGACCACCTCCAATTTTTGTTTTGGACACGTTAGCGGACGATGTTGACGAGTTGCTGGAAGGCCTCGGATATTGTCTGAAAATCGGTAAGTCGGCAGTGCAAGTGATCACACTGACCAAAAAGAATTTCGACCTGGTGTTTGAAGAATTGAAGCGTAGCAACTTCAACTTCTACACATTCAACCCCGAGAAGCCCCTGTTAAGGTCGTCTTGCAGGGTTATCAAGACCGTCCGATCTCCGACCTGAAGGGTCACCTTTCCGACGCCGGAATAAAACCGCGGGAGATTAAAGTGCTCTCGCGAAAGACAACAGTCACGGGTGTGCACACACTGTACCTGTTGTACTTCGACCGCGGCACCGTCAAGCTCCAAGACCTGCGGCGGACTAAGACGTTGGACGGTTTTTGGGTAAACTGGCGGTTTTACACCAAGAACCCGACGGACGTAGCGCAATGCCACCGTTGCCAGAAATTCGGCCACGGCTCGCGGAACTGCAACCTCCGGCCCCGCTGCGTGAAGTGCGGTGAGTCACACCTCTCGGAGGCGTGCGCACTGCCACGAAAGGCGGACTTGGGGACAAGGCAGAACAAACCAAGCCGCGCGTAAAGTGCGCGAACTGTGACGGCAACCATACCGGCAATTACCGCGGATGCGTCGCGCGCAAGGTCTACCTCGAGGAGCAGGAAAAGAGGAAGAAGAAAGCGTCCCACCCTCCTCAGCGAAGTACGAGCGCAGCTGGACAGCGTACGGTTCCAGCGGAAAACTCAGCGTTCCCTCCTGGTTGGGGGCGTTCGTTCGCCAGCGTGGTCGCTGCCGGTAGCGGCAGTACGGCCCAGCAAGAAGTCACCGGGGAAGATCTCTTCACCCTGCCGGAGTTCTTTGCTCTCGCGGGGGAGATGATGACGCGGTTTCGGAGCTGCCGGAACAAGGCAGAACAATTCCTGGCCCTTGGGGAGCTGATGATCAAGCACATCTATAAAGGATAAAAAACTGTGATCTAGTTTTAAGCTTTTTCTATTTCTATCCCCTTTCCCTTGCAATTTTAGTAAGTTTTTTTTATTTTTTTCTTACTCTTGGTGATACCTTTATTTACAAGCAATAATTGTTCCAAAATGGATTATGATGTAACACACAGCTGTAAGGAACTCCAAAACTCTGTTATGCACTTCAAAATAACTCATTGTATCTTGATTATTCACCAATAAAACCGAATTGAATTGAATTGAATTGAATTATATGTTTTAGAGGACATAAAATGCCAACTTTTCAGAAATTTCAAGGTTGTGCAAAAATTTTTTGACCGAGTTATGATTTTTTTAATCAATACTGATTTTTTCAAAAAATCGAAATTTCAACTTCATTTTTCGATGTAAAATCAAATTTGCAATCAAAAAGTACTTTAGTGAAATTTTGATAAAGTGCACCGTTTTCAAGATAAATCCATTTTTAGGTAACTTTTTTGAAAATTGTCGCAGTTTTTCATTTTTTTTTAAATAGTGCACATGTTTGCACACTTTTGGAAAAATTTTTTTCGAAAAGCTGAGAAAATTCTCTATATTTTGCTTTTTCAGACTTTGTTGATACGACCTTTAGTTGCTGAGATATTGCCATGCAAAGGTTTAAAAACAGGAAAATTGATGTTTTCTAAGTCTCACCCAAACAACCCACCATTTTTTATTGTCGATATCTCAACAAGTAATGGTCCGATTTCCAATGTTAAAATATGAAACATTTGTAAAATTTTCCGATCTTTTCGAAAACATTTTTTTCTAAATTTTTAAACCAAGACTAACATTTTAAAAGGGCGTTATATTGAATGTTTGGCCCTTTTGAAATGTTAGTCTTGATTTGAAAATTTTGAAAATATTGTTTTCGAAAAGATCGGAAAATTTTACAAATGTTTCATATATTAACATTGAAAATCGGACCATTACTTGCTGAGATATCGACAATAAAAAATGGTAGGTTGTTTGGGTGAGACTTAGAAAACATCAATTTTCCTGTTTTTAAACCTTTGCATGGCAATATCTCAGCAACTAAAGGTCGTATCAACAAAGTCTGAAAAAGCAAAATATAGAGAATTTTCTCAGCTTTTCGAAAAAAAATTTTCCAATAGTGTGCAAACATGTGCACTATTTAAAAAAAAAATGAAAAACTGCGACAATTTTCAAAAAAAGTTACCTAAAAATGAAAAAAAGTTACCTAAAAATCTTGAAAACGGTGCACTTTATCAAAATTTCACTAAAGTACTTTTTGATTGCAAATTTGATTTTACATCGAAAAATGAAGTTGAAATTTTTTTGCGATCAATATTTCAATTTTTTGAAAAAATCAGTATTGATTAAAAAATTCATAACTCGGTCAAAGATTTTTTGCACAACCTGGAAATTTCTGAAAAGTTGGCATTTTATGTCCTCTAAAACATATCAAAAAATAAAAAAAATTAAAAATAGTGTTTTTTTGTAAATCAAGTTTTAGTGATAAAAAGTTAAATAAAAAAATCTCCAAATTTTTTTACCGTGTATTATTTTTTTCCGGTGTAGTCCGTATCCATACCTACAACTTTGCCGAAGACACCAAATCGATCAAAAATTTCCTTCAAAAGATACAGATTTTTGAATTTTCATACATCATTTTTGTATGGACAGCTGCCAAATTTGTATGGAAAATTTTATGGACAAACTAATGATGCAAAATGGCTTCTTTGGGCATGCCGAAGGCACCAAAAAAGTTTCAGTCGAATTAAAAAATACAAAAACTAAAATTGAAGAAAATAGACCGATTTCGTAGAGAACTGCTCAATTGTTTTCTTAAGTCTTGTCTCTTTTTATATTTTCATGTCTTCAATACTACTTTTAACTATTAAGGTGTCTCCTTTTTTAATGCAGTTTTTTGTTTGTTTGTTTAAGTTATAGTTTTATGTTTGCCCTTCGTTTTTTTGTTGTTTATGTTGAAAAATGCAACTCATCACATCCGTTAAGCGCTCACCCAACTCACCCCCAGTAGCGATGATTAAAAAATGTGACCAAGCTTATTTCCGGTGACAATTTTCACATTTGTTGACACATTTTTCCAAGGAATCAACCTGTCACGTGAGATATCATGGGTTAGAAGAACCAGAAAAAAAAACTGCCACGTCATCCCTGGACGGTCCCCAAACGATCCAGCACAAAACAATCGCATCCAACAAGTCATTGCTCCACCGTTTGCTGTTGTTTCTTGAAATTTGGTCCCCTACTTTGTATGCCTGCTGCTCGTGTGTGTGTGTGTGAGCGGCAATAGGAAATAGTTTTCCTTTCTGGGTCTCGTTTTGGGGTTTTGAGGGGGGTTGGGGGGTTTGGAATGTTCCTACCTTCTGCTTTTGCCATGGTTAAGGTGAGTCCACTCTCCAAAGTAGAAAGCTGGTTATGCATGAATGAACAGGACGACGACTTAGTGTGTGTGTGTGCCCAGAATGGAATACCAGGAGCAATAGATTGTAAAGTACATGCATTTTACATCACTATTCTGCACGAAATTCACCGGAATGGTCCTCCAGGGCACACTGTACTGAACGGAGTGAGAGAGAGTATAGTGCACAGTGTTTGCGTATGGCGCAGAGCTGGCAGTCAGAACCGGGGACGAATAGAGAATTAAGCTTTGCGATAAAGCACGAAGACCCCCCCCCCCTACTCCCTTCCCCTTCTTCCAGGACGTCGAATTGAATTTTGGAGTAGTTTTGAAACGGTTTGGATTATATTTCGGGGAGTGACCCTTTTTGGCTCCCGACCTGCCCGTCCACGACACGACCGTCGAGGGACACATGGTCCGTCGTCGTCGGAACGTGCGATACGGGATCTGTATGAGCAATTAGTTGGACGGATCTCCCCGGGAAAGGGTCGGGCATTCGCTCACGTGTGACATGAAATTACACTTTTCAATTCTGGGATTTGTTCTGACCCAAGGGTTTTTTTCTGCTCTTCTCGTTTTTCTATTTACAGTTCCAGCCTGGTGGCCGTGTCGACGCTGCGTCCGGGCGCCTCCGAGCACGTCAAGAAGGAGTTCCGGGCGAAGGCCAAACAGCTGGCCCGGCTCAGCGATCAGAACGTCATGAAGCTGATCGGCGCCTGCCTGAAGGACGAGCCGATTTGTATCGTTTTAGACTACAAATTCAGCACCGACCTGAACCAATTCCTGCAGGAGCACACGGCCGAAACCGGCTCGCTGGTGCAGCATAACTCGTTAAGGTAAGAGGCCTCGATTGCGGATTTGGGCCGGGATTTCAGGGGGGGTTGGGTTTTGTTTGTGTGTTTTGTAATGTATGCGGTGGGTGACACTTTTGGGAATTGGGTTAGAATTCAGGGAGTTCTCATTCAGACAATCGATCAACGCAGAATATTACAAATTTAAATGTCTGGCATAGGAGATAAAGTATCAATCGTAAAACCATTTCATGGAAACCGGCCATGACATGCTTCATTAATAAAAAAAACATCAAACAACTGCGAAACATTGAATAATTCAACTTCAGCATGATTGTAAATATTTGTCAACAATAACTTTTATTCAATTTCTGTTTTATTCTACCCAACCTTAATCTTACTGAAAAGTGAAAATTTGAAATAAGCTTGTTTCCTAAAAGCTTTAAATTTGTAGGTAATGTTAGTGAAATCATGCCTGAAAGTAATTTTAACCAAATTGTGTAAACACAATACTAGGGTATTTGTCCCTATTTTGGGCCAACTCAGCCGAGTGCACTTTTAATTTAATGTATTCTCAAAGGCCATGTAGCCCACTGCACAGTAATCCAGATCGCAAAATTAGGTGGAAAATTGATTTTCCGTATAATGATGAAGTTTTGGAGCTTTGGTGTCGAAAAATTGATTTTTGGTATGAATATTTTGGGTTTCCATGTAAAATTATCATTTAAACCCAAAATATGACCAAAAACCAATTTTTCGACAATTTGGGTCAATTCTGAGGACAGATTCAGATTCAGCGGCCAAAATTACATGGAAAACATATATTTGGACAATTTTCGAAATTGGTTAGGGTGGTCCCATAAGGTTTTCCCTTGAAAATTAGACTTTTTCAAATGGCGATATCTCGAGTTTAAAGAAAAACACCCCTGAGATTTTTTCAGCGTTTGTAGTGCTGGATCTTCTATTTCAAATGCAACCTGGTGCTTAAAATTTGGCGTGCGCCTTTTCGAGATATTTAAGTTTTGCTCAGATGCTTTCTATAAATTTGGTCGTAGAAGGCGTAGATTACGAGATAAAATTTTGGTGTCGTTGCTTGGATTGGCAAGCCCAACAACTTTCTAGAAGACAAAAAAATTCCCAAAAATATTCCTAAAAAATTAGATTTTCAAAATAACCCTAATAATGAACCACTCTAATTTCCAACCAAACCAAAAGTTGTCCCTTACCATATGCAACAACTCTTCTGAAGACACCAAAGCTCCAAAACTTCATCATTTTATGGAAAATCCACTTTCCACCTAATTTTGCGATCTGGACCACTGTGCAGTGCACTATGGGCCATCCCCATACAAACAGGCGCCAAATTATTTTTTTACTTTTTTAATGTTTTTTTCCAGTAAATTTGGGGTATAGCATAGTATTGAAATGGTATATGTTGATTTTTATGACTTTGCATGTTTTTTCAATAGTGAATTGTTTATAATAAATAGTGTTTTCATACATTTGCAAGCACAAAAGAATAGCATATAAACATTTTGTTGCAAGTATGGTGATTTTCTTATTAATATTATTATATTATCTGGTAATATATTCCCACATAAAGTACAACAACCCCCCCCCCTCTCACCCCCTCCCCCCCCGTGCTGAAATGTAAAGGCCTTAAAAATTCATTAAAGGTCAAATATTGGTTATTTATTGCTGAGTTGTGATTACTTTCAATATGAAAACATGGAAAGCCCCCCCCCCCCCTCAATACCTATATACCAATACCTTATATACTTGTGAAGCTTAGGTACATTTTGATACCATTTTGATAAAGGTACTCAATTTTAAATTTAGGCAACAGATTCTAACATAGTCATTGCGAACCAGGTAACTTTTTTTGAAGCAACGATGCCAACGAAGTAGGTAGCAAAGCAAGTGAAATAAAAGGACGCGTATGTAGATTGCAGCAAATTTTGACAAAATGTAAATGTTCAAAATGGCATATCTCCGAAAACGCAAAAAATCGCAGGCTGGAAATTTCAGCAATGTTAGATTATGATCCAATCTTTCAAGTGATCTTGGTTTCAGGTTTAGCATCGGTTAGCAAAAAAAGTACTCGATTAACAAACACAAAAAAACTAGTTTTTTCAAAAAAATGCTCCAGTTTTTCAATGAAAACTTTAGTTTTTGGTTTGGAAACAACATTTTTTCTATTAATAGTTTCAAAGCTTATCTGATAACCTTTCCAACGATGTATAATTGTCCAAATAAAATATTTGAAATGGCTGAGCTATGTTAAAATTAAACAATAAGCTTTTTTTACGAAAAACACTAGCTTTTTACTCCATTTTTTGACTTTCAGCTTGTATATCTCCGTAATGAGTAAACGCTAGAGCTTTGAAAATTTAGATTTTTCTTAGTTAGAATGTTTACTTTCGAGAAAAAAATACCAAAAAATATTTGGAGAAGGTCACTTTTTTGAAACTTGGCCACCCAATGTACCATAGTGCAGTGGTAACGCTTCCACCTCGTAAGCGGTAGATCGGGGTTCAAATCCCGGCTCGGATCAACACAACCGGTGATCTTTTCCCTTCTGGATTAGATTACTTAGTAAAGGAAAGGTAGTGTATTGTCCAAAAAATGTCAAGAAGCGGTAAGTGGTGAAAATTTTGGACCTAATGGGCAAGTGGCAATTTGCCAAGAAAAAAAGTGAATAGAGACATATTTATTGCATTATTTCGAATATAAAAGGAAAATGTGAATTATTCTTGCTCACCAAAATCAAGATAATGACAGCAAGAATTATTTTCATGTGGCAAATTCCTGCCAGATTTGATGAAATGCACAATTTCGTAGAATTAAGTTTGATAGACTCAAAGTAGGAACTAGGTCCAAAATAGGGACGAATACCTTATCTCAAGATCTATCTTTAAAAGTCTTTAAATCTTTAAAAGTGGCATCAAAAGATTATATTGAGTTTCCTTCCAAACATGATCATAAATTTCCAGTTGAATTAAAATAATTAAATTTTTTTTACAGAATTTGAAAGTTTTGAGCCCACGACTTTCCAGCAGGATTCTAGCAGAGTTCTTACAGAGCTGAATATTCTTAGAGCATTCAAGAGAAATGTTCCACCATTCTAGCAGGATTCTGACAGAACCAGCTCTGCTAAAATAGTGCATTGAAGCTTTTATTTTTAATTCAAACGCTTCACAAGATTTTTAACAAGCATTTTGGAAGGAGATTTCGAATTAAAAAAAGTGCATATCAGATATGAAACTGCATCTAGAAGTTTATGTTCATCAGAAAATTCTTCGAAAAAACTTTGAGCTTTTCAATTTTTGAAACTTTGTTAAGGCCATTGCAAATATTTTTAAATGTTTATGTTCCCCAGGCCGACAGAATAATAAGGGACAGAAAAAATATATTTTTTCGGAAAACTTCAAAAATTTAATGAAAATTAATGCATTTTCCAACGTTTATAATCATATTTAGCATGTTTGAACTCCTTTGAAGACATTTTAAATTTTCATAAAATACCAATGAACGGTCCCGCGAAAAGTCTTTTTTCGCGAAAAAAAAAATCCTTCAATCCATCGATATTTTGAAAACTAATGATTGTAAAGCAACTGGACGCATGTAAAATGCATTTTAAAACACTTTTTTCAAATGTTGAAAGCTAGGTTTGTAATTTCAATTTTTATATATATTTTTTATTTTTTAAATTATTTAAATTATTAAAATCTCAATAAAACTAAAACCGATCACTAAAAATAAATAAGGATATTTACATGAATCCGTCAATTTTCGGAGACTTTTCTGATGAAAAATCCCATAACGTCATGATTCGAATTTCCGGACGCTTCGAAACCCAGACACTTCAACTTATTTAATCAATTATTTGGATTTCAGTTCGCATTATGAATGTCAAAACTATGTTATAGTTTGGTTGAACGCTGTAATTAGTGCCAACACAATTAAATAAAATTAAATTTTTGGCAAAAAAAATCTGAAACATTTCACTGAAATATTTCTTAGGCGTCCGAAGCACCGGGAAGGCAAAGCAGAAATGTATGGCTTTGGTTTCCTTTAACTCTAGCATCTTTTATGTGAAATATCGATTGTTTTGATGATAACAGCTTATTTAAGACCTTAAGAATGCCCTTCACTAACATTTCAGTCCAAATTTGTGCGATTCATAAGCAAAATCGAGAGTCCGGAATTCGAAGCAAAAGTGTCCGGATTTCGGATCAGCTTTTAACAGTGTCTGGAATTCGAAGCACAACCAGTCATTTTAATTTTCAAATTATGATGAAAAATTGTTAGAAAAGACATATTTTGCATGCATTCTCTTAAAACTGACTGTTTATACTAAATCCTGATGATATTTCTACATTTCCAACTTATTACATGATTTTTTGCCAGCTTTAACAAAAATAATATGGTACTAAGTGTCACAATTTCCAGATCATACAAACGTCAGTGTCTTGCGAACCTTCGTGGTGAACGGACACTAGAGCTGCGGTATTTTTTACTACCTAAGCTCAGAGTTATATCAAAACAAAATTCACAGTCTTTTTAAAGACTACCTGAGTTATTTTCCAAAATTCTAAACAGTCTTTTCAAGACTAACCCCGCCTGAAATTTTGTTGTATTTTACAAACGAAGCCATCTTTTTAAGAGAACTTTGCTTGCAAAATGCGTCAAAACAAAGGTAAACGCAAATCTTCTGAAGATTTGGTCGTTACGTCGGTGAAGCGTTTGAACGCTAAACCAGCTAACGGAAACAGAAAAAGAAAACAGCCTCTTCTGAGGTCTGATTCTGATTCTGAATGTGAGGTCAATCCTCCAATTCCATTGACAAACAGTTTCGGTGTTTTATCCGAAACTGATGACAAGGAACCTTCTCCTCGTACTGAGCCTTCTGCCGTCGAGAAACGAGTAAAGGCTCCGCCAATTGTTGTGACTTCCGTCTCCGATTTGGCCAGCTTTCGAACGCAACTGAAGAATTGCAAGGAAACTTGCAATTTGAAGGTTTCGTTCCAGCTTGGTCGAAGAGGAGAATGTCGCTTGTTGACGGAATCTTTACAAGATCACCAAACTTTTGTTGGTTATTTGAAAAACCACAAACACAATTTCTACACGTATGAGACCAAGAATGCTCGGCCATTCAAGGCGGTCTTGAAAGGTCTCTCCAACGACTTGTCGGTGGATGAGATCAAAAACGAACTTAAGGTGTTGCTTGGCTTTGCCCCATCCCAAGTAATACCAATGAAGAAAAATCAAACGGGAATATTGCTCGCTTTGGTTTGACTTCACAATTTTATCTGATTCATTTCAACAGAAATGAAATCAACAATTTGAAACTTTTGGACAAAGTTCAGTTTTTGTTCCATGTACGGGTAAAGTGGGAGCATTTTAAGAAACATGGCGGTAATGGCCAGAATCTGACCCAGTGCCGGCGTTGCCAGGCATTCGGTCACGGTACTGATCATTGCGCCATGGTTCCAAAATGCATGGTTTGCGGGGATTCTTCTCACGACAAGGACAATTGTCCCGTGAAAGAAGTCACCCAATTTAAATGTGCAAATTGTGGTGGAAATCACAAATCAAATTTCTGGGATTGCCCCATCAGAAAAAGGTTTTGGATTCTCGTGCTAAGCATCAGCCGAAATCCAAACCGAAATTTTCTCAAAGTCAGGTTGTACCTGCATCTTTAAATCAAACGTTCGTGCTGTCTCACTCGAACAATTCTAGAAATACCCCTACCGTGGAAAAGTTAGGTAACAACAATGGCATTTCTTATGCTAACGTCGTTTCGGGTTCGGGTTCATCCACGAATTTGAAATCCTCTACCAATCTTTCTGAAATTGGGCAGGTACCTCAAATCTCATTTGAAAATTTTTCTGCTGGCAACGCTTTGGGATCTTCTGATCTCGGCGATGTTACGTTTGAAAAAATGACTTTTTGCAAAACTCACTGTTTGGTTTGATTCAAACAATGAGTAATGCTACATCCATGATGGAAGCAATCCAGATTGGATTAAAATTTGCGAATGATGTTGTTCTTACCCTGAAGTTTAATCATGGATCTAAGTAATTCCATCAATATTATGAATTTTAATGCTCGCTCTTTAAAAGCGAAAGAAAATGAATTTTTCAACTTTTACGAGTTCATAACGTGCATGTTGCTGTTATAACCGAAACATTTTTAAAAACTGGCACTTATTTGAAAAGTGATCCAGATTATAAAGTTATAACTAATAACCGAATGAATCGAAATGGCGGTGGAGTTGCAATAGTTATCCACCGTAGTATGACTTATAGCACGTTACGTGACTTTAAGTTAAAAGTTATTGAAAGTTTGGGCATTGAACTTGAAACTTCTTTTGGGAAAATTATGATTGCAGCTGCATATTTGCCATTCCAATGCACTGGGGAAAATAAAAATTATTTCAAAGGGGATTTGAATAAACTTACTCGGCATAGATCTCGATTTTTGATCATCGGTGATTTTAATGCCAAACACCAATCTTGGAATAATTCAAAAGTAAATTCCAATGGTAAAATTCTGTTCAGAGATTGCACTTCTGGTCTTTATTCGGTTTTATACCCGAATGGGCCAACTTGCTTTTCTTCTGTTAGAAATCCATCAACAATTGATTTGGTGTTGACAAATCAAAGTCAGTATTGTGGTCCTTTAGTGACTCATGCTGATTTTGATTCTGATCATCTTCCAGTAACTTTTTCACTTTCTCATGAAGCAGTTACCAGACCCAATAGTTCTGTGTTTAATTACCACAAAGCTAATTGGGACAGGTATCAGCATCATATTGAGAATAATTTAAATCATGATTTTGTTTTAGAAACCAAAGCTGATATTGATTCAGCCTTGGAATCTTTAACTAATGCAATTTTGGATGCTAGGAATATTGCTATTCCTAAAGTCCAAGTCAAATTTGATTCTCCCATTATTGATGACGATCTTCAGCTTCTGATTCGTCTGAAAAATGTTCGCCGAAGACAGTATCAACGTTCTCGTGATCCTGCACTGAAGCGAATTCAAAAAGATTTGCAAAAGGTTATTGACCACAGATTCACTCTCCTGCGAAATGAAAAGTTCGCAAGAGATGTCGAACAAATTAAACCTTATTCCAAACCTTTTTGGAAACTTTCAAAGGTTCTTAAGAAACCTCAAAACCCATCCCTTCTTTAAAAGATGGTGATAATATTCTATTAACTAATGGGGAAAAAGCTCAAAAACTTGCTCAGCAGTTTGAGAGTGCTCATAATTTCAACTTGAATGTTTTGAGTCCTATTGAAAATCAAATTTCAATAGAATTTCAGAATATTGTTGAACAAGAATTTTCATCAGATGAAGTTTTTAATACGGATCTGAATGAAATAAAATCTATTATCAAAAAATTTAAAAATATGAAAGCCCCTGGTGAGGATGGCATTTTTTACATTTTAATTAAAAAATTACCAGAAGCAACTTTAAGTTGCTTGGTCAAAATTTTCAACAAATGTTTTGATTTGGCATATTTTCCCAGTAGTTGGAAAAATGCCAAAGTAATTCCGATTTTGAAACCGGATAAAAATCCTGCTGAAGCCTCAAGCTATCGGCCCATTAGTTTGCTTTCATCTATTAGTAAATTATTCGAAAGAATAATTCTTAATAGAATGATGACGCACATTAATGAAAATTCAATTTTCGCTGATGAGCAGTTTGGATTTCGCCTTGGGCATTCAACTACTCATCAGTTGTTGAGAGTTTCAAATTTAATTAGAAGCAACAAATCTGAGGGCTATTCTACTGGCGCTGCTCTTCTAGACATAGAAAAAGCATTTGACAGTGTTTGGCATAAAGGTTTGATTGCGAAATTGAAAAGGTTTAATTTTCCGATTTATATCGTGAAAATTATTCAAAATTATTTGACGGATCGTACTCTGCAGGTATGTTATCAGAATAGCAAATCTGATCAACTACCTGTACGTGCTGGCGTCCCTCAAGGAAGCATTTTGGGTCCAATTTTATACAATATTTTTACTTCTGACTTGCCTGATTTGCCCCCATGATGTCAGAAATCACTTTTTTTTTTGCTGCAAAAACTCAACTTATTATTTTCCCTCACAAACCAAGGGCTGATTTTCTTAAACCAAAAAGTCATCACATTATAAAGATGAATGAGGTAAATTTAAAGTGGGAGGATCAAGTGAAATATCTTGGACTTGCTTTTGACAAAAACCTTACTTACAAGGATCACATTGAAAGTATCCAGGTTAAATGTAACAAATATATTAAATGTTTGTATCCACTTATAAACAGGAATTCTAGACTTTGTCTCAAGAATAAACTGTTAATTTATAAACAAATTTTCAGACCTGCCATGCTTTATGCTGTGCCGATCTGGACAAGCTGTTGCTTATCCAGGAAGAAAAAACTTCAGAGGATTCAGAACAAAATTCTGAAAATGATTCTGAAACTTCCTCCCTGGTTCAGCACCAGTGAACTTCATCAATTAGCCGAAATTGACACTTTGGATGTTATGTCCAATAAGATAATTGATGCATTTCGACAAAAATCATTGCAGTCTTCAGCTGCATTGATCCGCTCTTTATATAGTTTATAAGTTAGTTTTAAGGTATCCCTTTTCCCTTTTGTACATGTAGGACCTCCTACATTTGAAATCACTGAATAGCGAAAGCTACAATATTTCATGAATAAATGAAAGTTGCTAGTATTTAAAATTGAGGTGAAAAGTCATCGTTTGTGATTGGACACTCAATAATATTTTAACTGAATGAATGTACATGGAAAAGAAATTTGAATAAATATAAATTAAAAAAAAAAAAAAAAAAAAAAAAAAAATGGTACTAAGTGTCCGGATTTCGAATCATTACGTTAAAATCGAAAAAAAACTTGTAAAAACAAAGTTGTTCTAGAGTCCTTCTTTCATGGTTCCAAATATCAGACTACCCGTTTTTTATCTTAAGTTTGTTCTCAAAACAAACTGAAACAAATTGAATCATAAGTGCAACTGTTGGAATTGAAAAATAATCCCAAAATTAATGTTATTCTACTTTTTTCCTAAATAATTAATGTGCCAGGGGGTTATATTTTGTATCTCGAACTACTGCTGACATTTTTGGACACTTTTCTAAGTTGTTTCCAAAAATTTCTACGTGGTTTATGGATGGTCACACAAGTACGAGTTCGACTATCGTAAACATTTTCAATTATATCTCCAGCAACCAAATTCAACCAAACTTCTGGCAACTGCACAGAATGGTCAACCAAAGAAAACTTGTTTGTTATTGTATAGGGGAACAGCATCTAATTCCAGCGTGCTTCTATTGTCAGAACTTTGACATTCAATTAAAGCTAATTAAAAGCGTTTTCAACTGAAATCCAGTGATAAATAGCACAATAAAAAGTGAGCAAGCAAGTTTCTATCAAAAGTTTTGCAAAATTAGTTGTTTAAATAGTGAAAATCAGCAAATTGGATGGAATTAGGCGCGAGTGATTAACCTGCCAAACATACGAGAATTTCCCCAACATTGCGTGCTCTCGTTTTTGTTTATTCAAGGTCATACATAAAAACGCGTTTTTCTCGGAACATAATTAGTAATAGAATAAAGGAAGACCAAACATGCAGATCACTTCTAGTTAGTTAAAAATGTGACGCCCTGTTTTCATAGACTTCAAATTTCAACTACGATGATAATCGCAAACAATGTGAGTGAAGTTACAATTTTGAGTAACACCAGACTATCGCCGAAAATCGTTCTCCCAAAATAGAACAAAGAATTTCAATTTCCCTAAACGACTCAACTTTCGCCAACACTTTAAGGGCTCACCCCTCAAACTACCCATCCGATGCCAAAACAGTCAGCCAAGCTTTGTGAGGTCTTGAAAATGGTTAAATAACATCACTGTGCGCGCTGCTCTACCATACGTTACGACCTGGTCCTTCAGGTCCTGGAAGCTGGTGGCCGCATGGCTTAGAGGGTTATGTAACGACGTTCGTTCGTTTCGTTCATTCACTTCTGTGTGCGGTAAATGTATGCAAAGCACCCCAGCCAGCCAACCAGCGCCAGCAGATGAAGAGAAGCCCAGGTCGGGAAGGGAGAGAGATATGGCTAAACAACCCGACACTTGAGTGGAAGTCCTGAGTCGTGGTCCTTTGGCTGGCTGGCCTGATCCTGATCCTGCCTGCCTGCCTGGCAAATGCAATATGGTGGAGAATTATTATTCTCTTATTGCACTCTTGTTTTAACCTACATTGTCATCCGGTTCGGAGAGCTGGTGTGGTTCCCGGGAAACGACCGTTGTGGCACTTCGTGCCTTTCCGCCAGACCTCGCTTCTTTCGGGGGAAAAAGGCTGACTTGTATATGTTTTGGATGATATTATCCTTTTTCACTTAGGAGGCTTTGCCCCGTCGTCGTTGGCTCCCAAGCCCAAGATGAACCGCAAAACAGCTCAGCTGTGTGTCGTTTTGGACCGGTCCGTCCGTCGCTGGTGGATATTATAATCCTCCCGGCGCGCACACAGGGCCCGTGGCCATAAAGGCACACTGAAAAAAATCCATCACAAAAAGTGACAAAATTTTAACTCTAAAATGATTCCAGTTTTTGAAAATGTCTAATATTTTTAAAGTGTAAATTGACCCAAAGACACCCCGTGTTGACGACTGCTTCGGGAGGTGTGTAGTTTTGCGAGCTTATGCTGAGTGCAAAAAGCTGCTACTTCTGGTGCTCGGAAGCAGTCATCAACCTGAGTTCCCCGGTGGAATGTTGCTCCAGCTCCGGTGATGAGAATTGGCATCCGGCTCTAACACTACTGAAAGGGTGAGGGGGGATGGGAGGTTCAGAATGCCCTGGAGCATACGTCTGCCATATTTTGGTGTGATGTTGTGTTTGCGAGGAAAAGTGGAGAGACCACTCGAATGGCAAATATTTGCGGAATTGGTGACGATGATGTGACGCGTGTATAAGGTGGAAGGTGACTTTCCACGTGATGGGTTAGACAGGTTGGTTTTGAATTTTAAGTCGTTTAATTGTGGGTGACTGGTGAGATTTTGAGCTTGTAGAAATTGTTTTGAATATGCAAACAAATTGTATGTTCTACGTATGGGAAATATAACAATTATTAGCTTTTTGAAAGGTTTAAGGTTTGCTTCTGGAAAAACACTTTTCTCAGAAATCTTTAAAAATCACGGGTTAGCTCAGAACAAAATCCTATTACAAATTTGAAGGTTTTGGTGCGAATTTCGATTAAAATTTGGCCCGATACCAGGAACTTAAAACCTGATTTTTGAGAGCTTTTTTTTTAAAGGGACCTTCCATAAACTACGTGGACACTTTTTTTTAAGAATCTCAATAACAATATACTTTCTTGAATATTTTCATAGACTTTTTACAAGACAGTGCAGTTGTTTATTTTATTCCAATAAAATTTATTGAAAATAGTTGTTTTAAAGCAGTTTTTGCCTTCCTCACTTCACTGAGGGAAGGCTATAAAATCACTTGGAAAATGAATTTCTTAATTAGACCTCCTAGACCAAACATCACTTATACATATTTGGAATTTTTTTAAAGGTCCAATAAACCAAATTTACAGTTTTTGCTTTTGGGTGGTTGATACCCCTAACTCAAGGTGGTTTAAAAACCAAACCCAAAAAACTGGAAATTTGGTTTATTGATCCTTTTAAAAAAATCTCCAGATACAGTCGTGCCTCGGTTTAGCACCGCATATGGGGGATGCAAAACCGAGGCGTGCATAACCGAGGCACAGAGCTTATGGGATTTTGGTTATATGGGAGACATTGGCTTTAATCGTACCAAAAATCATGCAAACATCAGAAAATTATAGTGTTTGGAATCGGGATGATGTCAGCTATCCATTAAATTATTATTTCATGAAAGTTTTCACAAAAATACGTATTTTTCCTGTATTTCGAAAATGCATATTTGTTTCTTTAAAGAAACCAAAAATTTATTGTTATTGCAATATGGGTATGCAATGATCAGGTTTTTTTTCATACATTTTGGATGTAACAATAACATTTTTAGAAAATACTCAAAATTTTCACAAAACTACGTATTTTCGAAAAAATACTCAAAATGTCAATTTTTACAATATGGGTATCAAACGATTGGGATTTTTTCATACATTTCGAATGTAATAATAACATTTTTAGAAAATATTTTAAAAAAATCACAAAACTACGTATTTTCGAAAAAAAATACTCAAAAATAAAATTTTTACAATATGGGTATCAAACGATCGGGATTTTTTCATACATTTCAAAGTTATTAAAAAAATGAAAATAATCAAAGTTTTCACAAAACTACGTATTTTTGAAAAAAATATACTCAAAATTTCCGGTTTTCACAAGAGGTATCAAATGTTCAGGATTTTTTTATACATTTCAAAAGTTATAACGCAAATTTGTGGAAATATCCAAATTTTCACAAAACAACGTTTTTTTCGAAAAAAATACCCCAAATATCAGTTTTTTACAATATGAGTATCACATGGTTGAGATTTTTTCATTAATTGTTACTTTGTATCGTCATGTGTCCGATTTGTCTAAGGGACGACGGGACTTGAACCCGCAACCACCTCATTAGTACTGAGACGCATCGCCAATTGTACCACTGAGGCCCTTGAGATTCTAGATATCTTAAATCACCGTAGTGCTACGTGTGACAGTTTGGTATCTATTCCAGCATATTTAGATCGCTTTGTGTTCATTTGGTATCGTGATCATCGTCGTCTCCTTCTGGCGAAATCCGCTGAGCAGGATATTGTAAAAACGGAAATTTTGAGTATTTTTTTCGAAAATACGTAGTTTTGTGAAAATTTTGAGTATTTTCTAAAAATGTTGTTAATACATTCGAAATGAATGAAAAAAATCCCGATCGTTTGATACCCATATTTTAAAAATTGAAATTTTGAGTATTTTTTTCAAAATTACGTAGTTTTGTAAAAATTTGGAGAATTTTCAAAAAATATTGTTATTACATTCGAAATGTATGAAAAAATCCCGATCGCTTGATACCCATATTGTAAAAATTGAAATTTTGAGTATTATTTCGAAAATACGTAATTTTGTGAATATTTTGAGTATTTTCTAAAAATGTTGTTATTACATTCGAAATGTATGAAAAAATCCCGATCATTTGAACCCATATTGTAAAAATTTTAATTTTGAGTATTTTTTTTCGAAAATACGTAGTTTTGTGAAAATTTTGAGTATTTTCTAAAAATGTTATTGTTACATCCAAAATGTATGAAAAAACCCTGATCATTTGATACATATATTGTAATAACAATATATTTTTGGTTTCTTTAGAGATAAAAAAAATGCATTTCCAAAATACAGGAAAAATACGTATTCTTGTGAAAATTTTCATGAAATAATAATTTTAATGGATAGCTGACATCATCCCGATTCCAAAACACTATAATTTTTTGATGTTTGCATGGTTATTAGGATGTAACAAAAATGACTTTTTGGCGGGCATTCAAGGGTTTGTTCCGGTGGGCATACTAAGCCCAAATCCAAAATATGAGCTTGATTGGATGTAACAGGAGCTGGCGCTCCGGCCTTCAATTTTAAATGGGATTTAACCCGTAAAAAAAGATTTTTTTAAAAATGTCATTTTTTGAGGCATTTTGGCCACTGAAGCGTTTATTTTCAACATCATTGGCGTGTAGGCCAGATCCTTGCGCATCTTTGGTATATATAACATTGAAATTTGGACCCTGGAGCTCGGTACAGACCTTCAAGTTTGGCATTTTTCAAAAATCGGTCCCGGCAAAAAAGATATGCGTCGCGCCTCGCGACGCCCTAGACGTCATTTGATTTTGCCGGGGCCGATTTTTCGAAAAAATGCCAAACTTTGAAGGTCTGTACCGAGCTCCAGAGTGCTCCAAATTTCAATGTTATATATACTAAAAGATGCGCAAGGATCTGGCCTACGCCAATGATGTTGAAAATAAACGCTTCAGTGGCCAAAATGCCTCAAAAGTGACATTTTTGAAAAATCTTTTTACGTTAAATCCCATTTAAAATTGAAGGCCGGAGCGCCAGCTCCTGTTACGTCCAATCAAGCTCATATTTTGGATTTGGGCTTAGTATGCCCACCGGAACAAACCCTTGAATGCCCGCCAAAAAGTCATTTTTGTTACACTCTAATGGTTATTCATAGAATTATAGCCAATGTCTCCCATACAGCCAAAATCCCATAAGCTCTGTGCTTCAGTTAAGCACTGGGCCGTGCTTAACCGAGGCAGCTGAACGGTGCAAAACCGGGGCAGTGCAAAACCGAGGCGTGCAAAACCGAGGCATGACTGTATCGACTCAGATTCATTTTCTGAGCAAATATCTGTGCGGGTGGTTGGATGTTTATCAAAATAATTGCACTTGAACTGGCTGAACCGATTTTAACCGTGTTGGTCTCATTTGGTCCGTATTGGGGTCCCTTAAGTCACTATCTATAAATAATGATGTTTAGTTAAGTACGTCAAATTCACATGACCAATATGACAAAGAACTTTGCACAAAACTCTAGACAATTTATTCGATGTTTACTTTTTGAGTTATTGATGATTTGTTGATTTAATAATAACTTAATATATTTTTATTTTTTTTTTCAAACATTGCTACCTTGATAGTGGTGGCCATTTTATGTCCAGTATCAAAAACCATGAATTATGATACCCATCTTGCCAAAAATTTTATGGTTTGGTAAATGTCTCCCGGGGGAACCTGCCAGACATCAAATTCGAATTGTGTGACCCCGTTTTAGTCAAATTTGAATACATTCCAAACTCGATTATCCGAACGCCATGGCAATTTTTTTTCTGATAATCGAATCACAAATAAACATTTGTTCCGTTGTCTTATTTTTGTTTGTTGGCGGTGATGAAATATTAAAAAATGTCATCCCTTCAAATTTGACTTAAAAAAGGGCCGCAGATCTATAATTTGATGTTTAAAGTAAGAAAATTAGAAAAAAAAAATATTTCATCGCTGCCATTTTAGTCTCTATCTTGGATTTAAAAATTCTAAATCACTAAAGCATTGTTTAGGGCATAGCAGAAGAATAAACAATATTGCCCTAGTAACATTTTAGGTTTTAAGTAGGCCATAAAAGCTATTTTAGGCCGTATGCGGGTTTTCAGAACCATGATAAAACCTGTAAGTTTAAAAATGTTACTAGGGTGTCATCCCTATCAACAATAGGAATGATTAAATAACACTATATTTTACATTTCTAATCTTACTGTTCAATAAATTGATCGAAACATGGTTTCTTTTTGCGTTCAGAAATTAATAGTTTGGCTTCCACAACTTTAACAACTTTGTACACCCCAGATTGGCTTTGAAGCAAAAAAGCTCGAAAAATATCTAGGACAACGAGGATAATGTAATCGCATTCGGCCAGGAAGTGTGTCTCTCCTTTCACTTTTCCTGGCCAGAGCCATTGCATTGTTCCAAAAGTTTGCTCCTTTATATTTTTCGCTTTCCATTGTTAGCCGTTGACTAACACACTACACTCGAAATGCACACGAGCACACGGCAGAGTATAATTTTCACTGCAGGGCTCAATAGGAATAAAGTGGGATTTTTCCTGGTAAAAACAACAAAGCATACAGGAAAAAGATTCAGGACCCTCCAGCTGGGTCGGTAATGGCAGATCTCCAACGAAAGATACCGGGGACGACGCTCTGGGTGTTATGGGGTGGCCCACATACAATCACACAAACAACAAGAGCACAAACACCATTATTTCCAATTCAATTTTCATTTTGTTCTCACTGTCTCATTCTCGTTCTCTTTTCCTCTCCCACTCACCCACGCAGCTACGGATGTTTAATTTACATCGCAACACAAATAGCCTCCGGTATGAAGTATCTAGAGCAAATGAATGTAGTGCATCGTGATTTAGCAGCTAGGTAAGTGCAATTCTACTGTGTTTTTATAATGCTATCACTACTAGTGCAGGAGCAACAGAAGTGCGCGTGGTCGTGCAATTTCAACTGGAATTATGTATTGCGGCTGGCCCCTTTTTGCAGGATGTCACTGTTGGTGTTGTTTTATTTTTTCAGAATTATTATGGAAAATGTTTGCCAAGTGGCGCATTCAAATGATGCTGGATTATTCTTTCATACCATGGAATTTTAAAATCATGGTTGTTATTTGCAAAAGTAACTCAAGTTGGCAACTAGAGTTCCAGTTCTTGAGGAGTAAAAACATTGTCATTGTGAAAATTTCGGTGATACTGGAACAGATTTGACAAGATTGTAAAACAAAATTTAAATCTTGAATCGATTATTGAACGATGCTTTAGATTTTTTAAGCATAACAAGCTCAAATAAAGGATATTGACCTTTTTGCTAATACAATTGATCGGTTATTGCAATTTTTATTCATTTTGAATATTATTTTGAAAAAGATTAAAAACAAATTCTTCATCTAACTATTTCAAACTTAAATTTGAATAAAAACTCAAGTAATTAAAAATTGATCGCTTTTATGACAAAATGGTACAGCAGCAAAAATCGTCAAATTTGCTACAAAAACTGATATTAGACATGTTGCATCATAAGTTCGTCCTAACTAGTTTTCAAACAATTTTGACAGCTGTCCATACAAAAAGGCTATCAAATATTCAAAAATATGTACTATGAGAACTGAATGTTGTAAATCTATATGGTGTTTTCAGCACAGTTGTAGGTATTGCTTAGGTTTCTAATAAAATATATACAGTATGTAAAAAAAGTATTTACACCCCTTGGGCACTATGAACATTTTGTGATGAAACATGTAAGCAATTTAAAGTTTGACAGAAACCTAGTACTGCGTTTTGTTCAGAAACTCATGCAGAACATTTAGCTATATAAAGCTCATGAAAAGATGATTTCCCAAAAAAGTTATATAACAAATACTGTACAGAACCGGATGGGGCCGGATCACTCTGGAGAGTTCCGGACAAATTGAAACGCGAGCGTAGAAACAAAACGAACTTTATTTGCTCTACTCGTACACGGAACGATCTTCTTCAACGGACACTTTATTGGGATCTGACGATAATTACTATAAACTACATGGAACATACATGGCGCATCGGTGCATTTCGCGCCACCGATCGCAGTTAGCTGAGAGGGTTAATTTTGATAGTGGGACCACAGAGAGACATAAATAATGCGAGAGAAAGAGCGGCTTCAGAACTGCTACCACAACAAGTATGGTTTAGTACCGCGCGGGGTAGCACCAACCGCGCGTACCACAGTACATCATGAGCCTTCCTTACCCAATTCTTTACAAATACTATTACAGAAATCAAAAAAGGTGCAAAAAAAGTTTGTACACCTTTCAAAAAATTAACACAAATAAAATTATTTGTTGACAATTTACCATAAATCCAGTCTCCCAACTCCAAATAGGCATCCTTGACTGATTGAAAAAATGATTTGGATTGAATTTAAAGTTTACTAACTGCTTAGTATAAAAGTTTATATAACTCTGGAAATTCTATATAAAACTTATCTAAACTTAGTTTTGCAAACTTTCAATTTATCTAAATGTCAATATATGACCATTGAATTGCTAAATAAACATTTTGGAGTGGGTATAACACCGTTTTGCGGGTCTTTGTATCGATAAAATAGATTTTTCGTAGGATTTTCGTACCAACCCGGAATTACGTCGTCGGAAAATCCGCCGGCATCTGAACCGGTTCACAATTCACAAGTCAACCTATGTGGTATCGGAAAGGGCATAAAATTTCCAATCTTTTGATACCCATACATCTAGGTTTTCTATAAAGTTGATATTCTATACAATATTGTTAAAAAAATAATCAAAACCAGGATCAGAATTACTTTCGATAAATTAGAAATTTCCGGGAAATTCGTTGAAAATTTTCTGTTTTCCGGAAATTTTGTTACCGCGGGCTATTGGACGCTCTATTTTCGAGTGATGTTCACCAAAAATGTTTTTAGTACAAGGCTTGACCATCCCTCAAAAAAAAAATAGTCAATTCAAAAATGTATTTTATAATTTCGCGACACTTTTATTTTCTTACATTGGAAATCGGACGCATATTCTTACTAGGGACGTTCCATATTTATCTTGATTCAATCTAGATTTTCTTTCACTTTTTCAAAATTGCATATGGTTTAGCTTAAAATACATTTAACTTTTTACCAATAAGACAAAATTGGTTGATTTTTTGATGTTATGAGCTATAAAGTACTGTCGTCTTTTCGTAACTTCTTTTCATATTTTTTTCCCGTAAAAGGCGTAAATCACGAAAAAAATCTGTGTCTTGGACATAATTGCATGGATTGCAATTCCAATCAACTTTTAAAAGTAAAAAAAACGGTACTTGATCCACCTTTAGGTGGTTGGTGCCTTCCTCTTATTTATAGAGTAATTCAAACAATGAATAAACAAATCAAGCTACCTACAGACTTTTTGTCTAGAACGTACAGACACCGCCTTTGAAGAAAATGGCATCCCTGTACACGGCTTTTTCGTGGCGATCAGACCCGGCCATATGAGGTTATGTTGGAAGCCACCTTTTTTGTAGTCGTTTAAATAGCTTTTTTATGATAACTTTTAAACAACTAAATGAAAATGTACAAATTTCTATAAATTGGCTAAGGTAATTTTTTGACAGGATAACATTCGGAATCGTCTAACTGGATATAATTAAGCTGGGATCTTTCATTTTGGAAATCTAAGAAATCTGCCAAGTTATCCCTCTACAACCCAGCCCCGCCTTAAGGCGGGCTTCTATTTAAAAAATCGCCAAAAATCAATTTTTCAACCAATTTTTGATATTTTAAAGCATTGTAATGAAGAACTCCTAAAATTTTAGTATATTCATGGGTTGGAAGTTTTACTTGTTTATGTGACTTTGCCAATGTTTTTCAAAATGTCATTTTTTAGGGGCTGTGTTTTTCACTAACATTTCCTTTATTTGAAGAGCAATTCTCTGAGATTTCGGTCATTCGATTTTTTCTGTATTTTTTAATCCGGCTGAAACTTTTTTGGTGCCTTCGGTATGCTCAAAGAAGCCATTTTGCATCATTAGTTTGTCCATATAATTTTCCATACAAATTTGGCAGCTGTCCATACAAAAATGATATGTGAAAATTTAAAAATCTGTATCTTTTGAAGGAATTTTTTGATCGATTTGGTGTCTTCGGCAAAGTTGTAGGTATGGATATGGATTACACTGAAAAAAAATGCTACACGGTAAAAAAAATGTTGGTGATTTTTTATATAACTTTTTGTCACTAAAACTTGATTTGCAAAAAAAAAACACTATTTTTAATTTTTTTTATTTTTCGATATGTTTTAGAGGACATCAAATGCCAACTTTTCATAAATTTCCAGAATGGGCAAAAAATCTTTGACCGAGTTATGATTTTTTTAATCAATACAGATTTTTTCAAAAAATCGAAAAATTGGTCGCAAAAATTTTTGAACTTCATCTTTCGATGTAAAATCGAATTTGCAATCAAAAAGTGCTTTAGTGAATTTTTGATAAAGTGCACCGTTTTCAAGTTATAACCATTTTTAGGTGACTTTTTTTGAAAATAGTCGCTGTTTTTCATTTTTCAAAATTAGTGCCCATGTTTGCCCACCTTTGAAAAAAATATTTTTGAAGAGCTGAGAAAATTCTCTATATTTTGCTTTATTGAACTTTGTTGATACGACCCATAGTTTCTGAGATATTGCCATGCAAAGGTTAAAAAACAGGGAAATTGATGTTTTCTAAGTCTCACCCAAACAACCCACCATTTTCTAATGTCGATATATCTGCAACTAATGGTCCGATTTACAATGTCAAAACATGAAACATTCGTGAAATTTTTCGATCTTTTCGAAAAAAATATTTTCAAAAAATTTAAATCAAGAATAACATTTCAAATAGGCGTAATATTGAAAAAAAGTTTCAGCCGGATTAAAAAATACAAAAATTAAAATTTAAGAAAAAAGACCGATTCCGTAGAGAACTGCTCTGAAGTAAAAAAAAGTATGCAGTAATTTTTGTAATGTCCCAGACTATGCCTCTACGCATTTTTTACAACTTAAATGATAATGGAGCCATTTTATAGCAGAAAATGTGAAAAAAAAACAAAAAAAAATTAAAAAGTTACTGCAAAAATATTTAAAAAAAATTAGATAGACAAAATGTAATGAAAGGAGGTGGTAGAATAGGCCAACTTCTATCAAAAACAAACATACAATAAACAAGATAAATCAAAATTAAAATACTAAAAAAAGAAATAAGAAAAACATAAAACAAGAGAAGTAAAATTATTCGTAGAAGGGTAATTCTCCACCAACTCACACGAAATCGTACCGCCCCACCATCACGAGATATCGAAAAATGGACCTCGGAATCGTGATCAGGGACCAAAATTACCTTTTAGAACAAAGTTTCACGAAAATCGAAGAGGAGTCGGGGCAACTGCTGTGTGAGTTGGCGGAGAATGACCCAGAACAAAAGTTGCTCAAAAAGACCTCCCGAATACGGGAAAAATAAAAAAAATCGAAAAAAATTGGGCAGTAAAGGGGACTTTTTTGTTTTGCTTCTGAGTGGCACAAAATTGCTTCCAATAATATTTTGAGGTTAATATGTTTTATAATGTTTTAATTAGGGATTTCAATGATCTGTTCTAGTTATTTTAAACAAATTAATAAAAGAAAAACTTTTTTTGTTTCGAGTAAACAATCCGATAGAAAATAAATAATTTTAAATAAAATTTGAAACTCTTTATTTTCTAAATTCACAAACTAAAGTTTTTTGTACCAAAATGGTTGCAAATTTCCTTTCATAATCTGGCTTGTGCACGATTTAAATATGTTAGTTTTTTTGTAATTATAAAGTCTAATTATGTTGAGAGCAAGTTATCTTGAGCACAAAATATTTTTGCCCTTACCTTTTGTGGGATCTTCAGCAGACTTCAACTTTTATATGTTAAAAGGATTCTAATGTGTTAGTATATGATTAAAATTGCTTTCTTCAATGCTTCATCAATCTACTATTAACTATCCATTGCAACATTAAACTATTACGAAACAACTTCGATTCCCACAACTCGGTAATAGTTTAGGTATGTAACTTGTAAGAACCCTCCCCCAACTCCCATCATCCAACTATCTCACTACTATCAGTGCTACAAAATTTATACCACACAGCACTACAGCGGCAAACATGGAAATAATGTGCCTCCCGGGACCTTAAATCATCATTAGCCCTAGAAACACACAGCCAAAAAGCCCCACAAACAGACGTTTACGCCCTTGCTATGAGAGATTCACCGCCCAGGACGGGAAGTTCCATTCGGTGTGCCAAAATGAGGTTTCCGGCCAGGACTGTATGACAAGGAACAACTTTTCGGATGCACTTAATGGTGATTCATTAGTTTCGCATGTGTACTAAACTTTGCCCGGTGAATAATTATCTAGACGCAAACATGAGCCCGTGCTATCCCTTAACATCCGGGCACGGGGTGTTCGGGATCGACAAAACAAGTCTCCCTCTCGCGCGCGTGTGAACATGTAGCCAAACGACCTTTCAACCTGTTGCATTTTCGAAACATACCTACTCGGAGTATCGTGAAAGTTGGAAAACAACGTTTTTTTTCCAAGGCCTGGTAATGATAGGATTAGCTTGTGCAAGCTGGTACAACTGTTGGAAATAAAAACACGAACCCGGAGCAGCGAAATGTGCTATGAAACCACAAATTTCCCACAGCAAAAGCTAATTCTATGCCTCCCCTTACTCACTCACAAACATGTGAACACGAACGAGCGCATAAACTTTACTCGTTCGAAAAAGGTAATCCGGCAAACGCGTTATCATCCCATTAATAATTGAAAACGGAATAAAAAGCTAAGCTTTTTTGTCTGGGCATTCGGTTTTTTTTTTCTAGTTTGTCACTGACATTTCTTTCTCTTCGTTAATGGCATGGATCTGGACGGAAATCCTCTTATATTTAACTTAATTATGCTTTGGAAGTATCATCCCTCGTTACCATCCATTAGATTCGGCGGAAAGTGTCCATCTGTTTCGTGGGTCCTTGAAAAAAAACACGTGTGTTTTGTTGTGTTAAAGGATGACCATTAAACTACAAAGAGTGGTTATTTTAGGTTTGGATAAGATACCTTTGTTAACGTACCAAGTTGTTTGGAAGTAAATAAAATAGTAACACTCTCAAGTGAAATCGAGTTCAATCTTACCAAAAATGTTGTAACTAAACGTTTTCAAAACGAAACACCAAAACCGTTTTTTAATTAGCTCTTTTTGAAAGTTGGGCGTCATTTTAGCATTTTACAAATATTGTTTTTACCCACACGCTGATGACATACAGCTAAAGATCAGTTGTGAATTCACTTTTATAAACATTTGATTCTTTTTTTTAGTTACACAGCTAAAAAAGTAGTAATCCAGCTGCGTGTACACAGCAAAAATTCCAATGATAAAATCGCATAAAAAAGCATGTACTTCACCTTCGTCAAAAAAGACACTTAATATTACACGCTGCATGTACAATTTTTGCAAACACAAAAAAAAGTTGCAACCTACGGGATTCAAACCCAGCACCAACAGTAAGGACTGGCGCCTTAGCCCACTCGGCCATCAGACCGATGGCTGAAAGATAAACGCATATATGAGCTTGACATTTCGGTCAAGTAGGTTTCCCATACTGATGGGCTACATATTTCATGGTGTAATATTACACAGAATTTCATAAAATAATGCAAAATATATTTTACACCGAGGCCTTTTACACGCAGCTGGATTACTACTTTAAAAGGCTGTGTAAAAGGCCCGGGTGTAAAATAAATATTGCATTTTTTAATGCAATTTTATGTGATTTTACACCCTGAAATAAGTAGCCCAGCAGTATGGGAAACCAACTTGACCGAAATATCAAGCTGATATGCGTTTATCCTTACAGGTTTTCATTGGTCTGATGGCCGAGTGGGCTAAGGCGCCAGTCCTTACCGTTACTGCTGGGTTTGAATCCCGTCGGTTGCAACTTTTTTTTTGTGTTTGCAAAAAATGTACATGCAGTGTGTAATATAAAGTGTTTATTTTGACGAAGGTGGTGTGTATGCTTTTGCATGCGATTTTACCATCGGATTTTTTTTGCTGTTTAAAACAGTTTTGATCAAACTGAGAAGTCAATTTGATTAAAAAAAACACTGAACTTTCAAACAAAGTCCCTTTAAATTAATTTCGCCGATTCACCGGTCGATTTTCAAGTAAACACATTAACTTCTCACCGTGAGAACGGCAACATCTCCCCGATGTCAGACTCGTCCTTTCCACCGAGAGGTGGTCTGGGACGGGACATCCCGTCGAGCCCCAATCCTCCATTACAAAGAGTCCCATTTGTTGGCGACACGTATTACTGTCACGATAAAACATTGTGTGTGTGTGTGTTTGTGTGCGCTCGAGTGACTGCCACTGACACGTTCGATATTCAAATTATATTGGGAATGTACTGAAAAACCAATCAATCAAACGGGCTTTTACCTTACCGTAGTAGGCTTTGCTACCATAGCGGTGGGGTAAGTGAGTGTGAGGAGGGGATCACCACATCCAACAACCAATCCAAGTTGGCTTGTGCGCGCGGCGAGTATTGTGTGACTTTATGTGAGTTTGTGTGTGAAGGGAAAAACGGCCTACTGTGTTCGGTTCGGGCTTGCACACACTCACAAAACCACGTCACATGAAAATTAGCACGTCAATGGCAATCAACCACAGGACGATTCCCCCCATCCCCCTTCTTCAACCATTCCCTTTGATCGCACCTTTGTACCCCCCACCATTGTCTGCCATGTCACGTGTGTAACATGTAAAAATGAATTAATATAAATAATTCAACGGCACTTTTTTCGCTCGATTTGAGCGCTGACATGTCCAACTCTGTGTGCTTTATGGTGATGCATGTGGTGGTGGTGAAATGTCATCGGCGAGTTTTTGTGATGTCCATAGCTTACGCCACGGTTTAGAATATTTATAAGCCGCTCATGTTCGGGGGAACTGTCGTCCAGTTAATAACGTGTCATTTCCCTGCTTTTTCTCTCCAGCTGATGAAAAAATAATTTCGAAAAAAAGTTTCCCGCCCGTCGATAGAGCGGGAATTATTTTACCCTAGATCTATTATTCATTGCCGGCCATTGTCGGAAAAATTGAGAAAAGAATTTTTAATAATATTTTTCAAAGGGCACCAGGCAGCCAGGATCGGGTTTTTTCCGCTCCACCCTGTCTGTCGGTGAATAATTTATCTCTCACTCTAGAAACGAAATTTTAATGTTCGTTTACAAGTACCCTCCGCGTTCACTGATGTGTAAGTGCACACGTCGTCCATCTACTGCAGTGAGTAGACGACCTGGCCACAATGGAACGAGAGAGTGGACCAAGCAAAAAGTTTGACAATGTCCGAGAGTTTTTTTTTGCCAGCTGAAATGTCCATCTCACTTTGTTGTGTGCACTGTTGAAAATCAAGAATTTTGACTAATGTTTCAACTCATAAATTGGGTCTTTCCGAACAAACGTGCAGGTTTTTCGAGTGGTAAATAAACAGCTGTCACTTTAAGAGTTCATTCAAATATTACTATACACAATCTGTTTTAAGTGAAAGACCGGAATGGATACTTTCATCAGCAAAATGTTATTTAATATTTATTTATATTTATTTTAAGAACCCCTCTTTTGCTTATTTGCTGTAAAATAATTAACAGTTGAAATCTCTAAATAATATTTTAACAGTGCACATCTGTAAATGAAAAGAAGAGCTTTGGTTGTCGCTGCTGCTGCATAATACATCAGTCATAACTTCATCAGAATTGTCCTTTGCCACGCTTCGGAAAGAGAAATAAAAGGTGTGTTTTGTGCACAGGACTGCACTCATGCAAGGAACTTGAGTGTTGTGAGTGTACTCTTGTCAGTGATAAAGGGTAAATGAATGAGTGATAGGACTTAGTAAGTACTGATATGATCTTTTGAGAAAGTAAGCATGAATTAGCAGGCATGCTTACGAGACCCATTTGTAGAGTCTTCGCCTCAAATATGGGAACTATACCCTTTCTCAGCCTATTTCTTTTATCGGCCTATCAGCACTTTGATAATGAATTACAGCTTAAATAAAATGTGTTTGACTGTTCTAAAGTAATAAAAAGCTAAAATAAAAGTGAGCGAGCAACTCATGATTGTTGATGCATCTGAAAATCAGGAGTTTTTTTTTTTTTTTTTAAAGGTCCAATAAACCAAATTTCCAGTTTTTGCTTTTTGGGTGTTTTTGAAACCGCCTTGAGTCAGGGGTATTAAAAAACACCCAAAAAGCAAAAAATGAAAATTTGGTTTATTGGACCTTTTCAAAAAAAACTCCAGAAATGTTGATTTAATAGCGGAAACGGCAAAAGTGATGAGAATTGGGCGAACTTGGCTTAGTGTGATTGAAATTGGTATATTTCCCCTATGATGGCTGAATTGATGTTGGTCAAATTTTGGAATTCGATTTTTACATAATTGTGGTCTTTTTTATAATTCATATTAGAATATTAAAATTATTTTTACCCGAATAGGACGGTACGGTAATTAATTTTACTTAAAGCTAAGAGTAATTACAAAGGATCTTGTGTGTAAATTTTAGTGGGAGTGGAGCCGACTACCCGCGGCCTGCTCGGGATTAGTATGGGAAGGGAGATTCTTCGTTAGTTTGAGGTGATGGAGTTATAAATTCGATTGGAAAGAATTCCATTTGGTATGAATTAAAATAATTTCTAACAATTTGTCGGATTAGGGATAAAGCAGGTCTTCGCCTACTTGATAAGCATTTGACGTTATGATTAAAAGTAAACAAATCTATTTTTTTTTTATTTTTTTTTTAACTCTCTACAACCCAACCTCGCCTTTAAACGGGCTTCGGTTTCAAAAATCGCCAAAAAATCATTTTAAAACCAATTATTGGTCTTTAAAAAGCATTGGAAAAAGAACTCTTAAAATTTTAGAAAATGTATGGGTTGGAAGATTTAATGTCATTTAGGGTCAATTTTGGCTTTGTTTTTTACTAACATTTCCTATATTTTCAGTAAAAAGAAGTATGTAGCAATTTTTCTTCTGTCCCAGACTATGCCTCTACGCATTTTGGTCATGGTGTCATTTGATAGCAGAAAATGTGAAAAACTAGCGAAAAAATTAAAAAGTGACTGTAGAAACCTGAAAAAAGATAGGCAAAATGTAATGATAGGAGGTGGTAGAATAGACCAAAAACTACCGAAAACAAACACATAATAAACAAGATAAATGCAAATTAAAATACTAAAAATGAAACCACAAAAAACAAGAGAAGTAAAGTTTTTTGCATAACAAAAGTAGACCTCCTAAACACGAAAAAATATAAAATTTGGGCAGTAGAGGGTTAAATCATTTTTTCGTGATTTTCTTAATAAGCATTGTATTTTCCATAAATATCAATCAAATTATTCTATGGATTACCGATCATCACCTCGTTTCCAATTGTATTCCATGTTAAAATGATAAATAAATTGATTAACATTACATTTCTCAAGCCTTTCAAAAAGTAGGAACGGTAACTTCAACTCGCTGGTTCTCGGGCATAAATCAACCAATCAAGACTATTTTTTTTCAGTTATTTGTTAGGATGTTTGGATGATCCAAGAATTTTGGAGATTTCGATTTGATAAAATCTGTAACTTAACCATCATCATCCTTTTTTGATCTAATCAAGATCTGCAAAATTCTAGGATCATTTAGACATCCTAAAAAATCACTGGTCTGGTCTAGGCTAGGGATAGGAAACAGCACCCTCCTGATTACTGATTACAGCACCAAAAAATCAATTGTGCACTGGGACCATCAACAAACCATGTGGACACTTTTTCGGAAATCTAAAAAAAGCCGACATTTTGAGAACATAGCAACTTGAAATAGGCTCAAAATGACATAAAAATAATTATAACTCCTCAATTAAGGGTCAAAACATTCAACTGTCTTTGACGAAAATGTGTGATTTTATGTCATAAACAACTCTTCAGAACAAAGTAGGCCGCTAAAATGGTAACTTTTGGAGTTATCACCAGAAAAGTGCTTTTTTGGATAATTTTTGCAAACATGGCGTATATCTCGTATAGATCAAGTGATAGGCATGTTAGAAAAACTTTCATTAAATTTTCTCCTCTACAACTTTTTTGTCTACACAACTTTTTTCTCTCTCCAACTTTGTCTTTGAAGTCTTACCCTAAAACGTAATCCAACAAAGTTTGATTTTGGAAGGTCACCCTGTATGTCAATAATTCCGAAAGGTAGCCCTTACACGGTGTGTTTCTAAAATAAACTTAAGATAAATAATTCAGCAAGTCTGATATTTGCCATCATGAAAGAAGGGCTCTTTCCCGATATTTTGCGAGGCCCGGCGAAATATTTCGTCGAGGATCTAGAGCAACTTTTTTTTGAAGATCTTTTTCGATTTTATTCGATTTTTCTTTAGAAAAGTTGATGGAAATCGATGGGTTCATGTTCATATCCATCAAATTTCTTATGAATGTGCCTCAAGAGACATTAAATTACATATTTAACCTCAAATAAAAAGATTCCAACCAAAATTTACCAGATTTGTAGCTATCTTTGAAATAACCCCAAAATTCAAGCTGGAAACCTCAAAACGACCAAATAAAAATCGTTTCTTTGTACAATTTGTCATGAAAATACAGCAACAGATTGCCCGGATAGAAATTTGAGCTTAAAACATTGCTAAACTAAGAGTATTTCAATTAAAAGCTTAAAATCCTCTTCCATATAACACTATGACATTTTAGAACATTTTCGAATCAATAACATTGTGAAGAACAGTTTTCTGAACCTTTTCCATAAAAAAGTATCAATTTTGGTTCAATGTAAGTAAAGATGTACACAATTTTCCAAAATAAAATCGACTTTCTCCGAAATTCCTGGATTTAATTCCCATTCAAACGATGAACAGCGCCTACTGAGTTTTTTTATTATTCTAATAAATAAATTCCATGAATTTCATTAAAAATTTTAATAAGTTTTATGTTTCAGCTAAATTTTTCCACCCTTAAAAAATCACATGGTCTGATTTTCAATGCCAAGATATGAATCTTAGGTGATTCTTTTTCAGCTTTGTGGGGCTAGAAAAAAACATGAAATTGAAAAACATGATAACATGAAAAAATGTTCTGGTGGTGCAAAGCAAAAAAAATGGCTTATTTTGCGAAGCTTTTTTGAAATTTTCCAATACAATCTTTTTTCCCCAAATTTCGTGCGTTATTACGAATTGAGTGCAATACTAAAATATAAGGGTAATTATCTAACAACTAACACGAAATCGGGAAAAGTTGACCCGACTCCTCTTCGCTTTGCATGATACTTTGTTCTAAGGGGTAAATTTTGTCCTTGATCACGAATCCGAGGTCCCTTTTATTATGTCTCGTGACGGAGGGGTGGTACGACCCCTTCCATTTTTGAACATGCGAAAAAAGAGGTGTTTTTTCAATAATTTGCAGCCTGAAACGGTGATGAGATAGAAATTCGGTGTCAGAGGGACTTTTATGTAAAATTAGACGCCCGATTTTATGGCATACTCAGAATTCCTAAAAAACGTATTTTTCATCGAAAAAAAAAACACTAAAAAAGTTTTAAAAACTCTCCCATTTTCCGTTACTCGACTGTAAAAATTATTGGAACATGCCATTTTAAGAGAAATTCAATGTTCAATGTACTTTTCGAATCTACATTGAAGGGTCATTTTTTCATTTAGAACAAAATTTTTCATTTTAAAATTCCGTGTTTTTCTACCTTTGCCGGGTTATTTTATAGAGTGAAATAATGTTCCACAAAGTTGTAGAGCAGACAATTTAAAAACAAAAAGATTTATAAACATAAGGGGTTTGCATTTAAACATCACGAGTTATCGCGAATTTACAAAAAAAAGTTTTGATTTTTTTTTGTCGAAAAATTACATTTCATACTGCTCAGCTACTCTTTAAATTATGCAACACATAAACGTGCTACTTTAAACGCTTTCCCAACTGACCTGGTAGTCAAATAATCACATAATGATTTCAATCCTGTTGTGACAATGTCGATAATTAGTGACTCATTAGTGCCACCCCCATCCACAGTGTTCAACCTATCGCAGGTTGATCGCTCCGCTCGCACTAATTTAGTAGGTACCTACAACAACAGCTTAAACTATCTTTAACCGGTGAGAGGCATTATTGGCTTTTCCTTAACATATATTCCGGTGGCTCAGCTGGCAGGATTACAACACTGCTGCTGCTGCCACTGGACACTTTCAGTGATTATAGATAGATTATCTTAATTTTTTCCCCCATCACCCCTGGTCCTGCCGCTAGCCGAAGTTGGTCTTGTTCTACAGTTAAGCCCCTGCAGCAGCAGCAAAACTGCTCGCCATAAATTAGTCCTTCCACGTGTGTGTTTGTGGGTGTGCATTCTAGTCCTGGTTGCATCTCTCTCTCTCTCTTTGACTAAGGCACTTTGGACTATGACGATGATGATGACGACGACGATGTTGTTGGCCCCCCGAAAGCCAGAACATGTGTTTTTGTTGTACGGGGCGATTAAAGTACTTTAATTCTAATTTATTACCCATACTTTGGCCTTTTCGGTGGAAACGGGGGAAGGGGAAGTGTAATACGGAGGCTAATATTCTTGTTAACGCCCGTGTGAGTCACGTGGGAGAGTGGCCAATGGCGGGGAAGGGGGAACCTCAGGTGTGCAATCGCCGGGTTCGGTAGTTAAACGCAATCCCCGTTTCTGCACTGCTGGAGGGACCTGGTGGTGGTGGAAGGAACACTCGTTTGTCCTGCCTGCCGAGAGCGATTATAATCTTGCCTTTCCGAGAAGAAGAGATTAAATGGCTTTTGTGCGATTTCAAATCCATTAAAGCTGGCCTTTGTGCGAACAGAAAAATACACTAGCAGAAGATAATATAGGCAGAAAAATCGTTATCCGAGCATTCGTTGGTGAAGGTTGTCTGAATCAACATGACTCGTCGCGTCCCGGCGCAAAACGCCGGCAATATTGCCCTACCTGCGGCTCAAGCAGGCAAAAAAGTGGGAATTTCCAAAAGGAAGGTTGAGGCCTCAACTGATGGCCAAAAACCGGGGATTTCCAAGAGGAAGGTGCTTTTGGAAGTGACATCGAACAGCAAAAAGACGAAAAAGAGCGACGGTACTGTACCGATGGATGAGGAGGAGGAGAACTCTTCGTCGCACGAGGAGCAGCTATTGAAGAACAACAAGTTCGCTGGACTGCCTGACGAGGACCAGGTAGCGGAAGCAAAGGAGAATGAAGTGAAACAGCGAAAGGAGAAACTGCCTCCTTTTTATGCGGCAATCAGCAGCAACGATCGACTTTCGAGCGGGGCTGGTTGAACTCATCAAGTCTGGGAAAGTCCTAGGCAACATTCGTCTGTGTCAGGACGGATTTAAGGTGCTGGTGCAATCCAGGCAGCACTATCAACTGGTCAAGGATTACTTGACCGAAAACGAGGCGGAGTACTTTACCCATGATGTCGTCATGGATAAGCCGTACAAAATCGTCGTCAGAGGTCTGTACGACATGCCAGTGGAGGAATTAGCTGCCGAGCTAAAAGTTTTGAAACTGGATGTGTTGGCCGTGCACAAAATGAGCCGACGCAACAAAGACATCAAGTACCGTGACCAGCTCTACCTGCTGCATTTGGCTAAGGGATCGACGACGCTTCCTGAGCTGAAGGCAATTCGAGCGGTTTTCAACATTATCGTGTCGTGGGAGCGATACCGACCAGTGCATCGTGACGTCACACAATGCTTCAACTGCCTGGGTTTCGGGCACGGAGGTAAGAACTGCCACCTGAAGCGTCGTTGCGCCAAATGTGGTACCGATGCGCACATCACATCCCAGTGCATCCAAGATTCGCTGGTGAAGTGCCTCAACTGCAACGGTGAGCACTCGTCAACCGACCGAAAGTGCCCCAAGAGAGCTGAGTTCGTGAAAATTCGGCAGCAAGCATCGACGAAGAATCAGCCTCAGCGTCGTAGAACTCCTCCAGCCCTGGTGGAGCAAAATTTTCCACCTCTTCAACCGCGACGCCAGGTCCCGAACTTGGCACCGTTGCCGTTGGATCCCAGGAAGAGAGCTGAGATGAATCATCCACGGCCGGGTTCCAGCCAGGAGCCGAGACCGCCACCACCGGGCTTCAGCCAGGAGCCAAGACCAACCCAAGAACCAGCAGTTGAGGAAAATGGTAATGATCTTTACACCTCAACCGAACTCCTCAATATTTTCAAACAGATGTCCGCTGCACTGCGTGGATGCAAAACCAAGACCCAGCAGATTGAAGTGCTGACCTCGTTCGTCATCCAGTATGGATCGTAGGTCCCTCAAGCTGCTGAATTGGAACGCTTGCTCCATTAGGAGGAAGAATTTAGAGCTGGTGGATTTTCTTCGCGAGAAGGAGATCGACGTAGCTGCCATCACGGAAACTCATCTGAAGCCCGGTGAAAAAGTTTATCTGCAAAACTACAAGATCGCGACGCAGCTCGATAGGACCACCTCTGGAGGAGGAGGTGTGCTTGTCGCTGTTCATCGTGATCTCAAGCCACGCCGGCTGCCACACTTTAAGCTGGACATCATCGAGGCCGTTGGAGTGGAAATTCCCACTTCGGTTGGCCCAGTACTCTTCATTGCTGCATACTGCCCACGTCAGGTGAATGCCAGAGATGGTTCAGCAGCAAAACTGAAGAGCGATATCCAGAAGCTGACACGGCGGAGCGCAAAGTACATCATCGCTGGTGACCTCAACGCGAAGCATGAAGTTTGGGGCAACAGCAGGAGGAATCGGAACGGAGTGATTCTGCACAACGATCTGCAAAACGGATACTACAACGTTGTGAGTCCGGATCGTCCAACGAGGGTGGCTCGGTCTGGGAATCACTCAATCATCGACTTCTTCATTACCAATATGGCTGAGAACGTGGCTCATCCTGAGGTGTTTGAAGAGTTGAGTTCTGATCACTATCCGGTGGTTGTGGAGGTTGGAGCTTCCGTTACTCCGCAGCGGCAACCAACCCGGAAAGATTACCACAACGTTGACTGGCAGCAGTTTCAGCAAGTGGTCGACAGCAACATCGACTATGATCAACACCCGGAAACTTCTGCCGATATTGATCGTTCGCTGGAGGTGATCCAGCAGGCTATCAACCAAGCAGAGGCTGCCAACGTTCGGGAGGTTCCTGTTAATTTTAAGGTAACTGATATTGACGTAGATACTAAACACTTGATTAGACTTAGGAATGTTTATAGGAGACAATATCAACGGACTGGGGACTATGACAAAAGATTTCAGTGAACAATTTGAACAAAATCATACAAGACCGACTTGACAATATCAGAAATCAAGAATTTTCAAAACATGTAAGCCAGCTTGGGAATTATTCAAAACCATTTTGGAAACTTTCAAAAGTTCTTAAAAACAAACCAAAGCCTATTCCTCCTCTTATTGTTGAGGATTCTCCTTTGATTACATCCGAGGAAAAGGCAAATGCACTTGGGCTTCATTTTGTTAGTTCACATAATCTTGGCGCTTCCATGACCAGCCGTAAAGAAACATCAGTTGCCAATAGTATTTCAACAATCAATGACTCTACCTTTGAATTTCCTGCAGATTCCCATGTTTCTGGTGAGGAAGTCAAAGTTGCAGTTAAACAAATGAAAAATATGAAAGCTCCAGGCTTTGATAACATTTTAATCTAGTGTTGAAAAAACAGAGTGATCAGTTCTTTCAACATCTAGCCAATATTTTCAATAAATGTTTGCAACTTGGTTACTTCCCCACCAATTGGAAGCTGGGCAAAGTCATACCAATTTTGAAGCCTCAAAAGATCCAACATCGCCAACAAGTTATCGTCCCATTAGTCTTTTGAGTAGTCTGTCCAAACTCTTTGAGAAGGTCATCTATTCAAGGCTTTTGGATTTTACCAACGATAATAATATAATTTTGAACGAGCAGTTTGGCTTCCGAAAGGGACATAATACTGCTCATCAGCTTACGAGAGTAACTAAAATCATCAAGCAGAACAAGCTTGAGTCTAAATCAACTGCTATGGCTTTGTTGGATGTTGAGAAGGCTTTTGACAATGTTTGGCATGATGGTTTGATACATAAACTGTATTTATACGGTTTTCCAATGTATCTTATCAAAATTATCCAGCACTATCTTTCGGAGAGATCGTTCAGGGTTTTTCTGAATGGGATTGCTTCTGGATTATTCAACATTGATGCTGGGGTTCCCAAGGAAGTATTCTTGGCCCACTTCTGTACAATATTTTTACATCTGATTTGCCTACTCTTCCTGGTAATGGTGTGTTGTCACTTTTTGCTGATGACACTGCCGTTATTTATAAGGGTAAAATAACCAGATATTTAGTTGGCCGTCTTCAGAAGGGTCTTGACGTTCTTTCCGAATACTTTGGCGACTGGAAAATTCGCATAAATGCAGCCAAAACTCAAACCATCATTTTTCCACTTTCCAAATCGGCCAGATTTGTCCCAAAGGATGATGTTTTGATTAAAATGAATGATGTTTCGATACCCTGGTCAAAGGAAGTTGTCTATTTAGGTCTCATACTTGACTCGAAACTTTTGTTTCGGCAGCATGTAGATAAAATATTGAACAAGTGCAGCATTCTCATCAGGTGTTTGTATCCTTTAATTAACAGAAAATCAAAGTTATCTTTGAAAAATAAGCTAGCAGTTTACAAACAAATAATTTACCCCGTTATTGAGTATGCAGTACCTGTTTGGGAGTGTTGCGCTAGAACTCATAAATTGAAGCTCCAGCGTGTCCAAAACAAGGTACTCAAAATGGTTTTGAATGTTCCTGGCTGGACAAGATCAAGTGAGGTTCATGAATTAGCAGAAGTAAAAATGTTGGATCAGAAGATTCAAGAAAAATGTTTGAAATTCAGGGAAAAATGTGCTATTTCTGAATACCCCTTGATTCAAGGATTGGTTTAGTTTATTGTAAGTTTAAGTTAGTTTTAGGTTAGGTTATGTTTTCTTAACATTTTTTTTTCCTCATTGTACCCAGTGGTACAGAAATGATAAATCATATACTTTTAAAGTTATGAAAATGAACAGCGTTTAAATCACGAAAAGCAAACTAAAGCTGAAGAGCCACAGCTGACCACTTATCATGTAAACCAAATGTAATTATTATAAGAAAGATTCAATAAAGTATATTTAATTCAAAAAAAAAAAAAAAAATTGGGCAGAAAAATTTGCTGCTTACTGCAGAGTAGAAAAATGTTATGATCAATTCACTTTATAAACCAATTTACTTCAAAAAGCCTAAACTTTGAAAAATCATCGGTGTTTATTTTTGCTCTAAACAGACAACTTAAACGTAAAAAAAAAATCAAACCATCCACATTAACGACCCCCGGGTCTTTTGTGGTCTCTATTGCAAGTTTCTGCTCGAACCTAGGAGTCCGAAGGCTTGAATGGGGAGAGCACCCAAACCTCTTTTTACTCCAAGGGACCTTCCACCCCAGTGTTTGAACTGACGACCTTTGGATTGCGAGTCCAACTGCCGCCAGCGATTCCACCGGAGTAGGCTTGGTTTGGTGTGTTGTTTGTACTTATGGCATGGAGACGACTCCTACACCTGGAATGACTTAACGGCCTAACAACCAAGGCCGGGACCGACATTTTACTTCCTCATCCGATGGAAGGTTGCAGCAGATGGGAATCGAACCCAGAATCATCCGCTTACAAAGCGGACAGCGTAACCATTCGGCCACGCACTGCCACTTAAACGTCATCTTCTCATACAAAACTTGTAACTGTTTATAAAGCACTATAAATAGATCCATTTCCACCATCCAATTAGACCTCTGACTCCACTCTGCGTTTCAATTACCCCTCGTAAAAAACGAAACTATTGGCACTACGCCCCCCGGGGCATGGTCTTCCTCTAACGTGGGATTTCTGCTCCAGCGCCTCTGACGAGACAGGAGAAACCGGGACCGACGTTTTACTTCACCATCCGATAGAAGCTCAGTGGATAAGGCGGGAATCGAACCCGCGTCTCATAGCATCATCGGGATCGGCAGCCGAAGCCGCTACCCCTGCGCCACGAGACCCCTCGTACCCCTCTGGAAAGACTTTACCGCCCTCGATGACCATCTTCACATGCCAGTGCAGCGGACATGTCCTCCCAACGGGCGGTAAAAGTGCACCCAATGTTGGTTCCGTTTGTTTTGATTACTTTCAATAACGTCATTATGGAATAAGTGCAGCATAATTTATTTTAATAATTTATCGCACACGAAGATCGGTAAAGAGGGCGCAATTTCAATCCGATTTGCCCCAACGAACCCCCCTTCCCCCTTGTTTTGACCGGTGCCGATTGAGGTCAGACCCCACGCCACGGTTCGTAGATTGTGTTAATAAAATATCCAATCAAGTATATTGCACTTGAACGGCGCGATATGACTGTCAGCAATCGTAGCAAGCTGTGCAATCACTGCACACCACCAGTTGACATGACAGATGTCACAGTGGAAGGGTCAGTTGGGCCGCAGCTTAACTAAATTATGGTGGCAATTCTAACGACTTGTTTGCAGTAACCTTGGTGATGATTTCAAAAATGTAGAAATCGACGTCGTCGTGCTATCTTGTCGCACCCGCCATTTCGACGATCCAAGAAAAAAACGCATTTTAATGTTTGACCTTAAAAAAACAAAAACAAAAACACGCAATGTAAACAATAACAAACAAGTTTTGTTTGGCTGACCATTCTGTGCATTGCTTCGAAGTTTGGTTGCAGAAGTCCCGAGTTATAATTACAAATATTTACAGTAGTCTAACTTGGACGTGCGTCAAACGCGTTCTGAGGCCAGCTGTCACACTTACATCAATTTTCAGGGAGTGTCAAGTTAGCACGACAAGATTGAAACAACTTTCATATGAAAAGTGACAAAAATGCATCGATTTTTTTTTTTTTTGGTTTTCATTGAATATCTCAGGATTGAAATCGAATTTTGGAGATCTGTGAAGGTCAAAAGATGAGGCATTGTGAGCTGCACAAAATGGCATTCATAACTCAATTTGGCCCAAAATGCACGTACGACAAGTTAACACGACGGCGACGAAATGGAGTAGTTCTGAGTTTGTACAGCAACATTCGTCAAGTAGTCCTTGACTGTGTTCAGTCTACCTTGTTGTCAGCATTTTCGCAAAACGCAAACGACCATGACCGATGCCCACGCTTGAACGGTGATTCCCAGGACTACTTTGATGAGGTGGTGCCGGGTTGAAATTCATTCCCGAAAATTCGCCTTTTCGCCCGTTTCAAGCCGAAGCAATCATCATAATTTCGCGATTCAGGGCAGCAAATTAAATTGAAAACGCTCTTTCAGTGTACTGGTTTCAGGTTCTGGCCACGGAGTGCAAACCGCGCCGGACGTTCGCCCGAGCTTGTACCCATTTATCATGAACTGCGCGCGGATCGTCGGTACACGTGGAACGTTGTGTGGAGGTTTGGCCCCGGCAGTGATATTATTAAATAAATACGAGGATATGTTTCCTCTCTGAAGGTTCGTTTTAGACTAACTTTATTTTTCAGGTCTACAGTCGGTTCTCTACCTACAACATTTCTGAGAACCGACTTCTTATCCTAAATGTCGGCGGGAGTCCTAATCCCACGCCGACGCTAGACGAACCGTAATAAAACTTTATTACGGTCGCATCCTGCATTTCCAAGCCACATGCTCATGCGCATCGTCAACACGCATTAAGTGCGTGTAGCGAAGGACGATACGAAACAGAGACACAAACGGTCGTTCTGTTTAGCATGTAACTTGGGAATGTAGTGGTGGTGATTACCACATCACTCACCCCTATAAACAAAAATGTGATAACATTTTTTTACTAACATTTGCTAGTTAATCTTTTTTTCTTATTTTGTTTCAACCATTCGTATAGTAGTTTAAATTTGTTTTCAACTAGAAAATCTTTCTGTTTTTGCAAAAGTTTTTGTTTGAAATGATATTTAATTATTTGTGAAGCAATGTATTTTTCAAACTTTGTGTTAACTTTAACTGAACAATTACTGTTTACTTTCATACTTCAAAGAATCGAGTTTAAATTTAAGGACTTATATTGTTGAAACTTATCTTATTTATTTATGATTGTCCTGAAACTTAGTTTTTGATTATTTAATTATTATTTCTTCATTTTTTTATGTTTGATTACCAGTTTTATACTTTCATAATAATTTAATTAAAACACAACAGGGTGATACACCGGTATCCCTTCCCCCATAAATGTTGGTTTGGAGTACAATCATGTACTTAAACCAAATCAAAATTACAGAGACTGTTTACTCTTTTTTATATTTTCAGTAGGGATCTTTATATTCGGGACAAAACTATAATGAAGAAACAAAGAACTAACACAAAAAGTCATTGATTGAATGTTTTTATGTATTCAATTTTTTTTACTGAACTCACTTAATAACGCATTACTTCAAAAGTTGAACTTTCACAAAAATAGTTATTAGTGTCAATCTTCTGGAACCCTGTTCCTTCTACTTAGGAACATAAATGAACTTCTTAACAATCGTACATGGCTGTTTCTAGTTCAAATTGACAATTTATGCCACTTCATAACACGGATAATTGCTATGATTTTCATAGTCTTATTGGAATTGTAATAACTCCAGCCATTGTTATGGAATTCTTCATGAGCAGAAACACGAAGAGAATGTTTTGCCTCAACAAAATATCTCTACTAATGCTGCTCGAACTCGTTCTTAAATCAAGACACAATTATATGAAAGTACAGGGACCTCATTTTTAATGTATGACTGCATACGCCAAGCTCGACAGGCTTGTTCGAATAATTATCTTGTTAAGAATTGCACGCTGTGAAAAAAAAAATCTAATCGAGTCAGTTTGAATTAGCAGGGTTATATACCAAAAGGTAGATAGTTTTGAAAATATATTGAGCATCAACTAAACGTTGAAAATGCATCAATATTAACTAAGTTTTTATTGCCTTTGGTTAATATTGCCATTTTTGAATTACTGTTTGAACAATTTGTTTTAAATTTAGACTTTTTCATGTCCAATTTTCTTATTAAATCTCTAACAGAAATATCTGGAGGAGTTTCAAAACAATTTTGTTTTGTGTGAATGAAACCAATTTTATTTGTTTGAGTTTCATCAAATTCACTTTTACACACTTTATTGTAGTTTATAATTTTTTTTCTTGAACCTACAACTGCGTTCACGATGACCAAATTTTCGACAAAAATAACATTTTATAGCACGTGATTTTACAGTAATCTGTCCTACTTTAATTTTTGAAATGTCATTATTTTGCCTGTGAAATGATGTGAAATTATTATCATTATTTTGACAATTATCAAAAGGAAGAGCTGTTGCAGTAAAATCAATAATTAATTTAGATTTTTTAATAAAATCGAAAATTGATTCAAAATTTTCTACACCATTTGTCAAAAGCAAAATCTTAAAATGTTGATCATTTATTCCTTTTATAAATGATTCAATCATTAAAGTATTGTAAATTTTTTTTTACAGGGTCTAATTCCCTGGAGTCCTTAAACGATCCCTCTAATATAACTTCAGTGCGAAAGAGTATTCTATCAAATAACTCTTGAGCTCTATAAAAATATTCCTCTAAACATTCTGACGAATATTGAGATATCGTCGTGACTGAATGTAGAAGTATACTCAAAGGAGTGTCATCTCCAAATTTCGATAATAAAACTTCTTTAATTGAAGTGTAATCACTGCACTTCCTCAGGGAACTCCAGATAGAAACTGGAACTTTTCGCCTGATTATGGCCAAAAGACTCTTTTCACAATCAGTTTTACCGAACTCTTCATAAATAGAGTCGCACTGACAAAGAAAAATTTCCAAATTATCCTGGCCTGTAAGCTCAGGAATAATATTGAAAGCATAACTGCGATCAAAAAACATTTTGAAAAAATGAAGAAACAATAATTCTAATCAGACATAAATATAAAACCAACTTGCTTATTGTTATCTGCTGTCCACTGTTGGATCCACTGATCGATGCTCCAATTCGATGTTCCTTGGTCGTCCTGCTGCGATGATCTTTGTTGACCACGATGAATGATGTTCCTTGGACGTCCTGCTGCGATGATCACGATGATTGACGTTATTCAGTCACTTGCACTGCACTTGCAGGCTCTTTCAGGCGCTTGCATCGCTAATATTGTCGTAGCAGATTCCAGCCTTGCAACGCTCGTATCCGATGCGTTGATTACGTCCTTCCCAAGTTATTTCCGTTTACTCGGGACTAGGATGACGCCGACCATTGGTGCTCCAGACTCCTACGGTCGCTTGATGAATTTCACCGCTGATCCAAATGGCGTCGTGTGTGATTCAACTGATTACGTCGAATCTCAAGTTTACATCAACTGAGTTTACATGTGATTCATTTTTTTCCGTGTCCAGTAAATTCACTTTATAACGATTCGCGTACGCACACTAGTGCACCATTTGATTTTGCTGGCCGGACAAAATTTAACCTCCGATAATACGCAGAACCACAAAATTAACTTGCGATTTTGTACCGAATCGCACACGTTAAAAAAAAATCTTAAAGACCGGCGTGGTTCTTTAAGCGCTGCCACCAATGTGGAGGTTTGGCCCCGGCAGTGATATTATTAAATAAATACGAGGATATGTTTCCTCTCTGAAGGTTCGTTTTAGACTAACTTTATTTTTCAGGTCTACAGTCGGTTCTCTACCTACAACATTTCTGAGAACCGACTTCTTATCCTAAATGTCGGCGGGAGTCCTAATCCCACGCCGACGCTAGACGAACCGTAATAAAACTTTATTACGGTCGCATCCTGCATTTCCAAGCCACATGCTCATGCGCATCGTCAACACGCATTAAGTGCGTGTAGCGAAGGACGATACGAAACAGAGACACAAACGGTCGTTCTGTTTAGCATGTAACTTGGGAATGTAGTGGTGGTGATTACCACAGTTGCATTCGGCGAACCGATTCCGGCAAATTCTCATGGGTAGAACTGTGGTGATGGTTGATCAGTGGTACAGTTGGCGGTGAATTTTTGGAACCAAAACAATTCTCGTCGACGTGCCAACCGAGCTGTGACGATATGGAGCTGGCTTGATTCACTGAGTTTTGTCCACTTTTGAATGAAGTTCTAGAATTTGATGTTTTAGTCTTTTTCTGTATCAAAATCAAACCAACCGATCTTGTAAACCCAAAAATGTTCTCAGCCCAAACCGCTTCTCCACAGTGCGCTAAATCTCATGATATCCAGCATATTTCACGTAATTTATGGTCCTTTTCACACCCGGCAAGCTCCAAAAGGGCCCCCACTTGCCGCGCAAAATAAGTGCGTTTATTTATTTAGAATTTAATTTATTACATAAACGCGCGCGCCGTCGTTCTCCTTTTCCTAATTTTCGATGTTGTTGCCAGTTTTTCGCCCGCAAGGGGTGTAACATTCTGGAAATTGATATGCTCTCACTTCTTCTTCGTTCGGAGTGGCGGACCCCGAAATGAATTATTCCGCGCGGTCAGTGCCGGCTGAATAATTAATCCTGGACTGGGGAGTTGATTTATGCTGGCTAAACCAGCGGCCAAATAACGACGTCGACTTGTGGTTTTTCGTCTGCGGAGCAGATTCTCGCCCGAAAAATCTAACCCAAATTGACCAAGAAACGAAACCGGCGAGATTCATTGAGATGATACCGAGCGTTAAATGGAATGATGAAGGGGTAATCTGATTTTCGCAAAATGGATGGTTCTTTTCTGTTACACGATTTTCACCCATTTTTCGAACTCAATCACACCACAGCTCTCGGCAGTGTTATCAACCCCTCGACAAAGTTCAAGTACCGTCGTCGTCGCTGGTGTTGGTAATTTTATCGATTCCGGACTCTAAATTTACATAATTTTTATGATATGCACAACAAATTTACGAACTGGGTTACTGAAACGGTTCCACACTCTACCCCGGAGGGAAAGCTCAGAGAGCAAACCTGCGAGGGTGAATTTTTTATGACACACTTCTCGTGAGGGGGTAATTCAAAGCTGCCGGGGGTGCGGGAGGATCATATGCGCCATCAAATTACATCCTACGGAGCGGAAAATTTCACTTTTCATGACTGGAGCGAATAAATCTAAGAGGCTAATAAAATTCCTTGACCTGCTTGGCAGTCAGCTCCTAAGAGAGAGGCTAGTTTTCTAGGATAAAGTTTGAGGGGAACGCACTATAGAATTCATAAATAACAGCTATCTGACTAGCCAAATCTTGAAAACATGTTATTAAACTCCCCCAAATTTCAAAAGTCGTCTTCATATAACTTCAAATGTCGTTGAATCTCACTTCATTTGTTTCCATTTGTCATTATATAGTTTTCATTTGTCTTCAATTATTATCTTATTGTCTAATATTGTCTTTAATTCATTTAATTTTTTTCCATTGATTTCAATTTTACTTAATTTTCTTCAATTGTTATCTAATGGTCATCTAATTGTCTTCAAAAGTGTTCAATTTCTCAATTGTCTTAAGTTTTCTTCAGTTGTCATCAATAGTCTTCAACCTTCTTCATTCAATCATCTGATTGTCTTCAATTGTCATCAATTGTCTTAAAAGTGTCTCCAAGTTGTTTTCAAATTGTCTTGTATTATCTTAAATTGTCTTTAATTTTCTGCAATTATCTTCAATCCTCGTCGAAATATCGAAATAAACTGTCTTTAATTGTCATCTGATTGTTTTCAATTGTCTTCAATTGTCTTCAACTGTCCTTAAATGTATTCAACTGTCTTCGTTTGTCTGATTGTTTCAATTGTCATCTGATTTTCTGCAATTGTATTTACTACCCATGTTTGCATAAATGTCTCATATGCATTTTCTGCATGTTGAGAAAATGATCCTGAATGTTTCAAAAAATGTTTCAGATGGAACAAACAAACTTGTCGTTGATTTTGAATTTATGGACAAAAGTGGTAAATATTATTTAAGTAGCCAAGAGTAACATAAAATAAGAAGCTATTCCAGTATCTATAAAAAAATCGATCAAAATGCGTATGCAAACATGGGCAGTTTAGTTGTCTTAAACTGTCTTCAACTGTCTTCAATTGTCTTCAATTGTCTGTTATTGTCTTTTATTGTCTTCAATTGTCTTTTATTGTCTTCAATTGTCTTCAATTGTCTTTAATTGCCTTTTATTGTCTTTTATTGTCTTTTATTGTCTTCAATTGTCTTTAATTGTATTCAATTGACTTCAATTGTCTTCACCTGTCTTCAATTGTCCCCAATTGTCATCTGATTGTATTCAATTGACTTCAATTGTCATCTGATTTTCTGCAATTGTCTTCAATTGTTTTGAACTGTCTTCAACTGTCTTAAATTGTCTTAAATTGTCTTAAATTGTCTTAAATTGTTTAAAATTGTCTGTAGTTTTCATCAATTGTCTACAACTGTCTTCAATTGTCTTAACCCTTTCAGGCCTGATGGGTCATATATGACCCATACCGAAATTCGGTTGTATAAAATCACACAGTGCTCAAAACATATAACATTGTTCAGCAAAGTTGTAATTTATGAGTTTCTCTACCTAGGAAAAAATGTTTGAGTGGTTGTTAATGGCCTTTTTGACGACCTAGAACATCCTGAAAACCTGAAATTTGGAAACTTCAGAAAATGTTGAAGATAATGCAGGTTTACAACGATTTTTCAAGGCAAATGAAGTTTAGTTATTACCAGTCACATCCTCACGACCATATGGGACTACTTCGATCCCTTTGGATCTCTTTTGGGATGATCTAGGTCCTCCAAAGTGTCCTGGAATACAGATCTTGGAGTCTACCGCCGTAACAACACGATTCTACCAAGTTTCCGATTATGGTTCATATTCAGTGATGTCCCTGGGACCCTTTGGCAACACTATGAGCTATGTGGGTCACTTTTGGGATGATCTGGGTCCTCCAAAGTGTCCTGAAATACAGATCTTGGAGTCTACCGCCGTAACAACATTTGTCTTCATTTGTCATCTGATTTTCTTCAATTGTTTTTCAGTTGTCATCAATTGTTTTGAACTGTATTCAGCTGTCTTCAACTGTCTTCAACTGTCTTCAATTGTCTTCAATTGTTGTCAACTGTCTTCAATTGTCCTCAATTTTCATCGGATTGTATCCAATTGTCTTCAATTGTCATCTGATTTTCTTCAATTGTCTTCAACTGTCTTCAATGGTCTTCAATTGTCATCTGATTATCTTAAATTGTATTAAATTGTCTTCAATTGTCTTAAATTGTCATCAATTGACTTAAATTGTCTTAAATTGGCTTAAATTGACTAGAATTGTCTTAAATTGTCTTAAATTGTCTCAAATTGTCTTAAATTGTCTTAAATTGTCTGTAGTTTTCATCAATTGTCTACAACTGTCTTCAATTGTCTTCAATTGTCTTCAGATTTTTATTTAATCTTTAAATTGTCTCTCATTTTCTTCAAATCACATATATTCAAACAAAATCTTCTAGAACAATGTATTGTAGTCCATTCAAAACATTGTTCTGACCCATTTCCACCACCCAACCAACCACAATAATCTCAACTGAGTCAACAAAACCCATCAATCCCACCGAGAGAGAGAGAAAGTTCCTCCGCGTGCCTCAAACAAACAAAATCCAAACAGCAGATAAATGGAGCGAATAATGACGATAATGAATCGAATGAAAGGACCTGAATCAATCTTTTCTCCACCACTCAGACTCCATCGAGGCTGCCGATGCACTCTATCGGTGCAATTCCGAAGCTGCCTTATCTGGCGCAGAGATCTGATGCTCAATGATGAGTTTGTTTGTCGAGCAATTGAATCAAGGCTAATTTAAATAGAACCCGACGATGCGACTGCGACTCCGTATAGAGGAAAGAAACGTTGTTGGGGGGGAAATCGTGCATCAGTGTCCCTTTTCGGAATTGAATGATTTGAACTGGAAGAGCAAGCAAGCAATTGGCACATGCTAGGGGAATGTGTCAGATGCAAGCAGATGCACCGGTGGGGCCATCTAGGTGGGAGCTTTCGGAGCTTTTTGATCAAAGCTTTTTTCAGAAGTTTGAAAACGTTTATGATTCGAAAGCTTTATGTAAAGAAAGAACTTGAAGCTTCAAAACTTTAAGATATTTTGAGCAAAATTTCAAGTTGTCTCGTTGTCTGTGACGATTTCATATACGAACGTAGTTTCCAGCTTTCAATTGAAAGTTCAGTCAATGTGTCGACTACTGAAAAGGTCAACAAAGTACAGAAAAAGTAGCGTCCTCTCTCCGGTCTGTTTGTTTGATTCATTTACACTCTGATTGCAGATCTTAAACGAAGAAAGGCGTTACTTTTTTTTCCAAAGTGAGGCACTCGTAAAAATAAATTGAAAAAGTCAACTAAGTTAACTTGTGTTCTTGCTGAAATTTAAATAATTTTCAAAAAAAAAACACTTCAAGTTCAACCATTATCTCACTTCGCGAACCAAATCAGGATATAAATCACAATCATAATGAATCCTCTCTCTCGCGCCCGCGTTGCCTTTTGGAAAGTGCACAAAGTCGTTTTTCATCTCGCATTCTGATGGTCGTCCGTTGATGGCTTAATGGCTACATAGCCCAAGCCAGCTAGCCAGTTGGTGAAATGCTCTCTAGGGTCACTCAACCAACGACGGTTGAAGCTTTTGCTCAAACTATTACAACGGATTGGAGTATAACGAGAAGAAAAAGAGTCCAAGACGGGAGGGGGGAAATAAAGAAAACAGATTGCATAATGGTGTACTTTTAACGAGATGCGCGAATAATGAAGTCCATTCATCACCTGAGTCCGAGGAGAGAGCAAGCAGGAAGGGGGGGAAGAAATGCAGACATCTTCATTTCTCCAAACAGACTTGACGCCGGGGGAAGCTTGAGTGAGTGGGAACAGATTTCAAATGTAATCATAATTTCGACGGAATGCAACAAAAGCTGCGTTAGAATTGAAGAGAGAAGGCAAGAAGTGCTTGGATGACCCCTTCAAGCAGTTATAAATCATCGAACGTGCTTGAGTGGCGAGATTTAGCGAAAAAAGCTGAGATGATTTAGGTTGTATCAATATATAATTGCAATTTAAACGAACTCGTTTATGAACAAGAATTTAACAGAAAACACACAACTCAAAACTGAATCTTCAAATTTAAAACTTCAAACATCAAAACTAAACACTGAACCTAACCTAACCTAACCTAACCTAACCTAACCTAACCTAACCTAACCTAACCTAACCTAACCTAACCTAACCTAACCTAACCTAACCTAACCTAACCTAACCTAACCTAACCTAACCTAACCTAACCTAACCTAACCTGGCCTGGCCTGGCCTAACCTGGCCTAACCTAACCTGGCCTAACCTAACCTGGCCTGGCCTGGCCTGGCCTGGCCTAACCTAACCTGGCCTGGCCTGGCCTGGCCTGGCCTAACCTGGCCTGGCCTGGCCTGGCCTAACCTAACCTAACCTGGCCTGGCCTGGCCTGGCCTGGCCTGGCCTGGCCTGGCCTGGCCTGGCCTGGCCTGGCCTGGCCTGGCCTGGCCTGGCCTGGCCTGGCCTGGCCTGGCCTGGCCTGGCCTGGCCTGGCCTGGCCTAACCTGGCCTGGCCTGGCCTGGCCTGGCCTGGCCTGGCCTGGCCTGGCCTGGCCTGGCCTGGCCTGGCCTGGCCTGGCCTGGCCTGGCCTGGCCTGGCCTGGCCTGGCCTGGCCTGGCCTGGCCTGGCCTGGCCTGGCCTGGCCTGGCCTGGCCTGGCCTAACCTAACTGGCCTGGCCTAACCTGGCCTGGCCTAACCTGGCCTGGCCTGGCCTGGCCTGGCCTGGCCTAACCTGCCTAACCTGGCCTAACCTGGCCTGGCCTAACCTGGCCTGGCCTGGCCTAACCTGGCCTGGCCTGGCCTGGCCTGGCCTGGCCTGGCCTGGCCTGGCCTGGCCTAACCTGGCCTGGCCTGGCCTGGCCTGGCCTGGCCTGGCCTGGCCTAACCTGGCCTGGCCTGGCCTGGCCTGGCCTGGCCTGGCCTGGCCTGGCCTAACCTGGCCTAACCTAACCTAACCTGGCCTGGCCTGGCCTGGCCTGGCCTAACCTGGCCTAACCTAACCTGGCCTGGCCTAACCTAACCTGGCCTAACCTAACCTAACCTAACCTAACCTAACCTAACCTAACCTAACCTAACCTAACCTAACCTAACCTAACCTAACCTAACCTAACCTAACCTAACCTAACCTAACCTAATTCCTAAAGTTTGTCACTAATAATAATATCCAAACCAAGGTTGTTAACGATCAAATTATCGAGGCTTGATAGCGATAACGGTAGTTCTATCGTTATCGTCGGGTTATTTCAATAATTCTTATCGCCGATGATGGACGATAACTCATTTTTTAAATCTTTCTAAAATCGATCTAATTCAAATATATCATGTTAAATTTTCAATACATACACTAAGAATATATTTTTTTAAACCATCCATAAACCACGGAGACACGTCAGGGGGGTGGGGGTTTCAGGCATAGTCCACGCTCCATACAAAAAAGATTAATTTTGTATGGAAATTGATCACGGTAGATCTGAGATTTGAATAAATGTGCACGTGGTTTATGGATGGTCCGTAAGATTAAGAGTAAAATATGTACTTAAAATTGTATTTTTTTGTGTTTTTATTCACTGTATACTAAATCTTTAACAAATTACCATATTTTTCCGATAAAAACTCAGATTTTTGAAATATGCAATATGGGTATCAAACGAAGCGTAATTTTGAATGCTTTATAACTTTATTAAATTTTTTAATACTAAAATTTTCACAAATTACCGTATTTTTTCGAAAATACTCAAATTTTCAAAATATGCAATAATTGATACCAATATTATATACAAAGCAAATTTTGATGTTAGTTTTCAGTTAAATTTTAATGAAAACTTTACTACTGAAATTTCCAGTTAGTTTTTCGCTGAACTTCGCTTTAAATTTGTATGGAACTGTCAAAGTTTGCTAAAATACCAGCTAGTTTTCTTTTACTGAAAATTGCAGTAGTGCAGAATTCAGTAAATTTAATTGAATTCAGAAATGACAGTTTGGTGCAACGAAGCAAAATTTTGTATGCATTTTTCGCTTTATCAAAGCTTTTTTTTTTGAAAATACTAAAGTTTTCACTAATAACCGTGTTTTTCGAAAAAAAAATCAAATTTTTAAAATATGCAAACGGGTATCAAGCAAAGCAAAATTTTGTATGCTATATCACGTTAATAGAGTTTTTTTAGAATATAATAAAATTTTCACAAAAAAACCGTATTTTTTCAAATGTATTCAATTTTTTATGATGTGCAATATGGGTATTAAACGAAGCGAAATTTGGTATGCTTTTTTATTCTTTTCGAGCTTTTTTGTCAAATTTAATAAATTTCAGTATTTTTCTAAAATACTCAAATATTCAAAATATGCAATATGGGTGTTAAATTTGGTATCAATAAAGCGACAAAACGAATTTTCAAAAAAAACCTAATAAACTTTAAAATCATAAAACATTTCCATTCGTTCGCATTCATAGTGCGAATTATGAAATTTTGAGTATTTTCGTAGAAATGTGGTATTTTGTAAAAGTTTTAGTATTTTACAAAAAAACCTTTAATAAAGTGAAAAAAAAACACACAAGACCGATTCTTAGCGAAGCTACACCAAAATGTCACATTTTTCAATTTTCAATATGATTTTTAATATGAAAAAAATCATATTTATTATGATGCAATAATTGCAATGTGCTTTAAATGCGTTTTCCTACCTTAAAAGCCAAGAACATTGACCAAAAGTGGTCTGCAAGCCATTGTACGGGAGAGGAGTTTTTTCATAAATCTGCTCCTTTCGTTGTCCCATCACGAAAAGAAATGGCTGGCAAAAACTCAAATTTCATCCAATTCTTTCAGTTCAAGGAGCAAAAGATTCGTTTTTTAGTTTGTGATAATGTGTAGAAGAGCAAAAGTTTTTAAAAATCAAACTGGCAAAACTGTAGCGATTTTTGTAGTGTGCCTTTTAAAAGTCCAGTTTTACGATGTTGTCCCGTCACGCTAAATTTTTATTTCAGGGGAAGCACAGGTACTATACGGTTCATTCTGCATGATATTTATTTGTAGGAAAATCAATTATCTTTCCAAATATGTAATAATATTGGGGGGGTTTCTTCTTTTATTTTGCCGCTACAGCCAAAACGCTGAAAAAAACTAGGATTTTTTTTTAAAAGGAGCCGAAGAATCGGTCACAAAATTTCGCATCGCTTGTTACCCATATTGAAAATTGAGAAAATTTAGGCATTTAAAAAAAATACGATATTTTGTGAATAATTTTGAGTTAATATTTAATTTATACTTTGCAATTTACTACATTTTCAAAAGGATACTCTTAGTGAAAGCATTGAAAATTTAATATGATATGGTTGAATTAATTGATATAAGAAAGATTATAAAAATGAGTTATCGTCCGCGATAATCTTATCGCCGATAGAATTATTGAAATAACGATAACGATAGCGATAGATTATCGTTATCGCCAGACGATTATATTATCGACGATAATTTTATCGATTAACAACCTTGATCCAAACACACCACTCACTACCAAATATACTCTCTCTTCTTCTCGTTCAATCTCACTCTGACCGATTGCGCCTTGTCGCTCCAAGCTGATTCAAAATCGTCTGCAAACAGCTGTGTTTTAATCATTGATTCGATTGCTTTTAATCAATTATTTGTATTTTTTTTTTTTTCAAAAATGTTTTTGTCAAACCATCTCACAATTTTCAAAATCTGGCAATTTTCACTAAGTAGGCGGCACATTCCATCTGAAAAAGGCATTCATCAACTAGACCAGCAACCGGCCTGACCTTTTGTCGCTCGATCTGTTTGTTATTCTCAACGACCTAAAGGATACTGATGTTGATTCAAACTGGCGAATGGTTCATCACGGTTGCTCTCATCGCTCATCGCCGGTGTGGCTCTGTGATGGACTTTCTCCTGGCCTTTTCTCAATCCACCAGCAATCAGCTGACGACGACGGCGATCCGGAGAGTGTAAAAGTGCATTTGCAAATCATTTAAATAAATAATAGAATAAAGTTTACCGGGTGCAAAATCCATTAGCCAGTCACTTTGCCATTCAAATGAAGGTTGGCTTCTCTGGCGATCCATATCTCTTGCCGCTTGCCACCATAGTGTCTACTTTCACCGTTGGGGAGGAGATGAGCGTCTGGCCGACCGTTTGTCTGGCTGGCTGGCTGGCTGTCTGTCGTCTGGTGTTCAGGATCATCAGCTTTTCAGACGGATGCCACCAGACACTATCCGACCAGATTTGACGCGAGATGTTTGATACGTGATGATGGCTGCAGGGATGGTAAAATAATTTGGCATTTGTTTCGAAAACCTTCAATCAAAATTATATCAACAAACACTAAATTTTAAACCAAATTAAAAACGTCACAAAAATGAAGTTAACATAATTGAGTCTCACAGGTAATAATATTCTCAAAACGAATGATTCCCATCCCTGACCCCTAGCATTTCATTAGAACAGTGCGATGGCAGATCCTCTCACTGCAGCAGGGAGGAAACTTTCCGGAAATGCATCTTCTCCGATTCTGGCGAGGCTGATTGCTGTCAACAATCCTTCCACAGCTCACCCAGTCTGACAGTCAAAAGACACAATATATATATTTGCTCCAAAGTCATTCCCCCGGAGGGGATTATTTCAATGTGTGATTAATGTGGCTTCGTCTCATTGATTTTGCAAATTGTAATAAAAGCCTCTTTGGGTTTCTCTACTTAAATAACTTTGCTTCAATAGGTTGGAAGAGATGTCGGAATACTTACAATTGCAGTTGACTTAATTAAAAATCTTCCATATGTACAAATGCTTACAATTTTTCAACTGACAAATCCGTCGAAGTGCCTTCCAAGTAGCAATGCTATGAAGGAGTTTTATTGTTACAAATGAATCGCTCTTATTTAATTACACAAATGCTTTTCACCCATCACAATGGACGAATCCAGGGTTGATCCCTGTCATGAAATGTGCATTGTAATCACACATTGTTATTTGATTCACAGCCATCACACGAGGGCTTCACCTTGCGTAATTAGAGGCCTGCTTCTGCTGTAATCATAATTGAATGACAGCCGCCAGGCAAAACCGCAGTACATAATCCAAGCTGATTTATAGTGTCACACACAATCACACGATGAAGGCCATTTTCTAATTAAATTCTCTTCTTGTTTTTGTTGCAGGAGCTGTTTGGTAGGACCACAGCTGGAGATAAAAATTTGTACACTAGGAACTGTGATAAACCGCATTGCATATCCCGCTGACTACTGCCACCTGGAGGGCGCCGGAAGACAATCGCAACCGATGCCGATCCGGTGGATGGCCTGGGAGAGCGTACTGATGGTAAGTGACAGTGATTCACCGTAAGGATTCACCTTCTTCTTCCTCGGTGGGGAGGGCTTTCAATCTCAATCTAGGTGGAGGTTTTTGAAATGATGACGTTGATGGCGGTTGTCTATTTGGAAATCGTGAGGATAGTCAATGGATAATAGATAAACAGAACTACAAAGTTACATTTATTTGAGAAAAAATACATGATTCACGTGAAAAAGTGTCTAGAATTCAAAACAGTCGGTTGATGAATAATTCACAATTTTCAATTAAAGAATATCCATCAGTTATTTCATGATTTCATGAATTCGTGAAATCAAATTATTTACGAATTCATTATTTCTTTTCAAAGTTAAATATTGTTGATATCAGACTGAAATCAAGTTTTAGGTATGAATTACTCTGGGTCCTTAATAGAAATCCATGAATACACTCAACTTCAACTTCACATCTAAGACAAAACCCAGCCTCACTAGAATCTATTTTTTACCAATTTTCAATCACAAAAAGCATCGAATTTTTTTTAATCTTGGTTTTCATAATTCAATTTGTTTCAAGTGACATGGCCAATAGCATGAACACAAAATTTCTTGGGTTGTTTTCAAAACTTTGGCCTTGTTGAAAATAAATAAGCAATAATTTTCTATAATTTCCAACATAATGATTTGACAAACTTTGTTGCAGTTGGAAAGGTCATGTTTATCAAAAATGGGGAATTCACTCAACAAGTCAAAAAAAGAGAGAAAATTAAGAATAGAAGATAACAGTTGAAAATGTACAATTTGCTAAAAACTACCAATTAAAAATAAACAAAAGAAAATATTAAATCAGTAAAGAAAAACATAAAATAACATAAACCATGTGAAGTTTTCCGTCGAACAAAAGTTACTCAACATTATCATCGCAAAGATACCATACAAACTTGGGAGTTGTCCGTGCAAAATTACAATGAAACCGTTTGAAAATACGTATGTTTTCTAACTGCTGCTTTTTTACAAATATGTCCAATTTCGAGCTATAGTGCATGACTAAGTTATATTTTAAAAAAATAGATATTTTTAAATTACGTACGTTTTTGCAATTTCGTTGTGAAACTACTTACTTTTCCTGTCATTCTCGAACGACGAAACAGCCTACTTTTTCTACCAAAAATAACAGAATCGAATAGTAACCCTTTTCAAAACAAGTTGAAAAAAAATTGAAAAAAAAAAAATTGAACTTTTTAGCATTTGTTTGGAGAACTAATAAATTTCAATACTTTTTTTATTTATTGCTTGACCTATAATTCTGTTCAAAGGGTGTTTGTTTTGGAATTGCAAAAAATATTGTATGAAACTCGTTGAAAAACATGATTTTTTCATCACCCGTCGTATTTATCCTACTCGGTGAATCTCCTTGGATAAATGTACGACTCATGCTGAAAAAATCTTTTTTTTTGCAACTTGTTGCATAAACTACTATTGTTTATTTTGATTAAGTGCATCGTTTCTAAGTTATAGCCTTTCCCAGGTTTTTACTTTAAACAATAATGTATTGTATAATCACTAAAAAAAGTATTTTCAAATAGCTGAGATTTTTTTGCAATTTTCTGCTTTTGACATAATCGAGTTGACCTCTGATTGCTGAATAACGTACTTGTAAAGAATGAAATTAAGAGAATTACATTTTTCTACCTGCAACCCAATTAGCCCCCATTTTTAATCGAAGATTTCGTTGAAACAACTGATCCGATTTTTGATGTCAAAATAAAAGTAAAATCTTCTCATCTTTGAATCATTGAAAATATATATATGTACTCTAAATCATAGTTAACATTACAAAAACTATAGACTTTTTTTAATCTTTTCGAAATTTGCCTCTTAATAATGAAATTCTGATAATATTTTTTTTTATAAATGAAGAAGAAATTTTACAAAGCTTCATTCAATTGACATGAAAATCGGATCAATTGTTTTCAAGATAACGTCACTTCAAAAATTAGGACTTATTCGGATGTACCGTAAATCGGGATGACTTTGATAGGATTTCAATTAGTTTTCGGAATAATTTCCAACATGTAAGGTTTTTCTCAAGATTATTATTTTTAAAACGTGTACTGGGGTAGGTCACACAAAGTCCATGCACTATTTTGGAAAAGAGTATTTTCAATAGTGTTTAGAAAAAAAGTTACGTTAAAAATTCTTAGTTTTAATTCCGGGATCACTTTGACAGTCATATTTTTGTTTAAATCATATTTAAGATGTTCAAACTTTATTTATACGTTAAATGTACCATCACTAAAGTAGCTGATGTAGTTTTTACGAAAAAATATCAATGTTTACATTTAGTTAACTAAGTTTGTAAGCTTTTTAACAAAATGCATGTACATTTTAGGTAAAATTGTTAAATAGTCGGAATATTGGCTGAAATTTGTTCAAACTAGTTCTGTTCATAAAATTTTCGATTTATATTGCATTTTGTACTGAATTTGAAGCACGAATCACAAATTTTCACATTTTACATGAAATTTGTTTAACTGAAATCGCCTATAAATTTGGAGATTTTTTTTAAATTGTGTTTCCAAAACACATATGGGTAATTCTCTGCCAACTCACACAGCAGTTGTCCCGACCCCTTTCGATTGGCGTGAAACTTTGTCCTACGGGATAACTTTTGTCCCTGATCACGAATCCGAGGTCCGTTTTTTGATATCTCGTGACGGAGGGGCGGTACGACCCCTTCCATATTTGAACATGTGAAAAAAGAGGTGTTTTTCAATAATTTAAAATTTAATGTATAATTTGAATAATTTGAAACTTAATGTACTTTTCGAATCTACATTGTCCCAGAGGGGTCATTTTTTCATTTAGAACAAAATTTTTCATTTTAAAATTTCGCGTTTTTTCTAACTTTGCAGGGTTATTTTTTAGAGCGTAACAATGTTCTACAAATTTGTAGAACAGACAATTACAAAAATTTTGATATATAGACATAAGGGATTTGCTTATAAACATCACGAGTTATCGCGATTTTACGAAAAAAAGTTTTGAAAAAGTTGGTCATCATCGATCATGGCCGTTCATGGTCACCCACGACAGACACGTTCGACGAAACAAATAGACACGCAAAAAGTAACTTTTTCAAAACTTTTTTTCGTAAAATCGCGATAACTCGTAATGCTTATGAGCAAACCCCTTATGTCTATATATCAAAATTTTTGTAATTGTCTGCTCTACAACTTTGTAGACCATTGTTACACTCTAAAAATAACCCTGCAAAGTTAGAAAAAACACGAAATTTTAAAATGAAAAATTTTGTTCTAAATGAAAAACTGACCCTTCTGGGTCAATGTAGATTCGAAAAGTACATTAAATTTCCCAAAAAATGACATGTTCCAAATTTTTTTAACAGTCGAGTCACGGAAAATGGGAGGATTTTCAAAACTTTTTTAGTGTTCTTTTCGATGAAAAAAACGTTTTTTTCGAAATTCTGAGTACGCCATCAAATCGGGCGTCTAATTTTACATAAAAGTCCCTTTGACACCAAATTCTATCTCATCACCGTTTCAGGCTGCAAATTATTGAAAAACACCTCTTTTTTCGCATGTTCAAAAATGGAAGGGGTCGTACCGCCCCTCCGTCACGAGATATCAAAAAACGGACCTCGGATTCGTGATCAGGGACAAAAGTTACCCCTTAGGACAAAATTTCACGCAAATCGAAGAGGGGTCGGGGCAACTTTTCCCGATTTCGTATGAGTTGGTGGAGAATTACCCTTATGTAAAAAAATAGAGAATTTTCACATCTAATTTGAAATTTCTTTGACAACAATGGACATATTCTATTTTTTTTTAAAGATAGATTTATCAAAAAATATCTTACAATGAGTTCCAACTTGAAATGCGTTCAATAATTTAAAATGACAGAAACACAAATGAAAAGATTGATTGATAATTGTTTATACACTTGAAATTGAATCTAGATTTTTTTCTTGGTGATTTTATAAAACTTTACAAAAATCTTTTTTTGTAATCATAGCTTGGTCAAAATTGAAACGTCCGTTATGCACTATAGCTTTACAATTTAGCACTTTTATTTTACTAAAACAAGTCAAAAATTTTTGAAAGACAAAAGGGGTGAGATGGTCAAAATCGAGTTTTTTTGTGATAAAAAGTTGAATAAATTATGGGATATTTAACGGTATTCTTTGTATTCTGAAAATTCCTTAAATAACTGTATCGAAAAAATAAAAAATGTAAAAAAAAATGTTACATGTGTTTTTTGCAATCAACTTTATGAAACGTAAAATACACTAAATATAACTAATTGTTGGTCAAAAAGGAAAGTTAAAAATAATAATTTACCGTATCTTTCTCAAATTGGAAACCAGTGATAAAAGTTGTCGAACGAACGATATTTGAACCATCCTAATACAACCCGTTGCACTCTCTAATCCCACAATGAGATTGACACCTGTCGTGTCCATTCTACAGCTATAACCTTCAAGTGTGTGTATAATGCACCCTCCCACCTGCAATCACCTGCCCAGATATCCTAGTGTTACTAATTAATTGAATTCTCACCACCACCCACTCCTACTCTCACTCACTTCTTGCAGGGCAAATTTACATCAAAGTCTGACGTGTGGGCGTTCGCCGTGACGCTGTGGGAAATCCTGACGTTCGCCCGGGAGCAGCCCTTCGAGAATCTGAGCGACGAAAAGGTGATCGAGAACATCGGACACATGTACCAGGACAACAAGAAACACGTAAGGATTTTAATTTGATTTTGATTACCTTCCGCGTGCGAGCTCAAACCGTGTGTTTGGGTGTGCTGATAGTGTGCTGCGGTTTGCGACGACTTTCAGTTTGAGGGCCGTTTTGGGATTATCTGTTTCGGGGTGGTCGCTTTCGCGAACAACTCGGACGGGGCCAAGGGTAGGTGGGTTGGCCTTTCATTGAATGGTATCGATGACACCACATGGAATAGTGGAGATTCTGGCGAGGGCTCCAGCAGCAGCTGTAGAAGCAGCCCATTAGATCAGGGGTGCCTGGGAGTTAGTTAGAACGTTTTGAGTTATTTTTACGAGAAAAATATCGAAAATGTTAAGCATGTTATTCAGAGCCGTACCTTGGGTCTACGGCGCCCTTGGCAAAACATAAATTTGGCGCCCCTCCCAAATTTACAAGCATTTTGATAAATTGATATTATTTTTCAATGATTGCTTCAATATGAGTTTTGATTTTATAATTGCAATTTGAGACCTACACCCAAAGGAAAAATATATCTCAAAATCTGCAACATTGGATTTGCTGCAGAAAATGTCATATTTTATAACATTTTTTGCAGCAAGCCCGTAGATCATTTTTGCCCGCGTGTAAAAATTTCAGCGATCTGCAGTTCTCACCAACACATATAAAGCTGGCCCGTCCCCGAGCAACACTCCAAAGAGAAGCATATGTTGGTGCTCTTTCACTCACTTTTCATCAAGCGTCAATGGCGCGGTGGTAGCGTGTCGTATCAATAACAAAGAAGTTGGTGGTTCAATCCTCGTTCTGCTAAGTGTTTTTTTTTTTGTGAAATACAACCAAAAAGCCGTCGGTAATGTCGATAATTGTCGGTAACGGGCAAAAATGTCATACTCCTATATCGCAAAAAATGCATGAGGACAGATTTCATGCAGATTCTGATATACTTTCATGCCGCCATGCATCACAATCATGCGACTACCAGTTGGGTGTAAATATGGTCAAATTCATAAACACAGTTATTTTATGTTTTTTTTTTTTGAATTGAAATTTTATTATAGGAGTTAAGTTGGCTGAATATTTTCTCAGATATCATTAAATCGATAATGATAGCAGGTTTTTGTTTTTTTCATTTATTTTTCAGACAAATGCACAGAATTAAATGCTCAATAATAATAAATTTTGCTATAACTTGTCAGCTAAATTTATATATCTAAGCCTGCATAATTTGATCTGATCTAGTATTTGATTGTATAAGCAAAGAACTTTCCCGGATTCGTAAAATAATTAGCTGATTTAGCTTCGGATTTTATTTTGTTAATTACAACGAAAAAAGAAAAAAAATCCTTCTTCAAAATTGGAAAAAAATAATAACTCGATGCCTGTGAGCTATCTTGTTCTATCTAGATAGGAATCACAGCAAGCTTAGTTCATTGAAGTATAAAATTTCGTCAAAATCAATTTAGGCCTTTGCAAATATTTTTTGAAATTTATGGTCCTCAACTCTGACCAAAAAAATAAAAATGTAAAAAAATAAATAAATTACAAGCAACGGTTCCAACATTTGAATTTAAAAAGGTGTTTTAAAATGCATTATGCACCTGTCCAGTTGTTTTGTAATCAGAAGTTTCCAAAATTTTTAAGGATTGACGAGTAATTTGTCCGTATTTCATAATTTTATTTTTTAAATTATGTTTTGCATTGATTTTATTTTCATCAGTATTCATTGATTATTTTTTAATTCGTAAAACTATTTTTTTTATTTCAGAAAAATATGTTTTGCGCAGAACTATACAAATGTTTTTAAACCTCGATAAAATATTATTTTTTGTTTTTACATTTGCCGTGGTTAAAGCACCACAACTTGCTCTTAACAAATAATGTTGGTCTTATCAGTGAAAATTTACAGCAGTTTTCCACATTAAAGCTTTAGCTTTTTGAAAAAGAGTATGTAAATTTCTATGCACAAAGTTTATTAAAAAAGGGGAAATCGAGCTGAAAATATTTCAAAGGCCATTTTTTACTCGAGAACAAGAGTCCTGATTTTCAGTTCAATGAACAGAAACCACTCACTCATCGCCTATCCATTCGTCGCCTATTCTAACCCGCTAGCATTCATGAGCGAATGATACCCGCAGGCAGCCAGCGAGTGGCCTGAACTGTTCACTCAGCGAACAAATATATCGTGAAAATGTTTGCCTACTCCGTCGCTCGACGACACTCACACACTATCATGCTCAGCGAAGAGCCATTCTCACAAAATGCCAGCTCGGAAGTCTTTTTGTCTTCACGCCCTCAGTTTGCCATCAATTTGATTTTTTCTTGGTGGAAGTTTCTTTGAAAGGTGTCTATAATGTTATGAAATCAAAATGAATGCACAATTTAACTGATAACATTGATTTTAGGCAACCTAAATCAATGAGTATAACGCAGCTCATCAGAGAAAAAATGTTTTCAGTTCAGAGTGATCGGTGACGTTCGGCCTGCCTGAGCCGTTCGGAGACTGAGCCGATCAAAGAGAGAAGGAGAGCAGAAGAGAGAGTGTACGGGAGCGAATGGTGTGAAAGTGACAAACAGTAGGAATTCATCAGGGCAGTATCGCGTCGCCTGCTATTTGTGCTCGCGAATGGAGTGGTTGATTTTGAGCAATCAGGACCCTTGCTCGAGAACGTAAAAATTTCAAAAGAAAGGTTAATTATGGAAAGTTCCATGGAAAGTAAAAGGCTTGGGTGTAAAATAAATTTTGCATTATTTTATGAAATTCTGTGTAATATTACACCCTGAAATATGTAGCCAATCAGTATGGGAAACCTACTTGACCGAAATGTCATGCTCACATATACGGTTATCCTACCCATTTTTCATAGGTCTGATGGCCGAGCGGGCTAAGGCGCCAGTCCTAAATGTTGCAACTTTTTTCTGTGTTTACAAAAATTGTACATGCAACGTGTAATATAAAGTGTTTTTTTTTTGACGAAGGTGATGTGCATACTTTTACATGCGATTTTACCATCGGATTTTTGCTGTGTAAGCTACATCACGTTTATCTAATTAGCCTTTAAAATGCGCGACGCAAAATTTAGCCCTCTCGAACAGACTTTATAAATTTTATTTAAAATTGTTTGTTTAATTTGTATTTTTTTCATAAGTTATGTTTACAATTCGTTAGATCTTTTTTGAAAAAAAAAAAACAGTATTTTACCTCAGTCTAACGTGGAATTTTCCGAGGATCAATGTGACCTTTAGAACAAATCGAGCAAAATCTACAAACACTGCCTCTTAACAAATTTCCTATTTGATGATGTTAAATTTGAAATGGCGCTCAATCGTAAATTTAACAACTTGATTTTGTTCTAATTTGAGTCCTAAAATTGAGAACCCCTGCCTCTGATAAGACTTATAGGTGGCGGAGGTCGAGGGTCACCACCTTCACTCTGTGCCCTCGGGAGTGACACCCGGCGTATATAAAACCAATTAATTATTCAACCGAGCGGAAACGGCAAGCCAGCCAGCGCCAGCGCCCTCCGGCCCAGGCCACTTGGCAAATGTTCCGGATGGGTTTCTGCGGTCGCCGGAGCAGCAGCAGCAGCGGCCAAAAGCCACAAATGTCGTTATAATTTGCATATTGCTCGTTTTGCTACTGTGTTTGCTGCTGCTAATTCTCAACTCGACTAACCAAAACTCCCTGCCCTTCCTCCACGTTTTCACGGAACCACTTCGAGTTGCTATTATTAGTGCGATGGCAAATAATTTATTAACGACCCTGACCGACCTGGTCCCAGCATGGTAGGATGATGATTCGATTTTATCAGGCAATTGGTGAATTGTTTGTGGCGATGGTTGTGATTTTTGGCGGAAAAACGTTTTGTAATGGTGGCTAAATTTAAAATTGAATTTTTTGATTATTTTTTTTTTTTGTCATGAATCAAGTCAAAATTCTTGATATGACATACTCATAAATCAAACAATCCCGTTCCAAGTACGTCACGAACCAGCGCAAACCATGCACTTTCCAATCTTCACTTAGAACGTGTTTCGATTCCAGTAAAAAGGATCAATTTTCTAATGCACACCGTATTATCCTTTCCCTGCGTCGTGAATCGATCACAAATCTTCGAACGTGAGAAAAAGTCATCCATCTTTCCAGCACGTATCAATTTCGTCGTCAATAAAACTGCACATTGTTATTCAATTGCGGGTGGTTGGATGTTGGATTTTCGTTTTATTTCCAGATCCCCAAGAATGGCAATGATTTACCACCACAAACACAATCATGCACTCTTTCGTTGGAGGATAAATCCGATTTTGATTGGGTTTAGCTTTTGGGATGGTCCCTCCCTAGATCCCACAACGAAAATGGAGTTGGTTGTTGCAAGCGTTTGAAGTGGAAATTGGTTACCATTAGCATCATAAACCATTATTGGCACCGATGATGGGGTCTCCTCTTTTCGTGGGGAAGCAGGGCTAAAAACTGGACCACCGCAAAAACCACACTAATGTGTCCGGATCTGGATCTGGATGGACGATGAGGAGGACGATATGCCAACAGCCAACAAAGAACCAACACTGTCCCTGGACCCATTATAAGCACTCCGTCATTAGGGGATCAAAACATCGTTTTCATTTATTTTGATACGATATGGGAGTGTAGACTTTTGTGCAATAGAAGAAATTTGTGAAGATTAAATAAATTTACAAAAGAGATTTTTCCTCAAAACATTTTTCCCTAAAAGGGATTCAACAAGCTAACTAAATCCAGTCTGTCCTCCTCTAACGCTTTCTTCAACGCAAAGCGGGTTCAACTTTGTCGGCTTTCTACTGGTCTGGTACTGGAAAATCAAAATAAAAAAAGATCAGTTTCACTAACTATTTACAAATCGCATTTAGTTTACCATGTGTTGTTACAAATGACCGTACGCACACAGCAAAAAATCCGATGGTAAAATTGCATGCAAAATCATGCACACCACCTTCGTCAAAATAAACACCTAATATTACACACCGCATAAACAATTTTAGCAAACACAAAAAAAAGTTGCAACCGACGGGATCCAAACTCAGCACCAACAGTAAGGACTGGCGCCTTAGCCCACTCGGCCATTAGACCGATGAAATGCTGTAAGGATAAACGCTTATATGAGCTTGACGTTTCGGTCAAGTAGGTTTCCCGTACTGATGGGCTACATATTTCAGGGCGTAAAATCACACAAAATTGCATGAAATAATGCAATATTTATTTTACACCCAGGCCTTTTACACGCAGCTGGATTACTACTTTTTTAGCTGTGCACTCAGGTTCCATTTATCAGATCGAAATAAAATACAACAAATGAGCCTCTCAGCAAAAAAAAAATGACGATTTTTGTCTCCATAACCAACATTTTTCTTCAACATTTCATTCCATTTTATGAATGCAATTTTTGTACTTTTTTACAGTGCGCAGATGAATTGTTTTGGTTCCGTAAGGCCGATGCAAATATTTAAAAAAGTTTTTGTCCCTCGGCCCTGGCCGAGGTCAAGGGGGGGGGGGCAAAAAAATAAAAAAAAATATAAAAAATTAAATAACAAGCCATAGTTTTCACATTTAAATGAAAAAAGTGTTTTAAAATGCATTTTACACTAGTTCAGTTGTTTTGCAATCATTAGTTTTCAAAAAATCTAAGATCTGATAAAAACAAAAATTGTAACGAAAAAAAAGATTTTGCATCGAAAATTTTCAAAAAATCTTAAGATTTTTTAATAAACCCAAACATGCAAAAAATGAAACGCAGAAGAATGTATTTTAATTTGATTTCAGCTGGTTGCACTTGAATTTTCATTGAAATTTTGAAGTTTATTGTAAAAATATTTTTTTTGCCCCCTGATTTTTCTGGCTAATTTTGAAGGGGGGGGGGGGTGACAAAAACTTTTAAAAATATTTCTACCAACCTAATGAACAACTGTTCTTTTGTTCTGGTGCCGTAAATGACAGTTCTCTTTTGTTCTGGCCTGGGACGGGACGGCTGGATAGAGTCTTCTTTTTCAGTGTTTACGTTTGTATTCTTCTTCTGTTTTTTGCAAGAAAATTTGTGTTCGAATACAAATATCAAGCAATCTGTGATTCAGATAGCTTGACAATTCAAATTTTCTTGATGATTTTTTTCAACTCAGTGCTCAAGCATGCGGATGACTTTTCTTTGGTTGAAATGTTGTTTAGTTTTTCCTCGCAGATTTTTTTAATTTGGCTGTTAAAATTTGCGGTTGGACGTGGGTGGAGAATCCTGAGTTTATGTTCCATCGTTTTACGGTGGATCCGTTCATAAGAAGCTGCCGGATACAAATCACTAGAAATGGTTGGCAAATCAAAGATGACTCGAGGTCAAGCTCGAGGTAAATGATACGATACGATCACGACGAGACAAAAAATGTTCACTTCTTCAATTTTTAAAGTGTTTTTTTATATGAAAGATTTTTAATTTTCATTTGGATTAGAAAAATGCAATATGATTTAAATGCGTTTTCTCACTTCAATCTAAAAAATCCTAAAAAGCCTACAAGTCATTAAATGGGAGGGGAGATTTTTTCAAAGATCTGCTCCTGTCGTTGTCCCGTTATGCAAAGAAAGTAAAAAATCTTTCCACAAAGAGGAGCACACTTGAAGAGTATCAGGGCAGGCAGCGCCGTACCTAGGGGTTGGCGCAGTTGGCGACCGCCAAGGGCGCCAGCCCTTGGGGGCGCTGAAAACGATGATTGTATAAATTTGTCATGTTATTATAAAATCCTAGAAAGGTATTCAGAACAAAAGGGGCGCCAAATTTTAAAGTAGGACTACAAAATAACTCGATAATCTTGGTCGGAATATTACAAATATTACTTATAACACTTGGGGCGCCAAAATCAACTATTTCAATAATTGTACCAGAATTAAATTTAAAATTAAATTCTCTCAATTCATTTATCAAAGGGGGCGCTCAGGTGGCAAAAATTTCAGGGTTTTATAACAATTCTTTGAAATAGCAAGAGATTTTATATTTCAACTACAGTACCGTAAACTGGGGTGACTTTGATAGCCCGGGGTGACTTTGATAGGTTTTTCAAATGCCCGTCAAATAAGTATCTAAACATTTTTAAGAATTTTAAGTATGTAAGCATTAAGGGATAGCTTATTATCGAACATATATGCAAAAATGTGACTGTTACATTGGATGTATCAAAATGAGTGGCCAAATCAAATTTCTATCAATGTCACCCCGGGCTATCAAAGTTACCCCAGTTTACGGTATATAAAATTCAATTTAAATTTCACCATTTTTTCCAGCATCAGAAACCATCAAGCTTTTTTATGTTTTGAAGTATTTTTTTATATAAACAGCTATTTAATTGAAATTTACACATTTCTATTGAAAATCTGAAATAAAAAGAATAAGATATTTCAAGTTTAAAGAAAATGGCATTTGAGATATTTTTATCGTTTTAAATGCAAACTTGTGCGTTGAGATTGTCCTACGTTTTCGAAATACTGAAGTGTTTAAATGGAATATTTCTAACACAAAAATGCTTTGACTTTTGTTAAATTTCTAGCAAAATATTTTTTTCAACATAAAATGTTGGTTTTTTAAGAGCACATAAATTGCTCTAAATATATTATATTCTGCTGCTTGTATTCAATTGCTTGTAGCAAGAGTGAAAAAGTAAAATTTGGGTGTCTTCGACAAAGTTGCATAGATTGACATGACCACCAACTTTTAAGTCGTAAAAGTAAAATATTATACAATTTCTTTTAAAATTTTGATTTGCAGAAACACCATTACCGCGGACCCATTAGAATTTAAACCAAAGCAAAATTCCAACTCCAAAAACAGCAATATTTTTTGGGAAAACACAAAGTTCCACTTAATTTTGCTTGTAGGGTCAATAATTTGAAGAATGTTAGTAACATTTTCCTTGAATATTTTTGTTTTGTTATGTTTTAATGGAAGGGATAAAGTTGCTTATCTTTCACATACATTTTTTTTTATTTCATGGATTCCATGTGTTGGGCTATCCAGTGTAATTTCGCCTAAATTTTCACATTTACACAAACGGTTCTAAAAGCTTTGTGTGTAGAGGGTGACTATTCTCGAGATTTTCAATTTCCCGGGAATCGAGAGTTGAATTTGGAAATTTCCCGGGAATTCCCGGGACCTGGTAGTGTTTATAACTATGTTAATAGTGCCAGTAATGTATAAAGAAAAGTTATAAATGTGTTTCTTTTCAATGAATTCAGTTACGATTTATTCATGCTTATTTAATGAAACGTTAATTAGTAGCCTCATTATTTTTGGGAACTATGATCTACTTCTTGATTTTTTTCTGAATCTGCAATACAACTTGTTGTATGAACTTGTTATTAGATTTTTGTGAAATAACAAAATAGCTAATATATAATTTCCCAGTATCGGGATTTTTTCAATATAATAAATAGCGACTCAAAACAACAATTTTAATATTTTTTTTTCTTTTTTAAAACTGTAAATTTGCATTGAAGAAATAGTGATCCGGAAAACATTTGTTCACATTTGGTGGACTTTACAAAGATTTCCAGAGTTTTTTTTTCTAAGATATAATTTAATATTGAGGTTTAAGCAAACCCAAAATTACTCCATGACATCAAAAAAGGAAATTACCTTGATACAGCGAAATTAAATTAATAAGAATAAAAAAAATTTAATAATAAGAATTGCTATGCTTGAAAGAGGATATGAAAATTATACTCTTAGAAATAATAAACAAAAATATAAAAAAAATAGACTTTCTTCTTGTGGCTAACTGCTAAGTATGCTTTAAGGTTAATTTTGGGGTCCACATTATTTTAAGTTTTCCCAATTATAGTTATTGGAATTTTTAATAAGTTAAAATTTACACTTTCTGAATTAGAAGATAAGAGAAGCATTGGTTCATTCGAACTTGAACATCTTACATTGAACACGCAATGTTCTGAACAATTTCGAATTTTCATTTTTTTTTATTTGTTTTTATAATTTTGCTTCGACCAAATTTCCCGGGAATCGAGAGGTCCAAAAATGGTCGATTTCTCGGGAATTCCCGCTCGTCACCCTCTATTTGAGTGTAATGGTTTTTATACAAAATTTTAAGAAACTTTAGATGTCGAAAAATAAACACAAAAAATTTCAATGTGTTAAAAAGGTAAAAACTAATTGCCTTTGTTTGAAGCTATGAATTTACAAAAAAACAAATTTTAGGAATTTTATATCAATCAAAAAACACAGTCACAGAGAAGAGAAGTATTGTTTTCAAAAATAAATTGAAAAAAAAATAGTTTCAAAAGGAATCCATCCAAAAAAAAGTTTGAAAAGGAGTCCATTTTCTAATCAGTTAAACTATTTTTTCAGGAATGCAGGAAAATGCTGATACAAGAACCGGCTCCGTGGCTTAATGGTTACGGCTTCTGTCTCACAAGCAGAGGGTGCAGGGATCAAATCCCGGTCGGTACCATTGAAATTTGGAATCATGAATTTGAACTTTGAATATGAATAAAAACTAAAATGAATCAGGTGGGATTCGAACTCACACCTTTGGATTGGTGGTCTGGGACGTTAAGCAGTCGGCCATCAGAAGGTTTACACTCTAGTAGTGAATTGATCCGTAGTGTTGAAACATGCTATCTTCTCATATTAAATACGCGCTGATCCCTGATTTGCCTGAGGGGATTGGAAGTCTAAATATAGATCGAGTTTCCTTCAGATGCTTGCTTCTATGTTTAGGCGGGGCCGAACAATGCCCAGCGACCTCAGAATTGGACCGCAAGGAGCTCTGTCATTCTGAAACGGGTCGTTGGAAGCAGCGCGAGGGCTATCACCACCTAATACCCGGGACTGAGATAAGTTGTGTCAGCATTCGGCATATACATACATCTGATACAAATTATACTTTCCCATAATTTCGCTACCGGTTAGCGGGTATTGGATTGGACCACACACAATGCAGGAAAATGCTGATACAATGAAATTTAAGCTAGGTCAGATCAAATTCTGTTTAAAGCGATAAAACAACACTCTGCTATTTTCAGTCAACATTAATCCTAAAGCACCTTTTCGTTACAACCTATCTGTATTGGAAAGATATAAATCGATTGAAATGGTTTAAAAATAATAAAACATTAATTTGAATATTCTTCAAAGAATTAAATTGTGGTTGGATTTTTAAGCTGTTATATTTATTCAATCAATTACCATTATATTATTAAAAATCTTTGAAGCAATCGCTGAAAATTTAAGTAAACATATCAAAATGATGAAAAATTTGGAGGGGCGCCAAATTGATGCTTCGCCAAGGGCGCCGTGGACCCTAGGTACGGCTCTGAGGGCAGGTATTTACAAAGCAAATTCAACGGCAATTTCTACTCAAGTAATGTTGTTAGTGCTCAAGTAAACATTCCACAGGCCGCACGCCCTGAGATGTCAGAATCGAAAGAAACGGCTGGCAAAAATTCAAATTTGTACCATTCACTTCAAAGAGCAAAACGTTTGTTTTTCAAATTATGGCAACGTGTTGAAACAAAAAAGTGCGAAAAAAATCAAATAAGCTGAACTGTGGCCATTATTTTTGTTTGCGCCACATTTTAATTTCACGGGAAGCACAGGTTAAATAATGCTTTATCTAGATGACATTTCTATGTAACGAGCCAAAAAATAACAATGGTTTTAAATGGGCAAAAGAATTGTCAGTTCATGACATGTAAATATTGTTTTATAAAATGAAAATGCTGATAAGTCAATATTCGGTGTACGATAGAAATAAATGCCTTTCAATTGAAAATATTTTAATCAATTTATTAATGCAATTTACAATTATTTGTAAAATTGATTTAAAATTGTTTTATTTTTTTCAATTCAAATTACAATACTTCTCATTTTCTCCTCATAAGAAAGGACTGGTTTAGGTTGACAGAAGCGGCCATGTTGAAAGTGGTTTAGTTTGACAATAGGTTTTTTTTTTTCTTTGTTTATCCCATCCCAGGTTCTGCTTTGTTTTGTTGCCGTAATTGACAGCTTGTGATGGCTACGGTCGAGCTACCTGTAATGAGATATAGATGTCGCACCCCTGGGTGGCACTGATTTCGACCAGGGGGTAGCAAAGAAGCCGCCTTCTTGGAAGTTCAGATAACAAACACTGAGAATCAGTATTATACATATTACTACGATGAGTGAATTATTCTGGTAGAACTTAAAAGTCCCATGCAAGTGTGCAAAAACAAACTGAAAACTGTGTAATGCCAATTCTCAGTGTACGGGCGCACTGTTTGATTGACCAAAAGAAAAAAAAGCAAAAAAAGGTAAACAGAATAATCACTTTTTTCGATACGAATTTTCAGCCTAAATTGGGATGGAATCTCCAATAATATGATAGAATTGGCCATCAGCAACACAATTCACGTGTTTTTTCAGGAATTTATTGTGAAATAACTAAAAATTGTAAAATCTAACACCCAAACATTGATTTGTTATGGGCTACCATTTGACAGCTAGTGCTTTTGTTGTGGGCTCTTATTTGACAACCGTTCTAGTGTCGACTACTGTTAGTTTGCTTTGGTCGGAATGGTCGGAATAGGGTTGCCATCCAACCGATTTCGAGAAAAAAAAATGTTTGTAAAAATATGCAGTATTCTGCACATTTAAGAGTTTGTCTATTCAATCCATCGATTTTTCTATTATTTTTTTTTTTTTTTGCGTTAGGATTAGGAAAATTTATTAAAAAAGTATGGTGGTCTGTGGTCCCAGGGTTAAATTGTTTGTTTTGTAGCTCAAATTTACTATTTATTATTAATTGTTTAAACATTTAATAATTTTCCCCGTACGAGAAAGTGTAATGAACATTCTCAAGAAAGTTCAATGAAGTAAATATTTTTGTGATATCTTGCAAACATGATCTGTTAAAAACGTGAAACGAGATCTTGTTTATAAAGAGATTTTTTTTAGATTCTATAAAGACAATAAGTTCTACCTTATAAATTGTTTTAACAGATTTTTTTTTTACTTTTGTGAAACAAAATAAATATTCAATACAATGTTTTCTTGTTTAAATTAATTCTTTCAAGCACAAACAATCTTTAATAGTTTGAGTAGGTTCATTTTGAATTCCTAAATATTTAAATATTTTTTTAATCATTTATTCAAGTTTCTGTAATATTTTTATGTTTTTTTTTTCTTATCGTGGACACATAAATATTTCTTTGAATAGCTTGTTTGGTGTTGTTTCAATATTCTTGATTTTTTTAAATTATTTCTTGTTTCAATTATATTTTCGTGAGTTTAGCAATTCTTTAAAAAAAGCAAGCTGCAGTGCTTTTAATAGTTTCATGATTTCTATCGGATGGGGAAGTAAAACGTCGGTCCATTTGCGTAAAAGAGGTTTTGAGTGACTCACCACACATAACCTTCGGACGCCTAGAAATGAGCAGAAACTTGCAACAGAGACCACAAAAGACCCGAGGTCGTTAAAGTGAATTGCTTTGGTTTATTGATTTTTTTATTCAAGAATGATTCAATATTATTCAAAATCATTAATATTTTTTGAAATATATTCTTCAGAGTTTTTTTTTAATTTGTGAAAGTTTCTAAAAAAGTTTGATTTTTTTTTTTCAACAAAAAAAAAGTTTGATTAGTATTATTATTTTTCCTTATTTGTTTTTATTCAAAAAATAGCATTTAGTGTTTCTCTGTTTAAGTTAGGCATTTCTTAAAAAGATTAAATTCTAGCATATTTTGAAGAATTTCATAATGTTTCTAAATAATTTATTGCAGTTTCTGTAATATATTCTCCCATTTATTTCTTTAAAAAAATTCTTATTTCGCCAGAATAAAAAAAACACACGCACTTTCTCGACATTTTTTTCCATTTGACTATTTTTTTATTCGATTTAAATTTTGATTTAAAATTTTGATTTTAAATTTAGTCATGATTAGTGGTACCATGAGTTTAATTAGTGGTACCATGAGTTTAATGCCATTTGTTTTGAACAAATTATTTTAGTTGTTCTCTCAGATCCATTATCTTGACTTCTGAATTCATTGTTACAGAATATAGTCAAAATCATTTAAGAGCGAGTTTTTCACCAATGTGTAACAGATCGTTTCGAGGTGCTCCGATTTGGATGAAACTTTCAGCGTTTGTTTGTTTATACATGAGATGAACTCATGCCAAATATGAGCCCTCTACGACATAGGGAAGAGGGGTAGAACGGGCTTCAAAGTTTAAGGTCCAAAAAACCTAAAAAATCTTAAAATTTCTCGCATTTCCGTAAAACTTCATCAATTCCAATTGTTTTCTATGACAAACAAATACTGCCTCTTAAACAAAAAAACCTTCGCAAAGCTGTTAAGCTTAACACACCGTGCTCCCCTAAACCCATGACAAAGAGCCTATAAAACAACATAAGCCACCCAGGCTCAATGTCGTCCCATCATGAGAGGTTTCAATCAATTTCGAAATCCGATAATGTGCCACAATTCCCACTGGACTTAGGTTTTGCTACTATTAGCCAACAACCGGGGTTTGGACTTCAGCTCTCTACTCATGCAATGATGACGTCAAAACGTGTGTCATCTCGCTCTCTCTCTACTCTTTGTGTCCCCTCTAATATGCCAAGAATGATCATGATGATGATTACCATCATGTTCAGGGACATTGCTGCCATCATGGGGGTTTCCTTCTCCCACCACCCCTTTTTCCCACCTGCAACACCATCAAGAAATGTGGCAAAATGAAATAAAATCTTTATTCGTCCATTATCGCGCCCAGAAGGAGGCAGGAAAATTCGAACCGGAAACGATAATCCCGGTTATTGCGGTGGTGTACTCCCCGTCCTGTCACGCCCTGCTCCCCCTTGGGGACCGTCGGGCGGACCCACCGGAGCGGAACCATGATGGTGGAGATTACAGTGTATCATTTCAGCGTATCCGGGCGTTCATTACTGGGACTGGGCTTTTTCGCGAAATGGACCAGAACTCGGAGCCAGAAGGGGTTTCGAGTTGTGAGGAGTGGTTTGTTCCCATTTGGTTTTATTTCGTCGTCAAAAGAAAAGTGTACCTGTGTTTTATTTTTTGGGAAATGATCCCAACATTATGTTTTGTCGAGCCATTTTCAGTTTAAGTCGGCCTTATAAGCGAAAAATTCGTGAGTTTTTTTACCGGGTATGTGATCAAAGATGTGAGCATGTAACGCCTACTACGATGGAAATAATTTCTGTGAGATGAAACTAAAACCAAATCGCTCGTCAGCTTGATGTTGACTTCCAAGATGGCGTCACCGCCTTTTCCCCCCTCTCAAAAGTGATCGTGTTGGTAGTGTGAAATTTCTCGAGAAGCAATTATTTTCCAAATTAAACTCGGCTTAATTTATGTAAATTGGTAATTAATAATTCATGACCTTCCGTGGTGGTGGTGGAGTCTGGGGTCATATTCCTCCATCAACGCCAACAACAAAGTTGTCGAAGGAAGTGGTGGATGTCGACTAACCCGGGAGAGTGGGGGTCGTCCAACTAACAGACATGTCGGGATTGGCGACGAGGTGATAATTGGTAGTTTAACGAAGAGCAGACAAGAGCTACTTTTCTATTCATGGAAAGTCGAAAATGTCGTGCCGAAAAAGGGGCAGGGGGGGGGGGGAGGTTGACGGGGAAAACTTTCAATTTACCTTTTTAAACTATGGCGACGACGATGACGACGTGGGAGGAAGTCTTCACTGGCAAGGATGTGGAGTTAATTAGCTCGTTACAATTGCTGCTTAGCTGGGGTAGTGAATTACGGTTTTTTACCTTCAAACTAGAGTAATTGAAGTAGTTGTAGAAGAGGCCTTTTTTAAGAGGAGTGGGAAATTTGCTCTAGAAGTGATGTCATGGTTTGCCATCGAGCGGCTTGCAAACAACAATCCGGAAGAAGGATAACGGTTGAGGGGTGTAATCATTATTCATAAAGTAATTTAATATTTATTGCCTGGTGCGGAAGAAGATTCTACATTAACGCGTCTACTTTAGATGCTTAACAGGTGATTGATGGAAGTGTTCCACTTTTACTTCGTGAGAACAAGAGAGGCCTTGATTTTAGACAAGTTTTAAAATTACAACAAATAATATTCAAAACAATCAAAAAAAATTAAACATTAAAAAGATTCAAAAGATTCAAAAGATTCAAAAGATTCAAAAGATTCAAAAGATTCAAAAGATTCAAAAGATTCAAAGATTCAAAAGATTCAAAAGATTCAAAAGATTCAAAAGATTCAAAAGATTCAAAAGATTCAAAAGATTCAAAGATTCAAAAGATTCAAAAGATTCAAAAGATTCAAAAGATTCAAAAGATTCAAAAGATTCAAAAGATTCAAAGGATTCAAAAGATTCAAACGATTCAAAAGATTCAAAAGATTCAAAAGATTCAAAAGATTCAAAAGATTCAAAAGATTTAAAAGATTCAAAAGATTCAAAAGATTCAAAAGATTCAAAAGATTCAAAAGATTCAAAAGATTCAAAAGATTCAAAAGATTCAAAAGATTCAAAAGATTCAAAAGATTCAAAAGATTCAAAAGATTCAAAAGATTCAAAAGATTCAAAAGATTCAAAAGATTCAAAAGATTCAAAAGATTCAAAGATTCAAAAGATTCAAAAGATTCAAAAGATTCAAAAGATTCAAAAGATTCAAAAGATTCAAAGATTCAAAAGATTCAAAAGATTCAAAAGATTCAAAAGATTCAAAAGATTCAAAAGATTCAAAAGATTCAAAAGATTCAAAAGATTCAAAAGATTCAAAAGATTCAAAAGATTCAAAAGATTCAAAAGATTCAAAAGATTCAAAAGATTCAAAAGATTCAAAAGATTCAAAAGATTCAAAAGATTCAAAAGATTCAAAAGATTCAAAAGATTCAAAAGATTCAAAAGATTCAAAAGATTCAAAAGATTCAAAAGATTCAAAAGATTCAAAAGATTCAAAAGATTCAAAAGATTCAAAAGATTCAAAAGATTCAAAAGATTCAAAAGATTCAAAAGATTCAAAAGATTCAAAAGATTCAAAAGATTCAAAAGATTCAAAAGATTCAAAAGATTCAAAAGATTCAAAAGATTCAAAGATTCAAAAGATTCAAAAGATTCAAAAGATTCAAAAGATTCAAAAGATTCAAAAGATTCAAAAGATCGAAAAGTTACATAAGACATGTCTTCTTGTCTTCTTGTCTTCTTGTCTTCTTGTCTTCTTGTCTTCTTGTCTTCTTGTCTTCTTGTCTTCTTGTCTTCTTGTCTTCTTGTCTTCTTGTCTTCTTGTCTTCTTGTCTTCTTGTCTTCTTGTCTTCTTGTCTTCTTGTCTTCTTGTCTTCTTGTCTTCTTGTCTTCTTGTCTTCTTGTCTTCTTGTCTTCTTGTCTTCTTGTCTTCTTGTCTTCTTGTCTTCTTGTCTTCTTGTCTTCTTGTCTTCTTGTCTTCTTGTCTTCTTGTCTTCTTGTCTTCTTATCTTGTTATCGTTGAAGATTTGAAGATTTGAATATGAAAAGATTTAAAAATTTGAAGACTAAAAAATTTCAAAATTTGAAAATTTTAAAATTTCTTAATTTTAAAAATTGAAAATTTGATAATTTGAAAATCAGAACAAAATCAAATTTTAAGATTTGAAAATTTGAAAATTTTAACATTATCAAATTTGAAGATTTGAAGATTTGAAGATTTGAAGATTTGAAGATTTGAAGATTTGAAGATTTGAAGATTTGAAGATTTGAAGATTTGAAGATTTGAAGATTTGAAGATTTGAAGATTTGAAGATTTGAAGATTTGAAGATTTGAAGATTTGAAGATTTGAAGATTTGAAGATTTGAAGATTTGAAGATTTGAAGATTTGAAGATTTGAAGATTTGAAGATTTGAAGATTTGAAGATTTGAAGATTTGAAGATTTGAAGATTTGAAGATTTGAAGATTTGAAGATTTGAAGATTTGAAGATTTGAAGATTTGAAGATTTGAAGATTTGAAGATTTGAATATTTGAAGATTTGAAGATTTGAAGGTTTGAAGGACTCAATATTTCAACGGCAGAAGATTTTATAATTGTTTTATTCTTAAAGGTTATCCCTTATGATTTTTTTAACCGACCTTAAAATGCAGTTAGATTTTCAATCCTGCTCTTCAAAAATTCCATCCCTTGGCCAACACTCGAAAATTCCTTCACCCGAAAAAAGACTCACAGTTCCATTTCCATTTAAAATTTCTCCATCCAAATGTTTCGATTTCGGACACTCAATTCAAATTCAGTTCATTTAGCGAGAATCCCGTTTCGGTGCCACTTTTCTTTTTCTAACGAGCCGCCGCCGCCACACCGTTGAATTTCCGCCCGAACAAAAATGAAGTGTCCTCGAGAAAACTCCACGGTGAAAAGTGTTGGAAAGGGATTGCCGGAATTTAAACGAACGAACGCCGGCCAAGTGCTCCATGAAACAGGAAGTACTCGCAAATGATGTGCTCCTCGACGAAATTCCCTCCTTCGGTCCCTTTTTCGGTCCCTTTTTTCGACCTCTTCAAGCCGGAATGTGCCCTACACACGATTTTAGAGCCTAAACGCCTCGAAGAGGCGTGAAAAACGGAAGAAACTTCACACTTTTAAGGCCTCCCTTTTTGCGTGATTTTTCAGCTAAATCCACTCTTAAAAAGTTCGGAACACTTTTGTGCTCTCGAGTGCTCGACAAAGTGTCTCTGTCCTGCCACTTATACAGGATCGATTCTGAAGGGAAAAGTGCAGCAGGCGGAGAAAGCCATTGATTTTTGGCGGAAAATTCTTCCCAGTAGACATTGCACTTGATAACGGTGCAGCCGAAAAAAAAATGAACTCGTCATCCTGTCTCAAGTGGGGAAATATATTTTGCACAGCCGGCCGTATTCTTACAGCCATCTAGCTGGCCATGCCAGCTTGCTGGTCAGAAGCGATTTAAGCTCGATACGGCTGAAAGTTCCGGCAAAGCCTACTGCTCCCACCTTCCACCTCCCACCCTTTCAAAAGGGGCGAATCTGTCAGAGGTAATAAAAATTGATCAAATTTCATCCTCACCTGCCACTTCACAAAAAGATAGGTGGCGGTGGCGGGAAAAATATTCGATTTGCAAAATACAATAAACTGGGGAAAGGCGGAAATTTTCCGCATTTTCTCCGTACACACGAACAGCTAAATTCGATTTGAATCTGATACATTTTTCCCCCTCCCTACCTCACCGAGAGAGAGAGAGAGAGTCTGAAAGGTGTGTGTGGCATGCGGAAGGAAAATGGTTAGCCTTCTGGAGAATAAAAAAAAATTAGGCTCCCAAATTGAATTTCCATTCGCTGGCATCTCAATCACAAAATTGTGCGGCACCGGTGATGTGTGAAAATTTGAAAACTGTTTCGGCATTGTTTTCCACGGAAGGTATTTTTCAATAAGGGGCATCTTTGGTGAGGTATTTTGGAAATAGCTAAATGAAAAGGAACATTTTTTGCATTTTACTACTGATGAAAACAACCCTGCACAGCAACCAAGGAAGTAGTTGTCTTCTTTTCAAAAATGATGTACTTACCTACTGTCCCAATCCCAAATCCCAAATTGAAAATATAGTAAAACATTGCGGTAAACTATTTTGTTTAATGTTTTAGTTTTTGGTTCATCATTTTGAAGCGAAAGGCTTCAATATATTTTAAAAAGTTACACATCAGAAACATAAACAAGCTTTTGGCGATTGAATACTAATATTTCTATTTTTTTCCTTTTCCCTTCCAACAGATGGTGCTGCCGATTCCGGTCGGGTGTCCGCGCGAGATCTTCGACCTGATGTGCGAGTGCTGGCAGCGCAACGAAAACAGCCGGCCCAACTTCCGCGAGATTCACCTGTTCCTGCAGCGGAAAAACCTCGGGTACAGACCGTCTGCTTCTTCTTTTTAGAAAAAAAAAACAAATGCATTCACCTGACATCACGGATGGTGTTTTTTTCTGTTTCTATATCATCATTATTGTGTCACATGTCACATGTAGAGTGTGTTTTAAACGCATTTTTGTAGAAAACAAATATGAGCAAAATATCTTTTCGGTTCATTTTCCTCGGTTCTGCTTGGCATAACTCTTGGTTTCTAGCGCAAAAGTCATAATTTATTCAGTTTACTTTCGTGATTCGATGTGTATTTAAGTGTGTACAAATTGCAAACAAACGAATTTTTGTTTTCAGTTGAAACATTTGCCATCTTTTGCCTTCAGTTTAAATTGTCGTCAAAAAACGAAAAAAAACAATCGTTACTAACATTGCCTCACCCACTTTTCTCCGACCCCTTTTTTATAGTGAATACTTTCATCACATTTAAGTGAGCGGTGAGCAAATGTGAACGAACGAACGAATTTAGAAACTCACAATAATCGATCACTCACGAGAGGAAGAATCAATCGCGCAGCAAGTGACAGACAAAGCAGGCGACAGGCGAGAGCTCTTCTTCCCTGATAAACAAAAGAGAAAAAAAAACAAACACACACACGCGGAACAATCAAGCAGTCGAGTCTTTGAAAGAAATGACAACTCACACACACACAAACATGACTCACTCTATATCGAATTAGTTAAGGTGAAACCGGAAAAGCAGTGAAAAGGGAAAGGATGCGAACTTCAAAGTAAGCAAATTACATTAAACTAGGTATGCAAAAACAACGTTATTGTGATCCAATGGTAGGTGTATAAAGGCAACAAAGCAAACAGAGAAAAAAAAACCCGTAAAATTATGCAACCCAGTGTTACACACACAAGCAAAAAACAATGAACTAATTAGTAGGTGAATCCCACACACACACACGCCCTTACTTGTGCGGAAGTAAAGAGCAGCGATCAATGGCGACCGGTTTTATAAGTCATTAATTAATTGAAAAACTGGCAACTAGTGATAATCATTTAATTATTCAACATGAAAAAGTGTGTGTGTGCGTGCGTGTGTATGTGTGCGCACGTGTAAAAAAGCACCGGAAATCCAAGTGGGCGTTGGTCGGGGGACCCATCACGGCCAGGACTTTTTCGCCCGCCGGCCTACTGCGCGTTCACAAACACACAAAGTATCGGAAAATGGCGACGAGGGGATTTACGATTTTTACCTTATTTTGTGCGCAACAGAGAGGATCGTTTGCGGTGTGTGTGCGTGCGTGCATGTATGTGTGTACATATTAAATTAAACGAATGATTGCCATTTGTTATGAATTAATAATAATATTATATCGCAGGAGCGAAAAATGCATTAAAAAGTATTATATTAAATTTCGTATCGATAAACGTTAAACATTATTGAAGAGAGACGAAAAACCGCCGTCAATCATCGGGTGGGGACACACGTGGTGGTGCGCGGTGTCCACGTGGAACCCCCGAGGGGGAAGGACACACGCCAAAAAAAAGTATCCAATATTCATGTTTGCATTTTTTTTTTAAATCATTAACATGAGCGCACTTTCCGGATTACGGCTCGTAAGTAGGCAACAAATATGATTACCCCTTCTCTTTCTCTCTCTTTGTCTCTTTTTTCTCCTCTCTCAATTCATAGATTAAAGGTCGAGTGCCGTACTTTAATTGCATATTTTCAACACTGATTTCATTATTTATATTTATCATTTCGTCACCCCGAAAACACGTTCTCCACAAACATACAGAAAACAATCACACGCACACACGCACACGCACTTCCCGAGCAAACATAACCTCAGCGCCTACTGCGCCAGCTGTCAAAAAAAAGTAAATGTTGTCGGTTGAGGTTATGTCGGCTCGCGAAACGCTGCAGAGGAAAGAATGAAAGAATCCCACGCTTTCACCTTAACAATTGAATGATTATCATGAAGTGAAACTGCAATTCGATTAATCACTAGGTAGAAATATTTCTTTAACTAAAACCGTCACTTCCCCCCGTGTATCCGTTCATCAAAATTAGATGGTAGTAGTGACGTTTGGTCAACGATTTTAGAAAACTTTTTTTTTGGTTATGAGAAAAAAGAACGCGGTCGATTCGTATTGATATAGGTTTCAGCAGAGAATTTAAATGACAAAACAATACCAGTAAAACATGAAAATAAACAAAAAACAGAAAATTAAAAATCACTAAGCAAAACAACGGTATTATGTATCATACGACGTATTTATACTCTAATCGATAAGTAGATTGTATAAAATAGTATTTCCTCCTCCCCCCTTGTACAGACAACCCCGAAGTTAGTAACGCTAAGTAGTAGATTAACAGGTACTGAACAGAACAGAAAATATCATTTTACAGTAAAAATAAAATATTGCTAAGTGAAAAATAATTCGACCGAAGCAAACAACAAAGATGGATCAATAAAATACCAGAATGGATATGCATTTATCATTCGTGAGAATGAATATTAAAAAAAACAACCTGCGTTTTCTTTTCTTCTTGCCTCTCTCTCTCTCCACTCGTCAAACAAAACAACACTTTTCAACAAGTTCTCTTTTAAGTTGGTTATATTTTGCAAATCTTTTTTCGAGCATGATTGGTACAGTAAAACTTCAATGGTTTGACAACGTTTGATTGACGCGCTACATCTAAAACAAAATACTCTGACATTTGACGCATAAACCGATGTGTGGCGTGTAAATCACGGTATTCGTGACGTCATCTTTCAATAATCAATGTCAAAGATATTGTGATTTCGGAAATAAATCGAATTTTCGCGGCGACTTATCTGACACTACGCTCCGCAAACTGATCAACTTTGATTCTAAGTGCAACGAGATGTTGTGTTGAACGCGAGGTTAAACGTCACTGAAAAAAACATTTTGTCGCTCTGGCACCAAACCGAAACGAGCGATTTCCACTCTAGCCGCACTTTTTCTCTCCGAAATTTTTGTCTGACTTGATAGTATCAGTGCTTTCGTGTTGTTGTCGGAGGTTTTGGATGATGATGTTGGCAAATTTATGCAAGTAAAACAAGTAAATATTTCCTTTCTTTTTTTATTAATCAAATCAAGATAGAGGAATCGCAACAGACTTGGCTCACACACTGATCGAATAATACGAAATTAAGCTTGACAGAAAAAGGCGGAGAGATAAAGTGCGGCTGCGACAATGCGATCTGTGGAGCAACTGTCATATTGGAATTATGATTTTACATAACCGTTTCCAAACATAAAAAAAGTTTTGAGACACTTTTCAAGGTTGGGTAAAATTCACTCAATTACACTACTCGACAAAACAAAACTTGTGTCAAGGGATTGACGATATCTCATCCGTTCCTGAGAGAAAAGGCATCCCCGAATCCGATGCATTCGACAGAATTTGATTTTATGTCCACGCGGACTGATGCAAATCTGGTAAATTTTTTAACATAAAAAATCGAACAATTTAAAAAAAACCATGCGTCTCCTCCCAATTATATGAGCCATCTACAAGAATATGGAAGCGCCTGGTGCATAGCCATTTCCTTTAAGCACAACGGAAACAACCAATACAAATGTATAAAAAGTTGTCAAGTTCTCGGGGTCCACAGCTAGCATTTTTGTACGATTATAAAAATAAATATTAAAAGTTTAAAATTAATTTATTTAAAAACATATTTTTGATTTATTTGTTTACTAAAATTTTATGTATCTCAAAGGTCTATGGGTACTTCGGGATGTCCATGGTCATCCAAGGACTCCCTGGAGTTAAGATCTACGAGTCTACCGCCGTAACAAGCAATAGGTCGTCTTATTTTGACCCCGGATCTTGTGCGTATAGCATCAGTGGATATGGTAGACTACTGTATGAATGTGTTGGGATGTTCATGGTCATCCAAGGACTCCTGGTGTTAAGATCTACGAGTCTACCGCCGTAGCAAGCAAGAGGTCGTCTTATTTTGACCCCGGATCTTGTGTGTATAGCATCAGTGCATATGGTAGACTACTGTATGAATGTGTTGGGATGTTCATGGTCATCCAAGGACTCCCTGGAGTTAAGATCTACGAGTCTACCGCCGTAACAAGCAAGAGGTCGTCGGATTTTGACCCCGGATCATGTGCGTATATCATCAGTGGATATGGTAGACTACTATATGAATGTGTTTGGATGTTCATGGTCATCCAAGGACTCCCTGGAGTTAAGATCTACGAGTCTACCGCCGTAACAAGCAAGAGGTCGTCGGATTTTGACCCCGGATCATGTGCGTATAGCATCAGTGGATATGGTAGACTACTATATGAATGTGTTGGGATGTTCATGGTCATCCAAGGACTCCCTGGAGTTAAGATCTACGAGTCTACCGCCGTAACAAGCAAAAGGTCGTGAGATTTTGACCCCGGATCATGTGCGTATAGCATCAATGGATATGGTAGACTACTATATGAATGTGTTGGGATGTTCATGGTCATCCAAGGACTCCCTGGAGTTAAGATCTACGAATCTACCGCCGTAACAAGCAAAAGGTCGTGAGATTTTGACCCCGGATCATGTGCGTATAGCATCAATGGATATGGTAGACTACTGTATGAATGTGTTGGGATGTTCATGGTCATCCAAGGACTCCCTGGAGTTAAGATCTACGAGTCTACCGCCGTAACAAGCAAGAGGTCGTCGGATTTTGACCCCGGATCATGTGCGTATAGCATCAGTGGATATGGTAGACTACTGTATGAATGTGTTGGGATGTTCATGGTCATCCGAGGACTCCCTGGAGTTAAGATCTACGAGTCTACCGCCGTAACAAGCAAGAGGTCGTCGGATTTTGACCCCGGATCATGTGCGTATAGCATCAGTGGATATGGTAGACTACTATATGAATGTGTTGGGATGTCCATGGTCATCCGAGGACTCCCTGGAGTTAAGATCTACGAGTCTACCGCCGTAACAAGCAAGAGGTCGTCGGATTTTGACCCCGGATCTTGTGCGTATAGCATCAGTGGATATGGTAGACTACTGTATGAATGTGTTGGGATGTTCATGGTCATCCAAGGACTCCCTGGAGTTAAGATCTACGAGTCTACCGCCGTAACAAGCAAGAGGTCGTCAGATTTTGACCCTGGATCATGTGCGTATAGCATCAGTGGATATGGTAGACTACTGTATGAATGTGTTGGGATGTCCATGGTCATCCGAGGACTCCCTGGAGTTAAGATCTACGAGTCTACCGCCGTAGCAAGCAAGAGGTCGTCTTATTTTGACCCCGGATCTTGTGTGTATAGCATCAGTGCATATGGTAGACTACTGTATGAATGTGTTGGGTTGTTCATGGTCATCCAAGGACTCCCTGGAGTTAAGATCTACGAGTCTACCGCCGTAACAAGCAAGAGGTCGTCGGATTTTGACCCCGGATCATGTGCGTATAGCATCAGTGGATATGGTAGACTACTGTATGAATGTGTTGGGATGTCCATGGTCATCCGAGGACTCCCTGGTGTTAAGATCTACGAGTCTACCGCCGTAGCAAGCAAGAGGTCGTCTTATTTTGACCCCGGATCTTGTGTGTATAGCATCAGTGCATATGGTAGACTACTGTATGAATGTGTTGGGATGTTCATGGTCATCCAAGGACTCCCTGGAGTTAAGATCTACGAGTCTACCGCCGTAACAAGCAAGAGGTCGTCGGATTTTGACCCCGGATCATGTGCGTATAGCATCAGTGGATATGGTAGACTACTATATGAATGTGTTGGGATGTTCATGGTCATCCAAGGACTCCCTGGAGTTAAGATCTACGAGTCTACCGCCGTAACAAGCAAGAGGTCGTCGGATTTTGACCCCGGATCATGTGCGTATAGCATCAGTGGATATGGTAGACTACTGTATGAATGTGTTGGGATGTTCATGGTCATCCGAGGACTCCCTGGAGTTAAGATCTACGAGTCTACCGCCGTAACAAGCAAGAGGTCGTCGGATTTTGACCCCGGATCATGTGCGTATAGCATCAGTGGATATGGTAGACTACTATATGAATGTGTTGGGATGTTCATGGTCATCCAAGGACTCCCTGGAGTTAAGATCTACGAGTCTACCGCCGTAACAAGCAAGAGGTCGTCGGATTTTGACCCCGGATCTTATGCGTATAGCATCAGTGCATATGGTAGACTACTATATGAATGTGTTGGGATGTCCATGGTCATCCAGGACTCCCTGGAGTTAAGATCTACGAGTCTACCGCCGTAACAAGCAAGAGGTCGTCGGATTTTGACCCCGGATCATGTGCGTATAGCATCAGTGGATATGGTAGACTACTGTATGAATGTGTTGGGATGTCCATGGTCATCCGAGGACTCCCTGGAGTTAAGATCTACGAGTCTACCGCCGTAGCAAGCAAAGGTCGTCTTATTTTGACCCCGGATCTTGTGTGTATAGCATCAGTGCATATGGTAGACTACTGTATGAATGTGTTGGGATGTTCATGGTCATCCAAGGACTCCCATGAGTCTACGAGTCTACCGCCGTAACAAACAATAGGTCGCCGTTTGGCTTAAGTGGTAAGCAAGGATATACGCACAAGATCCGGGGTCAAAATAAGACGACCTCTTGCTTGATACGGCGGTAGACTCGTAGATCTTAACTCCAGGGAGTCCTCGGATAACCATGGACATCCTAACACATTCATATAGTAGTCTACCATATGCACTGATGCTATACGCACATGATCCGGGGTCAAAATCCGACGACCTCTTGCTTGTTACGGCGGTAGACTCGTAGATCTTAACTCCAGGGAGTCCTTGGATGACCATGAACAACCCAACACATTCATACAGTAGTCTACCATATGCACTGATGCTATACACACAAGATCCGGGGTCAAAATAAGACGACCTCTTGCTTGTTACGGCGGTAGACTCGTAGATCTTAACTCCAGGGAGTCCTTGGATGACCATGAACATCCCAACACATTCATATAGTAGTCTACCATATCCACTGATGCTATACGCACATGATCCGGGGTCAAAATCCGACGACCTCTTGCTTGTTACGGCGGTAGACTCGTAGATCTTAACTCCAGGGAGTCCTCGGATGACCATGAACATCCCAACACATTCATACAGTAGTCTACCATATCCACTGATGCTATACGCACATGATCCGGGGTCAAAATCCGACGACCTCTTGCTTGTTACGGCGGTAGACTCGTAGATCTTAACTCCAGGGAGTCCTTGGATGACCATGAACATCCCAACACATTCATATAGTAGTCTACCATATGCACTGATGCTATACGCACATGATCCGGAGTCAAAATCCGACGACCTCTTGCTTGTTACGGCGGTAGACTCGTAGATCTTAACTCCAGGAGTCCTTGGATGACCATGAACATCCCAACACATTCATACAGTAGTCTACCATATGCACTGATGCTATACACACAAGATCCGGGGTCAAAATAAGACGACCTCTTGCTTGCTACGGCGGTAGACTCGTAGATCTTAACACCAGGGAGTCCTCGGATGACCATGGACATCCCAACACATTCATACAGTAGTCTACCATATCCACTGATGCTATACGCACAAGATCCGGGGTCAAAATAAGACGACCTCTTGCTTGTTACGGCGGTAGACTCGTAGATCTTAACTCCAGGGAGTCCTTGGATGACCATGAACATCCCAACACATTCATATAGTAGTCTACCATATCCACTGATGCTATACGCACATGATCCGGGGTCAAAATCCGACGACCTCTTGCTTGTTACGACGGTAGACTCGTAGATCTTAACTCCAGGGAGTCCTTGGATGACCATGAACATCCCAACACATTCATATAGTAGTCTACCATATCCACTGATGCTATACGCACATGATCCGGGGTCAAAATCCGACGACCTCTTGCTTGTTACGGCGGTAGACTCGTAGATCTTAACTCCAGGGAGTCCTTGGATGACCATGAACATCCAAACACATTCATATAGTAGTCTACCATATCCACTGATGATATACGCACATGATCCGGGGTCAAAATCCGACGACCTCTTGCTTGTTACGGCGGTAGACTCGTAGATCTTAACTCCAGGGAGTCCTTGGATGACCATGAACATCCCAACACATTCATACAGTAGTCTACCATATGCACTGATGCTATACACACAAGATCCGGGGTCAAAATAAGACGACCTCTTGCTTGCTACGGCGGTAGACTCGTAGATCTTAACTCCAGGAGTCCTCGGATGACCATGGACATCCCAACACATTCATACAGTAGTCTACCATATCCACTGATGCTATACGCACATGATCCAGGGTCAAAATCTGACGACCTCTTGCTTGTTACGGCGGTAGACTCGTAGATCTTAACTCCAGGGAGTCCTTGGATGACCATGAACATCCAAACACATTCATATAGTAGTCTACCATATCCACTGATGATATACGCACATGATCCGGGGTCAAAATCCGACGACCTCTTGCTTGTTACGGCGGTAGACTCGTAGATCTTAACTCCAGGGAGTCCTTGGATGACCATGAACATCCCAACACATTCATACAGTAGTCTACCATATGCACTGATGCTATACACACAAGATCCGGGGTCAAAATAAGACGACCTCTTGCTTGCTACGGCGGTAGACTCGTAGATCTTAACACCAGGGAGTCCTTGGATGACCATGGACATCCCGAAGTACCCATAGACCTTTGAGATACATAAAATTTTAGTAAACAAATAAATCAAAAATATGTTTTTAAATAAATTAATTTTAAACTTTTAATATTTATTTTTATAATCGTACAAAAATGCTAGCTGTGGACCCCGAGAACTTGACAACTTTTTATACATTTGTATTGGTTGTTTCCGTTGTGCTTAAAGGAAATGGCTATGCACCAGGCGCTTCCATATTCTTGTAGATGGCTCATATAATTGGGAGGAGACGCATGGTTTTTTTAAATTGTTCGATTTTTATGTTAAAAAATTTACCAGATTTGCATCAGTCCGCGTGGACATAAAATCAAATTCTGTCGAATGCATCGGATTCGGGGATGCCTTTTCTCTCAGGAACGGATGAGATATCGTCAATCCCTTGACACAAGTTTTGTTTTGTCGAGTAGTGTTATCGTTCTGTTTTCATTTAAAGTTCAGCAGAAACTTACACAAATGAAAACATTTAGCCTTTCGGCAGAATAAAAATGCCAAGGATTAGTAGAATATCTGAATGCGTTCACCGAAATATCGTCCAGAACGTCCAATCTTCTCAGAAGTCACTGTTTGACGTTTCGAAAAAAAACGCCTTTCAATGTTCTTAGCAAAGTCTCAAAATACGGTTGAATTTGGTTGCCAAAGTACCGAGTTCCAACCAAAAATTTAACCAGTACTTGCAAAAGTGACAAAACGGCCTCTTGCTGAAAATCCCTGCGGCAGCTTGTCGAAATTGCAGGGTGTGTCAAGATAGCACGATCTGATCGGAATAACAAATTCAAACGAAGAGTGATGGCCTATCTACAATCACTCAACTTAGGAGCCTGCACTTATAGTAGGAATCTGCATTCACCGAAAGGAATCTGATCTTCTACAATGGAAAAGTAAGCAAATTAGTAGCTTGACGTAAGATTTTAAATATTTCAAAATCTGTGGAAAGTTGACGTTTCTATATCAGAGTAAACAAATAACTTGCTGGGCAGTTTTCTAAGTTGATTGTAGATAACGACAGTAATTTACGTACTTTATGTAAACAGCTCATCTTTTCACGGTTACGACACGACTGTCATCCACATACAAAGCGAGTGAAGTCAAAATCGAACCAAGATCGAACCAAGTTTTTAGCGCGTGGCATTTGAAAAGGTCGTATGCGCATCGGACATAAATTACATAAATAAAAACTTTTTTCCGGTTTTTGTCTTTAGAAAGATTTATGTTTTTTCTCAAATTTGAACTAGGGGAATAGCATATAATTCCATCGAGAACCTAATGTTGGCTTATCAGCACTTTGGTGTTCAGTTACAGCTAGTTTAAAGCATTTTCGACAGAAATTTAGTTAGTATTCTGAAAGCGTAATTCATTTTAACACAACGGACAGGATTTTAACACAACGGAAATATCAAACAAATTTTATTTTGTTTCAAGGAAACTGAAGCTATTCAGTTTTTAGTTCAGTTCAGTGTGTTGTGTAGTTTTTCTTGCATGGCCAAGTAGAACTTTGTTTTATTAATCTAATAAATGTTGAATGTAAAAAAAATAACGTAATACTTGTAACTATCTCGCATATATATGCAAAAAAAAGTTAAAACCGAGGTAGAAACTAACAAAAAACATAATTTGAGAAAAAAAATTGTATTTTTTTCATACAACCTTTTCAAAAACCATACGTAAACAATATTGACAGCGCCTCTGGTGGGGACTTCAGGAAACTGCATGCGTGTCAAATCCCTGCATCTATTCTAAGCAACGATTTTCGAGCATGTAGTTTTGTGATTTTGACAGCTGTCAGTCGTTCCAATTAGCGGATACGCTAATTCGAATGCAGCTTCATTACAATCAACGAATCCACCCTGTATCTCAGTGGTATCGAGTTTTAGAGATCTGTAAAGATCAAAAAGTGAGGATTTGAAAGCTGTTCAAAATGGAGCCCATAACTCGACAAAATGATTCAAAATAGAGGTGGGCAAAACAGGGCGAGCCAGTCAAAGAGCCGATTCATTAAAAAGAGCTTATGAACCATGGTTCACAAAAAAAGAGCCGCGGCTCTTTTAGATACTGCGGTCTCCCGAAAGAATCGTTAAAAGATGGAAAGATTTCTAAACTTGTGTCTATTTTTAGTTAAATAACATAATTCATGGAATTGCCAACAAATTGTAGTATTACATTTGATTATAAAGATAAAAATGTTGCTTCAAATATTTCAATGTTCATAAATTAATGCCAAATAAGTTAAAATTGTTTAAGGTGTCCTTTTTCCAAGTGCCTACTTTGGGATAGAAAGTTGCAAGTTGAAGAAGGACTATTTGCCGACATGTTGAAAGCTGAATCGAAATATTTCATTGGGGGTCTATAGCAACACTCTTATGCAATATTACATTTCTGTAAATACTTGAACACCACTGAAAAGTTTTCAAGCCCATATTTTAAGTTTTCTAGAAATCGAGTATTTTTTAAATTACTTCAAATCGACGTCGTCGTGCTATCTTGTCGCATCCGCCATTTTGACGTTCCGAGAAAAACGCGTTTTAATGTTTGACCTTGGATAAACAAAAACGAGAGCAAGCAATGTAAACAATAACAAACACGTTTTGTTTGGCTGACCATTCTTTGCATTGTCCCGAAGTTTGGTTGAATTTGGTTGCTGGAGTTCCGAGTTCTAATTACAAATGTTTACGGTAGTCTAGCTTGTACGTGCGTCAAACGCATCCTGACCTGAAATCCCTTTGGCCTTTTGTCGCACTTACATCAATTTTCAGGGAGTGACAAGATAGCACGACAAGATTGAAACTACTTTTATATTAAAAGTGACAAAAATTTTCGGAGCTTTTTTGGTTTTCATTGAATATCTTAGGATCTAAATCGAATTTTGGGGATCTGTGAAGGTCAAAAGATGTGGCATTGTGAGATGCACAAAATGGCGTTCTTTACTCAATTTGGCCCAAAATGCACGTACGACAAGTTAGCACGACAGCGACGAAATGTAAAACTGAATTATTTTCTAAACGAAATATAAAACTTTTCATTGCACATCTGATCGAAAAGCTACATTTAAGTACCTCCAGAATACGAATATGATCATTTAAAAATGTTGAGTTGGAAAAAAATCTATTGCCTTGGAATTTCTAGCCTTTTTCAATAAAATCTCAATGCAAATGATAAAATATAAGTATTTGTTAAATCTTAGCAGAAAAAACGCATTTTCGTAAAGATTAACTTTCAACTTTCTCTAAATCCTAAATTTGAATGTTTAGATTCGATTAGAAATCTTCAAATTATTTAAAAAAGTTCATTAAAAAACACAAAAAATCACACACATGCTTTAAAAATGCCTTTCAATCATTTTTTTTTTAAAGAGCGAAAATCCGTTCAAAAGAGCCCCCATTTTTATGAGCGAGCGAAAAAAAAGCAACTCCTAAAAAAGAGCGGTTTTGCCCACCTCTAATTCAAAACAAGCAACTTTTCGTCATTATTCGCTGTAAAGTTTTACAGATGGATCGAAACAATTTATTATTGATTCTAGAGCTGAAGATTGAGACAATTTCATGCCGGGTACACTCTTATCGGTAAAATTAAAATTGAAGAATAATGAATAAAATGTAACCTAAAATCGGTTATGCTGACAATAATCAGCTTTACTACAGAACTTTAAGAAACAATTTTCAAAAATAAACATCGCGGCCTTTCTTGACACAAAGTTTGATTCTTGTCAGCTCGTTCCATGCATGGGGACCATAGTTGATCCATAGTAAAATGATGTCTTTTGATTTTTTAGTGTTTTTGTCACCCTTTTTATGATATTTCTAACTCCGAATTTCGTTCAGAAGTTGAAAAATCGGTAAAGTTTCACCAACTTTGGTAAAAAAAATCTTAGCGTGTAACCTTTCGATCTAGAAGTTTAATCTTGATGTGAAAGTCGATGAATTTTTGTCTCGTCTCTACTTTCAAATCAAAGCAGGCGTCTTTGGGAGTCTCAACATGGCTCCTGATGAAAATTTCAACAAAATCAGTGTAAATGTGGTGTGGACCAAAGTAAAAAAAACAAAAGAAATAGATTACAGACCGATAGTCACAATGAACCGCCATTTTGATTTGTAGGATGACTATGCTTTTACCCTCACCAAAAAGATGAAATCTGATTGCCAGATACAGCGAATCTCAACGGGGGTACAAGGCCTACTTGATTTACATGGCAGTCTAGATGAAGGTTGAGATAATCGCAGGTCTTTGTAGTACTGTTGCAGTTGTGAAACCATTGATATTTTACTGTATTTATTTTGGTTTTTGTGATTTATGTTTGAAACACGAATGTTTTGAAAATTGAGTGCTTAACGTAATGAAATGATTGAAACACTGGGAAGTCCAAATTTTACCTTCGATCAATTGAAATTACTTTCAATGATTCACATATCATGTTAGTGAAATGCAATTATTTCGTGGTTCAATCATAAATTTATTGTTATCTTCATTGTTCATGTCTATGTTGAGAACTATATCACACTCCTTTATCAGTTCCCCAGTTCTCGGTTCCAAGGGTAAGTATTGACTACTATCTTTTTTTAAATAAAATAAGCAAACCTTTGCAATCGTGTACACTAGTTTTAGCAATCATACCTAAGTGCACCATTGAAAAAAGGAAAAAAAGATACATTTTAATGTTAAGAAAAGAAAAGTAAAAACAAATGTCTTCCTGCGGCGTCCTTTCCCGTGCAAAAAATAAACACTTTCCTTTTCGGTTAAACGCATCGAACAAAACTTTCAAGCTTTAACTACTTTAGAGATTTCACACACCTTTGTATCTTCCGTTCCGTTCCCCTTTCCGAATCAAACCCACTCCTCTTAAAAAAGAATGGAAGATAACACACATACTAATTTGCCTTACTAGAGAGTATAACGCTATATATTTCCTAACCTTTCCTAGCCTTTTTCCTCCTTGAGAATCCCCCCCCCCCTTACGAAACTACAATCGACAAACACTTTGTGTGCTCTGAATACTATTTAGGTGGATATTTTCCGACAATAAGAGATTGATGTGAGTGGTGCGAATTTGAGAGAGTATGAAAGGTGCATGATTTGAAGGATAGTTTTAAAGCGAACGTGAGAGATGATGTGAAGAAGTGAACGTGAGGAAATGAGATTGATTTTAGTTTACTATAACAGTCTAAAAGATAAAAAAAAAACTTTTTGTAACGATTTGACTGATGGATTAACACGAATTGAATGGGATGTTTTGTTTTATTTTATTTTATTTTTAAAACCAATTCTAAACTGTTTAAAGAGATGAATTCTACGGTGGAGCCACGAAAGAGGATGCCGGGGAGGTGCTCTACAGTTCTGCTGAGCTGTGGGGCATTTTCTCCGAGTACATCGGCAGGTTCAAAACCTGCAAGAACCGCTTGGACCAAGTAACCCTCGTCAGTTACATGATCTCTAAGTATGGAGTGTAATGAGTTTTTATTATTATTATTTTTTAAGCTGTTCCTCGGTCCTAACCTGGTCGTAGCACTGAAAAGGACCTAATAAAAATAAATTATGAATAAAAAAAATAAAAAGATGAATTCCGAGAAAATTTCTGACACATCAAAATTGGTAGCCATGGTAGCCGATATTGTATAAGCACTAGGGCATCCAAAATAATGAAAAGTTGGCAAATCTTTGGTGCTCACCCCTAGAATGATAGATTAGGATGTCAGGAACAATGTTTTCATACAACAAAAAATTCCCAAAAATGGTTTAAAACTCGCACGCGGAGCATGAATGAAAAAAGTGCATTTTTCGAGTATTTCTCAGAAATGCGCGTAACAATCATACTCAAGTTATTCAAATTTAGTCGCCTTGAGCTTCATGTTATAGTTTAATGTCCTCTGAACAAATTCCTGTACAGACATAATCTATAAAAGCTTGTGTTTGGACATAGAAGGAAGTTTTAGGGAGAAAAAACTGTATTTTTTAGCTAAAAATTTTCAAAAATCGCTCCCCAAAACGAGCCAAAAAAATTTGCAGCCAAAACTAATGCTTTCAGCTTACAGAAAATTTTACGGGGATCATTTTACTTTTTGTAACATTCAATTAATTTCCACGCAAAGCCGAGAATTTTGCATTTTAGTTAGTGAAAAAAGTGACGAATTTTCAAAATTCTTAGTTTGTAAGCGTTTTTAGAATAAAACATTGGCTACTTTGATTACAAACGGGAAGGCGTATAATTTGGATATTTTTATTTTGCTCGCTCAAAAACGACATTTGTTAATGACATTTCGAAAAAAAAATGAGATTTTCTCTCAATGTAACGTAAACGACATATTTATAAGTACTGCTCTGTGATCTTCTCGTTATGAACAAATAAAGCTCTTATGGGAAACTGTTTTTGAAAACATCTTTTTTGTATAAATGAATTTGTTTCATTCGAATGTGCATGCAAAAAAAATCACGTTCACAGCTTGGAGATATGAACTAAAGTAAAATTACTATTGATTTATGATTATGTGTCGTTTACGTCACATTGTGATTGTGAGAAAATCTCATGTTTTTTTTATGAAATGTTATTAACAAATATTGTTTATGAGCGAGCAAAATAAAAATATCCAAAATAAATGCCATCCCGTTTGTCATCATAGTAGCCAATGTTTTATGCTAAAAACGCTTACAAACTAAGAATTTTGAAAATTCTTCACTTTTTTTTCACCAACAAAAATGCAAATATGTCGGCTTTGCGTGGATATAAATTGAATGTTAAAAAAAAAAACAAAATCATCTCCGTAAATTTCCTATAAGCTGAATGCATTAGTTTTATCTGAATTTTTTTTTTTTTTTGGCTTGTTTTGGGGAGCGGCATTTGAAATTTTTTAGCTAAAAATACATTTTTTTTTTCTCCCTAAAACGCCTTGCTACGCTCAAACACAAGCTTTTATGGACTATGTCTGTTCAGGAATTTGTTCAGGGGACATTAAACTATTACTTGAAGCCCAAGACGACCAAATTTGAATGACTTTAGTATGATTGTTACGCGCATTTCTGAAAAATACTCGAAAAATGCACTTTTTTCGCTCAAGCTCCACGCGCGAGTTGTAAACCATTTTTGGGATTTTTTGTTGTATGAAAACATTGTTTCTGACATCCTAATCTATCATTCTAGGGGTAAGCACCAAAGATTTGACAACTTTTCATTTTTTTGGGACGGCCTAATAAGCACAGATTCGAGAAGTCCAAGATCACTAGATCGATTCCAAACATCGACATTTTCTTGTGAAAATTTGTGTTATTTGGGTCAAAATTTCCAAAGGCTAAGCTTTCATCCGGTTCCTTCCAGCTCTTTGCCGTACCATAGCCATGGCTTCAGATATTCATTAGCAGCGTGAAACGGCTCAAACCGGGTAACCAGAAAACCACGCTGGTACTATAATAAAAATTTAAGCAACCCCCAAAAAGGCATTTTGTGGCCCCTTTATTTTCCACTCTCGCTCACCATAGTTCGCTCTCTTTCTAAGTCTCTATCTCAGCACTACCCCACTACATTGGAGCACATAAATTTTCCTCGTTCTCGCACCCCTCTCGCCACAGTAGTTTTAGTAGGTTCTAGTGAAAACGCAGAAAAAAAAACGTGAATTTAATCTGCATTTTTATTTCATGCTAGAATTCACTAAATTTTTCATGCATAAATAACCTTACGAGAGGGCGAAAATCTTTTGCTTCTTTTCGCGATCCTTTGGCCTTTTCCTGTTGGCCACGCCAAACCCCCGGCGTAGGTCCTGACTGACCGGGATCTCCGTCTATGATGCGGCTGAAAGCCGGCATTTGCTCCAGAATATGTTGCATTTCATAAATTCTTTCGCGCTACCTCCACCTTTTGTGTTGGCCCACCTAGAGGATCTAGGTTTGGGTTCAGGGGTTCTGAAAAGGGTTTGTTTGTACTCAAATATTCACTTTGTATAAAATAATGCATTCAGTTCAGTTCGAACAACTCTCAGTGAATTTATTTGAAGTCTGAAAATCTCACGTAAGGGTTGCCAGATTTCCAATATTCATTACTTTTGAAAAGTTTTTACTTTTTTTAAATTTCCGCAAAGATTGAATTTAAATTGCATTCACAACCACTGCTCCCATGGCCAGTTTGCCGGAGGCCATTGTTGCCGCGTTGTTGCCCTACTGCAAGGCCTCTTCCCGTTCCCGTTCCCGCCCTCCCCTCCCGGAAGGACGTTTGTCCGGCTCCATCCGCGCCACACAACACAAAATGGCGCAAAACAACTCGGGCAAAACTGTATAACAACCTTATTTAAACTTGCCACGAAAAGAAATGTAAGAAAATTATTAAACAAGCAGCTCTAGCGACGATGCAGCTGAAAAGTGTGGCTGGAAAAGACGAACCGTCCGACTTCTTGGGCTCCTTCTGGTCCGGGAACAGGAAGAGGATTAGGGATGCTGGGAGAGGGGGGGGGGGATTCGGCCCCATTTTGCAACCAGTGTGCAGTGGGAGCAAGAAGTAAAGAAAAAAAAACTTCATGAAAAGAAGTTTATGGAGGGAAATAAAAAATGATTAAATTAAAAAATAAACTTTTTAATTAATAACATCATACTTTTGCGCACGAAAAGCGACGGCGAAGTCGAAAAAAAGGCTCTCAGTGATGAATGCGAGTGTGTTTAGACTTCTTTTTGGGGAAAAAAATAGAGGGATGTCTGTGTCTTTGATTGGTATGCAAATATTTTACTTTTCGTCGTTTTGACTTGCAGCTGAGCCCGGGTTTTTTTTTCTTTGCACGCCTAGCAGGAAATTTAGAGACTTTCAAGTCTCGAAAATGACTTTTGCATTGAGGCGTAACATAAATGTTGCTTTAGAAATTATCTTTCATTAGAAGCAGGGCTCTGATGTTATGAAATAAATTAGTGCTACTTAGTGTTTCGCATTTTGATAGATAAACTTTCTCAAGAGCAGATAGATTTATCAACAGTTATCACCTTTTAGATTTCCCCTATGCTTCCAATTGTCAATGTTAAAAAATAAAAGTATAGTGAAATCTTCCGATATTTTAAGTGAAAATATTTTCAAATCAACCCAAGCATCTGAAACTGCCCAAATACACGTCAACTCGACCACGAAAAATATAAAAGTTAACTGCAATTTATTTATTTTTTTGTGTGAGAGATCATAAAATGTCTCAATAGTTTTTTTAAATCCTATTATGTACACAGAAAAAAACACATGGTTATATTACATCTAGGAAGGGATACATCTTTTATGTCAGAAAAAATGTGTAATTTAACTTCTGAAAATGTGTAATTTTACCATTTTGTCTTCCTCACTGAGGTAAGGCTATAATCCTGCTCTAAAATTGAACTTTTTATTTAAAGCTCGAAAACCCACCTTGATGTATACATATCGACTCAGAATCGAAAACTGAACAAATGTCATTGAAGATCTGGCAACCCTGTCTCCAGCTATGACCACTTATGATGAAACTTATGAGCCCTTGAGTGATATGTGTGTTTTTTTGTATTGGTTGTTTAGGAACTGGTTGTTTATTGTTCACCGTCTTCGACCAGAGTCGCACAGACTGAATATCTTAAAAACTAACATAAAATTAAACAGTCAAATAACATAAAAAAATCACATCGCATCAAAGAGCTAGAATTTTTCGTTTGAAACGTTCTCTGGTCATGCTAGGCTCGTACTCGTCAGATACGGAGTTGAAAATTCGGCAGCAGCGGTCAATTGGTCGGTTGTATCCATATAGAGTACGATGGAAGGGAATCCTCAGAAGGGGCTGGTTCCTCAGCGTCCGCGTTGGTCTATGCACCGTGATTTCTTCTCGGAGTTGCGGGCAGTCGATGCGACCGGTCAGAACATCGAAGACGAACATCCGTTGAAGAAAGGTTCGCCGCTTTTCTAGTGACACCATTTCCAGTAAGGTGCATCTGTCGCTGTAGCTCGACCGCCAAACGCCGTTCCTCCAAGGCAGACGGCGAAGGGCATAAAGAGTGAAACGGCGCTGAACTTTCTCCAAGCGATCACGTTGATTAGCGTGGTGCGGCGCCCACACCTGCACAGCGTACTCCAAGATGCTTCGAATCATGGTGATGTAGAGCGTTTTAAGGGCATTGATGTTCTCGAACTCAGCAGTGTTGCGACGCAGAAATCCAAGCAACGCGAACGCCTTAGCTGTTGTGGAAGAGACATGCTCCGAGAAGCTCAGCTTGCGGTCGATCAGCAGACCGAGATCCCTGATTGAGCAGACGCGGTCCATTTCGTGGCGGTCGAAGGTGTAATCGTACCGAATTGGAGCGGGTGATCTGGTGAAGCTGATGCTTTTACATTTGCTGGGGTTCACCTTCATTCCGTTGAGATTACACCACTCCTGAATCGCGTCGATGTCCTGTTGAAGAGCGACGCAATCAATGGTGGACGCCACGGTACGGAAGATCTTCAAGTCATCAGCATACAGCAGTTTTGAGACTGCAACCTTTGGCAGATGTCGTTGATGAAGAGAATGAAGATCAGCGGTCCCAGATGGCTTCCTTGGGGGACTCCGGATGGAATCGGGAAATTCCTCGATTGGACGCCACCGAGACGGACGTAGCCAAACCGCCCCGAAAGGTACGAACGGATCCATGCTGTCAGCCACCTTGGGAACCCCAGCCGGTCTAACTTAGCGATAATAAGCGTGTGGGGTACCTTGTCGAACGCTTTGGCGAAGTCGAAGTAGATCGCGTCAGTTTGCTTGAACTTTTCGAGGTTTTCATTCAGTGCGCTGACGTACGCCATCAGGTTGGATACCGTGGACCGTTTTTTGACAAAACCGTGCTGGAACTCGGAAATTACTACCTGGGCGGAAGAGTACATTCCCTCGTGGATAAGCACCTCGAAAACTTTGGGCAGGCAGGACAGGATGGAGATTGGCCTGTAGTTTTCAGCAGCCGTAGTACTACCGGTTTTGTGAATGGGTGTGATCGCTGCAAGTTTCCATTCATCGGGAAAAGTTCCTTCAGACAGAGAGCGGTTGAAAATTACGCTGACTGGTTTAGCTAAATGCTCAGAAAGCCGTTTGATGAAGGAAGGTGGGAGCCGATCAGGACCGGCACCTTTCGATGGATCGACAGCGTCCAGGGCGGATTTTACTTCTGCTTGTGAGAATTCTGGTTGAGGAAAATCGACATCATATGTTGGAAGGACGTTCAAATAATCGTTCGAAGCAGAGGGTGCATCCGCCTCGTACACGCTACTGAAGAAGTCGGCAAAGACGTTTGCAGCGTCCTCCGGATTCTCAGCGGTGGAACCGTTGAGCGAAATCCTTGTTGGAAGGACACTGGTACGTTTCCTGCTCCTCACGTATTTCCAGAATGACGATGGGTTGTCTTTCAGGTCCACTTGCACCCGATTCAAGTAATCGCGAAAGAGTGAGTCTTGCAGCAATTCGTACTCGATTTCCAGACGGTCGACAGCGGTTTGATTTTCTGGTGTGCCGGCTTTGAACAATCTTTTACGTGCTTTCCTCAGAATGTTCCGACGATTTCGCAGATCAGCATTCCACCATGGAAGCTTCTCAGTCCGGTTGCGTGAGACACGCTTTGAGGGAACGAACTGTCGCACGATTTCGTAAAGGACGTCGTAGAAGATCGTAGTCGAAGTATTGGCGTCCTGATCTTGCAGAATGTCATCCCAGTCAATGCTGCTGAGGATTCGGTGACACGGTCAAAGTCGCAGCGACTGAAATCCGGCTCAGCATCCTCGATTCTCGTTGCCACGCCTGGGATATCGGGGTAGTCCACCCGAAGAATGAACGGCTTGTGATGACGATCCGTTCTGAGGATCGGTTTGGGCGGCTCGATCAGTTCGACTGGGAGCGTATCGTTGACAAACGCAAGGTCGAGGATTCTTCCGTTGACATTAGCCAGCGAGCAGATTTGGAGGAGTCCCGTTGCAACAACATTTTCGGTCAGCGCCAGCTCTTGTTCCGTAGATGCGTTCAACGGAATGAAACCGTTTACGTCCACGTCAAAGGTCCATGCAAGATGCGGTAAGTTGTAATCGCCGGTTACAATAATTGAGTCATCATTAGATGACAGATCAACAAGCTCCTGAACGGCGGTCCCATGTGAGGTGTAGACGTCTGGAGGGCTGTTTGGGCGTATATAAATACAGCACACGTAGACGGTATGATTCCGGGCTTTAATCCGAACCGCAACCTGCTCGAGATGCTCGTATCCCGCAGAAAGAACACGTGTGCACGTAAAATCATGCGCCTTCTTTACTGCAATGAGCACGCCGCCTCCCTTACTGCGATCGCTCGTCAATTCGTTCCGGTCCTGGCGAAACAAGTTGTAGTTTGACGACAACTCCGCATCCACGATGTCATCCTGCAACCATGTTTCCGACAGCGCAATGACGTCGTAGTCGCTGCTGGCCAGGGCGAGGAAAAACTGCTTCGTCTTGGTACGCATACCACCAGCATTTTGGTAGTAGACGGTAATAAAGCTCAGCGTGCCTTTGGATTGCTGCAAACTTTGATGATTCAGTGCGGGACTACTGTCGTTAATTTGATTGTACTCGCCTGTGGGTGGAGGTCGGAAACCCCCGCTGCCGTGTCCGTACACAGGGTCGGGACGACTCTGATGGCTCGTGCTAACACCCGGGCTGGAACGTTGCGATGACTCGACTGTGTACGGGGGCGGGGCATTCCTCACTACCTTGGTGCGAGCGTCCCGACGTATCTGATTCATCAGAGCGGTGATTGGCAGTGATGAACGGCGTAATTGTGACGGGGAAGCAGGGAAAATCCACGTGGTCCGGCAGATCAGCTATTTCAGCACGTGCACATTGAAATGTACAATCCTGTTCCGGGACGGAGAATGCTGAATTGTCTGCAAGTCGTGGTTGCGGTTCGGTAGTGGGCACGTAGCGTTGGCTGAAAACCTCGGGAACATCAGGTGGCAGAATAGTTCTGGGAAACCACATGTACTTGCCTGAAAGCAGTGCGCGGCTGACCCCGCTTCTGGTCCCGTTCACAGGGCCGGGACGACTGTGCTGGCTCGAACTCAAACAGGAAAGCGTGTTGGTGGTGAAGGGCACGGCTGTGACGGGAAAGCGGGGTTCAACCTCAATGCCTCGGTACATGCGTCCCGGACCATCAGCGACACATCTTTCGGCGACTGCTAGCATTTCTTCGTCGACGGATCGCAGCTTACTAGAAAGTGACAACGCATCAGGGCGCGGTGAGGTTCTTAACGGATGAGTGTACTTGCCTGAGGTGGCAGCTTGGAAGGCCCCGTTGCCGTGACCGAACACAGGGCCGGGACGTGCAGCTGAACCGGAAAAATAGTTTGATGATGGTGAATGGTTTGGCTCAACTGTGACGGGGGCACGGGGCACTTCCAAACGGCTTTTGGTAAAACGTCCCATGACAGCAACACAGATGAGATGTCTGGAACATTCGAACAGCTTGTATTCCGAAACTTAACGAAATTAGACGGAATTTGTGTCCTAACCCATCATATCACATATCACCCATTGTTGCAAATGAGTGAGGAAGGCACCAACCACATAGATGGATTAAGCTAGTTTTTCTGTTGTAATGTCGCTTTTTCAGTCTAATTTTTAGGTAAAATTACATCATAAAAGAGGTAATATTCAACCTTCCAAATATACACAATTTTTTTGTGTATCTCAGCAACCATTGATCACATATGCAATGACTTTTTTTGGATGTCCAGATCGTTTAAAAAATATATATTCAGAGGTGATCTAACTTGGTGATTTTAGGTTAAACTAATTCACAAATTCAACAAAAAAAGATTATTTTAGAGGCTATAACATGAAAAAGATGCACAATATCAAAAGTTCTGTAATAGTCTCAATATTTTTGTTCATCCAAACATTGAGTAAACATATTGTTTCCAATTTTTAACACAGTTTTTTTATAATCGTGACTTTTCCGATAGATTGGCAACACTGTCAATTTAATTTAAGAGGCAGTTTTTTTTAATATTGCTCGGTTTGTTCTAGAGGTGCTCCGATTTGAATTAAACCTTCAGCGTTTGTTTGTCTATACATGAGATGAACCCATGCCAAATATGAGCCCTCTACGACAAAGGGAAGTGGGGTAAAACGGGCTTCGAAGTTTGAGGTCCAAAAAACCTAAAAAATCTTAAAATTTTTCGCATTTCCGTAAAACTACATCATTTCCAACTCTCTTAGATACTTTGGAAAGGTCTTTTGAAGCACTTCAAAATGTGCCATAGACATCCAGGATTGGTTTGACTTTTTCTCATAGCTTTTGCAAATTGCTGTTAAAAATTTTGTTTTTTTAAACCTTTATAACTTTTTGCAACAGCCTCCAACACCCATACTCCTATGGGTCAAAAGTAAGGGAATTTTATGGACTATAAGCCTACGGTATTAACTTTTTGGCCAATCGCGGTTTTTCTGATAGTTTGCCGATTTTTCTATAACAAACATTTTGCAACGTTAGCTTTTGCCCTGTAGGCTTCCATAGCGACACTTTTGTATCTCAATTTGGTCATATTCGGAATCCTCGGAAAATTTCACGTTAGTTAGAAGTATTGGAGTTGTAAATTTGATTGGAAAAATGCCATTTAGATTGAATTGAAATAATTTTTGAACAATTTGTTGGATTAGGGCTAAAACAGGTTTTCGCCTACTTGATACAGCATTTGACGTATCAATCACAGATTAAACAAAGTCTTACTTTTTTTTACATTTTTTTTATTTAATTATTTTTTAAATCCAATTGTATCCAATACATCTAACTAACGTGAAATTTTCCAAGGATTCCGAATATGTCAAAATTGAGACCAAAAAGTGCCGCTAAGGGAGCCTACAGGACAAAAACTAACGTTGTAAAATGTTTGTTATAGAAAAATCGACAAACTATGAGAAAAACCACTATTGTCCAAAAAGTTAAATACCGTAGGCTTATAGTCCATGAAATTCCCTAACTTTTGACCTATGGGAGTATGGGTGATGGAGGCTGTTGCAAAAAGATTTAAAGGTTTCAAAAAAATCCATTTCTAACAGTAATATGAGAAAAAGTTTAACCAATCCTGGATGTCGATAGCACATTTTGAAGTGCTTCAAAAAACCTTTCGAATGCATCAAGGAGAAATGAAATTGAGGAAGTTTTACGGAAATGCAAGCAATTTTATTTTTTTATGTTTTTTGAACCTCATATTCAAAGCTCGTTTTACCCTACTTCGCATTGTCGCAAAGGGCTCATATTTGGCATGAGTTCATCTCATGTATAGATAAACAAACGCTGAAAGTTTCATCCAAATCGGAGCACCTCGATACGACCTGTTACATATTGGTGAAAAACTCGCTCTTAAACATGTTTTATTACCTAAAATATTAACACTTCTGCCAAAGACACTAAAGCAATCAGAAAATCCGTTCTCAAGATACAGATTTAGGATTTTTCAAAGCATTTATTAACGACAGCTGCAAAACATGTGTAATACTAGTGACAACGATTATTTATTTTTTTATTTGAATGAACCCTTACATTTTCTGTAACCAAAAAATATTTACTGTGTAGCCCTGTGGTAACGCATCCATCTCGTAAGCGGTCGAACTAGAGTTCAATCCCCGGCTCTGATAAACACAGTAAAACATGTGTAAATTTGGAAGGTTGAAAATTTACACATTTTTTCTGACATAAAATATGTACCCCTTTCCAGATGAACTATTACCATGATTTTCATTTCCTGTGTTGCTTAGTAATGGAGAGATAGAGTATCGTCACATGCCTTATGTGGACATCTACGGTAAGGCGACCTATGAAAAGTTAACATTAGCATTATACATGTTAACACAAGTTTGACTGTCATAGGAGTTGTGAAAGATCTGAAGTAAATCTTTCAAAGTCCCTATATCGACGCTGTCGTACGTTGCTTTTAAACGTTCCGAGCAAAATACGTTTTAATGTTTGGCCTTTAATAAACAAAAACGAGAGCACACAATGTAAACAATAACAAACACGATTTTTTTGGTTGACCATTCTGTGCGTTGGCCCGAATTTGGTTCAACTTCACAGAAAAAAATAATGTAAATTTGGAAGCTGTAATTTTGGAAGGTTGAATATTACCTCTTTTATGATGTAATTTTACCTCAATTTAGACTGAAAAAGTGACATTACACCAGAATACACTCAAACCCCGATGGTTTGACACCAACTGTTGTCAAACGAACGGGGTCACGTTTTAGTTTGACACCCCTTTTACACGAAGTTCACACACACTACCAAACGTTTGTTTTGATAGTGTGCGTAAGCGCTGTGTAAAAAGTGACAGTTCGTCACTTTTTAGTTTGATTTTGACCAACCAACGGGGTACAAACTAAAAAAGTGTCAAACGAAAAAGTGACCAACCACCGGGGGTTGAGTGTAGTGATAAAATTACACATTTCCAGAGGTAAAATTACACCTTTTTTCTTACATAAAAGATGTACCCCTTCCCAGATATAATATTACCATGACTTTTTGCCTTCCTCACTGAGGTAAGGCTATAATCCTGCTCCAAAATTGAACTTTTTATTTTAAGCTCGAAAACCCACCTTGATGTATACATATCGACTCAGAATTGAAAACTGAACAAATATCTGTGTGTATGTGTGTGTGTATGTGTGTGTGTATGTGTGTGTGTATGTGACCAATAATGTCACGCAGTTTTCTCAGCACTGGCTGAACCAATTTTGACCAAACCAGTCGCATTCGACTTAGTTTAGGGTCCCATACGGTGCTATTGAATTGTTTGAAGTTTCGATAAGTAGTTCAAAAGTTATGTATAAAAATGTGTTTTCGCATATTTTTGGAAGTTGAATAAATGGCAGTAAACTGAACCAAACATCATCATGCTATACATCGTTAGTTAGGTAATTGAAAGACCTTTCCAACGAGTCCAAAACATTGATAATCTGGCAACCCTGTCTCGAGTTATAACCACTTAAGTGATATTTATGTAATTTTTTGTAGCCGGATCTCACTTAAATGTATGTAAACAATGTCCAGATCCATCATCCGACCCATCGTTGGTTAGGTAATCGAAAGACCTTTCCAACGAGTCTACAACATTGATAATCTGGCAACCCTGTCTCGTGTTCTGACCACTTAAGTGATATTTATGCACTATTTTTGTAGCCGGATCTCGCTTAAATGTATGTAAACAATGTCCGGATCCATCATCCGACCCATCGTTGGTTAGGAAATCAAAAAACCTTTCCAACGAGTATAAAACATTGAAGATCTGACCACTTAAGTGATATTTATGTACTTTTTTGTAGCTGGAACTCACTTAAATGTATGTAAACAATGTCCGGATCCATCATCCGACCCATCGTTGGTAAGGTAATCAAAAGACCTTTCCAACGAGTCTACAACATTGATAATCTGGCAACCCTGTCTCGAGTTCTGACCACTTACGTGATATTTATGCACTTTTTTTGTAGCCGGATCTCACTTAAATGTATGTAAACAATGTCCGAATCCATCATCCGACCCATCGTTGGTTGGGTAATCGAAAGACCTTTTCAAAGAATCTAAAATATTGATGATCTGGCAACCTTGACTCGAGTTCTGACCACTTAAGTGATATTTATGCACTTTTTTTGTAGCCGGATCTCACTTAAATGTATGTAAACAATGTCCGGATCCATCATCCGACCCATCGTTGGTTGGGTAATCGAAAGACCTTTTCAAAGAGTCTAAAATATTGATGATCTGGCAACCTTGTCTCGAGTTCTGACCACTTAAGTGATATTTATGCACTTTTTTGTAGCCGGATCTCACTTAAATGTATGTAAACAATGTCCGGATCCATCATCCGACCCATCGTTGGTTAGGTAGTCAAAAGACCTTTCCAACGAGCCGAAAACATTGAAGATCTGGCAACCCTGTCTCGAGTTCTGACCACTTAAGTGATATTTATGTACTTTTTTGTAGCTGGAACTCACTTAAATGTATGTAAACAATGTCCGGATCCATCATCCGACCCATCGTTGGTAAGGTAATCAAAAGACCTTTCCAACGAGTCTACAACATTGATAATCTGGCAACCCTGTCTCGAGTTCTGACCACTTACGTGATATTTATGCACTTTTTTTGTAGCCGGATCTCACTTAAATGTATGTAAACAATGTCCGGATCCATCATCCGACCCATCGTTGGTTGGGTAATCGAAAAACCTTTTCAAGGAGTCTAAAATATTGGAGATCTGGCAACCTTGTCTGAAGTTCTGACCACTTAAGTGATATTTATGCACTTTTTTTGTAGCCGGATCTCACTTAAATGTATGTAAACAATGTCCGGATCCATCATCCGACCCATCGTTGGTTGGGTAATCGAAAGACCTTTTCAAAGAGTCTAAAATATTGATGATCTGGAAACCTTGTCTCGAGTTCTGACCACTTAAGTGATATTTATGCACTTTTTTTGTAGCCGGATCTCACTTAAATGTATGTAAACAATGTCCGGATCCATCATCCGACCCATCGTTGGTTGGGTAATCGAAAGACCTTTTCAAAGAGTCTAAAATATTGATGATCTGGCAACCTTGTCTCGAGTTCTGACCAATTAACTGATATTTATGCACTTTTTTTGTAGCCGGATCTCACTTAAATGTATGTAAACAATGTCCGGATCCATCATCCGACCCATCGTTGGTTAGGTAGTCAAAAGACCTTTCCAACGAGCCGAAAACATTGAAGATCTGGCAACCCTGTCTCGAGTTCTGACCACTTAAGTGATATTTATGTACTTTTTTGTAGCTGGAACTCACTTAAATGTATGTAAACAATGTCCGGATCCATCATCCGACCCATCGTTGGTAAGGTAATCAAAAGACCTTTCCAACGAGTCTACAACATTGATAATCTGGCAACCCTGTCTCGAGTTCTGACCACTTACATGATATTTATGCACTTTTTTTGTAGCCGGATCTCACTTAAATGTATGTAAACAATGTCCGGATCCATCATCCGACCCATCGTTGGTTGGGTAATCGAAAGACCTTTTCAAAGAGTCTAAAATATTGATGATCTGGCAACCTTGTCTCGAGTTCTGACCACTTAAGTGATATTTATGCACTTTTTTGTAGCCGGATCTCACTTAAATGTATGTAAACAATGTCCGGATCCATCATCCGACCCATCGTTGGTTAGGTAGTCAAAAGACCTTTCCAACGAGCCGAAAACATTGAAGATCTGGCAACCCTGTCTCGAGTTCTGACCACTTAAGTGATATTTATGCACTATTTTTTGTAGCCGGATCTCACTTGAATGTATGTAAACAATGTCCGGATCCATCATCCGACCCATCGTTGGTTGGGTAATCGAAAGACCTTTTCAAAGAGTCTATAATATTGATAATCTGGCAACCCTGTCTCGAGTTCTGACCACTTAAGTGATATTTATGCACTATTTTTTGTAGCCGGATCTCACTTAAATGTATGTAAACAATGTCCGGATCCATCATCCGACCCATCGTTGGTAAGGTAATTGAAAGGCCGAGTCTAAAACATTGAAGATTTGGCAACCCTTTCTCGAGTTCTGACCACTTATGATGCAAATTATGAGCCCTTGAGTGATATGTGTGTGTTTTTTTTTGTGTTCCAGAACTTAACGAAATTAGACGAAATTTGTGTCCAAACCCATCATATCACATATCACCCATTGTTGGAAAAGAGTGAGGAAGGCACCAACCACATAGGTGGATTAAGTTAGTTTTTTTTCTGTGTTGGCTACCGGAGTTCCGAGTTATAATTGAAAATGTTTACACTAGTCGAGCTCATTACTGTGTCAAACGCGTTCTGACCTGAAATCCCTTTGGCCAGTTGTCGCACTTACATCAAAATTGACAAAAATGCACGGAGCTTTTTTGATGTTTATTAAATATCTCTGGATTGAAATCGAATTTTTGGGATCTGTGAAGCTCAAAAAGTGAGGTATTGTGAGCTGCACAAAATGGCGCTCTCAACTCAATTTGGCCCAAAATGCACGTACGACAAGTTAGCACGACGGTGACGATATGACGGATTAATCAAGCTAATTGTTCGTCCTTCCAGAAATATTGTTCAGGTGGAAATATTTTCTGGAGATTTTTTCTTTCGTTATTTACTTTACACTACAATTTTCCCAATAAAACGGACCGAACTGCCCTTCACTTGTAAGGTCACCCATCCTGGAGGGTCCACAATATGCGTTTTGTGTGGGAAAGAATTATGACACAATGAAAATGATGATGTGAACTTTTGCGAGCACTCCACGACACATTATTAATCGCATAACCTCACTCTCTAAGCCACACGTGTGCACGGGGGTGACATTTTGGCACGAGTGCTCGGAATGAGGGTCAGCAATTACCACCGTGAGGACCTGGCTGACCCAGAGGGTACAGCAATGACAAAGAATTATATATTCATTCCGTAATAAAAAAGCATCATCTGCACTCGGAACCTTCCTCCTCGTCTGGCATAAAGGAAAAAAAGGGGTTTTTTCTGTTGTACGGTGGCCATTCGGAAATAATGTCACGAACACAATTAACTTGCCGCCTCACATGTGGGATCAGGCCGGTACATTTTGGGGACAGTTTGTTCCCTTAATACATATTTTTGATAGTGAGATCGAGTGATCAAAGGGAGAACGTTTTATGGGTTCTTTCTCGGGGAGATTGTATCGTGATAAGCATATGATTTGTTTGAATAAATTACATGAAGCTTTAAAAATCAGTTGCAGTACAAAAATCTTTTAAGTTTGCCTTCTACGAAGATCCCACTTTTTATCATTCGTAATTCAATTTCTTCCCGACCCAATTCTCACTGCAATGGAGAAGATAAAACAGCCCAGGCATAATCTTCCTTTGGCTGGAAGCGAATTATGTTGTCCCTTTTTTTTCTCTACCCCAATGAAAATCTCTGAAATGTACCACAAAAGTATACCAAAAAGAGCATTCTCTCGCACTGTGCGGATGCCCCGCCAGCCTCAGCCAAATAAAAAGCATTTTTAATTTAATATTTTTATTCGAGTGCTCAATTTGGGTTCATTTTCATTTCCCCCCAAGTCGGAATGCTCTCGGAAAAACGTGGCCGGGAAAAAGTCGGCCAATTTTTGAGCTCCGGCCAGACTCGGAGAGGCCGGCGCGAAAAGTCAAACAATTTTAAGAAGCTTATTCCCCCCACCCCAAACCTTCCTTCCAATTAGACTTGGGGTGGGGATTTTGTGCGCCGATAATTAACATTGTGCTTTTTCTTAAATTTTATTTTTTGCTTACTCCAAAGGAAACCCCGAAAAAAAAACTTTCACTCTCGGTCGTTCATCGTCGCGATTGTAAAATCTTTGATCTTTATCGCAACGGAGGGTTTTTTTTCTTCTTGAAGAGAAAGCAGCTAATTTTCTGGTTGACTAAAGCCAAATGCTTGGGCTCAGATCGGGATCGTGGTTGGGAAATTTTGGATAATAAAGCAATTAATAAGAAACGAGAGCGAAGGCCTGTTTGCGCTTAGAAGCATTTGAGATTGACCCACTGAAATGTGAAACTAATTACCATTAATTTAGTTGATACGGCTTCAATGGTAGTGAAAATTGATTGTTGTTGGAAATGTTCGTTATGAAACATACTGAAATTTAAATTGAGAACATAAAATTCCGTTCTAAGCATCGCAAACAATTTCAATTTTCAACGGTAAAAAAAACCGTCGAGATTCCTAAACGACCCTAGAAGCGAGCCAAATTCGGATAATTAAAGCAAACTCATCGTAGAGCACCATGATTGGCAAACGAAACGAAACGTGGCCTTGCCCCACAACCACCATCATCACGGCAACGGATGTCATCGCAGCAACCTAGCTCGCAGAATCTACTAATGGTCACTTTCCACCACGACGCGGGTCATTCGGACGGAAATTTCAGCGCGCTCTCGTCCCCTATTACGGCGCACGAAACCCACGGGGGAGGAAAGTGATTATGATGTGATTATAACAGGACGACGACGACGACGATGATGTCCGGTTTTTGCGAGATAAGTGCCAAGGGATGAAATTTTATAATTGAATTTCGGATCATTATTATTGACAGTGTTGTCTCTCTCTCTCTCGGGCGCGACCGACACCCTTTGCCGAATGTCGACGTGCCGGGGAAATGATCCCGTGGGAGAAAGCTTGGGTTCCGGCTGGGTTGGTTCGAGGCTTTGATGCGAGTTGTAGTAGGCGTTGAGCGTTAAATTGGCTCGAAATGAGTGGTATCGATTTGAGTCAGCTGCGTGTCAAGGCTACGGTGTTGGGATTGTGGGTGAAAAATTTCTAAGGAGAAAAATTCTGGCTGAGTTTCCTGGCACTGTTACTTGAACTGCACTTTTTTGGCCACAAATATTAATGTCAAGGCCAGGTGCCTCCCAGTTCCGAAAATCCGGAACATTCAAAAAAATATTTTTTACTGTTTTTCACGTACATGCGATACCATTACACTTACGATTGTTAAAAATGATTTATAAAACTTACTAAAAACACATTACACGATTGCTAGAACTTCTCTGGTGTTTTGCTGGTCCGTTTCCGGGTACCGTAAACCGGGGTGACTTTGCTATGATTTCAATTTGTTTTTGGAATATTTTCCAACAGGAATGGTTTTTCTCAAGATTTTTATTTTAAAACATGTACTGGGGTACGCCACACCAAGTCCATGCACTATTTTGGAAAAAAAAAGTTTTTTCAAAAGTGTTTTGAAAAATAGTTACGTTAAAAATTAAGTTTAAATTACGGGGTGACTTTGATAGTCATAGTTTTTCTTGTTAAAATCTTATATTAAGTTGTTCAAATGGCATCAGTAGTGCGGTGCTTGTGGGGACGTGCAGTCCTGTTTTTTTCGTGTTATTTTCCGTCTCTTTTGTGACGCTGTTCGAGTGCAGAGTGCATAATTGGCAAAGGGAGCGCGTGGTCGTAAAAAATATGCGGAGTGAAAAGTGATTTCTTTTGTGATTTTCAAAGCCCTTCCTATGTCCTCGTTGATCGGAAGGCACGGCGTCGGGTGGATTGTGTTTAAATTTTTCGAATAAGGTTTAATTTTTTTTGCGATGAAAAAGCCTATATAATGAACGAAAGACGCACTGACAATTTGGATCGTTGAGTTAATACACGGATAGAAATCCTGTCCGTGTGTTTGAAAACATTAGGCGATAAAATCGAAAACATTGAATGTTTTCGATTTTGAAAACAATGTTTTCGATAATGTCTATAATGTCGACGAAATCGGTGATTTTGTTGCCTACATTTCTGCGCCCGCCGTTTTCTGCTTTACATAATATCGACCATCACGGTAAACAGTGATGACGTTTCGGGACTTTGTTTATTTTAGCAAACAGATCAAAACAAACTTTTCGGCCACTTAGCCGCGTCGCGCCGGGTTCCTGGGCCGTTTTTCTATTACCGTGACCAGGTATCTCCAACGTCGTCAACGTTTCCGTAGTTTTGATTACGGTGTTCGTTTTTGTATTGGTGAATTCGGAAGACGCGACCGGTTCCTCGTCCACGTTTTCGGATACGGAAAAGTCCCGGTGCGGTGAGCTTTTTCGGCAATTGAAATTATTAGGCTGTGAAATGTTGTGCTTTTATCAATGTTTTACTTTTGAACGCAGTTTTGGATGGATTAGTTGGTGAGTTTCAGCCGGAACAGCACGGATCAGCCAAGTGAGTGTTATAGAGTAAACCACATTGGCTACCACCAACAATTCTTACCTACGGGACAACCCGATAGAAAAAAAAACCCTGTTCAACCCGAAGGCTGCAAAATGCGTTAAAGTAATTTTTCGCAGGCTTGAATAAATAGGCATAATTGCAACTTCAATGTTTTATAGTGCTTTGGAATCGTCAGGATGTTTACTTGAAGGAGAAAATATGCAAATTAGTGGATTTTGAGTGGGGCTCGGGGAGAGGGCTGAACGAAAAATATCATAGCAAAATGCGTTATATTACAGTAAATTTGTAAAATTTATATCTCATGCAAAACATAACCAAAACTCAAAGTTTTATAGTGTTTTGGAAAGATCTTAATCTACACTTAGCGTTTAAAATATAAAAAGAGTACGTTTTCAAAAAGTGTCACTAAAAAAAGTTTGGTAAACTTTTATTGTTCTTTATACTTTCTTCAGTAAGAGAACATAAAACATGACTTTTCATCAGACACATAATCATGCGGTATATCTAACTTCTCAAAATTTAATGAATAGTCGTTCTGTTTCAAAACTGGTTCATGTTTGAACGTTCTGTTTCAAAACCGGTTCATCCAAGCTGTTCAATGATTGCAACGGTTGAAAATTTCTGGCTCAAAATGTATCATGCGACATATCTAACCCTTTCAAATTGCCCAAATAGTCATTCTGTATCAAAACTTAATTAAAAGAATTTAAAGAATTGAAAGAATTGAAAGAATTTAAGGAATTTAAAGAATTTAAAGAATTTAAAGAATTTAAAGAATTTAAAGAATTTAAAGAATTTAAAGAATTTAAAGAATTTAAAGAATTTAAAGAATTTAAAGAATTTAAAGAATTTAAAGAATTTAAAGAATTTAAAGAATTTTAAAATTTTAAGAATTTTAAAATTTTAAGAATTTTAAAATTTTAAGAATTTTAAGAATTTTAAGAATTTTAAAATTTTAAAATTTTAAAATTTTAAAATTTTAAGAATTTTAAAATTTTAAGAATTTTAAGAATTTTAAGAATTTTAAAATTTTAAAATTTTAAAATTTTAAAATTTTAAAATTTTAAAATTTTAAGAATTTTAAGAATTTTAAGAATTTTAAAATTTTAAAATTTTAAGAATTTTAAAATTTTAAAATTTTAAGAATTTTAAAATTTTAAAATTTTAAAATTTTAAAATTTTAAAATTTTAAGAATTTTAAGAATTTTAAGAATTTTAAAATTTTAAGAATTTTAAAATTTTAAGAATTTTAAGAATTTTAAAATTTTAAGAATTTTAAGATTTTAAGAATTTTAAGAATTTTAAGAATTTTAAGAATTTTAAGAATTTTAAAATTTTAAGAATTTTAAAATTTTAAAATTTTAAAATTTTAAAATTTTAAAATTTTAAAATTTTAAAATTTTAAGAATTTTAAAATTTTAAAATTTTAAAATTTTAAAATTTTAAAATTTTAAAATTTTAAAATTTTAAAATTTTAAGAATTTTGAGAATTTAAAGAATTTAAAAATTTAAAGAATTTAAAGAATTTTAAGAATTTTAAAATTTTAAGAATTTTAAGAATTTTAAGAATTTTAAGAATTTTAAGAATTTTAAAATTTTAAAATTTTAAAATTTTAAAATTTTAAAATTTTAAAATTTTAAAAATTTAAAGAATTATAAAATTTTAAAATTTTAAAATTTTAAAATTTTAAAATTTTAAGAATTTTAGGAATTTTAAAATTTTAAGAATTTTAAGAATTTTAAAATTTTAAAATTTTAAGAATTTTAAAATTTTAAAATTTTAAGAATTTTAGAATTTTAAAATTTTAAGAATTTTAAGAATTTTAGAATTTTAAGAATTTTAAAATTTTAAGAATTTTAAAATTTTAAAATTTTAAGAATTTTAAGAATTTTAAAATTTTAAAATTTTAAGAATTTTAAGAATTTTAAAATTTTAAAATTTTAAAATTTTAAAATTTTAAAATTTTAAAATTTTAAGAATTTTAAGAATTTTAAGAATTTTAAAATTTTAAAATTTTAAGAATTTTAAGAATTTTAAAATTTTAAGAATTTAAAGAATTTAAAGAATTTAAAGAATTTTAAGAATTTTAAAATTTTAAAATTTTAAGAATTGTAAAATTTTAAAATTTTAAAATTTTAAGAATTTTAAAATTTTAAGAATTTTAAGAATTTTAAAATTTTAAGAATTTTAAAATTTTAAAATTTTAAGAATTTTAAGAATTTAAAGAATTTTAAAATTTTAAGAATTTTAAGAATTTAAAGAATTTAAAGAATTTTAAGAATTTTAAAATTTTAAGAATTTTAAAATTTTAAAATTTTAAAATTTTAAAATTTTAAGAATTTTAAGAATTTTAAAATTTTAAGAATTTAAAGAATTTTAAGAATTTTAAAATTTTAAGAATTTAAAGAATTTAAAGAATTTAAAGAATTTTAAAATTTTAAAATTTTAAGAATTTTAAAATTTTAAGAATTTTAAGAATTTTAAGAATTTTAAGAATTTTAAGAATTTTAAAATTTTAAAATTTTAAAATTTTAAAATTTTAAGAATTTTAAAATTTTAAAATTTTAAAATTTTAAGAATTTTAAAATTTTAAGAATTTTAAAATTTTAAGAATTTTAAAATTTTAAAATTTTAAAATTTTAAAATTTTAAGAATTTTAAAATTTTAAAATTTTAAAATTTTAAAATTTTAAGAATTTTAAAATTTTAAGAATTTTAAGAATTTTAAAATTTTAAAATTTTAAAATTTTAAGAATTTTAAAATTTTAAAATTTTAAAATTTTAAAATTTTAAGAATTTTAAGAATTTTAAAATTTTAAGAATTTTAAGAATTTTAAAATTTTAAAATTTTAAGAATTTTAAGAATTTTAAAATTTTAAGAATTTTAAAATTTTAAAATTTTAAAATTTTAAAATTTTAAAATTTTAAAATTTTAAAATTTTAAAATTTTAAAATTTTAAAATTTTAAAATTTTAAAATTTTAAAATTTTAAAATTTTAAGAATTTTAAAATTTTAAAATTTTAAAATTTTAAAATTTTAAGAATTTTAAGAATTTTAAAATTTTAAAATTTTAAAATTTTAAAATTTTAAAATTTTGAGAATTTAAAGAATTTAAAGAATTTAAAGAATTTAAAGAATTTTAAAATTTTAAGAATTTTAAAATTTTAAAATTTTAAAATTTTAAAATTTTAAAATTTTAAAATTTTAAGAATTTTAAAATTTTAAGAATTTTAAAATTTTAAGAATTTTAAGAATTTTAAGAATTTAAAGAATTATAAAATTTTAAGAATTTTAAAATTTTAAGATTTTAAAATTTTAAAATTTTAGAATTTTAAAATTTTAAAATTTTAAAATTTTAAAATTTTAAAATTTTAAAATTTTAAAATTTTAAAATTTTAGAATTTTAAAATTTTAAAATTTTAAGAATTTTTAGAATTTTAAGAATTTTAAAATTTTAAAATTTTAAAATTTTAAAATTTTAAGAATTTTAAAATTTTAAAATTTTAAAATTTTAAATTTTAAAATTTTAAAATTTTAAGAATTTTAAAATTTTAAAATTTTAAGAATTTTAAAATTTTAAAATTTTAAAATTTTAAAATTTTAAAATTTTAAAATTTTAAGAATTTTAAAATTTTAAAATTTAAAATTTAAAAATTTAAAGAATTTTAAAATTTTAAGAATTTTAAGAATTTTAAGAATTGTAAAATTTTAAAATTTTAAGAATTTTAAAATTTTAAAATTTTAAAATTTTAAAATTTTAAAATTTTAAAATTTTAAAATTTTAAAATTTTAAAATTTTAAGAATTTTAAAATTTAAAGAATTTAAAGAATTTTAAAATTTTAAAATTTTAAGAATTTAAAGAATTTAAAGAATTTTAAAATTTTAAAATTTTAAAATTTTAAAATTTTAAAATTTTAAGAATTTTAAAATTTTAAAATTTTAAGAATTTAAAGAATTTTAAAATTTTAAGAATTTTAAATTTAAAGAATTTAAAGAATTTAAGAATTTTAAGAATTTTAAGAATTTTAAGAATTTTAAAATTTTAAAATTTTAAAATTTTAAAATTTTAAGAATTTTAAGAATTTTAAAATTTTAAAATTTTAAAATTTTAAAATTTTAAAATTTTAAAATTTTAAAATTTTAAAATTTTAAAATTTTAAGAATTTTAAGAATTTTAAAATTTTAAAATTTTAAAATTTTAAAATTTTAAAATTTTAAAATTTTAAGAATTTTAAAATTTAAGAATTTTAAAATTTTAAAATTTTAAAAATTTTAAAATTTTAAAATTTAAAATTTTAAAATTTTAAAATTTTAAAATTTTAAAATTTTAAGAATTTTAAAATTTTAAAATTTTAAGAATTTTAAAATTTTAAAATTTTAAATTTTAAGAATTTTAAAATTTTAAAATTTTAAAATTTTAAAATTTTAAGAATTTTAAGAATTTTAAGAATTTTAAAATTTTAAAATTTTAAAATTTTAAAATTTTAAAATTTTAAGAATTTTAAAATTTTAAAATTTTAAAATTTTAAAATTTTAAAATTTTAAGAATTTTAAAATTTTAAAATTTTAAAATTTTAAAATTTTGAGAATTTAAAGAATTTAAAGAATTTAAAGAATTTTAAAATTTTAAGAATTTTAAAATTTTAAAATTTTAAGAATTTTAAGAATTTTAAAATTTTAAAATTTTAAAATTTTAAAATTTTAAGAATTTTAAAATTTTAAAATTTTAATAATTTTAAGAATTTTAAAATTTTAAGAATTTTAAAATTTTAAAATTTTAAAATTTTAAGAATTTTAAGAATTTTAAGAATTTTAAGAATTTTAAGAATTTTAAGAATTATAAGAATTTTAAGAATTTTAAGAACTTTAAGAATTTAAAGAATTTTAAGAATTTAGATTTTTAGATTTTTAGATTTTTAGATTTTTAGATTTTTAGATTTTTAGATTTTAGATTTTTAGGTTTTTAGGTTTTTAGATTTTTAGATTTTTAGATTTTAAGGTTTTTAGATTTTTAGATTTTTAGATTTTTAGATTTTTAGATTTTTAGATTTTTAGATTTTTAGATTTTTAGATTTTTAGATTTTTAGATTTTTAGATTTTTAGATTTTTAGATTTTTAGATTTTTAGATTTTTAGATTTTTAGATTTTTAGATTTTAGATTTTTAGATTTTTAGATTTTTAGATTTTAGATTTTTAGATTTTTAGATTTTTAGATTTTTAGATTTTTAGATTTTTAGATTTTTAGATTTTTAGATTTTTAGATTTTTAGATTTTTAGATTTTAAGATTTTTAGATTTTTAGATTTTTAGATTTTTAGATTTTTAGATTTTTAGATTTTTAGATTTTTAGATTTTTAGATTTCTAGATTTTTAGATTTTTAGATTTTTAGATTTTTAGATTTTTAGATTTTTAGATTTTTAGATTTTTAAATTTTTAGATTTTTAGATTTTTAGATTTTTAGATTTTTAGATTTTTAATTTATTGCTTTCTTCTGCAGGGGTTGCTGGACGAGATTTGTTTGGCTATATCTAGCTTGGTGCATGCAGCTCGTGCCATTCCATGTGGTCTAATTCGATGACCATGATCCGTTGCGGTTGTCCAGAGACCGCTGCCATGTTGTTGGTTGATTGCGGCGACGTCGTCGGCGAATCACCTTGGCCGGATGTGCAGCTGCGCGCCGACGCGATCACGCTGACCTCGCCCGATGAGTACGTCGCATCTGATTTGCTCCAAGTGCTGATCTGAAAGGGCAGCGGGTAAGATTCTCAATCTCAAACTCCTTTGCACATTCACTAATCTCTCTCCCAATCCATTCAGCTCTTTGAAAGTCTGAAATGCCAGCTGATGTTTGGATGCCAGCTCATCATGACTACAAAACACCTGCTTACACTGCGCGAATACTTAAGGGCTCCGCTCCGTCGGTCCAGAATGTCATAGTGATTCTGTCCTCGGCAAAGGAGATCGTCAACCCGACTACGCAGCGACAAGCCACGTTCCGGCATCAATTTGGATGTTAGACCGTCCGCCTGTGCTGTGCTGGTCCAGCGTGGGCCCAAAACTGAAGGAATTTACCACTAGTCTCTAAGATGTCAATCCACATTAGCCTGTCCCATTTTGAGGTCATGTCGAGGAATTTCAGGTGCTCACTTCTTAAATGATAGATTATGATGTTAGGAACAATGTTTTCTTAGACAAGAAAAAATAATAAAATACTTTCTCGCACCCCCTAGTCGATTTACTGAAAAAAGTCACTTTTTTGAACAAATTTTCTAAAATCGCTTGGAATCAATACAAAAACTGTTTCGATCAGGTGTGTATTATCTTCAAACGATAGGTTTTTGTCCATAGATTAAGATGCACTATCAATATTGGACCAAAATTTAAGTTTTGGACTTTCCCAGGCGGATTTGTGTCGAAAAAATCGCATTTTTCGAAACTTTTTCAGAAATGTTCATTTAATTTAGGGTAGCATATTTTTCCCAGTAAAACCAATACATGCAGCTTGTAGGAAATTTCATGGCGAACATTTTTCCCTCTGAGAAAATGCAATTTCGACACTCCAGAGCCGAGATATTTGAGTTTTAGTGAGGAAAAAGTGCCAATTTTCAAAATTTCTCAGAATTCAGAAGCAAGGCCTACTAATTACACGATGTAGCAAGCATATGTCTCAAAGGTCAGGGTATGCTTTTTTATAGTAATTTTGGCCGCTGAATCCGAATCTGAAATCAAATTTCGTGTAAACAGTGATGTTTTGGAGCTACACCCTTTTGGAATGCTATTTGCGTGTTTATGAGGCAGTTTTTGTAAATGCTCGGTTTGTTCTAGAGGTCGTATCGAGGTGCTCCGATTTGGATGAAACTTTCAGCGTTTGTTTGTCTATACATGAGATGAACTCATGCCAAATATGAGCCCTCTACAACAAAGGGAAGTGGGGTAAAACGGGCTTTGAAGTTTGAGGTCGAAAAAAACATAAAAAATCTTAAAATTGCTCGCATTTCCGTAAAACTTCATCAATCTCTTAGATGCATTCGAAAGGTCTTTTGAAGCACTTCAAAATGAGCCATAGACATCCAGGATTGGTTCGACTTTTTTTCTTAGCTTTTGCAAATTACTGTAAAAAATGGATTTTTTTAAAACCTTAATATCTTTTTGCAACAGCCAGCAACACCAAGTTAGGGAATTTCATGGACTATAAGCCTACGGTAATAACTTTTTGGCCAATCGCAGTTTTTCGCATAGTTTTTCGATTTTTCTATAATAAACATTTTACAACGTTAGTTATTGTCCTGTAGGCATCCATAGCGGCACTTTTTAGTCTCCCTTTTGTCATATTCGAAATCCTCGGAAAATTCAAACTTCAATGCCCGTTTTACCCCACTTCCCTTTGTTGTAGAGGGCTCATATTTGGCATGAGTTCATCTCATGTATAGACAAACAAACGCTGAAAGTTTCATCCAAATCGGAGCACCTCGATACGACCTCTAGAACAAACCGAGCATTTACAAAAACTGCCTCATAAACACGCAAATAGCATTCCAAAGGGTGTAGCTCCAAAACATCACTGTTTACACGAAATTTGATTTCAGATTCGGATTCAGCGGCCAAAATTACTATAAAAAAGCATACCCTGACCTTTGAGACATATGCTTGCTACATCGTGTAATTAGTAGGCCTTGCTTCTGAATTCTGAGAAATTTTGAAAATTGGCACTTTTTCCTCACTAAAACTCAAATATCTCGGCTCTGGAGTGTCGAAATTGCATTTTCTCAGAGGGAAAATGTTCGCCATGAAATTTCCTACAAGCTGCATGTATTGGTTTTACTGGGAAAAATATGCTACCCTAAATTAAATGAACATTTCTGAAAAAGTTTCGAAAAATGCGATTTTCTCGACACAAATCCGCCTGGGAAAGTCCAAAACTTAAATTTTGGTCCAATATTGATAGTGCATCTTAATCTATGGACAAAAACCTATCGTTTGAAGATAATACACACCTGATCGAAACAGTTTTTGTATTGATTCCAAGCGATTTTAGAAAATTTGTTCAAAAAGTGACTTTTTCAGTAAATCGACTAGGGGGTGCGAGAAAGTATTTTATTATTTTTTCTTGTCTAAGAAAACATTGTTCCTAACATCATAATCTATCATTTAAGAAGTGAGCACCTGAAATTCCTCGACATGACCTCAAAATGGGACAGGCTAATCCACATTTTACCTAAATCGAGTGTACACCTTTGTGTGCAAGTTAATTTTTGATTATAAAACGAAAATAAAAGAAATTTTATGCAAATCAGTAATTTTCTGATATGATTAACTATTCCGGAACAGTTTTGAACTATAACGGCCAATTTGAAAGCAAAATATCGACGCTATATCGATGCTTTGCAAATTGCATACATCTAGGCGCATTCAAACCGTGAAATTGATGTTGACGGAATCGACAACATTTTTTATCGATTTCGTTGCAATTGTTACCGGACGACTGGTCGAAAACATTCCGAAACGAATTTTAGAACGAATCGAGAACAATGTTGTCGATTTCACGGACAGGATTTCTATCCGTGTAGTGGAGCAAAATAACTGTGTGTGAGTGATTTTGTGTGTTAACCAGAAAGACCTTCCCATAGCATCGTTGCTCGGAAGGCTCGCCGACGGGTCTGTTATGAAAGTCCTCCCCATAGCGTCGTAGCTCGGGAGGCATCGAAAAGCCAATACCTTATCCTACTAACCAAAAAAAAATTAATCACGTGATGCTTGAAGGAGATGCTGTGGATTCAACGGTCTCAAGCGGTATCAACAAGTATATAGCGAAAAACTATGTGCTTGATGAGTCTGCAACTTCAACTATCGGACTAACATTCCTCCCTTTCGTTGAACTGCAGGCTTCTTGGAGGGCGCCGGTATTGACTAATAAAGTCGGGGTCTTCAGGGGTTAAACAGTGAACGGATGGTTGGCTCCCACTGATCATTTTTGATTCATTGTTTAACTTCAGCTGATCTGTCAATAACGTAGTAGCAGCTCATTGGCAGTCAACCATGCTCATGCTCATGCTCATGCTCATGCTCAAATCTTATATTAAGTTGTTCAAACTTTATTTGTATGTTAAATGTACCATCACTAACAGACCGGCCCGTGGCTTAATGGCTACGGCTCCCGCCTCATAAGCGGAAGGTTCCGGGTTCGATGCCCGACCGGTCCTGCTTGAAATTATTCGACTATAATTGAACTTTGAATATGAACAAAAACTGCATGGAATCAGGTGAGATTCGAACTCACACCTTTGGATTGGTAGTCAGATGCTCTAGCCACTCGGCCACCGAGGGGTTGACACCACTTGAGTGAAGAATCCGTAGTGGTGAAATAATGTCACAAGGTCATTTACTATATAATACAACAATCCCTTCCCCAACGATTCCCCTACACACACTACACACCATATTCTATAAATAACTCGAAGTGGTTGGTACGGTATGTCTACACTTCTTCTTCTTCCCCTGATGATTCCATAAAATGTGGGTTCCGTTCATAGAATCTGTCTCTTGCGGTTAATGCAACGCAGTAGGCCGATTCGCTTTAGTGAGTGTAATACATTTCGGGGGTTCTCGAAAGTACTGCAATCATTAATAAAGACAAGAAAGAACTTGAGACGTAATCTAACCATAAGTTCTTCCCGGATGCTTTCTTCGGACTGGCTGCGCTTGTGTTCGATTAGATTAGATTAGATTAGATTAAATGTACCATCACTAATGTGGCTGATATAGTTTTTAAGAAAAAAATCCATGTTGCTTATTAACAAAATACATATAAATTTTAGGTATAATTGTTAAAAAGTCGGAATTTTGCGTGAAATTTGTTCATAAAACTATCGATTTAAACTGAATTTCATACAGAATTCGAAGCACGAATCACAAGTTTTCACATTTAACAAAAGAATTGTTCAACTGAAATTGCCTCTAAATTTGAAGATTTTTTTTATTGTGTTTCAAAAACACATATTATTTATTATTTACAAACTTATTTAACCTTAGCCTATTGAAAAATTGTCCAAAGAATCCAAAAATTAATTCTGTTTTCTGATTCAAAATCAACTTCATTGAGAAAATTATGACACTTGGAGAATTTAAAAATAATTACTTTCATCAACATTTTCTTAACTATGGTTAACTAACTTTTTAAACTTTTCAAAATTTTATGAAAAGTTCTTTTTGAGGTACTTTAGACACTTCTCTACCACGGTCAGTATGATTCTTAACCTTTCCGTACGTATTTTAATTGTACTCTTCATATTGCGGAAAAAACGCAACCTATACAAAGTAACCCCGGCTATCAAAGTCACTCCGTTTTACGGTACATGGAACCGGATCCCGAATACTTGGTGAACTACCAACTTGGCAATGCAAAATAAAATTTTCAATCGAAAATAACTTTTAATTAAGCTGAGAATGTTTCCGAAAATCCTCATTTTTTACTTTGTGGATCGTACTGCTGATTGAGATACAGCCTCTTTATGTTTACACTTTGTGAAGAATGAGTCAGTGTCACCTAATTATTACCCTTCATTTTCAATTCGCGAAACCTTGGAAACAATTTCTCTGATTCTCTCTCATTCATTTAATAAAAAGAACAGAAAATTTCACAAAAGTTTCACTAACATTGAAAGTCGAACCATTTCTAAACGAGGTATCGCGAGATGTGAAATGACGGCTGATAGAAAAAAAAGACTCATTTATCATAAAATCCAAATTTCAAGAGGCTGTATCTTATCAATCAGCAATCTGATCAACAAATTCAAAAAAAGATAATTGTAGGAATCTTTAATCGCCGTTAAACATAGTTATAACTTGAAAACGGTACACTTTGGGCCGATGCAAATAATTAAAAATGTGTCTGTCCCTCGTCCAGGGTATCCAGGTTGCCAGATAAATCTTGGAAGGCCAGACTTTTCCAGTGTCAGCAATAATAAAGATTCATCATTATCTGTTGCAGATTTAAAAATTTAAAAACCTAGCCAGAAATGATATTCAATGAAAATATTGTTGGAAAATGCTTTACAAATCCGTACAATTGATTTCCAATCTTTGATTTTCAAAAAAAATATAACGAAAAAAGTTTTTCGCAGTTCCGTGCATCGAAAATTCATTTGAATTCTAATAATTTTTTTTAAATTATGCTTAAAGTTAAAAAAAAAGTCAAATGATTAAATTTGCATTGGAAATTGGAGTTTTCTTACAACTGTTTTTTTTTTACTCATTACACTTTCGATTTTTGATATGCTTATGGGGAATAAAAACGAACACAATTTCAATGTCAAAATTGCAATTGAAAATTAGAATTATTTTTCCATAACAGCCTTATGGAAAAATAATTCCAGTTTTCAATTGCAAATTTGACATTAAAATTGTGTTCTTTTTTATTCCACATAAGGCTGGTACAAATATTTTTAAAAGTTTTTGTCCCCTCCCCCCCCCCCTTCAAAATTGGCCCGAAAAATCAGGGGGCAAAAAAAAAATTTTTACAATAAACTTCTAAATTTCAATGAAAATTCAAGTGCAACCAGCTGAAATCAAATTAAAATACATTCTCCTGCGTTTAAAATCATTTGAAGCATGTTTGGGTTTATTAAAAAATCTTAAGATTTTTTGAAAATTTTCGATGCAAAATCTTTATTTTCGATACAATTTTTGTTTTTGTCAGATCTTAGATTTTTTGAAAACTAGAGATTGCAAAACAACTGAACTAGTGTAAAATGCATTTTAAAACACTTTTTTCATTTAAATGTGAAGATTATGGCTTGTTATTTAAATTTTTATATTTTTTTTTTGCCCCCATCCCCATCGGCCTAAACATATCAAAAATCGAAAGTGTAATGAGTAAAACAAATAATATAAAAATAACTTTAAATATTAGAAGAATAATAATATTTAAGCAATTAACAATTTGGTGACAAAATGCCAAATAAAAAATATATTTTTTTCAGTGTACCATTTTTTCTCAGATGCTCTAATTATTACCTACAACTTTGCCGAAACACAAGATCGATAAGAAAATCATAATATTCACAGACCCTTTTCATATGACCGGCGATGTTTGATGCGTCGTATGGAAAACTCATGGTCCAAACGGGCTTCTTTAGAAATAAGGAAAGCATGGAGTTTCATTCGAATAAAAAAAGATGCAAATTAAAAATCATGAAGAAAGTTCTAGAATCACATAGGTAAAATTATTTTCTAAGTGAAAAATTTTGAAAGGCAACGGAGAAAATCAATGAAAATTCCAACATTTTGTTTAACTTTATCGTTTTGAAGTCATTGAAATAATCTTTTACATATATTAATTTTACGAATATTTTCTCAAACCAGTCAATCAAATCGTTACAAAAATACATTCCAAATACTTCTTCCTCAACTAATCCCCTAAGTTTCACTCCTATCAAACTTACCCGCAAAGAAGATTTTTCCTCTACACTCTTTCTCGAAACAAGATGACAATTCTAAATCACACAAAATAAATCCCAATTTTTCCTCGTGCCTTTGAACAAATTATTAAAAACAGAATAAACAAATATTAATCCACCCTTCTTTGGTGGTAAACGTGCTTCAATAGTCTTAGAACAAAAAAATAAATGAAATAATCCATCGGAAACTGTAAAAAATATCAAAATTGAAACTGTCGGCAATCGTTTGAGTTCATTTTAAGGACCCGCATTGAGCTCAATCCTCTGTAATCTTGTAGCAGTAGACGTTACCTTAGGTTTAACCCGTTCGAATTCGTAAGTTCGTGTAAATATACTCAATGTGTAATAGAAGCAAGATGACACTCACCCGGGATGAAGTCGAATTGTGTGGAATTAGGTGTGCTGTAAAAAAATAATCACCTTCTGGCAAGACTTATCGGGATAGTTCGAAGGTTCCTCGTTAGATAGTTTAGTGTATCCACATTTTCTACGCAAGTTGACAACCAATCGTTGAATAGTTAGTTAAATTTTACTGAACTGCAATCAGAAATCGACAGTGTAAATACATATTTCAAGATAGTACTAGATAAGGTAGTGACAAGACTAATGAAATTGAATCCCATGAGTGGAAATTAAAATTGATTTTTTTTTCCAAAACTCACTGCCATCCTGATTTCCAAAGAACTGTTCAATTATTTCGACCCAAAAATATTTAAATCTAGAAAAAAACGAAGTAAAAGAAATATCATATCATATTTTCAAAAGAAACCAAAAAGCATTGATGTAGTGTTAGATGCAACCACTTAACCGCATAGTTTACAAAACTCAATTCAAATTGTGTAAAAAAAATCACGTTAAAGGGCAATCCAACAAATAGTAGTGCATAAATCAAACGGCAAATGGGTGTGCATTTCCACTTGTGTATCAATTACTGATAAGTGAAATTTTATTGCCACAATGAAATCCAACACACTCCCACTTTCCACAAACACACACACTGAACTGAACGCGATCACATAAAAAAGCTGACAATTAATTGCGCATAACCTGTGTATAAAAGTGTGAACGTTGAAGCAAGCAAACAGAACGCAGAAAAAAGAATAATCACAATTAGTTGAAGCGCAGAGAGTGACTGTTTATCGAGGCGCATAAAAAAGTATAGTTTTAAAACTGGATCAATTGCGATAACTGAATGAAAACACATGATAATCATTTTTTATACTACCCTTCTCCCCTTTGCAAACAAACAGAGTTCTATATTTAAGAATGAACGTTACCCCAAATGAATGCAAGCGCAGGCACGAATACAATACGACACTAGTGGAAATCCCTATCGCTTACAAAACCGCAAAATAATCCTGATTAGAGAGAGAAGGAAAAAAGCAAGAAATGCAAACCAAAGTTAGAAAAGTAGAGAAAAAAAACGAACGGTAAACACTGGGAAAGATTGTTCAACACACGTGGTAAAAGGACCAAACACAAAGAGAGGAAAACCATGATCTATATGACAAACTAAAAAAAAACACATGTAACAAAAACCAGAAATATTCCCACTATAGGCGAAATATAGACAGAGTATGTAGTGACAGAGAATTGAGAGAGTGACAACTAGGAGTATATCAGAAATAAACGAGTATTTTAGAAAAGCTAAACGAGGGTAAGAAAGGTTCTGCAAACGTGACAAGATGATGAAACTGAAAATCACACACTCACTAGACAAAGTTGCCATATATTGAAATAGGTTTACAAACTGATATCCATTTTAAGCAGTTTAATAGAAATCCAACAAAAAAGTAATGATACAAACCAATTTGAAACACAAAAAAAAAAACAAATAAAAGAATATGCGAAACACAAACATAAATACATCCAAACACACACTGTTAGCGTTAAATAAAACCTACAAGAATTGAAAAAAAAAGAAACTCAAACCAACCTAAACGATGGACAAAATTTTATTATGAAAATTTTAAACATCACTAATGAGGATAATGTACAACCACACTGGAGTTATACAATGACAAAAGAATAGAATAAAATTGACAAAAAGGCTTCTAAAAAATTAAGCGTGTCTTTTAATAGTCGGAAATATCACAAAACCTTCATTGCAATATATCACGGGGACATTGTTTTGGAAATTCTGGACTCCCCCCCTTTGGACAATTGTTCACACAAAAAAAAAACAATTTAATTTTTTGTAGAGTGGACAATTGCCAAGCCCCAACATTAACTCGAATTGACAATAATCATCCAAACATACAAAAAAAACTACAGAAACTTCATTAAAAAAATAATGTTGAACAAAATTTCCTGAAATTTACTGAAAAAGACAAAATATTTGCAAAATTTATTAAAACTTTCCTGAATGTTCTAAAATTTTCTAAATTTAAAATTCCATTTCTAATGCTAACTACTAAAGTTGAAAGGCTAGCAAGGCGTCATCCATAAAGTACGTCACGCTCTTGGGGAGGAGGGAGATTGTTACAAGCGTGACAAAGTGCGACAAGGGGGGAGGGGGGGGACTAGAGCGTCCAATTTCCCGGGGTTACTGATTTCCCTGGAAACGGGAAATTTTCAATCAATTTCCCGGGAAATCCCGGGAATTCCCGGGAAATATTAAATATATTGAAAATTGTTTCTGAACTTGTCCCTGATAAATATTATGCAAAAAAATTGTAAAAGACAGCGACTTTAACGGTTGAAATGAGTGTCGATTCATTACTTGATTGCATATACAAAATCATACAGCTACAAGAAAATGAATACTTTTTTCAAATTGCAATTAATCAAGTACAATCAATAAAAAAAAAAGCTATTTTTTAATGGGAAGTTGTTTTTTATCAAGTGAGTAAAATGAATCCATACTCAAAAATCACAATTCTTTTGAACTTGTTTGAAAGAGTGTGGTTTGACCCATACCCATATCTGAAATGAAAAAAATGCAGTAATTATGTTTTTCATGAAAAATATCTTTTCTAAAACAAGTCATACTGGTTTCAGCCCTTGAACAAAATGGTATAGCTTTTTATTATTTCCTTATATTTTCCTCATGTTTGTTTTAATAAATGTCAATATCAAAATTTCTCATAATCTGATACATATATGAACTTAACAATGAGTATAATTAAACAAAATAATGATAAGTTTTTTCATCAATTTTTTTTTCAGATCATTTTCAAAAAAATTGTCTTAAAAAGTTAAGAAATCGTATGCTTCCACTTGAATTTTGGGAATTCCCGGGAAATTTACGAATTTCCCGGGAATTTTTTTCCCGGGACGGGAAATTGGACGCTCTAGGGGGAACTCTTTCTTTCTCAATTAAACTCCGAATTTTGAAAATAATCCCTTTTATGAATCATTGCATTACAAAAATCAAGATGGAGGGAGGAGAAAAATGTGACGTACTTTTCGAGGGAGGGTCAGAGCCAGCGTGACAAAGTGTAACAAAGGGTGGAGGGAGGTTAATTTTGGCCGATTTTAGCGTGACATATTTTATGGATGACGCCCAATTGACAATCAATTACAGTCCAGACTCGATTATCCGAAGGCCTCGGAAAAATTTCACTTCGGATAATCTAATCATGAAAAAAAAATCTAGTTGTCTAACTTTTGATTGTCGAGCTTAAGTATGACCCCTAAACTACGTTGAAGTGATATAGAATTTTTTGATTCAAGATGGCGACCAATATGGCCGCGACGAAATATTGAGAAAAAGGCATTCAATTATCTTATAGGCAATCAACTATTGAAATTTGACAAAAATGGGGTCACAAAACTCGAATTTGATGTTTCAAACAAGAACAAGTAATAAAAACGAAAAAAAAATTGTTCGTGATTCGTTATCCGAAGTCCCATACAAACCTACGGATAATCGAACTTCGGATAATCGAAACTTCGGATAAACGAGGCTTCGGATAATCGAGTCTGGACTGTACGTTAAATTTACTAAATAAAAATCTAAGATTTGCTCAAATTACCTTAAATGAGCATAAGCATGAGCATGAGAGACCACCCATGGTTGTCCTTCTCCGTTGCTGAACAGGACGCTTCAACGATCAAATGATGTTTCCCTTATCAACAGCATGCATGAATGCGCTGAAAAGATAAAACATCACGATCGTCAAAACTAGAACCGGTGCGAATAGGAAACAGTCGTTGGCCACCAACGGCGCACGCCATGTCAGTTTGTAGATCTCGAGGGAATGGGACGGGAATGTTAGTTAGCACAGGTTGCTACCAAGGGTGGGTTCTATACGATATCCACACCCCCGCGTGTGCCGGAAAACTACTTCTACTTGGGATTTTGTTAGTGGGTAAGGGTAATGGCCAGGATTCAACATAGAGGATGATGATGCGACCCAATAATCAATAAATTTTGTTCAATGGTGTGATGTATTATGCATTCTCAAGGCAATCAGTCGGAGGATGCGGATGAGACTATTCCCGGTTATTTGGTGTTGAGTTTAGCATAAATGATTGAATCTTAGACAGCCGGCTGTGGAAAGATAAAACGAAATAAAATGCGAAAACGCGAAACCGCCCGGATCGAAATACACACACAATCGGAAGGACAACAAAGACGGAAACGACAACGAAAATCCTGCGTGAGGACCGCGACGCACACCGTTCAAATTCTCCAACGCAACTGTCAAACATCCCGAAACCGCCCGGATCGAAATACACACACAATCGGAAGGACAACAAAGACGGAAACGGCAACGAAAATCCTGCGTGAGGATCGCGACACGCACCGTTCAAATTCTCCAACTCAACTGTCAAAAACCATTTGCTTAAATTACCTTAAATATACTAAAATTAACAAACATTTACATACTAAAATTTACTTAAATTGGTAAAAATTATTACAACTTTCGAAATATGAACACACTTTCAATAAAATTCAGTTAAATTCAATCAAAAAATACTAACAATTTTTAGTTTCAACAAATGTTCACCTTATTTTAAGTGTATACTTAAATTTTATAAATTGACAAAAAACTGGAATTCGAAAAATCAAACAAATTGAGAAAAAAAACATATAAATTTACATCAATTTACTAAAATTACTTCAAATCACCCAAAATTATAATTTTACTTTTTTTTTTCAAAAAATTACAGATAATAAGCTAGAATTTACTCAAATTATAATTTACTGAAATTTACTTAAATTATATGAAATTTGCATAAATTTACAAAAAAACACACATTGGATTGCTGTTTCTTTTGAGGTATTTGATCGGGGAATGGCAAATTGGACAAAGCAACGTTTATTTTTATCGCTTTTCTTGGACAATTTCCTACAAAGTACAAAGAAAGTCTTTTGGTCTCATATTTGCAAAGACAAAACATATAAAAGACAAAACATTTTTCTGAATCTCTGTTAACTACCGATAGATGAACGTTCCCTTCAAGTTTGGTCCAAATGGGTAATTTTTGAGTCCAAAAGTGTACTTAATTGACTTGTATTGACCCATTTACATAACTAGAATTTTTTACCAGGTCCTATAAATAAACGTGAATATTGAGTGTATCCCACTTACTCCGATGGAGATTCACATAAGGTGTGAAAGGTTGTCACTCAATGTTTACATTTGTTTATAGGACCTAATAAAAAAGTAGAGATATTTGTCTGCCAATTCCAAAAGAATATTCAAAACCAATTGCTAGTCAATAAAAGCAATTTAATCTTAAATCAATCAAAATACATAATCCCACAACTGTGTCAATGTAAATAAACAAAATGTTGCTTATTCAACCACCATCAATTCCAGAATATTTTTTTTTCACACTCAAAACGCGCCATAAACCGTAAAAAATACGAACGATTCATGACCATTGCACCGTTTTGCTCTTCATTTGCATACAAAGTGCTAATCAAAAAGCGCAACCCGGAAATCTGCCCCAAATTGCATTTGAATTGCTTTTGGAGAGCATTCAGAGTACAAAAAAAACTGAGTAAGAGTGAAAATCACCTAAAAAAAAAATAAAGTGTTCAACATTTGAAGTTCCAACGAGGACATCAGGATTCCACTGTAGCCCTAATCAATTTCGATTACATTCAACTTTATACACCTCAAACCACCCTCCTATCCTTGATGTTCTTCACTATACTTAGTCTAAGATCACTGTCAAAGATAGCACCACTAATTCTGCTTCGTAAGCAATCGATAATGTGTTTATTCTTGCACTTCTTTGGTGGAGTACTTTCACTTGCATTAACGTCTAAGCCACCCTCCCCAAACAATCACCAACACTAACAACGAGGATACGCTCGACTTCATTTCTTCTCATTTTCCGTTGAGGTTTTCTCCAATCCATCCGTCTAGCATGCCATGGATTCCGTCTTTTATCACAAGAAGAAAAAGAAGGGGAAAGTTTACCTTTTCCGCAATCGTGACAGCTCGTTTCTGGGCTGCATCAAGGCCGGATTAGATTGAAGGCACAAAACGCAACGCGCGAACCAGCCCAACAAAAGCGATGCCAATGTTTTCCATCATCCCTCCGTAAAACCTTTTGCTATCTCCTGAGATTTCTCAGCTGTTGCTGCCTGTGCTCGTTCATCCTGCCTCATGAGTTATTCTCTGTGATTTAGGAGTAAAAAACATCCGGAAAATTACCGGTAAATTCAATTTTTCAAACTAAAAACCATCACTAACGCGATCCGTTTTGCAAAAAGTTTAATGGAACTACATTCAATTCTCTGGTTGTCAATACCGAAGGGTCCATCGACTAAGAGGAGAATCAGTTATCAAAATAATGCAAAATAAATACTCTTTTGAAACTAGTTATTTACTTACCCAGTTACGGGAGAGAATCATGACAACGTTCAGCAAGCTTAAACAAATTACTGTTAAACTCCCTGCCAAGCTCCGTTTTGCAAAAAAAAAACTTCAATGCAAGCCATGAGAAAGAGAAAATATTGATAACCGGAAAGTTTTTCTTAAGCAAATTAAATCCAAATGATCATCGAAGAGGGCATTCATCAAGCCAGGCAGTATGGTTGGACTAAAAAAAGCATCGATAGATGGAGAAATATTGACATAGCGAATATCGACAACATATAGTGGACTGTACTTGAAAATTAATTGCTCAAAATAAAAAAAAAACCGAAATAGATCACATATTTTTATCCAAATTTTCCAAAGATTCGATCATCTGAAATTCTATTTTTTTATTAAGGAACCCAAAATAAAAATATTAGTCATTTTTGAAGTATCCGGGGAGTTTACACTTACATTTCCATACCATCTTTTATTTAAAATCTTCTTAAAAATTCCGTTTCCAAAGGCGATACCCCTATTTCAAATTTCATACAAGAACTACTTGATTGAGTTTTGAGAACATATTGTGGATTCAGTTGGTAGCTGGCCCTGTATGTAGATTAGATAAGGTAAGGCGGAAATTTATGTTGTTTAGTTGAATTTATTTTTTTGAAAATATATTTACAAGTGTTTTTAAAGCGTGTTTCGGTTCAGTTTGGCATGCTTATCAACCCCACAGAAAAAAATCCGGCGAAATTTGCCCAAAGAACTTTTCCGAGTTTCGTGCTAACTAAATATTTTGACAGCTTGAAAACCCGCCTTACCTTGCTAGTTTATATACCTTGGGTAGCTGGATTTTCTGGCATCTTCTCACGTTAATTGGAAACGGTCGTGGATAGACCTAGGGGTTCTCAATTGGAGTGAAAATGTTCAAGTTATAGACAAATATGGATTAAAATTTTGATTTTTAATCACTTCTCCGACATCAGGAATAATTTTTTGAACATGCTCGCAATTTTTTTATTCTGTCTGAAAAATATTATTTTTCTTGAAAAAAGTTTCATTTTTAACCACATGATCACCCCTAATTCTGGCTCGATGCTGCCATCACGCGACCGCGTGCTCCGTTTGTTTGTCAACAAAGCTGCAGCTGGAAGGTGAGACGAAGTGAGAGGGGGAGAGGTTTTGACATTTTTATGCCCGCATCTGGCCCGCCGCCTATTTCGTCGGTCGTTGAGCCGACGGTCATTTCCAACGACCGAGTCCAGCAAGGTACTGATCGTACAATTAGAAATGAACATAAAACAACGTTTTTAACGCAGCAGCACTTTAGCCTTAAATTACAGCTCACATTAAGCGTGTTTGACTATTTCAAAGTAATAAAAAGCTTAAATAAAAGTTAGCAGACAACACTCCAATTGATAATTTCTTTGAAAATTGCGTTTTGATATGGGTATATTAGCTCTGGTTTTAATAAAATATTTGAAAGCAAAAACAAATCAAATTTTCTCAATGCTAAGGTCAACCACGAAATTTATGTTTAAGCATTTATTTTCATGATTTTTAATACATTTTAACACAAAATATACACAATAGGGTGGTCCAAATCCGGACTTTTTTGGGGCTACCCCCTGAATTCAAAGATTGACCCATCACTAGGCTAAATTCCAAATTTGAGCTCATTCTGACCACGGGAACCCCTCCCTCCAATCGCTTAAAGTTTGTATGGGAAAAATCTTCAAAATGTATGGAGAAAAGCAACTGTTTTACTTTTTTACCTGTGGAAGGCGCCATTATTATCCGATTCTTACCATTTCTCAAATGTAGAACCTTCATTAAATTTAGAACAACTTTCCCGAAGACACAATATTTTTAGGATTTTTTCCCGCGAAGTTATTAGCCCCCAAAACTGGCCATTTTTGTGCGGCCAGCTGTAAGGGGCTACCTAACAACGATGTTTATTTCCAATTCGTACACGCACGTGCTCTCTCTCAGGTTCAAACTCTCTCACTAGCTTGCTCGCCTGCCTGCCTGCCTGTTTACCTACAAGCGCGCGCTGTTTCTCTGCTTGGACTTTTGTCGTCGTCGTCGTTTTCGTTTGCTATCCGCTGCGCTGCGTTTCTGGCATGTTTATTATAATTTTCAACTAAAATAGCAGGATTGTTTTGAGATATATTTAGCATATAATTTCTTAAATTATGTCAAAAATAAAAAAAATTGCGCTGAAAAAAATAGTTTAAAGAAAAGACAGCTTAGGCTCAATTAAAAAAATACAGCAAATGTCATGAGAACAGGGTTTGTTTGATTTTCCAAGCATTACACGCAGTTTTTCGTATATGCTAAAGAAACATGATAATGATTCAATTATTTGAAAAAAATCTTCAGGTAATACAAATGTTGTTCCTTTAGGTAGTTTGCTTTAACAAAAATATACTTTAGTACAAATCAGAACAAATCAAGGCAATTTTACAATTATTGCTGCAAATTTTCATTCATATTCTCTAAAATTATTTTTTATTCTTTCTGGAAATTTCTTTCTGTGTTCCTAGACCACCTGCAACAAATATTGCAACTGTTTATCATTTTTGTCAGTTTACCTGTAAATTTTTCGTTTCAGGAAACATCTCTTTCTGCACAATCGTTAACAACCTTCAGATCTTGCAGTTGCGGCCTTCCTTTAAGATACTCTTTTGGATTCAGTTTTTAAAAAAATCTAAAGAAAATTCTTTCCTTATTTATCTAAAAAAAACTTCATGGTATTTCTTGTAACAAAATCAGATAAATTAAAATCCAAAACGTTTGCAATTAGGTTTGGATCAAAACAGATGACGATTCATGGATGAACTAATTCATCAAATTTGTATTCTCTCTCACACGCTCTTATAATATGATATCTATTGTTGTGTTTTTTTCGTTTTGTTGTTCACATATTACATTTGATTTTATATCTCAATACGCACCGACTATTTTTGTTGAAAATTATAATAAACATGCCAGGAACGCAGCGTAGCGGATATCAAACGAAAACGACGACGACGACAAAAGTCCAAGCAGAGAAACAGCGCGCTTGTAGGTAAACAGGCAGGCAGGCAGGCGAGCAAGCTCGTGAGAGAGTTTGAACCTGAGAGAGAGCACGTGCGTGTACGAATTGGAAATAAACATCGTTGTTAGGTAGCCCCTTACAGCTGGCCGCACAAAAATGGCCAGTTTTGGGGGCTAATAACTTCGCGGGAAAAAATCCTAAAAATATTGTGTCTTCGGGAAAGTTGTTCTAAATTTAATGAAGGTTCTACATTTGAGAAATGGTAAGAATCGGATAATAATGGCGCCTTCCACAGGTAAAAAAGTAAAACAGTTGCTTTTTTCCATACATTTTGACGATTTTTCCCATACAAACTTTAAGCGATTGGAGGGAGGGGTTCCCGTGGTCAGAATGAGCTCAAATTTGGAATTTAGCCTAGTGATGGGTCAATCTTTGAATTCAGGGGGTAGCCCCAAAAAAGTCCGGATTTGGACCACCCTAATACACAAAATATATGACAGTAGCATTACTGTAATCATTAGGGACAAGAACACGACAAGGAAATTCAAATTACAAAACATTGAAATTTCACAACAATTTCACAGCACTCTAAAATCTGCTTGAAATAATGACAATAATCAATTTTAGAAAAATGTTGTACTGTAAAATTAGAAATTGTTTTAGAATGTCATGCACGGAGAAAATAGAGTTCCCAAAATCGTGAACAAGCGTTCATGAAAATGGGAACCATGAAAAAAGTGTTCATAAAAATGGGAACAACGAACAAAGTGTTCAAATCCCATGGTACGTTTTTGGAAATCGTACCATGGGATTTGAACACTTTGTTCGTGGTTCCCATTTTCATGAACGCATGTTGACGATTTTGGGAACTCTTTTTTCTCCGTGTGGTGCAATATGGCAGAGGATTGGATGAATAATTGTGGGAACTTTATTGGGTTATGATATGCTTTTCATTATAATACTCTAAATCGTCACCGTCGTGCAAACTTGTCGCACGTGCATTTTGGGCCAAATTGAGCTAAGAACGCAATTTTGTGCAGCTTACAATGACTCTACTTTTGACCATCAAAGATGCCCAAAATTCGAGAGTCGTGTGGTGTTCGTGGGGGAGATCAGTAGGCGAATCGACGCGCGAGAATTCGAGAGAAAGTGCTAGAAGTTTCTTGAATTCATTGAAAGGGTGTGTCGCGTGGCCTTGCGAGTCTGGCCCTCAGTCGTGTGGTGTTCGACGGTAAGCAAAAACGTTGTTATGGTTTCGTTTGAGCAACCTGCCAAAAATGTATGGAATTTCGTAATTTTTGTTCTCGTGGATCAAACTTACTTTTTGCCCAGGTATTTAAAAACGTAGGTTTTAAAGAAAACGTAGATGTTTGGGTATCAAAAGATCGGAAATTTTATGCCCTTTCCGATTCCACATAGGTTGACTTGTGAATCGTGGACCGGTTCGGATGCCGGCGGATTTTCCTACGACGTAATTCCGGGTTGGTACGAAATTCCAACGAAAAATCTATTCTATCGATACAACTACCCACAAAACGGTGTTATACCCACTCCAAAATGTTTATTTAGCAATTATATGGTAATATATTGACATTTAGTTGAATTAAAAGTTTGCAAAATTAAGTTTAGATAAGTTTTATATAGAATTTCCAGAGTTATATAAACTTTTATACTAAGTAATTAGTTAACTTTATATTCAATCCAAATTATTTTTTTAATCAGTCAAGGATGCCTATTTGGAGTTGGGAGACTGGATTTATGGTGATTTGTCAACAAATAACATTATTTATGTTAATTTTTTGAAAGGTGTACATACTTTTTTTGCGCCTTTTTTATTTTCGTAATAGTATTTGTTATATAACTTTTTATAGAAATCATCTTTTCATGAGCTTTTTGTAGCAAAATGTTTGGCATGAGTTTCTGAACAAAACGTAGTACTAGGTTCCTGTCAAACTTTAAATTTTTTACATGTTTCATCATAAAATGTGCATAGTGCCCAAGGGGTGTAAATACTTTTTTTACATACTGTATAACATGTTGTGAAACTATTTGCTTCAACATATGAAAACATCAAAACTTCTTGCATTTTCGAAGTGTTAACAAAGTGTCAATCTTGCTCACGTTAGTTGATTTTACATTAGAAACGAGCAGGCTCAATTACATTGTTTTGCTAGATATACATTTTATTAAAAAAAAATCCTAACTTCCAGAGAACTGCTCCCCTATCCATCCACTACCATCAAGATTCAATACAATGTTGCCAGCCTTGAACCTTTTGTCCCATCGCTGAGATATCCACTTCCTCTTTCCCCTTGGCGGCTCTACCTTCTACGGGTGAGTGAAATGTGAGGATATCGAAATGTTCACGTTCCAGCGATTTGTTGTTATCAATGCTCTTAGCCTCCCTCCACCTCCCCCTCTGTGTTTGTGTGGTGATCAATGAGCAAAGCTCAAATCCGGGGTCTTTTGCAATGGAATGAGAATGATAATAACAATGATTTAGGCCTAGAAAGGGGGAAGAAGATTTTCTTGGGTGTAGTTATTATAGTATTGTTTCCATCTTTATTTTCAGGAAATGAGACAAGCTAGGAAAAGAAATAATTACAGTGGAACCAGATTCTTAACGGATCTATCAATCTCTATCGTTTAGTCGTTTCAATATTGTTCCACCTCCGTTCCACCTCACCTCAACCTCAAAAAACTTCATCATAAAAAATAATGTTACATAGAATCATGTTCAAACAAAAATTGATGAATCTAAAATTGTATTATTAATGATACTTTCAGCGAACATTCCACAATTCCCACGCTTGAACCAGGTAAAAATTGCATAGCTCATCCTGAAACATGGTTCGTGAATAAAAACTAATAAACTTTCCCGTTACGATGTTGAAATCGGCCTGAATAATTAATCTGTGGCTAAAACAAACTAGAAATAGAATTGCTTTGCCAACTTTCATCCCATGAATATTTTATCTAGATTTACTGATTGTTCGTACAGCATGAAATAAATTGAAACAGATTACAGTGCTGTGCAGCCAAGATTATACCGACAAGGCCGAATATATCAGAAAAGCCGGTGGCTATTTTCCACCCCACCCAAACTACCCTCCCCTCAAGCCATATTCCTTCACATGTTTGGGTCTCAAAGCTTTTTGTGGTGATGTTTGAAACTTGCTCCTTTTCCACGCTCGACTCACACACAGACACACACACACACACACAGTGAGCAGAGATTGGATTGGATACTTTTTCGTCGTGTTGAGCTTCAGGAATATCTCAGCCCAGCGCTCTGGCAAAGACATGCCGGGACTTTCTCTCACTTTTCACTCTGCTGGCGGTGATGCCGGATCGGGATATCAGGTAACGAACAAACCAACCACACCGGAAGTCCTTTTTTGTTGTGGGGAACAAAGTAGTTACCGAGGGAAATGAGCTTTTCTTGGCGTTTTTGAGGTTGTAATCCAAAGTTGAGTTGTTTCTGAAAAGATGGAAACATGTTGCCGGGGAAGATGTTTTCAAAATGTTGTCGTGCTATCTTGTCGCTCGTCACTTTTTGACGTTCCGAGAAAAACGCATTTCAATGTTTGACCTTGAATAAACAAAACAGAGAACATTGCCTCAAAATTTTGATGAATTTGGTTGCCAGACCTCTGAGTGATAATTAAAAGTGTTTACGGTTTTCGGGCATGTACGTGTGTCAAACGCGTTCTGACCTGAAATCCTTTTTGCCAGTTGTCGCAATTACAGCAATATTCAGGGTGTGTTAAGATAGCTCGACAAGATTGAAACTTCTTTCACATGAAAAAAATGCACGGCGTTTTTAAGGTTTTTATTGAATATCTAAGGATTGAAATTTGGTTATCTGTGATAGTCAAGTGGTGAGACATTGTGAGCTGCACAAAATGGCGCGCTTAACACAAATTAGCCCAAAATATACGTGCGACAAAATAGCACGATAACGTCGAAATGGTGCCTATCTCACATGATAAATCTAATTATAATGTGGTTCTGAAAGTTAGTTTAAAGCTTATTTTTGGATCAAAATGACATTGGGTACGTCTTCATTAGGGTGACATGAGCATTAATCGACATCAGGAATACCCTCTGTTTCGATTCTTTAGGCAATAATAAGTAGGGGGAGAGGGGGTAATATGCACCCCCTAAGGGAAAACTGTGATTTCTCAACCATTACAGCATTACTGTGGAAGAATTTTGTTCGATGTTCTTAAACAACTATTATTCTTCGTCATCCATGTGAAAAAAGTCTTTTAAAACCTCAAAATTGTTCGAAAATATCAAATTTTTAAAAACATTTCTGATTCATTTCAAACAACCATGCGGGGCAATACGCACCGCAACATTGGGGCAAAATGCACTACAACAACGGGGCAAAATGCACCACAACATGGGGCAAAATGCACCGGGTAAAAGCAGTTTTCACTAGTCACCACTAGATGACACCGCTGTTTTTACAAAGGAGCTTCACAGCGGTGCATTTTGCCCCGACCACGCTTTTTGCAGAAAATTTAATTAAAAATGCATTTTTTGATGTTTTTGGACTCATATATCTACAGAATAGTGAAGCTTATGGCAAAACTATACACCTCAACATTTACAATAACAATAAATGTTTTTATATTGTCCAAAAATCATAAAGAAACTTCAATGAAAATTAGATGAAAACACAACATTTTAAAGTTTTGCAAATAACTTAAGCTGTTTTTACACTACGACGCTCAAATTTTTCCAGCATAGTTTAGCAGTATTAAGCTTCCAATTTCTATGATTTTTTCCCCGGAAAATTCTTCCAAATACCGAGAAAAGCAGGGGGTGCATTTTGCCCCGGGGGTGCATATTACCCCCTCTCCTCCTATCTGTGCCAATTTTGAGCCAAATCGGTTAAGGTTTAAGAGTCGCTTTTTATCGTAGAAGTTTATATGGGGAAAATCGCAAAAAAAATTATGCAGATAAACATCGTTTTATTATTTTCAGTCACGCCCAAAATTGTCTAAGTGTGAGATTCTTGTAGGAAATTTAATTTCCTACAACTTTGTCGAAGGGTGCAAACTGATCCGAGTTGATCTTGTTTTTTGGTGTTTTTTTAGTAAAAAGTGTTTTCTTATATACTTTCACCCCTTATATACTTTCAAGTATATAAGCCGATTTCTTTTCATCGCATTGCCATATAACTCATCAGGATCAACTCGGATCTTCTTAAACAATTTTGGGTGAGACCTGCGCCAACTGCTGCCAAAATCCTGAAGCGATGTTATTCCCCATACATTTTAGTGATTTTCCCCATTTAAATATCAACGATAAAAAGTGATCCTTAAACCTTAACCGATTTGGCTATCTCTTCAGATTTTCCAAAATTTTCAATTTTTTATGTCACCCTAGTGCTCATAAAAATACATTCCAATTATTAAATTTATTTTATATTAAAATATATTTAACAACATTTTTAAAATGCTTTTTTTGTTATTTTTTAGATTTATGCAGGGTAATCTTTTAAAACATTTATTATACTTTACATGTTCTATAACAACAGTTTAAAATACAGTTGTGTTCATATGCTTTTTAACAGTAATTTAACTACCTTATGCAAACAATTATGTTATCGTTATCGTGATTTTACTAAAAATAAATAGTTTTGAAAAAGTTGACCGTTGTCGACAATGACCGTACAATCACACCCGTTAGAGATACGAATTACAAAACAAAGAGAAACGCAAAAAGGAGAATTTTGGCTGATTCAGTAGTATTTTCCACAGAATCATTTTATATGCAAATTTTGTAACGTAAACAACGTAAAAAAATAATACTAGAAGCAGTGTTAGTCATGACAAAAAGTCTGGAAAGTAATATGTTTTTACTTATCAATTCATATGTACTTTACCACTTTACTACACCAATTTTGCTCCTCATTTTCATTTTTCATCAAAAACATTTTGAGTTCTATCAATTTCTGCTGAGATAGCTGCTATTTTCAAAAGAATTTTTGGTCGAGTAGCACACATTTTCGCTAAAAAAGTTAAAAAACATGATCTAGATTTTCTGTTATCTTATTGTATTGACAGTAAATTGCAAAAACAAACTATCAGTACTGTGGGGTTGTCTAACTTTTGCGCAGATACTGGTTCAAACAAAAAGGTTGACTTTATTAGAAACTTTAATAGCAAATATCAGCAAAATCAAACCAGGAAAATCAATCTGTTGATTTGATTCCGTTTCGAATGTTTGAACAATTCGAATCAGCTATTTTTGCCACTTTCGTCCCCAAAACTTACTAACAACACCCGGGTTAACCCGGGCATGGTCTTCGGGTCTATAGGACCCAGTAGCACTATAAAAGTAATTGTAACTTTTGACCAAAAACACCTAGAGATCTGAAATTTTGTGACTTTGTGTATCTTACTAAGACACACATTCTGGCCAAAAATGAACTTCCGGTGGCCACCGGAAGTGCCCACCAAAAAAAAACTGACACCAATGGTATTCCGGGTCTATAGGACCCAGAAATGTTTTCAGCTGCCAAAATTCGACATTGTAACCGATTTTGGATGTCTTGACCGCAAATGAAAGGCTAGGATGTCTACTTTCTGAACCCAACCGGCAGAACCGGTTTTGGACACCGTGCCCACCGGGAACCTGCTACAACCGAAAAAGTTCTTTTGAGGCCCCTACTTGAGGACCTGTATCTCCGAAACGATTGCACATAGCAGGTTGCTTCCGGTTGCATTCGACAGATAATAACCTGAATTTTAAGCCCCAGAAAAATAATTGGTCCATAGTGGCCACCGGTTCCGGTAACCCGGAACTTCCGGACAACTTGATTTTTGCAGTTTTTGACATAAAACCGTCACACAGACCAGTATTTTGAAACGGATTATTTTCCAAATCATTGCAGAAGGATACTACATACTACCCCTGACTGTTTGGTATCGGTTCTGGCCAACTCTGGCCAATCCGGAACCGGTTCCAGGGTACCACTAAAACGGTTCCAATAATTGTCACGCTAGAAACCCGTCATGTTGCATATAAAACTTCGTGAAATTGCATGTTATGACCATCTGAGGTCATGCCGATGTCCTCTGACCCATCCTGGTCACTCCGGAACCGGTTACCGGTGGCCACTGGGGGACACTATCGGAATATGCAATGAACCCTATCATCCGACGTATCAAACTTCATGAAATTGAAAGTTATGACCATTTGAGGTCATGCCGATGTCCTCTGACCTATCCTGGTCACTCCGGAACCAGTTACCGGTGGCCACTGGGGGACATTATCGGAATATGCAATGAACCCTATCATCCGACATATCAAACTTCATGAAATTGAAAGTTATGACCATCTGAGGTCATGCCGATGTCCTCTGACCCATCCTGGTCACTCCGGAACCGGTTACCGGTGGCCACTGAGGACACTATCGGAATATGCAATGAACCCTATCATCCGACGTATCAAACTTCATGAAATTGAAGTTATGACCATCTGAGGTCATGCCGATGTCCCCTGACCCAACCTGGTTACTCCGGAACCGGTTACCGGTGGCCACTGAGGGACACTATCGGAATATGCAATGAACCCTATCATCCGACGTATCAAATTTCCAGAAATTGAAAGTTATGACCATCTGAGGTCATGCCGATGTCCTCTGACCCATCCTGGTCAATCCGGAACCGGATACCGGTGGCCACTGGGGACCATATCGGAATATGCATAAACCCTATCATCCGACGTATCAAACTTCATGAAATTGAAAGTTATGACCATCTGAGGTCATGCCGATGTCTTCTGACCCATCCTGGTCACTCCGGAACCGGATACCGGTGGCCACTGGGGACACTATCGGAATATGCATAAACCCTATCATCCGACGTATCAAACGTCATGAAATTGAAAGTTATGACCATCTGAGGTCATGCCGATGTCCCATGACACAACCTGGTTACTCCGGAACCGGTTACCGCTGGCCACTGAGGGACACTATCGAAATATGCAATGAACCCTATCATCCGACGTATCAAACTTCATGAAATTGCAAGTTATGACCATCTGAGGTCATGCCGATGTCTTATTACCTAACCTGATCACTCCGGAACCGGTCGCCGGTGGCCACTTGGGAGCACTATCGAAATATGCAATGAACCCTGTCATCCGACGTATCAAACTTCATGAAATTGAACATTCTTACCATCTGAGGTCATGCTAACGTCCTTTGAACTTATCTGGTCACTCCAGAATCGGTTACCGTTGGCCACTTGGTGACACTCTCTGAGTATGTAGTAAACCCTATCATCCGACGTATCAAACTTCATGAAATTGAAAGTTATGACCATCTGAGGTCATGCTAACGTTCTTTGAACTTATGTGGTCACTTCGGAGTCGGTTTCCAATGGCCACTTGGGGAAACTTGTGGAATATGCTAGAAACCCTATCATCCGAAATATCAAACTTCATAGAATTGAAAAATTATTTCTATCCAAGGTTATGCCGACCTAAACTAACCTTACCTGATCAATCTGGAACCGGTTACCTATGGCCACTGAGGGCCACTCCGGGACCGGTTACCAGTGGCTTTTGGGAACATTATCGTAATATGCAATGACGGCATATCGAACAACATGAAATTGAACAATATTATATCTAAGGTAATTACGCTAACATCCCCTAACTCTATCTGGCTTTTGGAATCGGTTACCGGTGGCAACTGGTGTACACTTGTGGAATATGCGGAATAGAAACCCTATCGTCCCACATATCAAACTTCATGAGGCCGTCTTTCTCTCAAACCGAGTGTTGCCGAGATTTGGGTGCAGAAACTCTTTCATCTAACCTTTGATTTTGATATTTTAGAAATTATAGACACGCAAAAATCGGTATTTTCTCGGATAGCTAAGCTGCACTATTGGCGTTAAAATCCTCTAAATGCGAATCCAAACATGTTTGGAACTTGCTACTCGGCATGTTGTTTTGGGTACCAGGATACTGCGGTATTGAAGGCATTGAAATGGCTGATGAACTTGCCAGACTAGGCCTATCAAACATATTCGTGGATCCCGAGCCGTTCCTTGGAATCTCAAAACGTGCCGTGAAGCAAAAATTACTAATTCGTCGCTTGTGTGCTATCTATCTCCTATCTTTTTACAGCAGACGTGTTACAAGATAACACAAGTGACGAATTGAGGACAATCGCAGTGGCCATCGTAAACCGATTCCGAAGTGACCAGATAAGTTCAAAGGACGTTAGCATGACCTCAGATGGTAATAATGTTCAATTTCATGAAGTTTGATACGTCGGATGATAGGGTTTATTACATAATCAGAGAGTGTCACCAAGTGGCCACAGGTAACCGGTTCCGGAGTGATCAGGTTGGGTCAGAGGACATCGTCTTGATCCCAGATGATCATAACTTTCAATTTCATGAAGTTTGACACGTCGGATGATAGGGTTCATTGCATATTCCGATAGTGTCCCCAGTGGCCACCGGTAACCAGTTCCATCGAAAACCGGTTCCGGGCCAGGTTAGGTCAGAAGACATCGGCAGGATCTCAGATGGTCATAACTTTCAATTTCATGAAGTTTGATACGTCGGATGATAGGGTTCATTGCATATTCCGATAGTGTCCCCAGTGGCCACCGGTAACCGGTTCCGGAGTGACCAGGATGGGTCAGAGGACATCGGCATGACCTCAGATGGTCATAACTTTCAATTTCTGGAAATTTGATACGTCGGATGATAGGGTTCATTGGATATTCCGATAGTGTCCCCAGTGGCCTCCGGTAACCGATTCCGGAGTGACCAGGTTGGGTCAGGGGACATCGGCATGACATCAGATGGTCATAACTTTCAATTTCATGAAGTTTGATACGTCGGATGATAGGGTTCATTGCATATTCCGATAGTGTCCCCAGTGGCCACCGGTAACCGGTTCCGGAGTGACCAGGATGGGTCAGAGGACATCGGCATGGCCTCAAATGGTCATAACTTTCAATTTCATGAAGTTTGATATGTCGGATGATAGGGTTCATTGCATATTCCGATAGTGTCCCCCAGTGGCCACCGGTAACCGGTTCCGGAGTGACCAGGATAGGTCAGAGGACATCGGCATGACCTCAGATGGTCATAACTTTCAATTTCATGAAGTTTGATACGTCGGATGATAGGGTTCATTGCATATTCCGATAGTGTCCCCAGTGGCCACCGGTAACCGGTTCCGGAGTGACCAGGATGGGTCAGAGGACATCGGCATGACCTCAGATGGTCATAACATGCAATTTCATGAAGTTTTATATGCAACATGACGGGTTTCTAGCGTGACAATTATTGGAACCGTTTTAGTGGTACCCTGGAACCGGTTCCGGATTGGCCAGAGTTGGCCAGAACCGATACCAAACAGTCAGGGGTAGTATGTAGTATCCTTCTGCAATGATTTGGAAAATAATCCGTTTCAAAATACTGGTCTGTGTGACGGTTTTATGTCAAAAACTGCAAAAATCAAGTTGTCCGGAAGTTACGGGTTACCGGAACCGGTGGCCACTATGGACCAATTATTTTTCTGGGGCTTAAAATTCAGGTTATTATCTGTCGAATGCAACCGGAAGCAACCTGCTATGTGCAATCGTTTCGGAGATACAGGTCCTCAAAGTAGGGGCCTCAAAAGAACTTTTTCGGTTGTAGCAGGTTCCCGGTGGCCACGGTGTCCAAAACCGGTTCTGCCGGTTGGGTTCAGAAAGTAGACATCCTAGCCTTTCATTTGCGGTCAAGACATCCAAAATCGGTTACAATCTCGAATTTTGGCAGCTGAAAACATTTCTGGGTCCTATAGACCCGGAATACCATTCGTGTATGTAGAAAACGAAGACCATGGCCAGGTTAATTATTTCTAACGATTTTCTTTATGTTCCCAATGTAGATTGCCAACTTATTGGAGCAGTTCTCTACGAAATCGATCTTTTTTTTAATTTTAATTTTTGTATTTTTTACGAAATGCCCAAAGAAGCTGTTTTGCATCATTTGTTTGTCCATATAATTTTCCATACAAATTTGACAGCTGTCCATACACAAATGATGTATGAAAATTCAAAAATCTGTATCTCTTGAAGGAATTTTTGATCGATTTGGTGTCTTGGGCAAAGTTGTAGGTATGGATAAATAGTACACTGAAAATAAAATGAAACACGGTAAAAAATGATGATTCATAATTTAATTTTTTATATTTTTTTAAATTTTTTTATATGTTTTATGGGACATCAAATGTCAACTTCTCAGAAATTTCCAGGTTGTGAAAAAAATCATTGAACGAGCTATGAATTTTTGAATCATTACCGATTTAAAAAAAAATCGAAATATTGGTCACCAAATTTTTTTTACTTCATTTTTCGATGTAAAATCAAATTTGAAATCAAAAAGTATTCAAGTAAAATTTTGATTAAGTGCACCGTTTTCAAGTTAAAGTCACTTTTAGGTAACTTTTTTGAAAATAGTCGCAGTTTTTCATTTTTGAAATTAGTGCACATGTTTGCCCACTTTTAAAAAGCTGAGAAAATTCTCTTTGCTCTTTTGTCTATTTTGTTTTTTTGAACTTTGTTGATACGACCTTTACTTGCTGAGATATTGCCATGCAAAGGTTTAAAAACAGGAAAATTGATGGTTTTCCAAGTCTCACTCAAACAACCCATAATTTTCTAACGTCGATATCTCTGCAACCAATGGTCCGATTTACAATGTTAAAATATGAAACATTCGTGAAATTTTCCGATTTTTTAGAAAACAATATTTTATAAATTTTCACTTACATTTCAAAAGGGCCAAACATTTAATATTACGCTTTTCAAAATATTTTTTTTCAAAAGTGGGCAAACATGTGCACTAATTTCAAAATGAAAAACTGCGACTATTTTCAAAAAAGTTACCTTAAAATGACTTTAACTTGAAAACGGTGCACATTATCAAAATTTCACTTAAATACTTTTGAGGTTCTATCCCATTCCCCAGAATCCCATTTCCCAGAATTCCATTCCCCAGAATGGTCCATTTCCCAGAAAAGTTTTATTTTATTTCAAAAAATGATCAAATTTAGTATTTAGATTTCGCCTTTATTGTGATAACTGCTGACAAAAGTTAAATGTTCCCTTCTTTAAAGAAAGGTAAACGTTCTTAACTTGTGATGATTGCTGATTAAAGATGAATTTTCCCTTTAAAGTTGAATTTCCTTTCTTTAAAGAAGAGATAACTTTCTTGACTGTCTGCCGAAAGTTTAATTTTCCCTTTACACGGATAGAAATCCTGTCCGGGAAATCGACAACATTGTTCTCGATTCGTTCTGAAAATCGTTTCAGAATGTTGTCGACCAGTCGTCCGGTAACATTTGCATCAAAATCGAGAACAATGTTGTTGATTTTGAGTCGTCACGGTTGGTGACGTCTGGCAAAATAGAAAGCACGCAGCCATCCCGAACGATTTATTCGGTTTTTGAATTGACCGTTGGATTTGGTTTTTGAATTGACCGTTGGATATTTCTTTTGGTTCAGTAAAACAGTTGATTCGTTTATTTTTATTTATTGAGGCAAAAAATACATCATTAATTAAAAAACTAATCTTTGTGTGTGTGTGTGTGTGTGTGTGTGTGTGTGTGTGTGTGTGTGTGTGTGTGTGTGTGTATGTTTGGAATATGGGAATACAAGAAATTAGTGTTTTGAATAACAGGAAATATGGGAATCTGGGTATTAAAGAATGTGGAGTTTTTTGGGAATTTGGGATTTTCTGAATCTGGGAATCCCGAATCAAAATTAGGGAATTTGTTGTTGGTATTATGTTATTTAAGAAATTTGGGAATATCGGAATTAGAAAATTTAGGAATTTAAGAACCCGATAATATGGGATTTAGAGATTTAGGAATTAAGGAATTAAGGAATTTAGGATTTTAGGAATTTAGGAATTTGGGAATTTGGGAATTTAGGAATTTAGGAATTTGGGAATTTGGGAATTAAGGAATTTAGGAATTTGAGAATTTAGGAATTTGGGAATTTGGGAATATAGGAATTTGGGATTTTGGGAATTTGAGAATATGGGAATTTGGAAATTTGGGAATTTGGGAATTAAGGAATTTGGGAATATGGGAATTTGGGATTTTGGGACTTTGGGAATTTGTGAATTTGGGAATTGGGGAATTTGGGATTTTGGGAATTTAGAAATTTAGGGATTTGAGAATTTAAGAATTTAGGAATTTGGAAATTTGGGAATTGAAGAATTTAGGATTTTGGAATTTGGGAATTAAAGAATTTGTGAATTTGGGGATTTAGGAATTTGGGAATTTAGGAATTAAGGAAATTAGGGATTTGAGAATTTAAGAATTTAGGAATTTGGAAATTTGGGAATTGAAGAATTTAGGATTTGTGAATTTGGGAATTAAAGAATTTGTGAATTTGGGGATTTGGGAATTTAGGAATTTAGGAATTTAGGAATTTAGGAATTTAGGAATTCAGGAATTTAGGAATTTAGGAATTTAGGAATTTAGGAATTCAGGAATTCAGAAATTTAGGAATTTAGGAATTTAGGAATTTAGGAATTTAGGAATTTAGGAATTTAGGAATTTAGGTATTTAGGAATTTAGGAATTTAGGAATTTAGGAATTTAGGAATTTAGGAATTCAGGAATTTAAGAAATTAGGAATGTAGGAATTTGGGAATTAAGGAATTTAGGAATTTGAGAATTTAAGAATTTGAGAATTTAGGAATTTAGAAAATCGGGAATTTGGGAAATTGGGAATTTGAGAATTAGGGAATTTAAGAAATTGGGAATTTAAGAATTTGGGAATTTAGGAATTTGAAAATTTAGGATATTAGGAATAAGGGATTTTGGGAATTTGGGATTTTGGGAATATGGAAATTTAAGAATTTGGGAATTCGGGAATTTAGGAATTCGGGAATTTGGGAATTTATGAATTTAGGAATTTAGGAATTTAGGAATCTTGGAATTTTGGAATTTAGGAATTTAGGAATTTTGGAATTTAGGAATTTAGGAATTTAGGAATTTAGGAATTTAGGAATTTAGGAATTTAGGAATTTAGGAATTTAGGAATTTAGGAATTTAGGAATAAAGGAATTTAGGAATTTAGGAATTTAGGAATTTAGGAATTTAGGAATTTGGGAATTGGGGAATTTGGGAATTTGGGAATTTGGGAATTTGGGAATTTGGGAATTTGGGAATTTGGGAATATGGGAATTTGGGATTTTGGGACTTTGGGAATTTGTGAATTTGGGAATTGGGGAATTTGGGATTTTGGGAATTTAGAAATTTGGGAATTTAAGAATTTGAGAATTTAGGAATTTGGGAATTCAGGAATTAAGAAATATAGGGATTTGAGAATTTAAGAATTTAGGAATTTGGAAATTTGGGAATTGAAGAATTTAGGATTTGGGAATTTGGGAATTTAAGAATTTGTGAATTTGGGGATTTGGGAATTAAGGAATTTAGGAATATAGGAATTTAGGAATTTAGGAATTAAAGAATTACGAATTAAGGCATTTAGGAATTTGGGAATTTAGAAATTTAGGAATTTGGGAATTTAGGAATTAAGGAATTAAGGAATTTAGGAATTAAGGAATTAAGGAATTAAGGAATTAAGGAATTAAGGAATTAAGGAATTAAGGAATTAAGGAATTAAGGAATTAAGGAATTAAGGAATTTTGGAATTTCGGAATTTTGGAATTTTGGAATTTAGGAATTTAGGAATTTAGGAATTTAGGAATTCAGCAATTAAGGAATTTAGGAATTTGGGAATTTAGGAATTTGAAAATTTAGGAATTTGAGAATTTAGGAATTTAGAAAATCGGGAATTTGGGGAATTGGGAATTTGAGAATTTGGGAATTTAAGAATTTGGGAATTTGAGAATTTGGGAATTTAGGAATTTGAAAATTTAGGATATTAGGAATTTGGGATTTTGGGATTTTGGGAATTTGGGATTTTGGGAATATGGAAATTTAAGAATTTGGGAATTCGGGAATTTAGGAATTCGGTAATTTGGGAATTTAGGAATTTAAGAATTTGGGGATTTGGGAATTAAGGAATTTGAGAATTTAGGAATTTAGGAATATGGGAATCTGGGAATTTAAGAATTTGTTGATTTGAGAAATTGGGAATTTGAGAATTTGGGAATTTGGGAATTTGGAAATTTAGGAATTTAGGAACTTAGGAATTGAAAGATTTAGGAATTTAGGAATTTAGGAATTTAGGAATTTAGGAATTTAGGAATTTGGGAATTTAGGAATTTAGGAATTTAGGAATTAAGGAATTTAATGAAGGAATTTAGGAATTTAGGAATTACGAATTTAGGAATTTAAAAATTTAGGAATTTGGGAATTTAGGAATTTAGGAATTTAGGAATTTAGGAATTTAGGAATTTAGGAATTTAGGAATTTAGGAATTTAGGAATCAAGGAATTTGATAATTTAGGAATTAAGAAATTCGGGAATTTGGGAATTTGGGAAATTGGGAATTTGAGAATTTGGGAATTTAAGAATTTGGGAATTTGGGAATTTGGGAATTTGGGAATTTAGGAATTTGAAAATTTAGGAAATAAGGAATTTTGGAATTTGGGATTTTGGGATTTTGGGAATATGGGAATTTAAGAATTTGAGAATTTAAGAATTTGGGAATTCGGGAATTTAGGAATTCGGAAATTTGGGAATATGGGAATTTGGGAATTCAGGAATTTGGGAAATTAAGAATTTGGGATATTGGGAATTTGGGAAATTGGGAATTTGAGAATTTGGGAATTTAGGAACTTGGGAATTTAGGAATTTTGGAATTTTGGAATTTAGGAATTTAGGAATTTAGGAATTTAGGAATTTAGGAATTTAGGAATTTAGGAATTTAGGAATTTAGGAATTTAGGAATTTAGGAATTTAGGAATTTAGGAATTTAGGAATTTAGGAATTTAGGAATTTAGGAATTTAGGAATTTATGAATTTAGGAATTTAGGAATTGAGGAATTTGAGAATTTAGGAATTTAGAAATTTGGAAATTTAAGAATTTAGGAATTTAGAATTTTGGAATTTTGGAATTTTAGAATTTTAGAATTTTAAATTTTAGAATTTTAGAATTTTAGAATTTTAAATTTTAGAATTTTAGAATTTTAAATTTTAGAATTTTAGAATTTTAAATTTTAGAATTTTAAATTTTAGAATTTTAAATTTTAGAATTTTAAATTTTAAATTTTAAATTTTAGAATTTTAGAATTTTAAATTTTAAATTTTAGAATTTTAGAATTTTAAATTTTAGAATTTTGAATTTTAGAATTTTAGAAATTTTAGAATTTTAAATTTTAAATTTTAAATTTTAGAATTTTAGAATTTTAGAATTTTAGAATTTTAAATTTTAGAATTTTAGAATTTTAAGAATTTAAGAATTTAAGAATTTTAGAATTTTAGAATTTTAGAATTTTAGAATTTTAGAATTTTAGAATTTTAGAATTTTAAATTTTAGAATTTTAGAATTTTAAATTTTAGAATTTTAGAATTTTAGAATTTAAGAATTTTAGAATTTTAAATTTTAGAATTTTAGAATTTTAAATTTTAGAATTTAGAATTTTAAATTTTAGAATTTTAAATTTTAGAAATTTTAGAATTTTAAATTTTAAATTTTAGAATTTTAGAATTTTAAATTTTAAATTTTAAATTTAGAATTTTAGAATTTTAAATTTTTGAATTTAGAATTTTAGAATTTTAGAATTTTAGAATTTTAAATTTTAAATTTTAAATTTTAAATTTTAGAATTTTAAATTTTAAATTTTAGAATTTTAGAATTTTAGAATTTTAGAATTTTAGAATTTTAAATTTGAAATTTAGAATTTTAGAATTTTAAATTTGAATTTTAAATTTGAATTTTAAATTTTAGAATTTTAGAATTTTAGAATTTTAAATTGAATTTTAGAATTTGAATTTTAAATTTTAGAATTTTAGAATTTTAAATTTTAGAATTTTAGAATTTTAGAATTTGAATTTTAGAATTTTAGAATTTTAGAATTTTAGAATTTTAGAATTTTAGAATTTTAGAATTTTAGAATTTTAGAATTTTAGAATTTTAGAATTTTAGAATTTTAGAATTTTAGAATTTTAGAATTTTAGAATTTTAGAATTTTAGAATTTAGGAATTTTAGAATTTTAGAATTTTAGAATTTTAGAATTTTAGAATTTTAGAATTTTAGAATTTTAGAATTTTAGAATTTTAGAATTTTAGAATTTTTGAATTTTAGAATTTTAGAATTTTAAATTTTAAAATTTTGAAATTTTTGAATTTTAAATTTTAGAATTTTAGAATTTTAAATTTTAGGATTTATAATTTTATAATTTATAATTTTAGAATTTTAGAATTTTAGAATTTTAAATTTTAGAATTTTAAATTTTAAATTTCAGAATTTTAGAATTTTAGAATTTTAGAATTTTAGAATTTTAGAATTTTAGAATTTTAGAATTTTAGAATTTTAGAATTTTAAATTTTAAATTTTAGAATTTTAGAATTTTAGAATTTTAGAATTTTAGAATTTTAGAACTTTAGAATTTTAGAATTTTAGAATTTTAAATTTTAGAATTTTAGAATTTTAGAATTTTAGAATTTTAGAATTCCAGAATTTGAATTTAGAATTTTAGAATTTTAGAATTTTAGAATTTTAGAATTTTAAATTTTAGAATTTATGATTTTAAATTTGAATTTTAGAATTTTAGAATTTTAGAATTTTAGAATTTTAGAATTTTAGAATTTTAAATTTTAAATTTTAGAATTTTAGAATTTTAAATTTTAGAATTTTAGAATTTTAGAATTTTAGAATTTTAGAATTTTAAATTTAGAATTTTAGAAATTTTAGAATTTTAGAATTTTAAATTTTAGAATTTTAGAATTTTAAATTTTAAATTTTAGAATTTTAGAATTTTAGAATTTTAAATTTTAGAATTTTAGAATTTTAGAATTTTAGAATTTTAGAATTTTAGAATTTTAGAATTTTAGAATTTTAGAATTTTAGAATTTAGGAATTTTAGAATTTTTGAATTTTTGAATTTAGGAATTTTAGAATTTTAGAATTTTAGAATTTTAGAATTTTAGAATTTTAGAATTTTAGAATTTTAGAATTTTAGAATTTTAGAATTTTAGAATTTTAGAATTTTAGAATTTTAGAATTTTAGAATTTTAGAATTTTAGAATTTTAGAATAACATAGATAAAGGGTTTTTTCTCAAAATTTATTTTCCCTAAAAGAGCACGCAGCAAGCAAAATCTGAACTTAGAAACATGTACCCTCCCTGTAAAGGCTTACGAATTGATCTCAGTTGAAAGGTTCTCCAAATCTCTGAATTACAAATGTAACATCCTGGAGCAGAACTGTTAAATTCTAATAAACACCAATTGAAAAAAAGAATTGTATAATTATAGAATGTTGAATATTAGAATTGATTTTGAATTTAAGAAGTTTAGATTTGTAAAATTTTTGAGTTGAGGAATTTTAGATTTTGAAATTTTGAAATAGAGCATTAGTTTCTTTTATTTTTATACAATTTTAGAACTTTATAATTGAAGCGTTTTAGATTTGTTTAGAATTTTAGAATGTTTGAATCTTGGAGTTTTAGAATTGAAGAATTGTAGAATTTTAGATTTATGAATGTTTATATTGGAATTTCAGAGTTTTTTGAATTTTAGAATTTGGGATTTAAAAATGTTGGAATTCTTGAATTTTAAAAGTTCAGAGTTATAGAGTTTTAGAATTTTTGAATTCGGATTATGTAATTTTAGAATTTCAGATTTGCAAATTTTATAATTTTAAAATGTTTGATTTGTTTTTATCTTAGGATTATAAAATCTGGAGTTTAGATTTAGAATTTTAGAATTCTAGATTTCAAAAATTTAAGAATTGTAGAATTTAAGAAGTTTAGATTTTTTGAATTTTGGTATTTAACAATTTTAGCGTTTTAGATTTGTTAAATTATAGAATTTGAAATATTGAAATTTAGAATTTAAGACTTGTAAAGCTTTAGATTTTTGTTCATAGGGGAATTTTAGAGTTAAGGTTTTGGATTGTTAAATTTTTGGGATCAGAGAGTTGTGGAGTTTTAGAACTTGGAAATGTTGGAGTGTTGTGATGTGTTGGGAAAACGGTCTTGGATTCACTTTTGTTTTGCTTGGTTTAGTGTGAGAGTGTGTGTTGGTGTTGATGTGCTTTGCCTTCTGCGCGAATGACCGCCCAACGAGCGCCCCAAGGCCAACGCTCGGTTCCAATTGATGATTTGCTCCAACTTGACCGGGATCATCTCAAAAAAGCCGACGTAGCTCGAGTTGTACAGCTTGACGTGGGACGACTTGCCTTTTAGGGAAGTCGGCCGGCGAAGCAGCGTGGTTCGGTGTTAGGGGCAGCGGCGCGGTCTATTGAAGGAAAAGGTCGATTAGATTGTGATAGGTTTTATCATTCAAACTTACCACACTTCTTGGAGACGCGAATCAACGGGTTACTGGGGCCGGACTTTGCGGCCAAATTTACCACGGAACTCAAAATTGCCAGCTTCGGCACCAACATCGTCCTTCTTGTCCGGTTCTCCGGCATGCTCGTCCCGTTCTCTGGCATGCTTGTCCGGTGGTACTCCTATCGGTCCTCGCCAGGGCCTCCCTTGCGGTTATCACCGCGGGGTTCTCCTTGACCACCACCACGGGCACGGTGTGGCTGCAAACGGACCGCCGCTTCACTGTCGACGGAACAATCTCCGGGGGCATGTGCAGATACTCGTTTTCCTCCTTCAGCAGAAGAAAAGAGTTACAAAAATCCCATGCGATTGCCGGGGAGATAAAAAAATGGCTTTCCTGGCTGGGATACTGACCTTCACCACCGGTTCCAAACTTCCTTCGCGCTTCTCATTTATGGTCACAGATTTACAAAATCAAAATCAAAACATAAACAAACTGACGCACTCGCGGTCGTCCGTGTGAAATTGGGTTGCGGCTTTGGTTGCGTTTGACAGTTGTTACGCTTCAAAAAATTCGAGAAAGGCGGGGGGCGTTTTCGAAACAAAATGTTGTCGAATGTGATGAAAATGTTGTCGTTTTTGAAAACATTTGAAACGAAATCGAAAACATTCGATGTTCTCGATTTCAACGCAATTTGGTTTCGATATTGCGGACCGGATTTCTATCCGTGTAGAGTAGAATCTTCCCTTCTTTAAAGAAGGGAAAACACTGTTGGCTTGTGATAACTCCAGCATGCTGACGATTTTCCTTTAGCAGTTTTCCCTAGTAAAGAGATTTTTCCCTTCTCAAAGAATAAAAAAAATAGTGTCAGCAGTTATCACAAGTCGAGAAGGCTTTTTAAAACCGATTCTAATATTAAATTAATGTTTAATATCATTATGCCAATTGACCGTTATGCCAAATTATGGTATGCCAAACGGCGCTATACTAAATGGCATTGTATCAAATGGGAAACATAACATGTTTTTCAAGGTCATAAATATTTCTGGGGAATGGGTCATTCTAGGGAATGGATCATTCTGGGGAATGGACCATTCTGGGGAGTGGGATTCTGGGGAATGGAATTCTGGGGAATGGGATAGATCCACTTTTTGATTTCAAATTTGACTTTACATCGAAAAATGAAGTTGAAAAATTTTGGCGACCAATATTTCAATTTTGAAAAAAATCAGTATTGATTCAAACATTTATAACTCGGTCAAAGATTTTTTTGCACAACCTGGAAATTTCTGAAAAGTTGGCATTTTATGTCTCCTAAAACAAAACAAAAAATAAAAATATTGTTTTTTTTTTTTTTGCAAATCAAGTTTTAGTGACAAAAATTTTAATTAAAAATCGCCAAAAAATTTTTACTGTGTATCATTTTTGTCAGTGTAGGTTGTTTACGTTCTCACAAAAGCTGTGAAAAAAAATAATTGGATGACAATAATTTATTCAAAATTGTGTAATTGTGAAAAATTGTACATTGAAGTGGAGAAGAAAATGCCTACGCGAAGGACGTAGCTGAATATCCGGCCCTAGATCGTGAAGCAGCAATGTGTTAAAATAATTCCAGCTACATTCGACTTCGCTGTTTGCCCCGAGCCCCATCAACATCGCACAGGAGGTGCTGGCGCAGATCATACAAGGCAAATAAGGAAGCGCTAGAGGAGAAAAGCTGATATTTGGTGAGATCAATCCAAAACAAACAAACAGAAAATAAACCTTGCTAAATACGCGCTGGACCTTTGTCATTTGACAAGGATTCGGAAGTTCTGAATAACGTTTGAATCAAATTGATGCACACGTTCTTTAGGGCGGGGCTTGTCGGTTCAGCGGAGGTACCTCGCGCACGGCGAGCCTGCGTAGAAATGGGTCACCGAAGCTCGGCAGAGCTAACACCTTCCAAATGCCTATGCGAGTTATTTGTATGTATAGAATATAAATCTAAAATACATAGAAACAACTCAATTTGTAAGAGGCGACCGCGTGGTCCCGTTTGGTTGGTTGCACACACACACACACACACACATCATTTTTGTCAGTGTAGCCCTAATCCATATCTACAACTTTCCCGAAGACACCAAATCGATCAAAAAATTCCTTCAAAAGATACAGATTTTTGAATTTATATACATCATTTTTGTATGGACAGCTGCCAAATTTGTATGGAAAATTATATGGACAAACTAGTGATGCAAAACGGCTTCTTTGGGCATACCGAAGGCACCAAAAAAGTTTCAGCCGGGCTAAAAAATACAAAAAAAAATGGAATGACTGAAATCTAAGAGAATTGATCATTGTTGTTAAATGTTGTAGTAAATATTTTGAAGAATTGAATTTCCTCTCTGCATCTAATAAAAATTGTCTTATTTACCCACGAGAACTGATCGGCCTAAGAATTCCATTTTCGAAAAAATAATAATCTAACAATAAATCGTTCCCTTCTCTATGTTAAAAACGATTTCCAGTGTCCATGAAAAACCATCCCATACAAAGCAACAAAAGGACTCTCCTCCAGCAGCGCCGTACACAACTTTCTGTAACAACTGAGTTTGTGCGGGCACGAAGGCGAATATAACGTAATTCTGCACATAAAAGGCTTCCATGCAATTTGCACGTCCACCAGCATTGGGGGGTTCCATTTTCTCCGAGTCCTCGGCCGGGAGGAAAAACACCTTTCCCACATTTGGCCCACGTGCTGTGCTGGTCTGTCGGGGACAAGAAAGAGCGAGAACCAGATTGTTGCACTGCTTTTCCTCCTCCTCCTCACTCTTCCCACCGCCTGATGGATAAAATCAAATTAAGAAGGTGAGGGTCTGCGACTGTATCCGTTCCGTGCCATTATAATAGTTGTTGGAGTTATACTTGCCCGATCCCCAACTCTTCTATTCTTTTTCTACTGGGAGGGGGTGCGATTGCTGGCTGGGAGTGCTTTCCAGTCAGCAGCTGCATACAAAACCAGCAGAGCTTAATGTAGCGCAGCTTTTGAATTAGGAAAATAATTAGCAAAAAGTTATTCTTACACTTTTGTAATAAAATAATAAAAACCCAATCTGTAGTGAGCAGCCCTCTCAACAGTTGAGCAATTCTTTGGGGTTTCACAAATTGATTTGTGAATTAGGCTAGTACAAATTTTATTTTATGTTTAACCTACTAAATTTTAGAAAATCGTTTGATTTCATGACCATGATAACAACTATTCGAAATAGTTCAAATAAATTGTAACATTAGAATTTGAATTTCGTCTTCCAGGAGAATTATTCAGTTTGCCACTTGAGAATTTCGGGTTGACTTTGGAGAAAACCAGTGGGTGGGGTCGAGCAGGCTCTGGATCGTTGAACTGTAAGTACCGAAAAGCGGCCAGGACGTGATTTGCGCCGGAAAAGTTCAGCTCCCCCTCGCCGAAGGTGGAACTTGGCTCGAGCTTTATGATGGAATGCGCGTGATTGCAACGGAAAGGGATTTTAATAATTGAGCAAGATGGTGGAAACATTGAATTGGGGAACGAGTTATGGCTGAAATTAACTTTTACGAGAGCACAATCGAAATCGTCGTTTCCGCCTCTGTGTGCCGGGGAAACTGCAAACTATTCAAAATTTATCAGCCATTCAGCTTGAGAGTGTAATATTTTTCGTGGAGACTGTAACGAGTACATTGTGAAACCATTTTGTTAGATCAAGCCAGAAAATTACAATAAATATTTAATGTCTCGAGAAATTTTAAGCTCAAGGCAACAAACTTCTACAAAAACAATTATTTGAATAACCACTTCCAAATGGTTTGATTTAAACACCCTCTTTTAACAGTCACTTTTATTTACAAAGCAGCGAAAATCTCGTTCGATGAGGCACCTGCTCGCCACAAATCATAAATTACCTCCAGTTGAGAGAGCTTTTTTCCACCAGCCCCATTGCCAAGGCGGTATTGATTTGCCTGACGATGGAGCAAGGCTGCTGCTGCTGTTGAGGCTGTTGCTCGATCGAGTTACTCGCAGAAGGAAATGGCAGCCAGAATATCATGCTTCATTTCCCAAAACCACAGACCGTATCGTGATAATAGAAGGAGAGCGCGGCAAATGCGGAGGAAACCTTGTGGCACAGTGGGATTGTAAGAAGGGTTTTAACATGAAGACTTCCATCATTGTCATGATTTTTCGTTCAAAGATATAAATTTTGCGTCGCTTTCAATATTTTGACAAAATTCCTTCAACAAGTTGTTTGGAATAGTGACCTACACATGCTGATTCCTTTTGGTAACGATTATCCCATTCCTTGTGAAGTTATGGAAATCCTCATTAATCAATGATTGCCAACTAGGAAGTCAATGATGGTACCACAAAATTATATAAATTTTTAAACGTATTTGATTTAAATCGAAAATTCTCTAAGTGCCTTAAAGAACTCAACACCAGGCACATGCTGATTCCTTTTGGTGCTGAAATTCGTTTAATTGAATTTAATACAGAATATTTTATAGTGATGATCAATTTTCTTCGAAAATGATCAACGGCTTCACCTTAACGGTGAGAATGGAAAGTTATGGAAAATTAAATGAAAAGTTTATAAAAATTAATAGCAATAAGCAATGTATATCGATGAGATATGTAAAGCCGGATTTTCCAGCAGTCGAAAAATGGTTAACACGAAAACCGAAAAAAAGATTTTTTTCTTTAGGAATGATAAGCATGTCAAATTTAACCGAAAACGCATTTAATTGAATTTGCTAAAAAAAAATGTTCGTTTTAAATCTTTTTTTCGGCACAGTTTGGCATGCTTAACGACCCTACAGAAAAAAACGGTAAAATAGTCAAATTTAAACTTTTCTGAAAATCTCCGGGTTTCGTGCTTTTTTTGACAGCTGGAAACCTGCCTCTAGCAACAAGGTCAATACAAATTATATAACGTCATGATTCGAAATCCGGACACTTTTGCTTCGAGTTCCGGACACTATTGCTCATGGGTCTCTTGGCGCAGGGGTAGCGGCTTCGGCTGCCGATCCCGATGATGCTATGAGACGCAGGTTCGATTCCCGCCTTATCCACTGAGCTTCTATCGGATGGTGAAGTAAAACGTCGGTCCCGGTTTCTCCTGTCTCGTCAGAGGCGCTGGAGCAGAAATCCCACGTTAGAGGAAGGCCATGCCCCGGGGGGCGTAGTGCCAATAGTTTCGTTGCTCATGAATCGCAAAAAATGGACTAAATTTTTAATGAATAGCATTCCTTAGCTCTCGAACAAGCTGATAGTCAACAGCTTGTTTAAGTCCTAAGGAATGCTATGAACTAAAAATTTAGTCCAAATTGTACGATTCAATTTTAAACTGTTTTTGGCATTGACATTAGCCTCCAAATATATTCGAAATAAAAGATTATGTTTAAATTCATAAAATAACAATTTTGACAATCATTATACGAACTTATATACAAATAATTGCTAAAGCATGATGAATTATTTGGGTTTCGAAGCGTCCAGGAATTCGAAACATGACGTTATTAAAAAAGTATAAAAATTTAAATTACATGCCATGGTTTCAACACATCAATGAAAAAAGTGTTTTGAAACGCAGTTTGGTTCCAGTTTTGTTGATATGCAATCATTAGTTTAAAAAAAAACTAAGCTTTGACGATTTTTTTTTGTTTTCCGCTCAAAAAACTCCAAATCTGATTTTACTTATATCCGAATTTTTAAAAGCGAGTCCAAACATGCTCATAAGATTGAAAACGTGAGCAAACTTATGTAAAGTGGTTTTCAGGTGATTAGACTTCTGATTCCATTAAAATTTTGGAGTTTTCTGAAAATAATGTTTGCCTTCTAATTTTTCATACCGATTTTTGACTGATTATGAAAATTATTTGCAACCGCCTGAATGGCAAAATTCTTTTCAACCAAGTTTCAAGTTTAAGAGGCTTTAATAAACAACATTTGTATGATGTAGGACCTCCTACATTTGTAATCACTGAATAGCGAAAGCTACAATATTTCATGAATAAATAAAAGTTGCTAGTATTCCAAATTGAGGTGAAAAATCACCGATAATGATTGGACACTCAACATAAACATGTACATATCAAAAAAAATCTGTATACGTAAATATAAATGAAAAAACATGCGTAGGAATTTTTTCAGCGATCCGAACATATTTTTGGCAAGTGTACTTTTTCTTCAAGAAGCATTTTTAAATTCCATTGAAAAACTGAGCATTTTTCGAAAAATTTCACATCAAAATAGCATCTTTGATTTAACATCATACAATGATTTTTATAAAGATTATTTTTTTGAATATTAAGGGTTGTGGAAAATTGTGTGAGCTATACGAACATATTTTTCAGGGATGTTTTTTTTAATCTTAAAATATTTTATTGAAAAATATTACCATTAAACAAAACTGAACATGCCTCACTGCCAACACTGTTTAATGTTTCAATGTTCAGAAATTGTTGTTGAAAGATATTGTGGATTTAGCTGGTAGCTGGATTTTCTGGCATCTTCTCTCGGTCATTGGAAACGGTCGTGGTTAGACCTAGGGGTTCCCAATTGGAGTGAAAAAGTTCAATTTATAGAAAAATTATGGATGAAAATTTTGATTCGTAATCACTTCTCCGACATCAGGAATAATTGTTCGAACATGCTCGCAAATTATTTTTTCAGTCGGAAAAATATTATTTTTATTGAACAAAGTTTCATTTTTAACAACATGATCACCCCTAATTCTGGCTCGATGCCACCATGATGCGACCGCGTGCTCCGTTTGTTTGTCAACAAAGCGCAGCTGGATGCTGAGACGAAGTGAGGGGAAGAGGTTTTGACATTTTTATGGCCGCGTCTGGACCGTCGCCTATTTCGTCGGTCGTTTCAAACGACCGAGTCCAGCAAGGTACTGGTCGTACAATATTTCGCTTTGTTGGAAGTTCTTAAATTTGATTCCCACTGTTTTGAGTTCTTGATTTAAAATCATCAATTATGATACCCATATTGTTGGGTATACAACGAGTAAAATTCAATATATTAACAAAACAGTTTTTTTTTGTAAAATGCGTAGTTCATGATTTTTTTTTTTGACCAAACATTCACAGAAAAAAAAGTTGAATTTTGGAATGTTGAAAATTTGGTAGGTTGAATATTAACTCTATTTTTGAGTAATATTACATAAAAATGTGTTAAAATGTGAACCTGATGAATATTCATCAAAAACTGAAAATTCATCATTTTCTGGGGTAAAATTAATCATTTTTTTGCCACAAAATCTGTCACCATTTCCTGATGAATATTACCATCATTTTTTTTCTGTGTTTTTAAACATGTATAGGGTAGAGTAGTCATCAATGAGACACGGGGAACAATGATAAAATGGCTCTCACAAGTCGTAGTTTCAACCAATCAGGCTCATATTTGGTTGAAAGGTGTGTCTACTGGATACACCGTCTGCCATTATAGTGGCTTTGGTTATGGAAGATCCCTTGAAAAGTTATTCATAAATGTTTGATTCTGGGGTGTAAAAGTAAATTATGGACAAAAATTACTTTTTCGCTCGTAGGCTGCCATTAACACCAAAACTAATATTTCTTCAAATTTCTTTCGACGTTCCATAGGGATTGAGTTGTGCTACAATGTCCTTTCATTAGGTTTGGCCAAAATTTAGAATATATCAACAATCCAGGACTGTCTCATTGTTCCCCACTCATTTCAGCTTATGGGTAACAATGAGACACTTTGATTTTTCTTCATTAAACTTTTCAAAATCTATGGAAATCTTTCAAAACATGGAATGAAAGTGATTTTTGGCATATGTATAGAGTTTTAACTTCATTTAACCAAACATACAAAGTTATTTGGTATAAATATACGAATTTTACAAAATTTAAATACTTTTTAGTATAACTTTTGTTAATTAAAGTTTCATTTAGGCAAAATTGCTCTAAAATGTTTAAGGCAATTTACCTGCAATGGAACAATACAAAAACATGATGTTTTACTAGAAAAATCTTGATTTTCGTAGTGTGTCTCATTGTTCCCCAGCTGTCTCATTGTTCCTGCCAAGTGCGTCTACAATGAGACAGTTGAATAACTCTGGCTGTAGATGTCGGATCGATCTCATATTTTGGTCAATGTTAGAACACATTAAAAGAAAGAAAATGCAACAAAAAGCTCATTAAAACATACTGATAAAAAAATGAGAAAAATCTTTGAAAGTTGAAAACCAAAAGTGTCTCATTGATGACTACCCTACCCTACAAGAAGTTTAAACTATTGGATTTATATATAAAAATTTCTAGAAAACCGTTGAGAGTATTGCCAGGATGGCAAGTTTAGTTTTATTTAAAGGTAATATTTTTTCAAAAAAAAAAGTTTTAAGTTTTAAGTGACACTGAACAAATCACCATCCTTAACTATTTTCTGTCTTCCAAAAAAACTACCCAATATTTTTTTTCAATTAAGGTGTTTCAGACATGACAATATTTAAATAAGTTTTCAATATTTATTTCTGTTTATTTAATCAAATTGAGTACATTTTGTTTACGATGCAAATTCAATAGTAATCACGTCATAAGACAGAATTAACAAATTAGATATTCCTTGATCATCAGGAAAGTGTTTAAATATTGCGTCCAAAGTATTTGGTCAATTTACATTTTGACTCAAAAAAAATAAATCACTTCTATTTTACCAATTTGCAGGGTGAATTTGCCTGTCTGAACCATATTTATATTTTCAGTCTTTCAGCAATTTGGCATTTCCGAATATAAAACAAATGTTTCTTTCTTGATATAGTTATTAAGAGAGAAACATTAGTTATTTGTTCGGAAATGCCAAATTGCTGAAAATATGGTTCAAACAGGCAAATTCACCCTAAAAATGTGCAAATTGAATTCAAAATTTTAACCATAAAACCCCTCACTGTGCACCTCTCCGATGAGGTAGGAAAAAAAACATTCCACTCGTCAGTTTCGGAGGATATTTGCGCTCGAGACTCGAGAAATTTCCCGTTCGAATTTCCCTATTCCAGGAAAAACGCCTGCCATGGTTGTCGTCGTCCATCGGTCGGTTGGTGGGTACATTTTTTCGATTTGATCTTTTTTTTCTCTCTCTGTCTCTCGCTCTGCTTCCCACATTCGGCTCGTGACGGCGAAAGAAAAGATTTTACAGACAATCATGCGGTCGATAGAACAATGATGGTTGGTTGGTTGCTTGGGAGGAAAAAACGTGAAAAAGAGGGAAAGTTGCTGCTGCTACGTGGTCGGAATATTAGCAAAAGAATGGGATGCTGATGCGGTTCGATCGCAGTTCTTCCCAGGTTTTCGATTTTTTTTTTCCTTTTTCATTGAGTGCTGACAGGCTCAGGAAAATCGCATTGGTATGACTGACCACACCCCACCCACCCAGGGCAGGTGCTTTTCAGGTGTGAGTCGTATGGGAGGAAGAAACTTCACGGACAAACGAGTCGACAGGAAAACGTAAAAGTGATGCTGATAGATTCGCTCCACTGGATGCTAATTGAATAAATTGCGAGCGGAAATAGTGCGGAAAAAGCTTTTATTATTAATTGAAACCTTTGTCATTGGAGCTGGAGCCGGTGAAAGGAGAAAAACGATTATTTGAGGTGGAAGGTGGAACAAGGTGTGAGCTCACAAAGCTGAGACGATTAGAAATGCATTAGGATTGCGAGGGAATCGACATAAATTATTCATTGGCTGACTCCTGGCTTCAGTGGGGTTCGATTTGCTCGAATTAGGGTTTGATTTTACTGGCAATGTGGATGACGTCGATTATTTTTTGGATTATGTGATATAATTGTGAATATGTGCCACATTGAATCATTTCTACAAAATTTGGATAACAGATCAGTCCTAGCATTTTTTGTGACCAAAGCTATGTTATAAATGGCAATTGATTTGACTTTTTTGGGGAAGCTGAATTTGATTGGGGCCATCCATAAACTACGTGGGACACTTTTTTGATATCTCAGAAATAAACTATCAAATACAAAAATACAAAAATACAAAAATACAAAAATACAAAAATACAAAAATACAAAAATACAAAAATACAAAAATACAAAAATACAAAAATACAAAAATACAAAAATACAAAAATACAAAAATACAAAAATACAAAAATACAAAAATACAAAAATACAAAAATACAAAATACAAAAATACAAAAACACAAATACAAAATACAAAAATACAAAAATACAAAATACAAAATACAAAAATACAAAATACAAAATACAAAAATACAAAACACAAAATACAAAAATACAAAAATACAAAAATACAAATACAAAATACAAAATACAAAAATACAAAATACAAAAATACAAAAACACAAAATACAAAATACAAAAACACAAAAATACAAAAATATAAAAATACAAAAATACAAAATACAAAAATACAAAACAAAAATACAAAATACAAAAATACAAAAATACAAAAATATAAAATACAAAATACAAAAATACAAAATACAAAAATACAAAAATACAAAAATAAAAATACAAAAATACAAAAATACAAAAATACAAAAATACAAAAATACAAAAATACAAAATACAAAAATACAAAAATACAAAAATACAAAAATACAAAATACAAAAATACAAAAACAAAAATACAAAATACAAAAATACAAAAAAATACAAAAATACAAAATACAAAAATACAAAAATACAAAATACAAAATACAAAAATACAAAAATACAAAATACAAAATACATACAAAATACAAAAATACAAAATACAAAAATACAAAAATACAAAATACAAAATACAAAAAAAATACAAATACAAAAATACAAAAATACAAAAAGAAAAAAAAATACAAAAATACAAAATACAAAAATACAAAAATACAAAATATAAAACAAAAAATACAAAAATACAAAATACAAAAATACAAAAATACAAAAATACAAAATACAAAAATACAAAAATACAAAATACAAAATACAAAATACAAAAATACAAAATACAAAAATACAAAAATACAAAATACAAAATACATCAAAAATACAAAATACAAAAATACAAAAATACAAAAATACAAAAATACAAAATACAAAAATACAAAATACAAAAATACAAAAATACAAAAAAATACAAAAATACAAAATACAAAAATATAAAAATACAAAATACAAAATACAAAATAAATACAAAATACAAAAATACAAAATACAAAAATACAAAAATACAAAAATACAAAAATACAAAATACAAAATACAAAAATACAAAAATACAAAATCCAAAAATACAAAAATACAAAAACTAAAAATACAAAAATACAAAAATACAAAAATACAAAAATAAAAATACAAAAATACAAAAATACAAAATACAAAATACAAAATACAAAAATACAAAATACAAAAATACAAAATACAAAATACAAAATACAAAAATACAAAAATACAAAAATACAAAAATACAAAAATACAAAAATACAAAAATACAAAAATACAAAAATACAAAAATATACAAAATACAAAAATACAAAAATACGAAAATACAAAATACAAAAATACAAAAATACAAAAATACAAAAATACAAAAATACAAAAATACAAAAATACAAAAATACAAAAATACAAAATACAAAAATACAAAATACAAAATACAAAATACAAAAATACAAAAATACAAAAATACAAAATACAAAACTAAAAATACAAAATACAAAAATACAAAATACAAAATACAAAATACAAAATACAAAAATACAAAATACAAAAATACAAAATACAAAATACAAAAATACAAAAATACAAAATACAAAAATACAAAATACAAAAATACAAAATACAAAAATACAAAAATACAAAAATACAAAAATACAAAAATACAAAAATACAAAAATACAAAAATACAAAAATACAAAAATACAAAAATACAAAATACAAAAATACAAAAATACAAAATACAAAAATACAAAAATACAAAAATACAAAAATACAAAAATACAAAAAATACAAAAATACAAAAATACAAAATACAAAAATACAAAAATACAAAATACAAAAATACAAAAATACAAAATACAAAATACAAAATACAAAAATACAAAAATACAAAAATACAAAAATACAAAAATACAAAATACAAAATACAAAAATACAAAAATACAAAATACAAAAATACAAAAATACAAAATACAAAAATACAAAATACAAAATACAAAAAATACAAACAATACAAAAAATACAAAAATACAAAAATAAAAATACAAAAATACAAAATACAAAATACAAAAATACAAAAATACAAAATACAAAAATACAAAATACAAAAATACAAAATACAAAATGCAAAAATACAAAAATACAAAAATACAAAAATACAAAATACAAAATACAAAATACAAAAATACAAAAATAAAGGCAAAAATACAAAAATACAAAATACAAAATACAAAAAATACAAAAATACAAAAATACAAAACACAAAATACAAAAATACAAAAATACAAAATACAAAAATACAAAATACAAAAACAAAAATACAAAAAAACAAAAATGACACAAATACAAAAACAAAAATACAAAAATAAAAATATGCAAATATAAAATATAAAAATACAAAAATACAAAAATACAAAATACAAAAATACAAAATACAAAATACAAAAATACAAAAATACAAAAATACAAAATACAAAAATACAAAAATACAAAAATACAAAATACAAAATACAAAAAATAAAAAATACAAAAATACAAAATACAAAAACATAGTAAAATACAAAAATACAAAAATACAAAAATACAAAAATACAAAAACACAAAAATACAAAATACAAAATACAAAATACAAAAATACAAAAATACAAAAATACAAAAATACAAAAATACAAAAATACAAAAATACAAAAATACAAAAATACAAAAATACAAAATACAAAATACAAAAATAAAAATACAAAAATACAAAATACAAAATACAAAAATACAAAAATACAAAAATACAAAAATACAAAATCCAAAAATACAAAAATACAAAATACAAAAATACAAAAATACAAAAATACAAAATCCAGAAAAATACAAAAATACAAAATACAAAAATACAAAAATACAAAAATACAAAATACAAAATACAAAAATAAAAAAATAAAAAGATAAAATACAAAAATACAAAAATACAAAAATACAAAACATAAAATACAAAAATACAAAAATAAAATACAAAAATACAAAAATACAAAATACAAAATACAAAAATACAAAAATACAAAAATACAAAAACAAAAATACAAAAATACAAAAATACAAAAATACAAAATACAAAAATACAAAATACAAAAATACAAAAATACAAAAATACAAAAATACAAAAATACAAAAATACAAAATACAAAAATACAAAATACAAAAATACAAAATACAAAAATACAAAATACAAAATACAAAATACAAAATACAAAAATACAAAATACAAAATATAAATACAAAATACAAAAATACAAAAACATACATAAAAATACAAAAATACAAAATACAAAAATACAAAAATACAAAATACAAAAATACAAAAATACAAAATATGCAAAAATACAAAAATACAAAACAAATACAAAAATACAAAAAAACACAAAATGGAATACAAAATACAAAAATACAAAAATACAAAATACAAAAATACAAAAATACAAAAATACAAAATACAAAATACAAAAATACAAAAATACAAAATACAAAATACAAAAATACAAAAATACAAAAATACAAAATATGCAAAATAAAAATACAAAAATACAAAATACAAAAATACAAAAATACAAAATACAAAAATACAAAATACAAAAATACAAAAATACAAAAATACAAAAATACAAAAATACAAAAATACAAAATACAAAAAATACAAAAATACAAAAATACAAAAATACAAAATACAAAAATATGAAAAAATACAAAAATACAAAATACAAAAATACAAAAATACAAAAATACAAAATACAAAAATACAAAAAATATAAAAAATACAAAAATACAAAATACAAAAATACAAAATACAAAAATACAAAATACAAAATACAAAAATACAAAAATACAAAAATACAAAAAATACAAAAATACAAAAATACAAAAATACAAAAATACAAAAATACAAAAATACAAAATACAAAAATACAAAAATACAAAAATACAAAAAATACAAAAATACAAAAATACAAAAATACAAAAATACAAAATACAAAAATACAAAATACAAAAATACAAAAAAATACAAAATACAAAAATACAAAATACAAAAATACAAAAATACAAAATACAAAAATACAAAAATACAAAAATACAAAAATATAAACATAAAATACAAAAATACAAAAATACAAAAACACAAAATACAAAATACAAAATACAAAAATACAAAAATACAAAATACAAAATACAAAAATACAAAAATACAAAATACAAAATACAAAAATGTAATGCAAATACAAAAATACAAAATACAAAATACAAAATACAAAATACAAAAAAAAAATACAAAATACAAAATACAAAAATACAAAATACAAAAATACAAAAATACAAAAATACAGAAATAAAAAAACACAAAAAATACAAAAATACAAAAATACAAAAATACAAAATACAAAAATACAAAAATACAAAATACAAAAACACAAAATACAAAATACAAAATACAAAAATACAAAATACAAAATACAAAAATACAAAAATACAAAAATACAAAAAAATACAAAATACAAAAATACAAAAATACAAAAATACAAAATACAAAATACAAAATACAAAAATACAAAATACAAAAATACAAAAATACAAAAATACAAAAATACAAAAATACAAAATACAAAATACAAAATACAAAATACAAAATACAAAATACAAAATACAAAAATACAAAAATACAAAATACAAAAATACAAAATACAAAAATAAAAATACAAAAATAAAAATTAAAAATACAAAATACAAAAATACAAAATACAAAATACAAAAATACAAAATACAAAAATACAAAAATACAAAATACAAAAATACAAAATACAAAAATACAAAAAAATACAAAAATACAAAATACAAAAATACAAAATACAAAAATACAAATACAAAATACAAAAATACAAAATACAAAAATACAAAAATACAAAAATACAAAAATACAAAATACAAAAAATACAAAATACAAAAATACAAAAATACACAAAATACAAAAATACAAAATACAAAAATACAAAATAAAAAATACAAAAATACAAAATACAAAAATACAAAAATACAAAAATACAAAAATACAAAAATACAAAATACAAAAATACAAAAATACAAAAATACAAAATAGTGCAATACAAATACAAAAATACAAAAATTAAAAATACAAAATACAAAAATACAAAATACAAAATACAAAATACAAAAATACAAAAATACAAAATACAAAAATACAAAAATACAAAATATTAAAAATACAAAAATACAAAAATATAAAAATACAAAAATACAAAAATACAAAATGAAAAATACAAAAATACAAAAATAAAAATACAAAAATACAAAAATACAAAATACAAAAATACAAAAATAGAAAAATAAAAATACAAAAATACAAAAATACAAAATACAAAAATACAAAAATACAAAATACAAAAATACAAAAATACAAAAATACAAAAATACAAAATAAAATACAAAATACAAAATACAAAAATACAAAAATAAAATAAAAAATACAAAATACAAAATACAAAAATACAAAAATACAAAAATACAAAAATACAAAAATACAAAATATAAAAATACAAAATAAAAATACAAAATACAAAATACAAAAATACAAAAATAAAAAATACAAAAATACGAAAAATACAAAAATACAAAAATACAAAAATACAAAAATACAAAAATACAAAAATACAAAAATACAAAAATACAAAAATACAAAAATACAAAAATACAAAAATACAAAATACAAAAATACAAAAATACAAAATATAAAAATACAAAATGAAGTAAAATACAAAATACAAAAATACAAAATACAAAATACAAAATACAAAATACAAAATACAAAAATACAAAAATACAAATACAAAATATAAAAAATACAAAATACAAAATACAAAAATACAAAAATACAAAATACAAAATACAAAAATACAAAAATACAAAAAATACAAAATACAAAAATACAAAAATACAAAAATACAAAAATACAAAATACAAAAATACAAAATACAAAAATACAAAAATACAAAAATACAAAAATACAAAATACAAAAATAAAATATAAATAAAATACAAAATACAAAAATACAAAAATACAAAAAACAAAAATACAAAATACAAAAATACAAAAATACAAAAGTACAAAATACAAAATACAAAAATACAAAAATACAAAAATACAAAATACAAAATACAAAAATACAAAAATACAAAATACAAAAATACAAAATACAAATACAAAAATACAAAATACAAAAATACAAAAATACAAAATACAAAATACAAATACAAAAATACAAAAAATACAAAATACAAAAATACAAAAATACAAAAATACAAAATACAAAAATACAAAATACAAAAATACAAAATATAAAAAAATACAAAAATACAAAAATACAAAAATACAAAATACAAAATACAAAATACAAAAATACAAAATATAAAAATACAAAAATACAAAATACAAAAATACAAAAATACAAAATACAAAACACAAAATAAAAATACAAAAATACAAAATACAAAAATACAAAATACAAAAATACAAAAATACAAAATACAAAAATACAAAAATACAAAAATACAAAATACAAAATACAAAAATACAAAATACAAAAATACAAAATAAAAATAAAAAATACAAAAATACAAAAATACAAAATACAAAAATACAAAATACAAAATACAAAATACAAAATACAAAATACAAAAATACAAAATACAAAAATAAATACAAAATACAAAATACAAAAATACAAAAATAAAAATACAAAAATACAAAAATACAAAAATACAAAAAACAAAAATACAAAAATACAAAATACAAAAATACAAAATACAAAAATACAAAAATACAAAAATACAAAAATACAAAAATACAAAAATACAAAAATACAAAATACAAAATACAAAATACAAAAATACAAAAATACAAAATACAAAAATACAAAAATACAAAAATACAAAATACAAAAATACAAAAATACAAAAATACAAAATACAAAAATACAAAATACAAAATACAAAAATACAAAAAAAAAAATACAAAATACAAAATACAAAAATACAAAAATACAAAATACAAAATACAAAATACAAAAATACAAAAATACAAAAATAAAAAATACAAAATACAAAAATACAAAAATACAAAAATACAAAAATACAAAAATACAAAAATACAAAAATACAAAAATACAAAAATACAAAAATAAAAATACAAAATACAAAATACAAAAATACAAAAATACAAAATACAAATACAAAATACAAAAATACAAAAATACAAAAATACAAAAATACAAAATACAAATACACAAAAATACAAAATACAAAATACAAAAATACAAAAATACAAAAATACAAAAATACAAAATACAAAATACAAAAATACAAAAATACAAAAATACAAAAATACAAAAATACAAAAATACAAAAATACAAAAATACAAAAATACAAAAATACAAAAATACAAAAATAAAAATACAAAAATACAAAAAACAAAAATACAAAAATACAAAAATACAAAAATACAAAAATACAAAAATACAAAAATACAAAAATACAAAAATACAAAAATACAAAAATACAAAAATACAAAAATACAAAAATACAAAAATACAAAAATACAAAAATACAAAAATACAAAAATACAAAATACAAAAATACAAAAATACAAAATACAAAAATACAAAAATACAAAATACAAAATACAAAAATACAAAAATACAAAAATACAAAAATACAAAAATACCAAAATACAAAAATACAAAAATACAAAAATACAAAAATACAAAAATACAAAAATACAAAAATACAAAAATACAAAAATACAAAATACAAAAATACAAAAATACAAAAATGCATTTTTTGTTATTTTTTGAAGTTTATGTCCCACGAAAATAAAAAAAAATGATAATTGGAAAAACAAGCCATGGGGTAATTTGGAGAAATATTTTTATTGTGTTACCTAGAACTTTTTCGAAGACACGAAATTATTTTTTTCGACAATTTGGAGTTAGCTTACTTTCATTCGTATCTTTTCGATTAAACACCTTCCCAACAGACAGTTAATAACCCAAAAATGCCCTCCTCAAGGTAACATTGTTACCTGTGCACTTAGATGGCTAAAGTTTGCGGCTTTTAGACAATATCTATTCGTACCTTTTAGTGGATCATCATCAGCACAACCTTTGCAACCATCTCTCATCACTATCTGGCAGTCTGGTGGTTGGTATTATCATCAACCTCACCAGCAGCAGCAACAGCAATCCAGACCAAATCTGAGCAACTTGTCAGTCATGCGGGCTGTGGTTTTGCTTCATTTTCCGTTGGTTAACTCCGAAAGACAGCCAAATTGGGTTCTGCAACTGAATATCTAATCTGTGCTGATGGTCTCACACTCGATGGCGGAAGTTAACGGGGGAGGGCAGGGTGCCTACAACAACGTCAGTTAGATGTCACTTCTTCAACCAATCCATCTGTGCAATAAAAGTAATCTACTTTCTCTCTCTCTCACTCTCTCTGGACGGGAAGTGCCTTCTGTTTCTGTACTCTCTGATGAAGCTTGTCTCGATGATAGACTGCGGTGAACCAAAGTAGAACCTCGTTACTGGCTGGGATTTACATTTTGATGAAGGTGGTTTCGTCTCAGCTCGATGGTTTCTTGCTTGGCTGTAAGATGATAAACGGGTTCAATTTTGTTAATTATTTAGGATTTATTTGGAACATTGTCACCAGTTGGAAGTTGGGTGACAATGAATTTGGAACTTGAACAAAATCAATCGAGTATAGATAACGTCCAAAGTGCAACTAATATAGTGCGGAAAGTTGATAAACACCCTCCCCCTAAAATACACAGGAAGTCATACTTTGAAAGGTATATCACACAGAGTTTCACGACTCCATCAAAAACAGACAGACCGCAGACAGACACCGTTTGCCCTCGGCAATAACTATCAATTGTCCCACTATTGACAGCCATAAAAATGGTCTCCCCCCGAAGAGCAGTGTGACGCGAATGATGGTGTGTTGGCGCGATAGAAGGAACTCCCTGTCCTTCTGGTTTATCTAACTCTGTGATCCGTTCCGGCGGAGAATCGCTTCTGGCTGCACATCATTTTGCTGCCCGGATCGCGCCATTTGAACGAGTTGTAGTTGGGTAAAAAAAACTGTAACAGATAAAAATGGTGGCCACTTGGTTGGGCAACCCGCGAGCGGGCATCCGGGTGGAAGGTGAGAGCCAACACACGGGGACAACACGGTCTGGCACCGGCTCCGGATAGATATGGCACGGAAAAGCACTATTATTTTTTGTGTGTTCAGCCTTACATTTCCACGGGTATTATACGGTAGGATCCATCCATACAGTTGGTACACAAACAGTAAGTTAACTTTAGCAGTGGCAATAAACATTGATAGTTCATGTGAACGCGGTGTGCGCTGGTGTGGAGTGGTATCCGGAGCTGAAAGGTTGAGTGCGATAAACAGGCGTGAATTGATGTACAATTCACGGGAAAGTTTGTGAAAAACATTGCGGAAAATATGTATGCTCAATTCAATTGATTTTGTTGAAAACAATAATTGTTACATTTGATGACAAATTTAAAGGCAGTGCAAGTATTTTGTAATGTTTATAATATAGTATTGCATAAAAAGTGTTTTCAAGATAAAAAATGGTTTTTTTATTACTTAGAATAAAATTTTCCCAAATTTTTATTTGAACACACTTTTTATGCATTAGATCTTCAATATTTTGACCCATTGGAAAGGCTTTTTGATTACCTATCAACCGATTTATAAAACGGTGAAATTTTGTACGATTTCAGACCATTTATATAAACAGCCCAAAACTGGATTTTTTAGGTACTTTTTTCTCTACCCTCTCATGACATGTTATCCTATATAAGCCATTTTTGTGTATATGGAGCCAGTTTCACTCGATAATGACATTTGAGAATGGCGTAAGTGTTTTAAATATTTTTGTATTTCGTAATTTAAATATTGCTGTATCTCAAAGCCGTTGCATTGTATCAAAAGTGGTCCAAGACAAACTTGTAGGAAATTTGACGGGCTCTCTGAAAAAAAAAATACACTAAAAGAAAAAAACACTCCACTTTTATGAGATTTTTTGATTTTTAACTTTAAAAGTAATATTTGAAGGTGAGCCAACGATTTTTTTTCATTCATTTTTTTTGTAAAAATAGCCTTACATGTTACCAAAAGGCTCAAACAAATACAGGATGGAGCAATTCACCTTAAAAATATACAAAAATCATTTACTGAAACTGTTTTTTTTTTCAAAAGTGCTCTAAACATCAAAATTTTCAAAAACCGAACACGAGAGTCGATTCTCCACACAATTTTACATGAAAGTTTTCATATTGACCACTGCCCTAAGTCAATTCCTTGTGAAGTTACAGCGGTTTTAAAAATAAAAATGTTGAAAAAAGGTTTTTGTTGATTTTTGGCAATTTCTATACTGCCCCTGATCGCATAAATGTCCCATATGCATTTTCATCGTTTTTGAGTTATTAATGCCGTTTTGTTCAAAATTTTGAGATCTTTCAGAAAAGCATATAACATCCAATACTTTGTTCTAGAAATCAGGAGGAAATCTAGTTTTTTCGCGAAAACATAACCCTCTCCCGCCCATGGTTACTCCAGAGCACCAAAACTTTGAACTCAAATATCTCGGAACTGACACTACTTTTCATGGTTCTTTAAGTTGCAGGTGTTCATGTAGAATGTATACTAACATCTTCTCAAATTTCACCAAATTTGGTTAAGCACAAGCAAAGTTACAGTACGAAATGTAAAAAAATGGGCCAATTTTAGGGAAATAAATAAGACTTGTTTTCGAAAGCCCGTAAAAATTACCAAACACAAAATTTTATTAAACAAAAACTGTTTTGCTATCATTTGAACCTTGGCAAGAACTCCTGTGAATAACATTGTGAGTTTGGACCGGTTTTGAGTGTTTTTCAACCTTTTTTATTTGGTGCACAAGAGCACCACCTAGGCATATGAGCAACTAAATATTCAGGAGCACTTTTTACAATGTTACAGAAAAGGCTTATTTTTATCAAAACAACAGTTTATAAACGTTTTGGCTATTCATAAACAAGACAAAACATTATTATTTGATCGATGGTTTTATTATTTTCCTTATTTTCCATGAAAATGGTTGTTTGTGAGTTTTGAATGAGCCGATCAAAGAAATCTGAAAATTCAGAGATTTTTGAATTTGTAATTCATACTTCAGAAATATGGTCTTACAGCAAATAATAAGTAGTTTTAAACACATTTCGAAGCATTTTCAAACAACTGAACCAAAAGATTTGAAGAAAACGAGATTTTGTGATTTATAAAAAAGTTGCTCATCTTCCTGATGGTGCTCTGGTGCACCACTTCAAATTCAACTTTTTTGCACCAATTCGTTGTTTGTGGATCAAAGTAAAGTATATCCTGCATTATTGTACCAAAATTTGGCCATTTACTATTTTTACGGTAGGCAAACAGCTCTGGGCGTTAGAGGGTTAACACGTAACCTTATGTGTGGGACAAACTTCAAATGCGTTTTTCTCAGCTTGCTGTTTTTGCATATGGGACATTTATGCGAACATGGGCAGTATAGGCTTGATTTTTCAGTCTCGAAAATATTTTTACCGGAAGGTTCGTCAAATTTCGCATAAGATTGTCTTTTACAGCATTTCAATTGGATGTTATGGGCTTACAGATATAAGCTAATATCATTGCTCATAATTAAAAACATAATATTTTTTCAGTGTAGTATAGTAACTTGGATAGTAAGTTAGCTTAAATCATCAAAAACACGAGTTATTTTGAAAAGTGGTCAAAGACAATTTTATGAAAATTGGAAGAGCTTTCCGGTAAAAATATTTTCGAGACTGAAAAATCAAGCCATGACAGAATAGAAACTTCCAAAAATCATCAAAACCCTGTTTTTCCAACATTTTTATTTTTAAAACCGCTGTAACTTCACACCGACCGACGCTCGTGTTCGGTTTTTGAAAATTTTGATGTTTAGAGCTCTTTTGAAAAAAACAATTTCAGAAATTTTGAACGAAAAAAAATATGAGCTCACCTTCAAATATGACTTTTAAGCTTAAAAATCAAAAAATCTCATAAAAGTGGAGTGAATTTTTCGGGCTAAAACTTAGGAACGTTAGGGTATTTTAACCATTAGTGGACCCCCTAGTAGAGCCGGCGCGCATTTTTCACAATTTTTCAATATTTTAAGCACTTTTTCATAACCCTATGTACAAAACAATGAAAACTGAAGTCTTTTGAACAATTTTGATTATTTGTTTCATCAGTAACTTGTTTTTGAGCAGAAAAATAGCCATTTGAAAAAAAAAAGCTTTTTTGCCTGTTATGGACCCCCTTTTCCTATAGTGGACCCGGGTTCACTATAGGAAAACTGTTATTTTTATACCAAATTTAACCGATATTTGGTGTTTTGATGCATGGTGGAGGTCTAATGATAGATATAATGAATAAAAGATGGATTTTTCATCATAAACAAATATGTTTTGTTAACAAATTTGGCTTAAAACAACCTAACCTTAAAACCTAACAGACATTTTAACACATTTATTTCCAAAAAATATCAGAGAAAACCTTTCAAAAACTACTGCAAACATTAAAATGATTAAAAAAAAGTAATTTTGATGCACATTTTTCCATATTTATTACAAGAATAGTTGACCGAAACAAAACAATAGATTTGTTTACAGTTGCCGATAAAACTATGCATGTTTTTTTTTTTCAAAAAATGTTTTGTTATTGGTTTATTATTATAAAATATCATTTCAAACTTTAATTATGATGCTTCGGTTAAGTACAATTAACTATAGTTTTTTATTAATTAAAAATTCTTATGACTTCAGCATTTTTGGTACTTTTAACATGAAAACAGCTATATATATACTCATAATTGAAAAATTATGCTTCATTATAACAAGCATTTATTGTATGTTTAAGAGAAATATGATGGTTAAATTAACAGGGGTCCACTTTTGGAAAAGTTAGGATTTTCGTTGTCCTATATTGGACCCCCCTCATTTTTGCTCGAAAATGAGCAGTTCTTCGCTTTATTTTAGTATAGTTTATTAAACTTACATTATTTCGGCTAACTGAAGTTAAATAACCAGTCAAAAAATGATTGGATAGTTAATTCAATCATAAAATAGAAATGCTGTTTTGTTGTGGAAATGCTAGTGGCCATGGCTAATTTCAGATGTCGAACTCATAACACTTATTTTGGTGAAAAGGACAATTCAATGTCAGTCAACATTGTTTGAAATGATGCTGAACATGTCAAATAAAAGATGTGCAGACAAAACCACGCTTGAAATTAATATTTTTCAGAGGGTCCACTATAGGAAAGGGGTGGATAACGTACCCATATAATATAAGATGATCGCCCATACCCATACTCATATAAGATGATCGCTTGATCTTAAACTTTGGGTGAAACCACTTACGTTTTTACGTCAACATTTTTGAAATATGTTGTTTCTTGGGAATTTTTAGTAAGCAATCATTGAGCATCCAGTTTGACTTAAAAGTCTTGTGCTAACTTGTCGCACGTGCATTTTGGGTCAAATTGAGTTAAGAAAGCTCTTTTTACAGCTCACAATGCCTCACCTTTTGACCTTCACAGAATCACAAAATTCGATTTCAATTCTAAGTTATGCGACGTGTGACAAGTTAACACGACAGCGTCGATTCCTGGCTGCAAGTTATTAAATGTATCGATTTTTTTCGAATGTTCATATATGGAAGACCGTCAGGGATCAAAATTACCACTTATTACAAAGTTTCACGAAAATCGAAGAGGTTTCGGGGCAACTACTGGTGGAGAATGACCCTGCTATTTGGCTGCTATAAAATTTAAAGAAAATAAATGTTTTCCAAGCTTATTTCAAACAATTTGATTTTAATCTATCCCTGTGTTCCACTTATTAATTTCACGCCATCTCCAAAATCTTCACTTCGGCCCAAACTAGTCCTGATGAATCCTAATAACGAAAACGAGTCGAGGCCCCGGCATCGGATCCGGATGCTGCCATAATGAACACCGAACCATAACTAACTGATCCGCACCGCCGTCCGCTCCGATCCCGGACACCTTCACCACATCAACAATGTTGCCCAACTCCGATTTCCGAGGCCCGATTTCATCATTTCAGCACCAACCATTGACTTTGGGTTCTGGGTTTTTGCGGTAGAATTTGTGCTGGCCTCAGTATGTTTTTAATTAATTACTACTGATGAGCGATAATACTTTCGTCCATCTCGCTCTAGCCTGATCCTGTGGCCGGGCCAGGTTGGACGCAATCTCTGACTGACAGCTGGTAGACCGACTGACGTCAGGTGAATTTAACTGACCGGTGGTGCACTGCTCTCCGGGATCCGTATCAGACGGGATGACGGTCGTGCTCGGAGTGGCAAATGCAGAAATTTTGTATCCTTCAATCTCGGCAGAAGGGACATTCACACACACATGTTGGTGGACAGCTCTTTCATCGAGGAATATGCATGAGTCTATTTTTGGAAATGCAATGGATCAAAATCGATTAAAATTTCCAATCTGAATCGAGGTTTTATCGGAGCCGATTCATCAACGTGGCCCGGGGAACCTGGTCAACCTGGGGCTGACGTTGTGGTTTCCATATTTACATTTTACCTCATATGTGAGTGGCTTGTTTGGTTACCTATACCCTAGAGGAGAGGTGGAAAATTGCTGGCGAATCACAAAATCACTAGGAAAATGTGTGTTCAGAAGTTTAACCAACTCATGCAAAACTTGGCTCATAACGTTAAGTAGTCATCGTGCCTGAACAATAATTTCATCGATCCACCTTCGAAAAGCTAATGCATCTATTAAAAAATCTGTACACTGTTCTTGTTTGTATAAATGTCCCATATTGAAAATACAGGTTGAGTGATAGATTTCATATTCATTTCATTATCAACCCACATGAATTTACTAGAGACATAAACCTTTTCATTACCATAATCGTTACGTCTCATCGTACCTGCCTGCCACTAAACACTGACATCCACTTTCCTTATTGATGAAGCAACGTCTCCCCCTCACACCTGAGTCATACGCTGGCAGTTCAATTTCACCAAACTGAGGGGATAAGCAGATGTCAGCTTCCGAATGTCATCCTTTCCTAGAATATGTTCATACATTTGTGTTCTGACTGGCATGACCCTGCACATGCTGAGCGGAGGTTTAGGAGGTCAGGTGAAATTTTCCATTTTGAAATGTCCTTACTTTGGCGCGAACCCGCCAAGGAAGGATTCTGAGGAAAATCGTTCCTACAAGAGCATCAACACGGGAACATCACCCAGTGTATGAAGCTGGAGGGAGAGAAAAAATGGGCAACATCAGAACTCTTACCGAAGTGACAGCCAAATGAAAACCGTGAGAAGGCACAACGGAATAATGCCAGTCATAAAGATGGCTCTAAAAAGGGCAATTTGATGAATGTTGAACATATAATAAAAAATAGTTCCTTAAATTTAGAAAACACCAGGAGGATTAATGGGGAATCGATTCCATGCTCTTTTAAAATGTTAGTCATGATTCCTGAATTTCAAAAATATTTTATTTCAAAAAGATCAGATAAAAATCACAACACTGCCATATAAACCACGTACTAAAGCAAGATTTTTTTCTTATCCTTATGATGCATACTAGATAAGGTTTAGCGAATATATCAAAACTCTACTATTGTATCTTTTCAGAAAAGCACCTTAGCACCATACTGGCTTCGGGTAATGGGCTATCTACAATCGCTTAGCTTAGAAAATTTCACTTAGCTTAGGAATTTGAATCAATGGAAATGAATCTGAGTTTCTACAATGGAAAAGTAATCAAATTAGAAACTGACGTTTGGTTTGGAAATTTTCAAAATCTACGGTAAGTTGACGTTTCCATATCAAAGGTAAACAAACAACTGCATAGCAACGTATATCAGCCCAGGAAGTTTTCTAAGTTGATTGTGGATGACGAACGTAAGTTGCAGACTTTCCTAAGTAACTACTTTACTTAGATGTTCTAAGCTAAGTGATTGTAGATAGGCCATAAGTTGTTCGGGACATCCCAGACTATACTTCTATGGTGTTAGTTTAATAAATCAATAAAATATACATTTTGTTCAGGAAAAAAACGTAAAAATGCGAGTTTCCTCATAGTAATTTTCATACAAATTTCAATCGTTTTGCGCTAATCGTAGACTTGACCAATCACTCCCAAATTTTAGGATGTTATTTGGGACCCAAATGTCAATTTTCGATTCCTCCCTAATATTATACACACAAAAAATCTCAATTACACAAATTTTCAAAAAGAATGTGAAAGAATGATGTTCAAAACTGCACAGAATGAAACCGCACAGCAGCATTTTTTTTTTCTTTTTTAAAATTTCAAATCAATGTTACATTTAAAAAAGAAGACGAAATTGCACAAAACGCAGGGAAAGTTCAAGAAAAAATAAAAATTTGGTCATAAGCATTTTTTTTTTTTTCATTTTGATTTAACCCTGTACAACCCAACCCCGCCTCTAGACGGGCTTCGATCTAAAAATCCACAAAAAAAAATATTTTTTAACAATTTGTGATCTTTAAAAAGCATTGAAAAGAAGAATTTTAAAATTTAAGATATTGGTTGGAAGTTTGTCTTGTTTTATTTGGCTTTGCCAATGTTATTTTTAAGGGATGAACATTGCCTGTGTTTTATGCTAACATGTTTTTTGCTAACATAAGTTTGCAGTAATTTTTGTAGTGTCCCAGACTATGCCTCTATGCACTTTTTAACAATTCTAATTATATTGGTCTATAGCAGAAAATGTGAAAAACATGCAAAAAATTGAAGAAAAAAATCATGAAAAACTAAGGAAGACAAAATGTAATGACAGGAAGTGGCAAAATTGGCCAAATACTACCAAAAACAATCAAAAACTAAACAATAAAAATGCAAATCAAAAAACTACAAATAAAACAAGTAAACATAGAACAACAGAAGTAAAGTTTTTTTCGTAGAACAAAAGTTACTCAAAAAGACCTCCTGAACACGGGAAAAATAAGAATTTCGAAAAAATGGGCAGTAGAGGGTTAAAATAAAATATTTTTTGTTAGAAAATGTGTTTGGCACTTTAATTTCGTAGTTTATGGAATTAAAAAAAACACAAATGTTTAAAAAACTGTTCTAAATTCAATTTTGCCTTCTTTTCTGAACGACTCAATTTCCCTTTTCCTGAAAACCATAAGCAAACATAATTTTAGTTTTCTTATTTTTCAGATTCTACTTTCGATTCATGTTTTGCTTATCCCGAGCATGGGTAAATAACAAAGGAATGTGTAATACCTTTATCTGGTATCAATACTAACTTATGGTATTCCTGGACCCTTTAAAATTTGTCTTAAGAATTATGCAAGAGCAAAATTTGGTATCAGAACAAATTAAGGTATTGTTTTGATATTGCAAAATTATAGAATTTGTCAATGGTCGGACACCATTATTTTGGTATTAGAGTGTTTTATCGAATTCCTCTGAAACTATGGGAAATTTTTAACCAATTTTGACAAGTTAATTAATTTTGCGCTAACGTGATGCCTCGAAACGAATGCTTTCATTGACAACCAAAAATTTCAAACTTGATTTTTATCATTTTTGATATACTCCCTAAAGAAATGACTTGAAATTGTGGAAAATTTGCTAAGTAAGATACCACATTTTGGTATTATTTTGGTATTGAAGTGTTTTTTTTTTTTTCAAATTCCTCTGAAACTATGGAAAAAAATTGACCAAGTTTGACAACCAAGGGCACATTCTGGTCCCTGTTATTTGCGCAAGTAATACCAAAATTTGGTATTCCAGTGTTATTTACCCCTGCTCGGGGTAAACTCCTGGTTTTTAAGATATTAAAGGATGTATTTCGTTTTAAAGATATTTTAGCAAATTAAATTTCGAAAATCTCAGTAAAGATAAGATGGCTCAATCGTAAATTCTGCTAATGAAAATTCTGCAAAAAAGAAATCACATAATTGAGAGCTTAATTTGAGTTGTCATCAATATTTTGTGCCATTTTGTATAATAAACATCTGCTTACTTTTTCGATAAATTTCCTGTACACAATTTTTCTTAAAACCCACATTTTTGCGATAATTTTAGGCAGATTTTAAAGTAACGTGAAACTACTGAAAAATTCCAGAGTTTTTAAAATTAACATTCTGTATAATTTTTTGGCCGTAAAAAATCAATAGCCCTACTCATGGGCATTAACAATCGAAAAACTGCATATTTTTATGAAAAAAAACTATAGAGTTTGTAAAAAAAAGAAAGTAAGAGAGTAAGGTACAATCGCTTCCCTATTTGGCGTAGAATTCAAGTTCTGCGAAATTTTTTTTTCGAAGATTTCATATATATTTTGTTAGCTTACAACGATTTCCTCTTTAAATTAAGTCATTTCAAGTAAAACAATCTATCTTACATTAATACAAGTACATTGTCCAACAATTTCCCACTCGCTCTAAACTTTCTCGGGGTGAAGATGCTGTGAAGTTGTACATGCATTTATTTCGAAAGAATCATCCAAAAGGAAGGCAAAACCATTGCCGGTTTTTAAAAGGGGAAGCGTTTCTCCTCACCTGACGTCGCCGCCGTGTGACTTTTCGAACCAAGAAAAAGAAGCAAGAGCCAGTCGAAACGGGGACACGAAAATGTATGGTGATTGCAGTTTTGTTCTGTTTAGGATTTAAGGGGAATCATGTTTATGCACACAACTATCCCTATGCTCTGCGCGCGAGGAAAATGTGTTTCCAGAAGAAAAGTTCTCTTTTGAGGGGGGAAACCGCGTGTGGCATGGCGGGAAAAAGCTTTTCTTGAAAATGAAATCAGGAAAATGAACGGGCGCGCGCTCGCGTTCTCCGAAAAGTGGAAGCGAAAGCGTGATGATGTGCAACATAAAAAGGTGACTTGAGAGCCACCAACCTCAACTTTCCCTCCACGTGGTTTATGCTCGGAAAATGCAGAAAGGGCTGTGTGTGTGTGTGTGGCAGACAACCACACAATGTTTGTGAATGATGGTAATACGTGCACCATATAAAAGATGAGTATGAATGATAAAAGGGTATTGTTGTATCATCAAAATATTATATTCTTCGTTTCTGGCTCATTATAATAATGAATAATAAAGGAAATGGGCAAAGTGTGGCGGTGCACGACGACGATATGGGTTATGGTTCCGAGTGTGAGTGTGTGTGTGGTTTGGACTTGGAGAAAGGTAGGTGTCCTGGTCGAGACAAGTTGGTAGAATGTGTCCTACTCTGGGAACTCCCGAGCATAGTCATCATCACTACTGTACCATCGTTGGTTGTCAACGACCGTGCTGAGGGAAAAATGGAAACATGAAAGTACTTTTGTTAACTTTTCGGCATTCACTAGTGGTGGCCAGGGTTGAAGGAGATTAAAAAAAAATTGAAGGAAGGAAAACTATTGAATATTTTTTTCCAAAAATACCTAAGAGTTTAACCATTAACTAAAATGTAACAGATTTACATAATCCGTTTTAAAGTTTTTTTTTTTTTTCTTAGGTATTTTTTAGACTTAACATGCAATCTAATCAATTTGGTGGCTTCGGCAAAGTTGGTTTGGAAAAAATGAAAACATGGAAAAGAAAAAATAATTCAATTATTAAATATCCCTAAAATCGATTTTGACCAACTTTATCTATTTCGATTTTTTGATAATTCGATGAGAAATTAATTTGATTTTAATCCTTTTTGAAACTTAAGTTACTACTGTAGTAATTTGAAAAATCTTAAAATATGTTTTTGCAATTCCGTCGTGAAACTATTTACTTTTCCTGTCATTCTTGAACGACGAAATAGCCTACTTTTCTGTACCAAAAATAACAGAATCGGATAGCAAAACTTTTCAAAATAAATGCTGAAAAGTTCTACTTTTCAGCACTCAACTTGTTTCGAAAAGTAATACTTTCCAACATTTTTTTGATTTAAACGATTTATTGACAAAATACATGAAAATTTGACATAAAATTTCACTCAGTGTGTGTTTTTTTGGAATTGCAAAAAATGTTGTATGGAACTCGTTGCAAACCTTGATTTTTTTCAGCACTCTTCGTATTTATCCAACTCGGTGAACCTCGTTGTACGACTCGTGCTGAAAAAACCCTTTTTTTGCAACTTATTGCATAAACTACTATTTTCATAAACTTTAGATAATTTCACACGAGTTTTACTATTCAACATATGGATCAATAGTTTCCAAGATTCACTTAGAAAACCTTATTTTTAGTAATGCAAATCTTTTGCAAGGCTTCTCAGCAATCAAAGTTCGGAACAAAGAAAAAAGAAATTGAGAAAAATATATCTGCTTTTCAAATGTAATTATTTTATAGAAGAACGAGGATTGGCACTATTAAAAAAACGAAATTTGCTCTTAAAATTTTATAAATTGGTTAAAAATGAAAGTGGATCATTATATTAGAAAATCATTTTGTGATGATGCTGATTTTTGTCAGCAGTTTAGGGTTTGATACATTCCACCAGACTACTGACCACCCATCATTCTGCCGAAGACACTACGATCAGAGCATTTCTTCTCGAGATATTTACAGATTTTCAAATATTTGCATTTTTTTTCTGAAAAAAGGGATAAGATCAAACTTGAACTAAAAGTTGAGACTCCCAAAATATTTTTTTATTCGCGAAAGTTTGTAATATGTTTAAAGATACTAAAAAATCATTTTTAAGCCAACGTACGTGATTGTACAAAAACAACAAAAATATTAGAAAAATGATTTTTCAAGAGGGCATTTTTGGCCAAAAACGTAACTCAACTTAAGACAGCTGCCAAAATAACAGGATATGTTCTGAGAACGAGATTTTTTCAGCGAAGTCATCTTAAGATGTCCCCTACACAACCCTTTCAACAGAATTCAGTTTCATTGAAATTTAAATGCGCCACTTCCGACGGTAAACCGAGGGAAGACCAACCGTCATCACGGGTGCCCGGCCACGTGAGGCCACTAATCGAAGGGCGGGTGTATCTTGGTTTCCTGAAACAGGATCAAAGACGAAACGACTGTCTCCCAAACTCAAGAGGTTCAACAAACTAAGAAATGATCAGGAAAACTCAACAAAACCACAAAAAAAACGTTCAGCCAATAACCAAAACCGATTCCTACCTCTAGATCATCACCGGTGAAATCTTCCCGCCCACTGTGTCGCGTCTCGCTTTGGGAGTAGAAGATAATTGGGCTGGAAAAACTACTAAAAAAGAAGACTACTGAGCCAGCCACTCCAAAAGAAAAAGAAGAACGCAACGATTTATCCCAAAACCCAGTGAAAACCTCCTGGTCGCTTTTTATTGCTCAAACTGTTCATTTCGATCGAAGTGTATTTACATCGTGGGGGTGTTCACAAAAAAACGGTTTGATCCCAACGGGATTCGAACTGCGACCATCTCGCTTGCAAGCTTCTTCGGTAAATTCGTGTTCATCTTCCTACTGGCGCCTTAGCCGTCTCGGCTAACCTGTCTCTCTTCCCTTTCCCTACCTATCCGCCCAAGTGCACGTTTTGGGCTGCGTGCTTTACGTGTGCGTGTTCATTTGGCGCGGCGCGCGCTTTTCATGGGGTACCCTCAGGGGCTGTGATCACATAGGGACGTGGCGTTACATCGTGCTGCCACCTGGTTTTTGTAAGTGCAAGAGTGGAAAAGTGCTGAGTCATAGTCTAAAAATAGACGGCGTCCTATCTCGCTCAGCAAAATGAAGTCGATAAAGTAGTCGGTTTCGATGGAGAAAAAGTGGAAAACATGGTCTAAAAATAGCGACGCCATCCCCCTATGCGCATGGATTTTGGTACTACTCACGGTCTGACCTGTTGTTGGTTGTTACAGCAGCGGCGTCGTGAATCCCCGACGGTCGTTCCGCGGATCCGGGTTCGGATCCGGAAGTTGTCGTTCCTCGATGATCTCCCACGTGGTCCGGATGGACGTGTTGGACCCGACGGGATGACCTTAAGCGCGTTGGTGACGTCACGCTTCTTCCGGCACGTGGCGACTTGCCGGGTCTTTTTGCCACCGGATGTGGTACGGCGGGTTTCTCCGACGGACGTTCGAAGCGGATGGGTTGTAGCGCAGCAGCAGATTTCGAAGACGCCGGATAGAGTACCTGGCCAACTAGCCTGTTGGGTTGGTGAGGTTAGAACACGCACATGGCACGACACACACAACACACGCATTTTACCTGGACTTATTTCGCCAACAATCCACGATTCTACCTTGCCAAACTAACTAGCCTACTCTTTCGGTGATTTGTAGCACCTCACGATCTAAGGGAAAGGGTTTCGAAAAAAAGTTAACATTGAACTTGGTCAAAACTTCACGTCCTCTAATTACCATCCAAACTCCAAACTAGCAATAACTCCCGCTCCTACCACGGTCGATGACAAAGTGGACGAGTCAAAGTCAGGAACCCTCAGATGAGGTGCCAGAATCGAGACTTTGGCTATCGGAAACTACAAACCCGAAATTTCTTCGTTCTTTAGTTTTTTTTCCAAATTTGTCTTCTTCTGTCGAATTGTTGAGTTTTTCAGATCAGTCCATAGCATGTTCCCTTCCCTCTTGATGTTTTGAAATCTAGCCATCCCGCTTGCCCTTTTTTCAGAAACCACGAAGTTTGCCCTTCGTGAATAGAGGAGAAAAGCAACTCGCGACAAAATTTTGAGGCTAGGAATTTTGACAGGTATGATTTTCATAAAGTATTCGCCTCCTTTTCCCTCCCACAGAAAACCTGGGAACGAGGTAGCTGTCAAACTAGGCCAAAATGTTAAAGTCACTCACAAAATGAACTTTGAGTGATTTGAGTTCATTTCTGACGTCACGATTTTCTCCTCTTATAGAAATCTCACGAGGCTAGGAAAAAAGATTGTAAAAGTTCTGATTTTGTGAGTGCGCGTCGCGAGAGTACGGTGTCCGGTTTAGGACGGTAGCTCATAGTGAGTGAACGAATGGCTGAGTTCGCGAATGAACTCTGCCGTGAACTTACGGGAGCTTTCGAAAGGGGAATTCATTTCCTAAACATTAATCAAGGGGTTCTTCGATCGATTTTTTCTGTAAAAGGGTAAAGTAAATCTTTCCCAGTTCCTGAGGGGAACACCCTTGAAGAGTATCGGGGCCGGCATTTACAAAGCGGATTCAGTGGCAGTTTCATCCTCAACTTAATGTTAACATGTTAGGGCTAATGATAACATTCCATAGGTCGCCTCCCTAAGGTGTCGTGATAAGGTCCAGTTTGTGACGATACACTACCTTCCCTTTACTAAGCAATCGATTCCATAAGGGAAAAGATCACCAGTTGTGTTGGTCCGAGCCGGGATTTGAACCTTATTACAAATGGTAAAATCCGTAAAAAATCACTTTGACCCAATCTCACCCCCCTGACCCACACTAAACCTCACCCACACTGACTGTATCAATTTTTAACATTGAAAAAATAACCAATAGTTTCCAAGATATCGTCAATTGAAATTATAAGCGAACTGAGTTGACACTAATAGAAATTCATTTTCGTCGATTCGAATTTTGTATGAAGCTGCATCTCAGAAACTGATTGCTCGATTTCCAAAGTTCCAGAGAAAAAATTATAACAAATTTTCTTAGCTCTAAAAATATATTTGTTTAGGTGCTTGTCTTTCAAAAAATTTTTGAACTCTAAAAACCCAAAAAAAAAAATAAAATAAGTACTCAAAAGAAGCAATAACTTAAGAACGGTACATTTCATAAAAAAAAATTAGGTGTTTTTCGATTGCAAACCAGATCACGCAATATGGCTTAAAAGATGAATTTTTTCATGCCCTTTTATATCAAAAACATCCTAAAATCAACTTGAACTCAACTTGATATCATAAAAGTTCAATCATAAAATCGAATTATTCGTGTATCGTTAGTGGGGGGTGACTATGGGTCAAAAAACGATACACTTCTCGTTTTTTCTTAATAACAAAAACCATTTAAATAACATCGAAAATCTTTCAACGTAGATTTGTTCTTAGATAGTTTATTAACATTTTCCCAAAATATGGTGGATTTTGATGAACACTACCTTAAATGCCTATTGTTTGAAAATTGACACAATCTCACCCCTTAGAGGGGGTGACATTAGGTCAAATGAAACTAAAATGATGCTCAAATACAACGAGCATGAGCATGAGCATGAGCATGGTTGACTGCCAATGAGCTGCTACTCCGTTATTGACAGATCAGCTGAAGTTAAACAATGAATCAGAAATGATCAGTGGGAGCCAACCATCCGTTCACTGTTTAACCTCTGAAGATCTCTACTTTATTAGTCAATACCGGCGCCCTCCCAAGAAGCCTACAGTTCAACGAAAGGGAGGAATGTTAGTCCGATAGTTGAAGTTGCAGACTCATCAAGCACATAGTTTTTCGCTATATACTTGTTGATACCGCTTGAGACCGTTGAATCCACAGCATCTCCTTCAAGCATCACGTGATTAATATTTTTTGGGTTAGTAGGATAAGGTATTGGCTTTTCGATGCTTCCGAGCTACGACGCTATGGGGAGGACTTTCATAACAGACCCGTCGGCGAGCCTTCCGAGCAACGATGCTATGGGAAGGTCTTTCTGGTTAACACACAAAATCACTCACACACAGTTATTTTGCTCCACTATTAACTCAACGACCCAAATTGTCAGTGCGTCTTTCGTTCATTATATAGAATTGGCTTTTTCACCGCAAAAAAAAATAAAACCTTATTCGAAAAATTTAAACTCAATCAACCCAACGCCGTGCCTTCCGATCAACGATGATATAGGAAGGGCTTTGAAAATCACAAAAGAAATCACTTTTCACTCCGAATATTTTTTACGACCACGCGCTCCCTTTGCCAATTATGCAATCAATGATGCTCAAATACAACGATATGGTAAAAACAAGTCATCCAACAGTGTTTCTTGTTCGAGGGAATCGTATTGACACGCTACAATGTTTGAAGTGGAGATTTTCAAACATTTGGGTAGTTTTCGAGCAATTCTAACAACAATATTAGAAAAATGATTTTTCGAGAGGCCATTTTTGGCCAAAAACGTACCCCAACTTAAGACAGCTGCCAAAATAACAGGGTTTGTTCTAGGAACTAGATTTTTTCAGCGAAGTCATCATAAGATGTCCCCTACACAACCCTTTCAATAGAATTCATTTTCATTGAGAAGAACCTGAGAAATGGTAAAATCCGTCAAAAATCACTTTGACCCAATCTCACCCCCCAGACCCAATGTCACCCCCACTGACGGTACTCATTTAATCCTATTCACAACATACATCTTGGCCGAGGACATCAAATCGATCCGAAAATCTCTTCTCAAGATACAGAAGTTCATACAGTTACATTCCCATTTAGTATAACCAGCTCCCAAAATTGCTTGGAAAAATTAATTATGCAAATTAACTTCTTTTGACAAAGGAAATACATGATTTCATCCAAATCAAAAATGAAAATTTTAAAGTCGAAAAAAAATGCGGAATCGCACACAACTACTTCGATATAAAAAAAAGTTATATTACATGAATTTTGTAATCAAATATTTTCAAAATTTGCTCTCAGAAACAGAACCATGAACCTTAACATTCATCGAGCTGCAAACGATGACAACTATCTCCTCTCATCATTGACCCTGCTTGTTTTCAACTGAAAATCCACTGAAGCACATCCCACCACTTCAAATGAAATCTACATATGAGGTTTCCCCAGAATTGAATAAACTTTTATCTCAAAGCTCTTTCTGCTCCACACTTATGAAACCCGGATGCACCGATATTATATTGACCGTAAAACCACATCAAGCTTAATCGAGTGTAAATACCAATTCTGAACACACACACACACAAGAATGGATCAATTGAATTTTCAGGTTTTGAAAAACATCATATCAAAACAGAACAAGAAGTGGACTCTCTGTTATCGAACGAGCAATTGAATCCCCTCTCTCCTTGGTACAACTCTGTTGCCCCCTCACCCCTTTCTTTTACAACCCCATTTTTCTTGCGTGAGCACGTGAGCGCACGAAAGAGGGGTGAATCGGTGAAAAACTTGGAAACCTCGGGCTCGGGCAAAGAAATATGTTGTGTGTGCGGGACTGAAAGCTTACATGCATCATGTTTTGTGCCTTTTGGGCATATGTGATGGCTGCGGTTGTTCGTGAGCTGGATGGTTCCACAGGCCATCAGGCCAGAGGCGCACACACATGTCTCGTACCAACACGCCCCCCTTTAACATTGCTGGAAAATGACACATTCACATTTTGTCTCTGTTTTATTACAGTTGCTGACTCGTGTGTGCAGCACCTTACCCCGTGTACAAAAGGTAAAATGGGGGATTGATTCACATAAAAGGAAAACCTGTTGTTTTAGAGATGTTGTCATTTTTTTATTATTAATATAGATCATTGATATTCCCTCATTTTTAGCAATTGAAAATTTCAACAAAACATGGGAAATCTACTTAAAAAAATGTCATTGAACCGTTGTGGGTATTCCGAACAACTTATAAACAAATAATATTGGAAATATTACAAAATCTCAAATCTGTAACTACTAAGTCATTATGTCGTTAAAAGCAGAACCTTATCTTTTTGGATGTGGATGTTATTTTCACTTAGATTGGATATCATTACACCCTGGGTTAAAACTGAGAAAACTGAGATTTTCGAGATTATCACACAAGAAAATATTTAGAATAGTCTTTGTTTATCAATTTCTCAAAAAAAAATTGTTACACAAATTGAAAATGAAGGTGTCCATTCTCGTAAAATATTAAATATCTCTGTGCAATTCCGTCGTGAAACTACTAATTTTCCTGTCGTTCTCAAACGATGAAACGGCCTACTTTTCTCTACCAAAAATAACTGAATCGAAAATTAATACTTTTCGATCGAAGGGATAAAAAGATTCACTTTTCAGCACTGAACCTTCTTTTCCATATTGTTTTTAGTAAATCGGTGAACTGACTAAACACATGAACATTTGACTAAAAATTAAAGTCAGAGGGGTTTTTTCAATATTGTCAAAAAATATTAGCCACTCGTTGCAAAACTTGTTTATTTGCACGAGTCGTATTCATACAACTCGTTGAACCTAGTTGAATAAATATAAGACTCGCACTGAGAAATCTTTTTTTTTTTTGCAACTTGTTGCAGAAACTATTTTTTTTTTTTTGGTTAAAAGTTCAATTTTATAGCACTCATATGAATGCTGAAAAGTAAAACTTTTCAGGCCTTGTATCGATAAGTATTACTATTCGGTCCGTTATTTTTGATGAATAATAGAAAATGTCTGGGAAAGTAGGCAGTTCCAAGATGAAGTTGCAAATACTTTTTTTTTCATCATTTCTAAGCATTACAAGCCCAAATCTAAGCAACCAATGAATCAAAAACGTTACTTGATCCACCTTTAGATGGTTGGTGTCTTCCTCACACTCATATAGTTAAAACATTCAGTAGAAATAGCAAAATCCCCTCTCACAGTATCTGAAATCCGGCCTCCTAAAAGTGTATAAATAACACTTAAGTGATAATAACTTTTGATAGGTTTGTCAGATCTTCGATGCTTTAGGCTCATTTGAAAGTTCTTTTGATTATCTAACTAATGACGGTTTGCATTAGGGACCCGGACATCATTTTCATTGAAATATCTGATATCCGGCCTCCAAAAAGAGTACAAATAACACTTAAGTGTTAATAACTTTTGATAGGGTTGTCAGATTTTTTGGGCTCATTGGAAAGGTCTTTTCAATACTTTTCTGAAAATGTATAACATGATAGCAAATACAAAAAAAAATGCAAAAACTTGCAAAAACAACCTTTTTACAATCTTCCAGACATACGCCAAAATGGTGTTTTTAGCAAAACTTTTGAAGTACTTAACTAAACTTGCTGATTTTAAATAGAGACCTATGGGACCCCAAGACGGATCGAATGAGACTAATACGGTCAAAATCCGTTAATCCAGTTCGGAGATAATCGAGTGACAATTTTTTTGTCCACCCACCTACACACATCCACACAGACATTTGCTCAGAACATGATTCTGAGTCGATATGTATACGTGAAGGTGGGTCTACGAGGTCAAATGAATAAGTTCATTTTTCGAGTGATTTTATAGCCTTTCCTCAGAAAGGAGAGCAAGGCAAAAAGGTACCTAGTCATTTCAAATCATTCCATGGAATTTAACGAATCATAGAACTTTGGGAGCGTTCTTTTATTACGTAACGCAGTAGGGGGGGAGGGGGGGTCGGAGGCCGTGTTACGCTCCATACAAAATTTTTAAAATTTGTATGGAAATTTTGTTACGAGGGGGGGGGGGAGGGGGTCTAAAAGTCCGATTTTTCGCGTTACGTAATAAAAGAACGCTCCCTTTGCGCCATTTAAACCGAATTTAACTCTTTTGGACTCAAAAAAAAAGTTTGAAGTTTTAAAAATCTAGCCTCAAAATGTTTTATAATAGTAGTTTATGCAACAAGTTGCAAAAAGAGGATTTTTTCAGCACGAGTCGTACATTTATCCAACGAGGTTCATCGAGTTGGATAAATACGACGAGTGCTGAAAAAATCAAGTTTTGTAACGAGTTCCATACAACATTTTTTGAATTTTCGAAAAACACCCATTGAGTGAAATTTTAAGTCGAATTTTCATGTATTTTGTCAATAAATCGTTTAAATCAAAAAAATGTTGAAAAGTATTACGTTTCTAAACAAGTGCTGAAAAGTAGAACTTTTCAGCATTTATTTTGAAAAGTGTTGCTATTCGATTCTGTTATTTTTGGTACAGAAAAGTAGGCTATTTCGTCGTTCAAGAATGACAGGAAAAGTAAGTAGTTTCACGACGGAATTGTAAAATAACTTGTAATGCGGTTGCCTGTATTTGAAAATATTTTTATCAGTATTCTTCGCACAATTTTTCATAACAAAAATTGCGGAATTTTATAACCTTGAAAAATATGTCCTGTCTCAAGATCCCGCTAATGAAACTCCACCATTTTAAAATATATGTTATTTTAAATTGTTCGAAGAATACCGATAAAAAATCAAATGTAGGCAAATATCGAGGTAAGTATAGTGTTTGTTCCTGAGACCTTGAAAACCGCATTTCAGTTTTCATACGAACTTTTCAAATATATTGCCAGAGTTTTGAAACTCCAAACTATTTTTTTAAAAAGCTCTAAAAGAGCTAAAATCGGTTGTAATAGTTTTGCGAAAATCGACAAAGATTACCAATTTTTGAACCACTTTAACACGGCGTAGGTCAGCTTAGTGGCCAAACAAAAAAATACGGTCTGTTAATGTCAACCACTCCGATTTTGGTCCCGATCGGACAACTTTTTTTTAAACGTGCTTTAAAATTGCTGTACGAATTTCTAAAAATCAATAAAACGTGAATTCCTTCAAGAATTAAATATTATCAAATAACGAAGCCTCGATTTTCCGAAATTTCGACTATCCGAAGTCTAAAAATAAAAAGGAAAAAATGAAAAAAATGTATGTCATTTCATAGAGTACTAAAGCCCAATGTCTATTTTATGTACAACAGTAAACAAAACACGATTACAAACCATCTGTGATATTTTTTTCATTTTGACACTAAAAAAAATGACAAGACAACATTTTACGATGGATCAACTATGGTCCCCTCGGAAAAAACTGCAAACAGGGTCAAAAAGACCGCGAAGTTATTTTTTGAAAATTGAATTGAAAATCAATTTTTAACCCGAAAAAAATTAACGCTGTGAACAATTATTTCCCAAATTAAGGTTTATTTTTAAAAACCAATTTAGCAATAATTAAAACAAATGATTATTTGATAATATTCTTCTACAAGAAAAGAAACAAACTGGAATGTTTCCTACCATGTCATCTTATTTCAATTCCACAGAAAGAGGAACTTTACAGCTCCAACATGGTTGGGAAAAAGTCACAGCCGAGAAGAAGAGGGCAAGAAAAAGGTTCTTATTCTGGCTCATCCTAGCTCCTTCCCGGTACCGGCTAGTGAGTGTGTCTCGTGTTAGCCGAAAATGAGCATAGATTAGCAGCATCACATGCATTATTATTTATGCTCCTTGTGCTGTCTTTGGGCCGTTCTGTTCTGTTCTGTGTCGTAAAAATGGCGGCTGAATGGAGACTTTGTGCAAAAAGGGAAATTAGAAGAAATGTGCTCCAAATATCACTCCTTTCTTTTTTTTACGACTCGACTCACTTCTGAAAATGATGCTTTGTGCGAGGTGGTGGGAAAGAGGAAGGAGGGAGTCACACTCTCTTTGACCCCACTCAACCCCTCCCGCCTCACACAGCTGTGCCTCAACCATCAATTCACGTTTTATGTGAATTTGTTGCGTCGTAAAAATATTGCATGACAAGCACAGTTATTTGTGGCTTTCGGGAAAGAATGGCAGCTCTGGCAATAATAACAAAAAAGCTCTGAACATGTGAAAGGGGTGAGAGGGGAAGGGGGCAAAATGGCGGCTTGGAACCGACAGAAAAAAAAGATGGTGGCCCCACTGTAATATGTCATTCCAGACCACCTCACGCAGAGAATAAAACTCACATTCGACAGTGTTGTGACGTGTGACGAACACGAAGAGGGGTCTTTCTTTTAATGAGGGTGGGTTTTTGTGTGATCTCCATTCTAATCATCTTTTGTCTGCGACTCTAATGGAAGCGCACGGTGGATTACTTTATACACAGACACATACACACACATATACACTGAAATAAAAAAAAAGTACCAAATTCCTAAATTCTAGGAATTTTGCCACTTTTTCCTTATTTAGTAATCGGGTTTTTTGGATTACTTAATAAGGAAAGGAGGCAAAATTCCTAGAATTTAGGAATTTGTTACTTTTTTTTATTTCAGTGTATGTGAACAACTGAGTTTTTGTTTGGTTTTGTTTACTTTGAGTATTGAGTGGCATTTTAATTACGGAAGTGCTATTGTTCATGGAAAAAGGAGTATGCATTTTTACCCATTTTATCAAACAAGATGATAATCAACTTTGATCATTTATGAATCTCATTTTTTAGTTACTGTTGAGTTTTTTCCAGTAGAATCAGCTCGTGCAAAGAGAAGTACAGTGTCCTTTGAACTAATTTTGTGTGAAGTTATGGTTTAATTTTCGATCAACAATTTAGAAGAAAAATAAAGTTAGTATTTCACATTTTTGACACTAGGAAATGTGTTACCAAAAACGGGATGGCCCTGACATGTTTTCTTAGCGATTGTCTTCAATCTTCAAATATTCCAGGCTTCATCGATTCGGTATTTCTTCAATTATTATGTTTAAAAAAGTAACGTAACGCTTCTTTAAAATCGTGAACGTTCGTGATTATAATCACTTCCACGGTGCTCAAAATACCGTTATTATGAAAAAAAATATGCACTCCGAGATTTTGGGGTCTATCGATTCCTTACACCATAGCGCATCTCTGTGCAAAAAATAAAAACATTCGCTGATGTAGTTTTCGAGATACAGCCCTTTTAAGATGTTACATCCGATTTTTAATGAGAAAACCAAAACAATCAATACAATTTCAGCACTTTAAAGAATATACATTTCGAGATAAAGGTGTTTTTTTGCTTCATATAACTGTCAAGTATCTCTGAGCCAAATTTCAGAAGGTTTGTTGATGTAGTTCTCGAGATACAGCCATTTTAAAATGTTATTTCCGATTTTTCAAAGAAAATTCATGAAATCAATTTAATTTCAGCACTTTAAAGAATATATTAGATAATGATGTGATGTGTTTTTAATTTCAGGGATAAGTAGGAATGTTTTAAAATCATTTTCAGAAAATTAAAATCAATTTAATTTCATTTTAAAAATATGCATTTCGAGATAAATGATGTTTTTGCTTCATTAAATATAAAGTTTCAGAAAGTTTGTTGATGTTGTTCAGATACATTTTATGTTATCCGATTTGAAAATTCATGAAATCAATTTAATTTCAGCACTTTAAAGAATATGCATTTCGAGATAATGATGTTTTTTAACTGTCAAGTATCTCTGGGCTAAGTTTCAGAAGGTTTGTTGATGTAGTTCTCGAGATACAGCCATTTTAAAATGTTATTTCCGATTTTTTCAAAGAAAATTCATGAAATCAATTTAATTTCAGCATTTTAAAGAATATGCATTTCGAGATAATGATGTTTTTTGCTTCATTTGACTGTTAAGTATCTCTGGGCCAAGTTTCAGAAGGTTTGCTGATGTAGTTCTCAAGATACAGCCATTTTAAAATGTTATTTCCGATTTTTTCAAAGAAAATCCATAAAATTAATTTAATTTCAGCATTTTAAAGAATATGCATTTCGAGATAAAGGTGTTTTTTGCTTCAAATGACTGTCAAGTATCTCTGGGCCAAGTTTCAGAAGGTTTGCTGATGTAGTTCTCGAGATACAGCCATTTTAAAATGTTATTTCCGATTTTTCAAAGAAAATTCATGAAATCAATTTAATTTCAGCATTTTAAAGAATATGCATTTCGAGATAATGATGTTTTTTGCTTCATTTGACTGTTAAGTATCTCTGGGCCAAGTTTCAGAAGGTTTGCTGATGTAGTTCTCAAGATACAGCCATTTTAAAATGTTATTTCCGATTTTTTCAAAGAAAATCCATAAAATTAATTTAATTTCAGCATTTTAAAGAATATGCATTTCGAGATAAAGGTGTTTTTTGCTTCAAATGACTGTCAAGTATCTCTGGGCCAAGTTTCAGAAGGTTTGCTGATGTAGTTCTCGAGATACAGCCATTTTAAAATGTTATTTCCGATTTTTCAAAGAAAATTCATGGAATCAATTTAATTTCAGCATTTTAAAGAATATGCATTTCGAGATAATGATGTTTTTTGCTTCATTTGACTGTCAAGTATCTCTGGGCCAAGTTTCAGAAGGTTTGCTGATGTAGTTCTCGAGATACAGCCATTTTAAAATGTTATTTCCGATTTTTTCAAAGAAAATCAATAAAATCAATACAATTTCAGCACTTTAAAGAATATGCATTTCGAGATAAAGGTGTTTTTTGCTTCAAATGACTGTCAAGTATCTCTGGGCCAAGTTTCAGAAGGTTTGCTGATGTAGTTCTCGAGATACAGCCATTTTAAAATGTTATTTCCGATTTTTCAAAGAAAATTCATGAAATCAATTTAATTTCAGCATTTTAAAGAATATGCATTTCGAGATAATGATGTTTTTTGCTTCATTTGACTGTCAAGTATCTCTGGGCCAAGTTTCATAAGGTTTGCTGATGTAGTTCTCGAGATACAGCCATTTTAAAATGTTATTTCCGATTTTTTCAAAGAAAATCCATAAAATCAATACAATTTCAGCAAAAAAAAAATCGGAAATAACATTTTAAAATGGCTGTATCTCGAGAACTACATCAGCAAACCTTCTGAAATTTGGCCCAGATATACTTGACAGTCATATGAAGCAAAAAAACACCTTTATCTCGAAATGCATATTCTTTAAAGTGCTGAAATTGTATTGATTTTATTGATTGGGTTGGGGCATGGGTTTTTTCAAATATTACGTCCAGTGATTTTCGGGATTTCGGACCCCCTCCCCCCTGTCACGCACTTTGCCTATACCTTCAACATGGGCTGTCACAAACCCCAGACCCCCTCCCCTATTCATGGACGTAATTTTTGAACAAACCCTAAGTGGCGGTCATTTGTCCGTATAAGCCACTCAATAGGATGAACTGTTCCAATGAACGAATGAACACGCGAGAGGACTATACTCTCGAAAAATAGCACTTTCCTCACATTTCTTTTCGTGAGGACTATCCCCTCTTTCTTTAACTTTGGGTGTACTATAAAAATTACTGCATGCTTATTTCTACTTAAATATGATTCATTCCAGGTCAACTGAGTACACGTATGGACTCGACTTTCACCGATTTAAACCAAACTTGAACACGAAGAAAAAAGAGTAACCAAAATCGTGAACACCCGTTCATGAAATTGGGAACCACAAACAATGTGTTCAAATTCCATGGTACGTTTTTGAATATCGTACCATGGCAATTGAAAACTTTGTTCTTGGTTCCCAATTTCATGAACAGGTGTTCACAATTTTGGGAACTCTTTTTTCTCCGTGAAGGGAACTTTCATCTATCGATAGATATCGGTAGAGCATCCAATTTACTGTCCCTGGAAAAAAATTCCGGGGAATTCCCGTTTCTCGGGAAATTTTTAAATTTCTGATGATTATTATTCAAATAAACATGTACTGGGGTAGGCCACACAAGGTCCATGCACAGTGTTGCAAATGAGTGATAAAAAAGCTATCAATAGATTATCTCTGCACCAAAAATATCCGAGAGTATAGCGGCCGTCACGATAGCTTGTGAGATCTCTTCTTGTGTCTCGTGATTCCCAGCGATGTCATTCTCTCTCTATCACTCTTCCCCTTTTCCTCGACTATGCGCTCTCACCGCCGAGTCTCTCAATCTCTCCGAAAACTGCAATGAGAGAACGCGAGAGGGCGATTAGAAGCCGACCACGCATGACGTCCCGTTAAACTGCGTTTGCGAAATTGGTTTTGTGGCAGCTTTTGTGGTTAAACGCTGTTGCGGTAGGACGATCGTGGAAGCGAACACGAAGAGGGGTCTTTCTTTTAATGAGGGTGGGTTTTTGTGTGATCTCCATTCTAATCATCTTTTGTCTGCGACTCTAATGGAAGCGCACGGTGGATTACTTTATACACAGACACATACACACACATATACACTGAAATAAAAAAAAAGTACCAAATTCCTAAATTCTAGGAATTTTGCCACTTTTCCTTATTTAGTAATCGGGTTTTTTGGATTACTTAATAAGGAAAGGAGGCAAAATTCCTAGAATTTAGGAATTTGTTACTTTTTTTTATTTCAGTGTATGTGAACAACTGAGTTTTTGTTTGGTTTTGTTTACTTTGAGTACAGTGTCCTTTGAACTAATTTTGTGTGAAGTTATGGTTTAATTTTCGATCAACAATTTAGAAGAAAAATAAAGTTAGTATTTCACATTTTTGACACTAGGAAATGTGTTACCAAAAACGGGATGGCCCTGACATGTTTTCTTAGCGATTGTCTTCAATCTTCAAATATTCCAGGCTTCATCGATTCGGTATTTCTTCAATTATTATGTTTAAAAAGTAACGTAACGCTTCTTTAAAATCGTGAACGTTCGTGATTATAATCACTTCCACGGTGCTCAAAATACCGTTATTATGAAAAAAAATATGCACTCCGAGATTTTGGGGTCTATCGATTCCTTACACCATAGCGCATCTCTGTGCAAAAAATAAAAACATTCGCTGATGTAGTTTTCGAGATACAGCCCTTTTAAGATGTTACATCCGATTTTTAATGAGAAAACCAAAACAATCAATACAATTTCAGCACTTTAAAGAATATACATTTCGAGATAAAGGTGTTTTTTTGCTTCATATAACTGTCAAGTATCTCTGAGCCAAATTTCAGAAGGTTTGTTGATGTAGTTCTCGAGATACAGCCATTTTAAAATGTTATTTCCGATTTTTCAAAGAAAAATTCATGAAATCAATTTAATTTCAGCACTTTAAAGAATATGCATTTCGAGATAATGATGTTTTTTGCTTCATTTGACTGTTAAGTATCTCTGGGCTAAGTTTCAGAAGGTATGTTGATGTAGTTCTCGAGATACAGCCATTTTAAAATGTTATTTCCGATTTTTTCAAAGAAAATCCATAAAATCAATTTAATTTCAGCATTTTAAATAATATGCATTTCGAGATAAAAGTGTTTTTTGCTTCATTTGACTGTCAAGTATCTCTGGGCTAAGTTTCAGAAGGTTTGTTGATGTTGTTCTCGAGATACAGCCATTTTAAAATGTTATTTCCGATTTTTCAAAGAAAAATTCATGAAATCAATTTAATTTCAGCACTTTAAAGAATATGCATTTCGAGATAATGATGTTTTTTGCTTCATTTGACTGTTAAGTATCTCTGGGCTAAGTTTCAGAAGGTATGTTGATGTAGTTCTCGAGATACAGCCATTTTAAAATGTTATTTCCGATTTTTTCAAAGAAAATTCATGAAATCAATTTAATTTCAGCATTTTAAAGAATATGCATTTCGAGATAATGATGTTTTTTGCTTCATTTGACTGTTAAGTATCTCTGGGCCAAGTTTCAGAAGGTTTGCTGATGTAGTTCTCAAGATACAGCCATTTTAAAATGTTATTTCCGATTTTTTCAAAGAAAATCCATAAAATTAATTTAATTTCAGCATTTTAAAGAATATGCATTTCGAGATAAAGGTGTTTTTTGCTTCAAATGACTGTCAAGTATCTCTGGGCCAAGTTTCAGAAGGTTTGCTGATGTAGTTCTCGAGATACAGCCATTTTAAAATGTTATTTCCAATTTTTTCAAAGAAAATCTATGAAATCAATTTAATTTCAGCACTTTAAAGAATATGCATTTCGAGATAATGATGTTTTTTGCTTCATTTGACTGTTAAGTATCTCTGGGCCAAGTTTCAGAAGGTTTGCTGATGTAGTTCTCAAGATACAGCCATTTTAAAATGTTATTTCCGATTTTTTCAAAGAAAATCCATAAAATTAATTTAATTTCAGCATTTTAAAGAATATGCATTTCGAGATAAAGGTGTTTTTTGCTTCAAATGACTGTCAAGTATCTCTGGGCCAAGTTTCAGAAGGTTTGCTGATGTAGTTCTCGAGATACAGCCATTTTAAAATGTTATTTCCAATTTTTTCAAAGAAAATCTATGAAATCAATTTAATTTCAGCACTTTAAAGAATATGCATTTCGAGATAATGATGTTTTTTGCTTCATTTGACTGTTAAGTATCTCTGGGCCAAGTTTCAGAAGGTTTGCTGATGTAGTTCTCAAGATACAGCCATTTTAAAATGTTATTTCCGATTTTTTCAAAGAAAATCCATAAAATTAATTTAATTTCAGCATTTTAAAGAATATGCATTTCGAGATAAAGGTGTTTTTTGCTTCAAATGACTGTCAAGTATCTCTGGGCCAAGTTTCAGAAGGTTTGCTGATGTAGTTCTCGAGATACAGCCATTTTAAAATGTTATTTCCGATTTTTCAAAGAAAATTCATGGAATCAATTTAATTTCAGCATTTTAAAGAATATGCATTTCGAGATAATGATGTTTTTTGCTTCATTTGACTGTCAAGTATCTCTGGGCCAAGTTTCAGAAGGTTTGCTGATGTAGTTCTCGAGATACAGCCATTTTAAAATGTTATTTCCGATTTTTTCAAAGAAAATCAATAAAATCAATACAATTTCAGCACTTTAAAGAATATGCATTTCGAGATAAAGGTGTTTTTTGCTTCAAATGACTGTCAAGTATCTCTGGGCCAAGTTTCAGAAGGTTTGCTGATGTAGTTCTCGAGATACAGCCATTTTAAAATGTTATTTCCGATTTTTCAAAGAAAATTCATGAAATCAATTTAATTTCAGCATTTTAAAGAATATGCATTTCGAGATAATGATGTTTTTTGCTTCATTTGACTGTCAAGTATCTCTGGGCCAAGTTTCATAAGGTTTGCTGATGTAGTTCTCGAGATACAGCCATTTTAAAATGTTATTTCCGATTTTTTCAAAGAAAATCCATAAAATCAATACAATTTCAGCAAAAAAAAATCGGAAATAACATTTTAAAATGGCTGTATCTCGAGAACTACATCAGCAAACCTTCTGAAATTTGGCCCAGACAGTCATTATCTCGAAATGCATATTCTTTAAAGTGCTGAAATTGTATTGATTTTATTGATTGGGTTGGGGCATGGGTTTTTTCAAATATTACGTCCAGTGATTTTCGGGATTTCGGACCCCCTCCCCCTGTCACGCACTTTGCCTATACCTTCAACATGGGCTGTCACAAACCCCAGACCCCCTCCCCTATTCATGGACGTAATTTTTGAACAAACCCTAAGTGGCGGTCATTTGTCCGTATAAGCCACTCAATAGGATGAACTGTTCCAATGAACGAATGAACACGCGAGAGGACTATACTCTCGAAAAATAGCACTTTCCTCACATTTCTTTTCGTGAGGACTATCCCCTCTTTCTTTAACTTTGGGTGTACTATAAAAATTACTGCATGCTTATTTCTACTTAAATATGATTCATTCCAGGTCAACTGAGTACACGTATGGACTCGACTTTCACCGATTTAAACCAAACTTGAACACGAAGAAAAAAGAGTAACCAAAATCGTGAACACCCGTTCATGAAATTGGGAACCACAAACAATGTGTTCAAATTCCATGGTACGTTTTTGAATATCGTACCATGGCAATTGAAAACTTTGTTCTTGGTTCCCAATTTCATGAACAGGTGTTCACAATTTTGGGAACTCTTTTTTCTCCGTGAAGGGAACTTTCATCTATCGATAGATATCGGTAGAGCATCCAATTTACTGTCCCTGGAAAAAAATTCCGGGGAATTCCCGTTTCTCGGGAAATTTTTAAATTTCTGATGATTATTATTCAAATAAACATGTACTGGGGTAGGCCACACAAGGTCCATGCACAGTGTTGCAAATGAGTGATAAAAAAGCTATCAATAGATTATCTCTGCACCAAAAATATCCGAGAGTATAGCGGCCGTCACGATAGCTTGTGAGATCTCTTCTTGTGTCTCGTGATTCCCAGCGATGTCATTCTCTCTCTATCACTCTTCCCCTTTTCCTCGACTATGCGCTCTCACCGCCGAGTCTCTCAATCTCTCCGAAAACTGCAATGAGAGAACGCGAGAGGGCGATTAGAAGCCGACCACGCATGACGTCCCGTTAAACTGCGTTTGCGAAATTGGTTTTGTGGCAGCTTTTGTGGTTAAACGCTGTTGCGGTAGGACGATCGTGGAAGCGGGAATGAGAGAGAAAAGGAAAATGTCAATCGCGAGTGGGTAAACACGAAAACGTGTTCGGCTATGTTCGGCGCTGAGAGTTTCAATGAAGAGAGAAGAGCAGTTATATTTGAGGCATGAATATTCAGGCGGGATAGTTGTAGTTGCTGAGAGCTGATATTTTGATATTTTAACAACCCTGTCCATGCACCATTGTTGGAAAAAAATGTGTTTCAATAGTATTTTGAAAATAGTGGCGTTGAAAATTGTATTTAGCATTTTGGAGTAAAGCATTTGTTGTTAAAATCAGATTTAAAATGTTCAAATTTTATTCAATCACTATGGTTGTTGATAAGTTTTAAAGAAGAAAAATAATCAATGTGGGTAATCCTCCACCAACTCACACGAAATCGATCAAAGTTGTCCCGACCCCACTTTGATTTGCGTGAAACTTTGCTCTAAGGGGTTATTTTGGTTCCTGATCACGAATCCAAGGTCCATTTTTTGATATTTCGTGACGGTGGGGTGGTACAACCCCTTTCATTTGTCTGGGTTTTTAATAAGACACGTTTTTCAGTGATTTGTAACTCGCAACCGTGAAGAGATAAAAATTTGGTGTCAAAGGGACTTTTGTGTAAAATTAGACGCCCGATTTGATGGCGTACTCAAAATTCCGAAAAAAACATAATTTTTAATCAAAAAAAGTTTAAAAATATTTTTAAAATCGCTGCCATTTCCCATTACTCAACTGTCAAAAATCGTGAAACTTTTCATTTTATGGGAAATTTAATGTACTTTTCGAATCTGAAATAACCCAGAAGGGTCATTTTTTTAGAACAAAATTTTTCATTTATAATTACGTGTTTTTTCTAACTTTGAAGGGCTACATTTTAGAGTGTAACAATGTCCTACAAAGTTGTAGAGCAGACAAAAACAAAAATTGTTATATATAAACATAAAGGTTTGCATGTATTCTTCACGAGTTATCAGAATTTTACAAAAAAAAGTTTAAAATCGCTGTTTCTCTGTAAAGTACATCTTAAGTTATGCTAAAACAATGAATTTGATTAAGTCCGAAAGATTGTAAAAGGATGGTTTTTGTAAGGAAATCCATCAATTTATATATTTTTAGAAAGGTGTTTGAAAGACCTATGCAACGCACCTAAAAATCTGACAACCCTATCAAAGGTTATAAACACTTGAGTTGTTTAAAAAAAGCCTTGGCCGGATTCATTATGCGACCCACAATTGGATGGATAATCAGAAGACCACCTAACGAGCTCAAAAAAATAAAGATTCGAAAACCACTTGAAATGAGTAATAAGTCTAAATTATTAAAAGAGAGAAAGATGGTATTTTGACTGAATGTATTCAATATACGAATATGATGAAAGTAATAATCAAAGGTAGTTTTTTATGGCTAGTTTCACTTATTCCACATAGATTAAAGTAAAATTTAATCGAGAAAGTGGCAATGTTTAACCATTATATTTATCAATCTTCAAAATATAAATTTTGTTATTGTGTTTGTTTTTATGCACCAATTATATCAATCTTTTGCTTGTTTTCCACTTTCATCAACGATCTTAATGTTGTCTGACGGCTTACTACATCCTTGAAAAGACCTTCTCGAAGCATTATTCCTCGGAAGGCACGCCGACGATTAGTCTCCTTAGGAGCGGTATAGACAACTAAGCCGAGTTCTTTGAATACGAAATGGGCTATAATTAACGTGAAGACTTGCGTCACTTTCAAAATTTTGACAAAAATCCTTCAACAAGTTGTTTAGAATAGTGACCTACACATGCTGATTCCTTTTGGTAACGATTATCCCATTCCTTGTAAAGTTATGGAAATCGTCATTAATCATTGATTACCAACTAGGAAGTCAATGATGGTACCACAAAATTATATAAATTTTTAAACGTATTTGATTTAAATCGAAAATTCTCTCAGTGCTTTGAAGAACTCAACACCAGGCATATGATGATTACTTTTGGTGCTGAAATTCGTTTAATTGAATTTAATACAGAATATTTTATACTGATGAACAATTTTCTAACCCATTAAAAAACTTATAGTTGTAGTTCATGTTTAATTTTATCACTCCCAAAAATTTTGAACCACGCATTTAACGTAACTTTAGCATAGCAAAACTATTAATCCTAAAATTTGATTGGCAAGATTTAAATTTTCCTCGCGCTCGTAACAATAATTTCATAATCATACAATCGCACCAGCTGTGAACCGTCATTGGAGCAAATTAAATATGTAGCCCTTTCCCCACTCCCTTTTATTTTATTCTCGAAAATATCTCAACCCATTGTCCTGCAATCTGAAACTGCTGCTCGACTTTGCTTTCGCATAATAATCTTTCACTTTAAGTGGAGGCACCCTGAAAAATCGTCCTTAAGAACGTGCCTTCTTCCTTCTCCTGGGCTCATGAGGGTTCACTTGTAGCCAATAATACCTTTCGTAGCACAAAGGTTAACAGTTCTTGGAGGGGGCTAAATCTACATTTCTGCAGCAGCAACGGAATGAAAATGAATATCGTAAGCATTTGTCGCGCGACTGCTGCTCTCGGGAGGGAATTTTCAATTTTCTTATATAAAGTTGCGATTTACGTAAAAGCGTTGGGGGAGCTGGTGCCGCTATAAATTAATCAATAGGTGTGACTGGAATATTAATTAAATATGTACAAATTTCAGCAGAGAATTGGCAATAAAACTTGTGACACAGCTGGCTTCTATTTCGTTCGAGTTTGTCCTTTTTTTCGTTTTGGGAAAATCTTTTTAAGGAAAACTCGAAAGAGATTCCTCATCCACTTTCGTGTACAGTTTAATCTTCATCCTGGCAAAGGCACTGAATAATAAAGCTCTCGGTCCCGTAAAAGAAGCTGGGGGGGGGGGGGGGTACAAAACTCTTCCTGAGATGCTTAATGCAATTACTTGTCTCTGTTACAGCGCGCCACTCGATCCCACTAATTAGTGTCTTGAGCGCGCGGTGAAATTCTTCAACAGTGCAAAAGTTTAAATGCTGTTCAAAGAGCAACTTTTTTGCTGCAAGTTGAGCTTTTTTTTCTTTTCCTTTCCTGCTCCACTCCTACTCCGACGATAATTGTCTCCTCCTGTGAATGACACGTGGCAGAGGAGAAGGTGTGGGGGGGGGGGGGGGGCAAGGATTCACTCAAGTAAGCTACAGTTCAACTTGTTCTGCAGAATAAATACTTTTCCGAGGGCGAGATTTGTTCCGAGTACGAAATTTTCGGGAGAAGTGACCGCAAGCAAAGGAAAAGAATGTTCTGCCAAAGTTTGGGACAGATTCCGCCCCTCTCCTCCCGCTCAAGAGAAACCTGCAACTGAGCTCAAGTGATGGTGAATTAAGTTTTGTTTAACTTTTTCATTAGACGACCCAAGTAACAATTTTAGTTTTGATATAGTTTCCAAGAGATTCTGAAGAGTTCTCAAGTAAATTTCAGCGAAATGCTATTTAGTCCTACATGCTGAGTTAAAAACGAGTTAAATCAACATTAAAACCAAAATGGACTATTTTAGGAGGTTGTCCAGAGTATTATTGAGGAGCATCGTGAGACATAAATGTTTTATAGTGTGTTTTATAAAAACTCTATAGATCTCTTGAAAGCATGAATAAAACTGCTTGGCTTGGAAAAAGGTTTTCTCGTAGTCTGTGCGCATTCTTGGATGCTAGAACAGAACATAAAGCATTTACATTTTTGTATTTGTAGGAAACCGAAAAGCCTGCGTGGCAGACAAAATAGTTTGCTAATTTTCTTGATTAAAAGCAATTATAACACAGAAAGCTGATGGCAGATAATAATTATTTGATGTCAAATTATTATTGTTACTAATAAAAATGTGTTGAGTTTCAATATATAATGAACCGTGATAGTTATGCCGACATAATTTCATCGACCAACTTTCAAAGATAGCTCGAAAAACTAATATGCGCACTTTCGATTCAATAAAAAAAAGTCAAGATTATTTTCAAAAAATCAATGTTTTAGCATATTGTTGCTCCCAAATTCAATATGGCTGTTCCTTTTGGTCTGCTCGCACCTTTCAGCAACATGGCGAAGTTCATGAAATATAAATGATCTTGTTCAAATCTATTTCAAATTCATTCCTTCTTGAACAAGAGTGGCTCAAAACTTGCCAAGACTTACGAGATTTATAAAAGTTTTATAACGGCTATAATCAGATCCAAAATGTTTTATCATGGCTTTCATCAAGATCAAATCGCACAAGGCGAGGACGCAGCGCATGCGTGTTTTCTCAGCTGCAAAAAGATCGCCATCGGTGGTGAAAAACTTGAATTTGGAAATAACCGAATAAAAAAACATACGCTTGCATTTCAAAAATATTTATTTGTTCGAATAACACATCCGCCGAAGCTACATCCACCGTCGCGTTGCCATCCAGTCACTGTAGGTTATGCACGGAATCTGCATGCGAGTGTCTTTGAAAAGATCTCAGACACGAGCCGCTCCTAGGCTGCCAATCATTTCGATACTTTCCGATCAGTTCATGCTGAGGAATGGAACCTGCGCCTGGATGGCCACCACCTTCGCCAACACACTCAGGTGAACCCAGAGGTAGAGATAGTTTAGGAACCTTTGCCCCAGCCGGTCCGGTGCCTTCAATTCGACAAATTCCATCATCTCCTGCTTCGTCTCCTGAAGACAAGCGACGTCCTTGAAGAAAACTTCCTGACCTTCATCCACTGGATCTACCGGCGTAACCTTGATCCGCCCCATCTGCGTGAAACTATCCATACTGATCGGTTTCCGGATGCCCTTTATCCGACTCAACAGCGCAATTATCACTTCCGTGTGCTTAACTAACTCAAACAGCACCAACAAATTGCAAATGACAGCGCGTAACAATACACAGAATAAAAGCTTGATGGCTTTATACAAGAAAACTTGCAGAATTCAAAGTTCTATCAATTTCTAATTGCAAACCATAAGCACTTTATACAGTTCTGATCAAGCCTTAAAAGTTTTCAACAAAAAGTCTGCGAGAAACGCCACACAAAACAAAATGTGTGAAACGCCTTGTTCAGTTATTATAAATTGCGAAAATAACATATCTTTACATAAAAATAGTATTAAGCAACAACTGCACTGGCACCATTTCTGAAATACACATATAGTTCCCAATAATAAATTCTGAAAAAAACGGTAATTAAAAAATCTTTTCCCAAACAAAAAAAAAACACAACCAAAACCACCAATTTATTCTTTTTATTATTCTTTGCACGCTTTTGAAAACTTTGAATTAAGAGATCACTTGTAGCTGCACTTAAAAGCTGGATCAAAGTAATTCGTCTCCTTGCACTGTGTTTCTCGTTCTACAACTGAACAAGTTGAAGTGACAGTTCAAATCCAACAAGCTTGGTCAAATTCCTTATTAAGACGCAAAAGATTTATTGCAGACTTCGTCAAGGTATTCAAGCTGCGCCATATATTCTTCAGGAAATCTCGAAGTGTAACTTAAAAACTAACTTAATCCACCTATGTGGTTGGAGCCTTCCTCACAACAATGGCTGTACACAAGTTTCATCTATTTTTTAGATCCAGCTTCCAAAAAGTACATCGATATCACTTAAGTGGCTATATCTCGAGATAGGGTTGCCAGATCTTCAATGTTTTGGGCTCGTTGGAAAGGTTTTTTGATAACCTAACCAACGATGGGTCGGATGATGGATCCGGACAAAGTTTACATACATTTAAGTGAGATCCGGCTTCAAAAAAGTATATCAATATCACTTAAGGGGCCATATCTCGAGACAAGGTTGCCAGATCTTCAATGTTTTGGGCTCGTTGGAAAGGTTTTTTGATAAGTTAACCATTAATAGGTCGGATAGTGGATCCGGACATAGTTTACATACATTTAAGTGAGATCCGGCTTCAAAAAAGTACATCAATATCACTTAAGGGGCCATATCTCGAGACAGGGTTGCCAGATCTTCAATGTTTTGCACTCGTTGGAAAGGTCTTTTGATAAGTTAACCATTAATAGGTCGGATAGTGGATCCGGACATAGTTTACATACATTTAAGAGAGATCCGGCTTCAAAAAAGTACATCAATATCACTTAAGTGGCCATATCTCGAGACAGGGTTGCCAGATCTTCAATGTTTTGGGCTCGTTGGAAAGGTTTTTTGATAACCTAACCAACGATGGGTCGAGTGATGGATCCGGACAAAGTTTACATACATTTAAGTGAGATCCGGCTTCAAAAAAGTACATCAGTAACACTTAAGTGGCCATATCTCGAGACAGGGTTGCCAGATCTTCAATGTTTTGGGCTCGTTGGAAAGGTTTTTTGATAAACTAACCAACGTTGGGTCGAGTGATGGATCCGGACAAAGTTTACATACATTTAAGTGAGATCCGGCTTCAAAAAAGTACATCAATATCACTTAAGAGGCCATATCTCGAAACAGGGTTGCCAGATCTTCAATGTTTGCACTCGTTGGAAAGGTCTTTTGATAAGTTAATCATTAATAGGTCGGATGGTGGATCCGTACATAGTTTACATACATTTAAGTGAGATCCGGCTTCAAAAAAGTACATCAATATCACTTAAGGGGCCATATCTCGAGACAAGGTTGCCAGATCTTCAATGTTTTGGGCTCGTTGGAAAGGTTTTTTGATAAGTTAACCATTAATAGGTCGGATAGTGGATCCGGACATAGTTTACATACATTTAAGTGAGATCCGGCTTCAAAAAAGTACATCAATATCACTTAAGGGGCCATATCTCGAGACAGGGTTGCCAGATCTTCAATGTTTTGCACTCGTTGGAAAGGTCTTTTGATAAGTTAACCATTAATAGGTCGGATAGTGGATCCGGACATAGTTTACATACATTTAAGAGAGATCCGGCTTCAAAAAAGTACATCAATATCACTTAAGTGGCCATATCTCGAGACAGGGTTGCCAGATCTTCAATGTTTTGGACTCATTGGAAAGGTCTTTTGATAAGTTAACCATTAATAGGTCGGATGGTGGATCCGTACATAGTTTACATACATTTAAGTGAGATCCGGCTTCAAAAAAGTACATCAATATCACTTAAGGGGCCATATCTCGAGACAGGGTTGCCAGATCTTCAATGTTTTGGGCTCGTTGGAAAGGTTTTTTGATAACCTAACCAACGATGGGTCGAGTGATGGATCCGGACAAAGTTTACATACATTTAAGTGAGATCCGGCTTCAAAAAAGTACATCAGTATCACTTAAGTGGCCATATCTCGAGACAGGGTTGCCAGATCTTCAATGTTTTGGACTCATTGGAAAGGTCTTTTGATAAGTTAACCATTAATAGGTCGGATGGTGGATCCGTACATAGTTTACATACATTTAAGTGAGATCCGGCTTCAAAAAAGTACATCAATATCACTTAAGAGGCCATATCTCAAGACAGGGTTGCCAGATCTTCAATGTTTGCACTCGTTGGAAAGGTCTTTTGATAATCTAACCAACAATGGGTCGGATAGTGGATCCGGACATAGTTTACATACATTTAAGAGAGATCCGGCTTCAAAAAAGTACATCAATATCACTTAAGTGGCCATATCTCGAGACAGGGTTGCCAGATCTTCAATGTTTTGGACTCATTGGAAAGGTCTTTTGATAAGTTAACCATTAATAGGTCGGATGGTGGATCCGTACATAGTTAACATACATTTAAGTGAGATCCGGCTTCAAAAAAGTACATCAATATCACTTAAGTGGCCATATCTCGAGACAGGGTTGCCAGATCTTCAATGTTTTGGACTCATTGGAAAGGTCTTTTGATAAGTTAACCATTAATAGGTCGGATAGTGGATCCGGACATAGTTTACATACATTTAAGAGAGATCCGGCTTCAAAAAAGTACATCAATATCACTTAAGTGGCCATATCTCGAGACAGGGTTGCCAGATCTTCAATGTTTTGGACTCATTGGAAAGGTCTTTTGATAAGTTAACCATTAATAGGTCGGATGGTGGATCCGTACATAGTTTACATACATTTAAGTGAGATCCGGCTTCAAAAAAGTACATCAGTAACACTTAAGTGGCCATATCTCGAGACAGGGTTGCCAGATCTTCAATGTTTTGGGCTCGTTGGAAAGGTTTTTTGATAAACTAACCAACGTTGGGTCGAGTGATGGATCCGGACAAAGTTTACATACATTTAAGTGAGATCCGGCTTCAAAAAAGTACATCAATATCACTTAAGAGGCCATATCTCGAAACAGGGTTGCCAGATCTTCAATGTTTTGGACTCGTTGGAAAGGTCTTTTGATAACTTAACCATTAATGGGTCGGATGATGGACCCGGACATAGTTTACATACATTTAAGTGAGATCCGGCTTCAAAAAAGTACATCAATATCACTTAAGAGGCCACATCTCGAGACAGGGTTGCCCGATCTTCAATGTTTTATACTCGTTGGAATGGTCTTTTGATAACCTAACCAACGATGGGTCGGATGATGGACCCGGACATAGTTTACATACAGTTAAATGAGATCCAAATATATGTGAAAACCCATTTTTATACATAACTTTTGAACTACTTAACGAAACTTCAATCTGTATAAAACTCGATCTATGGGACCCTAAACCAAGTCGAATGCAACAAGTTCGGGTCAAATCGGTTCAGCCAGTGCCGAGAAACATGAGCTAGTTTGTTGGTCACATACATACATACACACACACATACACACACACATACACACACACATACACACAGACATTTGTTCAGTTTTCGATTCTGAGTCGATATGTATACATGAAGGTGGGTCTACGACGTTTTTATACGAAGTTCATTTTTAGAGCAGGATTATAGCCTTACCTCAGTGAGGAAGGCAAAACTGAATTAAAACTTCTAAGCACAATTCCTAATCAAGTCTTGAAGAAACTTTGAAAATATTTTGAAGGTTATGCGAGATGAAAACCTTTTTGCTTTGATGAAAGTTTTTATAAAACATTGTTGCATTTAATAAAACTTTTTTAAAACTATATAAGAATATAAAGCATTTCAATTGCTACTTGGGGACTGTATGTTGGGCTGCAGGGGTTTGAAAAAGTGAGAGGGAGGTCTGTTTAAGATTCAATTTTCTAATTGCTTTTCGTGCTCATTTTGAAATTTTCTTCTCTGGCTTGCAGCTGCAACTGCTCGTCTTTTGAAAGCGAGTGTTGATGACAAGGTATTTATTTATCCTTTTGATAAATTTGTTGATAGTTTTCGTTTTATTTTGTTTCTCGTATTATTGGCTCTCTTTACTGAAAACTAAATCGCACTTTTCCTTGGAAAACATGTATTATGGTTGAAAAAGGTCATATTGACCAATAGTGAAATTTATAAATCAATCACGAATCAAAAAATCAAACATATTTAAAAAATGCTAAAAAAAATTAAAACTATGTAACAATTTTCAAAGTTTATAATAAATAACATTATAAAGACTAAATTTGAATGTCACAAAGTATTAGCTCAATGATCAAATCAAAACATGCTAGTTTTTCAATATGTTTTTATTAAGCTTAAAATCATAAAAAAGAAACGAATCAACGTTTGATCCTCTTTCGATAAATAAAAAGATTCTACTATTTTTCCAACTGGAAAGATACTCGCAGTTTTTAAGTTTGTTATAGAAACTAAAAAAACAACAAAAAATTATAATTTTTCATTCATCTCTTCAAGGTAGATACTGGAATAGGAAAGTTTACAAACTTCTAAATCATTTCTTTGTAGGATATTTTTTATAACATGTTTGTTATTTTTTTGTGTTATTTTTCACTTGTTTTGGAAGCGGGTTTATTTTCAGTTTGTTGATTGGCAATTTTTGGCTTAATTTGGCTTACTTGAGGGGTTTTATACATGTAGAAAATCACGAAGTTTCATATTACAGAAAATTTATTCAATCACTCATGAAAGTGTCAAGAAGATATTTCATGATTAAACTGAGTAAGAGACGATTTAACCTAGAAATTTTGCCATGCGTAAAGCGAACCATCAAACTTTCTGAACGTTTTTCTCTAAACACAGAGTTGATTTACGGGTGCCACGATATCTCGAGGTGGGATGGGCCAAATGGACTGAAATTTGAGGTGAAGACTCTGAAGACATATCCCGTGTGCACGACAAAACCCGATTTTCAAATTTTGCTTTATCAAAAATACAAAAATAGAAAACTGATTATTTTTTACATGAAAAACAAAAAAATATTACTTAAAATAGCTATATCTCGGCAATGCTACAACCAAATGTCTTCAAATTTGTTTTGTTAATAGTTGAAAATGTATATTTTAATGCCCTGCAAACAGAATTTAGAAAAGTATTAGTGTGTGCTCATACCAATCTCTGACATTTTTGCCGAGTTACATGTATAGGGGTTATATAAGCAAAATTCTAAATATTTCATCTTGTTCTTTTTTCGATTTTATCAAAAATACATTTCAACCTTGTTACCTTGATTTTTACGCAATTCTTGATAAGTATTTGGTCAGTCTCGTTAGTTTCCGTCTTGTTCAACCAATTTTAAATTAATTTTGTAATTGTTTAAAAATACTTGAAACACAAAAAACAAACTTTAAGTAAATAAAATACTTATAATATTGAGGCTTTAAATACTTAAAATAATTTATATTCCTAAAATACATAAAATATTTGAAATACAAAAAAAAATACAGAAAATAGTTAGAACAGACCCGGTTGACAGCCAAATCAATGCTGAATTTAAGTTCAACTTGCTGATTTTTACACCGCGGCAAATTGGCAGCGTAAACCTCCTGTCAGTCGAAGGAAAAATGTTATTTTATCTCGTAAAAAGCAGTACTTAAACACTTAAAATACTTCAAATACTTCAAATACTTAAAAAACTTAAAATACTTAAAAAACTTAAAATACTTAAAATACTTAAAATACTTAAAATACTTAAAAAACTCAAAATATTTAAAATATTTAAAATACTTAAAATACTTAAAATACTTAAAATACTCAAAATACTTAAAATACTTAAAATACTTATAAAACTTAAAATACTTAATATACTAAAAATACTTAAAATACTTAAAAAACTTAAAATACTTAAAATACTTTAAATACTTAACATACTTCAAATACTTAAAATACTTAAAATACTTAAAATACTTAAAATACTTAAAATAATTAAAAAACTTAAAATACTTAAAATACTTTGAATACTTTAAATACTTTAAATACTTTAAATACTTTAAATACTTTAAATACTTTAAATACTTTAAATACTTTAAATACTTTAAATACTTTAAATACTTTAAATACTTTAAATACTTTAAATACTTTAAATACTTTAAATACTTTAAATACTTTAAATACTTTAAATACTTTAAATACTTAAAATACTTAAAATACTTAAAATACTTAAAATACTTAAAATACTTAAAATACTTAAAATACTTGAAATACTTAAAATACTTAAAATACTTAAAACACTTCAAACACTTAAAATACTTAAAACACTTTAAATACTAAAAATACTTTAAATACTTTAAATACTTTAAATACTTTAAATACTTTAAATACTTTAAATACTTTAAATACTTTAAATACTTTAAGTACTTTAAGTACTTTAAAAACTTTAAATACTTTAAATACTTTAAATACTTTAAATACTTTAAATACTTTGAATACTATAAATATTTAAAATACTTAAAATAGATGAAATATTTAAAATAATAAAAAAAACTTCAAATACTTAAAATACTTCAAATATTTAAAATATTTTAAATACTTAAAAGCTTGAAATACATTAAATACTTCAAAAAATCAAAAAATACCTGCTTCACATACTTCAATAAACGGTCCCAACCTGGTCGCTGCACCTAATAGGACCTAATAAAAATAAGTTATGAATAAAAAAAAACAATTCAATGAAAATTAAGCCATCCACTTTAATAAAAACGACCCCCGGTCTATTGTGGTCTCTATTGCAAGAATCTACTCAAAACCTAGGAGTCCAAAGGCTTGAATGGGTAGAGCACCCAAACCTACTTCCACCCCAGGGTTCGAACTGACTACCTTTGGATTACGAGTCCAACCGCCGCCAGCGATTCTACCGGGGCAGGCTTGGTTTGGTGTGTTGTTTGTACTTATAGCAGAGAGACGACTCCCACACCTGGAATGACTTAACGGCCTAACAACAACCAAGGGGAAGGTTGGAGCAGATGGAAATTGAACCCATGATCATCCGCTTACAAATCGGACGGCTTAACCATTCGGGCAAGCCTGCTGCCACGAGAGAGCACACGGGCATCGAATTACAAATGAAGTTAAATTAGATTTAGATTTTTTCAATAAGTTTTAATAAGTCTGAAATAATTCATGAACAAATAAAGTAATACAAAAAAGTATTTCCCGTTGCCTTCCGAAATAAATTGTAGTCAGCAAAAAAGTATCACAAAAAAAACTAAGTGCTACGATAGGTTTATGTTAAATTCATGCACTTAATAGCAATGTAAAATAATTCTGCTCTAGATACATGATTGCGTCGTGACCGAGGCCTCTGATCCGATGGCAGGACGGGGCCGGTGGCAGCAAAGCGACACATGACTGGCTTGGACGCGAAAATAGGACACATATCGGAAGTAATTTTCATATTCATGACGTCGGCGGAATTTATGGCTTATTTTGAATGTCGGTTACATATACCATCAACGCCGACTCGCTCGCTACTGATGTTATGCTGTGAGAACATGTTTGTGTAAGTATACGCGCACACACACACACAGCGTCACACAAGCACATGCTGTGAATGCATTTAGTGAAAAATATGAAAATTAATTTAAACATGTTTCACCGAGGAAAATTTATTGCTCGTGAGAGCGCATAACCGCTGTACTATTCGCGCTGACGACGTGACGTGAAGTTATGAGACATGTTACATAGTGAGCTTTGAATTTGGCAGCCAGTAGGCGGTTAGTGCGGTTTTCCCCTATCGTGGTTTGGGAATAGTGGTTGCAGTAGGCCGTGACGGAGAAAAAAAGTTTATTGGGCACGAATGCGTGCTCTCTGTTGGGAGATAAGGTGAAGTAAGCTTGGAAAATTAATGCTTTGAAACTTTCATGTTTGGGGTTTTATGAAACTCATCAAAATAAACATAGTAGGCCATGACAATTGAAACGCCAGAGAAGCTGAAGTTTTGAAAATGTCGTATCCAGAGCTTGACTGGCGAGCTTCGTTCCAACAAGATTTCAAAGCACGAAAAAGCCTTTTTGAGGCCAGCTTGTTGTCCAGGAAGTCCATCCGGCTATCGATATCGCCAACGATCTTCTCCGATGTTAGTTACTTGACTTCCGAATTCTTTCTATTCTTTAGTCGATATTATCCCAAAAGGTCTCAAGATCCAACAAGTTCCAATTCATCTCTCGACTCATTCCAAACCTCTCGGAGGTGGCCCAGCTGGAAGCTATCCTTTGGCGCAACGGCATCAACAAGGATCAGCTAACCCAGCTGGATCCGCTACCACAGTTGATATCCACCGAGTCGTTCCTGCCGCTCGAGTGGTTCGACGATTACGACTACGATCCGATGTCCGTGGAGCGTTGGCTTTCGATTGAGGATCTGAAAGGGTTTGCCTTAGTTCAGGACTTCGAGTCACGCGAATGGACTTGGACGCCAGTATGTGTCGTAGATTACGACGCGGACAAGCTCCGCTGGATCGTTGAGGTCGGTGGACAGGTTTGGGAGATTCCACGGATTCGACTGTATTTGCTGTACGAAGATCCCGGACAGTACAGCAAACGGATTCTTTTCGCCGTGGAGCAGCGAAACTACGCGGAAAACTATTTGAGATATTCTTACCTGTCCCGATTGGTGGATGTTGGCGAGTACTTTGAGATGATCGAATCTACCCGGGACCGGTTAATCGAGCGATCGAGTCCGGACGTGTTCGAAGCGTTCAACGCCGTGTACCGCAGGTTCCACATCGGCCTGTCCATGAACGTGTGTCTGGAGCAGAACGAGTGGCTTAACATTCAACCCGTTCACATGGTTTGCTACAAGAGTCTGCCATTTTGCGTGGATGAGCTGCGCGCGTTGTACAGCTTAGGGGAGCGCTTTGCGCTGATCAAGCGAATCATACTGCTGAGCCATCCGGCGGTCTACAATGCTTTGCGATTGGTGCACTACGAGTGCGATGTTGTGAGGGAGATGTCTCTCTTTGTTACGGAGTTCCCCGAGCCTCAAACCCTGGCAGCGTTCAAGGAGGCAAACGAGGAGCAACTCGGGAAGGTGATGCAATATCTGCAGAACGCGTGGATTGAGCGGACAACGATGCAGGTTTGATCGTTATTTCTTTATTCAAGATCATGATTTAGACCAGAGATTTTCTTAGGTCCACAAGTCCCTGCTGAACGTCGGTCGCGGCTGGTTCAACATATCCATCACCAGCTGGACCATCTACCAGTTCATGAAGCTGTACCGTCTGGTCGAGCAGATCAAGCACCGAATGCAAGCCGCCCTTCGCGATCTCGTCTTAACCTCAACGGATGTGTTCTGCCACCGCCTGTGCGATCCCTGCGAGTTGACCCTCCCGATAGACGAGAACTACTCGTGGGAGGGCAGCTTGATCGAGTCTCCGTTCGAGTCGGGCAAGACGCCCGTGTTCTACCTGCTGCTGCACATGGGCGAACAAGCTCCCTACTTCTCAACCGATCCGGACGAGTTCCTGCCGTGTTTGGAGACTCTGTTTGTGGAGTTTGTTGAGCAAACGCACGACGTGCACCTGATCGATCCGTCGCTGTTTGGCTCGCTCATCTTTGCGCCCAACTTGTTCCTGTCTTCGATGGGATTGAGAGATCCGACGATCTGGGGGAGGAGAGATCACCTGCGAATGTCTTACCGGCAGTGTGTGATCCCGCTGAAGGCTTACGCCACTCGCTACACTGAGTTCAAGACGCTCTTCTTCACCAACATTACGGAGTACGTAGAAGAGGTCAAGAGCACCAAGACTTCGCTTCAGGTAAAGGAGGAGATCTCACTACAGATTCGGATGCGGGAGAGTTTGGAGCGAACGCTCCCACTCAGTATCGTGATTGGATCCTTCTGGATCGACGTACTGCCCCTCCGAACGGCGTTAATCCAGAAGAGAGCAGATCTTACGGCGGCCCTTCTGAAGATGTTGACCGAGCGGCTTCGCGACAAGACCTCGGATATTGTGTTCGACTACAACGAGATCATCGAACGAATGTGCGAGAAGCCGGCCTCGATCGAGCACATCTACGAGATCCGCGAGTTTATGGACACCATTCCGGAGCTGCTGCAGCAGCTGGAAGAGCGCATGAAGACGGTGGTGTTCGAGTACGAGATCTTGGACCACTTCCGGTACGCGCTTCCCGACGCGGACTTTTACCAAAAGTGGACGGCGCTGGGAATGCCAAAAGCGATTCTCAATCAGATCGAGTCGGTGCACGAGTTCCACGAGGGCGAGGTGGACAAGTTCCGGAAGCAGCAAGTGAGTGACGAAGCTGGGTTCGCAAGTAGGGTGGAGGAGATCAACGTGCACATCTCCAAGTTTACGACGGTTTATGACGTGGCCAAGGTGACGGAAGTGTCGATCGAGGTGAAGAAGCTTTGGAAAACGATCAACGAGCTGTTTCAGTATGGGGAAACGCTCAACAAACGACAGGAGCTATTCGAGATGGCGGCGATCGACTTGTCCAGCTTGGTTGAGCTGAAGGAGAGCTTTGTGGGTTACAAGAACATGTGGATCTTCGCCGCTGAATACAGCAATGTTGAAGAAAGTTGGCGCAAGAATCCCATATCCAGCGTGGAAACCGAAGTGGTCGCTCGAACCTTGTTCCACTACAAAAAGTGTTTCGGGGATCTGCTCGATCCGTTCGAAGATCAACCCCAGATCCAGAATGTCATTCGGACTTTCCTCGCACGAGTTGAGCAGTTTGAACCACACATCGCCATCATCGAACTGCTTCAACATCCCCTCCTGGAACCAATCCACTGGAATCAACTTGCCAAGGCTGCCGGAATCAAGGTAAAGCTCTCAGTGGCGGCAAACTTCGAGCTGTTCCTGGAAAACCACATCGAACAACATTCGGAACTGTTGCGGGATATCATTGCGAAGGCCGAAGAACAAAAGGAAGAACTGGAGCGAATTAAAGCTGCCGAAGAGGAAGAACGTCGCAAGGTTGAGGAATTCAACAAAAATCGAGAGCTCAGGCGACTGAAGCGAACTGAAATTTAATTGTGCATTCAAAACGTTCCAATAAATATATAAACTGCATCGATTTATCATCCAAACATACCATCCAAAAATCTCTCAAAACTAAATTCAAATATTTGTACGACTCGTCGGCAAACCAACGAGGAAGCAACAGTTTCCATTCATCTAGAGCCGTAATTGAATCGTTATTTTCTCATAACTTTCGTCAAACTTTGTTCGTTTATTCGGGCGGGGAAAAACTTTGCCGGGAATCGTTCCCAGGAGTTAGTCTATTCACAACCCTAGAATTTCCTATTTGTACAGCCTCTCCCTTTGGAAATCTCTTCATTTCCGATCAAATCGGTCGATTTTCGTCGAAGTCTTCCGCAGTCAGTCTGCTCAGAAATGCTAGCCTCTTGGTCTGGATGAGGGATGAGATGAGTTGTGGAACGTCGTCGTCGTCGTCGATGGCAAAAGCCCCAAAATCATCCTTTATTCACCCCCAACCCTTGGCATTACTTCTTACAACCAACCGACGAATTGATAGGAAAGTTAGTTCGGGAACTGTATGTGCGATGGTGTGGCTGTGGCTGTGTGTGTATCAATAGAGAAGGAAACCCATAAATGATATGAGAAAAGTTAATAAAACGAATTTTCCAACTTGAATCGAAAATCTTTTCGTTTCTAAGGCTGCCGGATCCGGAGAGATAAGATGATCGAGCTTGAGGGGTGGTCACGATGAATGTTGGACTTTTAGAATGACTTGATTAAATTGTAAAATAAATGAAAATATTTCCAAACGAATCGAATTTTGAATCGTTTATTCATTTGAAATCTGAAAGCCACGAATATCGATTTGAATATCGTTGTGCTCGTACTACACGTGTATTTTTGCCAAATTGAGTTAAGAAAACCATTTTGTGTTGTTTTTTTCTTCAACTCAAACCGACAAAAACTCCGTAAATTGTTGTCACTATTCATATGAAAGAATTTTCGATGTGATCGTGCTATTTTGACACACCCTGAAAATAGCTGCAAGGGTGATCACTGGTCAAAGGAAGTATAGCCAAAGGACGTTTTGACACACGTGCAATCCCGACTACTGTGAACATTTCTGATTGAAACAATAAAACACGTTTTTCTCGAAACGTCAAGAACTGACGTGTGGCAAGATAGCAGGATCACGTTAAAATGCAAATATAAACATTATACAAAATATTTGAAATTGTTTTCAGTCGATTTTTTTTATGAAACTTTATGTGTAATTCTTCTAATTATAACCAAATAATTTTGTATCATTACTTCGTTCATAAGATTCAATTTTGGCATACAAAAAGCTTCTAAATTTTCAAAAATGTGAAGCTTAAAAACGGATTTTCTGATCGATTTGGTGCCTTCAGCAAAACTTCAAATCAAATTATTCGCTCTACAGCATTGCCTTGGCGCTCTCGATTGCGAGATTCCTACCCAAAACTAGGTGTCCGAAGGCTTGATTGTTGAGGCAATTGCAAACCTCTTTTTACACCTTAGCTTCCATCCACCCCGGGATTCGAACTGACGACCTTTGGATTGCGAGTCCAACTGCCTACCAGCGACTTCACCGAGACAGGACCTCGAGAGACGACTCCTACACCTGGACTGAGCTATCGACCTAACCCTTTAGGTTTGACCGGGGCCAACATTTACTTCCCCATCCGACGGAAGGCGTGGTCAGACAAATCTCGTCTCGAAAAATGCCACCGGGACCTTCTGGGATCTTTAGGGTCTGATCCACTGAGTGTCATGCCCCTTGGCAGATAAGCTGAGAGAGAACAGCGTGTGGGGGAAATCGTAAGAGAGAGGGTTAGTTGAGTGGGAGCTGTGAACGAGGACGGTGCTGGCGACGATGGTGATCGAGTGTGCGGCATTCCGGACATGTGGTCAGAGGGCGGTCGGGAGGATGATCGGCAGCCTGCGAGCTGCGTCCGGAATGGCGAGGACCCCACAGGATCGAACCCAAGCCGACTGGGTGAGAAGCAACCACGCTTACCTCTACACCACTGGTCCGATCCCGTCAAAATTACTTAGAATTTTCAAAAAAATGGCAAAAAATTCAACTTGAATTCGAAAGGGGAAAACTCAATAAAATTAACCCTAAAAAGCAATCCATTTTGACGACCCCGGGGTATTTTGTGGGCTCTGTTGAAAGTTTCTGCTCATTTCTAGGCGTCCGAAGGTTATGTGCGGTAAGTCACCCAAAACCTCTTTTACGCAAATGGACCGACGTTTTACTTCCCCATCCGAGAGAAGGCCAGGAGGATAAGGCGGGAATCGAACCCGCGCCCCATAGCAACTTAGGGATCGGCAGCTGAAGCCGCTAACCACCGCGCCACGAGGCCCTCTAAAATTAACCCTGTACCACCCATTTTTTTCAATTTTTTTGTTTCCCGTGTTTAGGAGGTCATTTTGTGCAACTTTTGTTCTACGAAATACTTACTTCTCTTGTTTTATGTTTTTCTTGTTTTGTTTTAGTATTTTAATTTGCATTTTTCTTGCTTAGTTTATGTTAGTTTTTGGTAGTATTTTGTCAATTCTACCACCTAATATAATTACAGAGTTCGATTTGCGATGCCTTTCTGCTGGGTTGCGAGATTTCTGGCGTTCGTTGTCGGTGTGCAACAACAACAAAACCTTAGGATACAATTTCAATTCGCCTTCCCTTCGTTAATCAGTACCTCACTAAAAATCAATCATTTAAAACTCGTAAAAACATCTGAATTTAAAAGTCAGACTGTAAAATTCTTCATTCTTTAATTACAAATGATCTGGGTTCTATTTTTCCACAGCCGGCTGTCTAAGATTAAACCATTTCATTTAAAATTTTACAACCGATAAACGGGAAATGTCTCATCCGCAGCTTCCGTTCAACAAACACTATGATTTTGGGTCGCATCATCATCTTCTATGATGAATCCTGACCAAACACCCTATCCTACTAACACATTTTCAGGTTCCTGGCGCTCGTGGGGTGTACGCACAGGGCAAACCAGCTGCCCTAGTAGCAACCCGCGCTAACTAACATTCCCGTCCCTTAAAATCGAGATCTACAAACTGACATGGCGGGCGCCGTTGGTGTCCAATGACTTTTTCCTATTCGCAACTGATCTAGTTTTGGCATTCATGGTGTTTTATCTTTTCGACGCATTCAAACATGCTGTTGATAAGGGAAACACCACTTGATAGTCAGTAGTGCTGGAAGGATATTACGGTTCTGTTCAGCAACGGAGGGGCAACCAAGGGTGGTCTCTCATGCTCATGCTCATGCTCTCTACCACCTAATATGATTACAATTTGCCTATCTAATTTTTTTCACGTTTGCACAGTCACTTTTTCAATTTTTTGCTAGTTTTTCACATTTTCTGCTATAGAATGGCACCATAATCATTTAAATTATAAATAAATGCGTAGAAACATAGTCGGACACTACAACACTTACTGCTTACCTCTTTTTTCTGAAATATAGAAAATATTAGTGAAAAACACAGCCAAAGTTGACCCCTAAAAATATTACATTTTCAAAAACATTGGCACAGTCACATACAACAAATAAAACTTCCAATCCTAAAATTTACTAAAATTTTAAGAGTTCTATCTTTCCAATGCTTTTTAAAGATCAAAAATTGGTTGAAAAACAGATTTTTGTCGATTTTTTAGATCGAAGCCCAGCTAAATGCAGGGATTCTTTTAAACAGCAAAAAAGAATGAAATTCAAAACATTGCTAAGTATTTATTATAATCTTCTGCAATTTAATTATTTGACAAGATTTTTGAATGCAAAAGTTTCTTCAAAAGTGTTTAAACAAATAGCTACGTTGAAAATTCTTATTTCAATACCGGGGTGACTTTGATAGTCATAGTTTTTGTTGTTAAAATCAGGTTAAATGTGTTCAAATTATATTTTTGCGTCGAATTTTCCATCACCAATAGTTTTTAACAAAAAAAAAACGTTACCTAATCCACCAGAAGGTGGTTGCTGCCTTCCCCTAAAAACCTTGCAACCACACACTACGAAAACTTAGGCTAACGCTTACTTAGTAAAGACACTATACACTACACATCTGAGAGCTACCATCTATGATAAATTTAATGAACCATTTGAAGCACTGCAGTGTTTGTGTGCGTGCACTGAGCGGAAAGTTCCGACAGCTATCCGCCGGAGCTTTCATATTATGTAAATAATGACCCTTTTTTGTATCAACCAAAACAGTTTTTCTATCATAACTTTTAAAGTACTGCACCAAACCGGATGAAATTCAAAAAAGACTTAAAGAACCTGAAGACGAATCCAGAGACATAGATTCGGACAAAATCGGTCGAGCCAGTTCCGAGAAAAGTGAGTGAGAAAAAAAATTCCACGTCCATCCACACGCACAGACATTTGCTCAGAATTTGATTCTGAGCCGATATGCATACGTAAAGGTATATCTTGAAGGCTTATTTAACATTCCAACGCCCAAGGCTCCAAAAAAGTTGGAACGGTAACTTCAACTCAATGGTTCTCGGGCATAACTCAACCAATCAAGATGATTCATCTTTCCAGTGATTTGTTAGGATGTCTAAATGATTCTAGACCTTTGCAGAACTTAATTTGATCAAATCTGTAATTTTTGCGATCAAAAACATCGTTCCAACTTTTTTTTTCGCGTGTAAAAAAAAATTCGCCGAAAATTCCGCGGAGGCAGTCGTTTAAAAAAAGTTGGAACGATGTTTTCGGTCGCAGAAATTACAGATTTGTTCAAATCAAGTTCTGCAAAATTTTAGGATCATCTAGACATTCTTACAAATCACTGGGAACAAGAATCGTCCCGATTGGTTGAGTTATGCTCGAGAACGGGCGTGTTGAAGTTACCGTTCCAACTTTTTTGGGAGGCTTGGGCGTCCGTGTAAGTTAGACATGCGTTTGGCGTTCCAGTGTTAAAAAGTTCATTTTTTGAGTGATTTTATAGCCTTGCCTCAGTGAGGCGAGGAAGGCAAAACAATGTTTAAATTTAGTTAACTAAGTTTATAAGCTTTTTAGCGAAATACATATAAATTAGACCGAGCCACGTAGCCCAGTGGCAACGCTTCCACCTCGTAAGCGGTAGATCGGGGTTCAAATCCCGGCTCGGACCAACACAACTGGTGATCTTTTCCCTTCTCGAATCGATTGCTTAGTAAAGGGAAGGTAGTGTATCGTCACAAACTGGACCTTATCATAACACCTTAGGTAGGCGCCCTAAAGTCACCCCGGCTGTCAAAGTCACCCGGTTTTACGGTACCACCTTTTGTCATGCACAAATTCTCACTCCAAAGTGCAGTATATCGCTGATAGATTGTCATACTTTCCCTCAACCCAAAAAAGGGAATGAAAACTGCCCTGCTCAGATCGAATCTAGTTTTAGTCACACACCCAATCCCACCCAAAACCCGCACATTACCGGTCTCTGGGCAAAGAACTCGGAATTGGGCCACCTTATCCACCATTGATCCATTGATGTGTGTGCGAGGGCTAAAGAAAAGAGAAACATTTGACTGCGAGGTTCGGTGAGTGGGTGTGTGTGCTCACAGGGAAAGGAAATCCTTTTGACTCTTTGGGGAAAACTTTTCGACTCATTCCAGGCGCCGTCCGGAATCGACGACAAAAGTCAAGAAAGACACCGCAGATATTTCATTCCGGCAAGCGCCATCACGCTGGGGAGTTTTCGCAAATAAGTAAGGATATTACACAAAAGCCTTCGTCATGGATTCATATGAGAACTTGTGTGTATGTGTGTGTGTGTTGAACCCACCGGAAATACACCTAAATGTCACCTCGTCTTGGCTGATCCAGCGAGTTTAGCCCGGTAATGGCTTTATTTCCACCATTCAAATCGATATTTCCGTTCCAATCAATGCACAGTGGTCCGAAACCGAAATCTAGCGTGACAAAATTGATACCGGCCACACGTTAAGATTTAGAGCTTTGGTGTCTTCGAGACAAATAATCAGGGTCAATAGGGGCATCTTTTGGTATGGTGGACATTAGGGTGGTCCAAATTTTAGGGTGGTTCAGAATTTTTATTTTGGCGGGATGACGAGATAGCGCTTTGGTGTCTTCAGAAAAGTTGTAGAGAACACCATTCTGAGCAACTTTGCTGAAGAGCACAAAGCTCTATCTTCAAACGGGAAGTTTCTAGAGCCATTTTTGTAATTTAGGTTGAAGTGTTTATGAAAAAATGAGTTTTTTGAATTTATCAACTCAGTCTTGTTTCGTAGCGAGTTGGTGTCTTCTAGACATTTGTAGAGCTTATCAAAACACACATTTATCTTCCAAGAGAGCAAAAATCGGACCTTAAAAACGAAAGTTATAGCCAAAATACGACGAAAAAGACGCCATTTTGAAATGTGAATAACTCGAAAAGGTGGTGGAGTTTGACCTCGCTCTTAGAAGCATCTGAAAGTACACATTTTAGAGTACATTTGCTGAAATTATCTCGGGGGTCTTTTTTGTTTAACTTATTTAATCTCAATTTGAAAATGAGCATTTTTTAATCGTTTTTTGCCCATAACTTTTGATAGAATTGACCAAAATTCATTTTTCAAAAATAAAAATGTTCATTTTGACAAGCTCTACAATTGTCTAGAAGGGCTCAAAAATGTACAAAATGATCTAGTGGTTGTAAAAGAAGAAACAACTTTTGGCTGAAATATTTCAGGAATCAACAAAATAATTAAATTTATTCCTGAAATATTTCAGCCAAAAGTTGTTTCTTCTTTTACAACCACTAGATCATTTTGTACATTTTTGAGCCCTTCTAGACAATTGTAGAGCTTGTCAAAATGAACATTTTTATTTTGAAAATGAATTTTGGTCAATTCTATCAAAAGTTATGGGCAAAAACGATTAAAAATGCTCATTTTCAAATTGAATTAAATAAGTTAAACAAAAAGACCCCGAGATAATTTCAGCAAATGTACTCTAAAATGTGTACTTTCAGATGCTTCTAAGAGCGAGGTCAAACTCCACCACCTTTCGAGTTATTCACATTTCAAATGGCGTCTTTTCGTCGTACTTTCGTTTTAAGGTCCGATTTTGCTCTCTTGGAAGATAAATGTGTGTTTTGATAAGCTCTACAAATGTCTAGAAGACACCAACTCGCTAAACAAGCTTGAGTTGATAAATTCAAAACTCATTTTTCATAAACACTTCAACCTAAATTACAAAAATGGCTCTAGAAACTTCCGTTTGAAGATAGAGCTTTGTGCTCTTCAGCAAAGTTGCTCAGAATGGTGTTCTCTTTCTGAAGACACCAAAGCTATCTCGTCATCCCGCCAAAATTTCTGAACCACCCTGGACCACCTAATGTCCACCATACCAAAAGATGCCCCTATTGACCCTGATTATTTGTCCCGAAGACACCAAAGCTCTAAATCTTAACGTGTGGCCGGTATCAATTTTGTCACGCTAGATTTCGGTTTCGGACCACTGTGCAATGTCATAAGTCTTCATTACGTCTTTTCGTTTTGATTTCGGGATTCGGATCGGGATCGACAGAACGGAAGTTAAGGAAAAGTGTCATCAAGTCCTTGATGACAGGATGATACGTACATAAACCACACACACTCACACACATCCTGTGTGAAAGATGAAAGTTGATAAAAAGTTAACCAGAGTTGAGTAAATCATCACAAGTCAGATATCCGAAGGGGGAAAACTTTTTGGAGTGGAATGTGGTCAAGTTTACTTTCACTCAGGTATAGTCCCCCTTCACTCCTCCCAAAACAGAGATAAAGTTGACACAGTTGGTTTACTTTTCTTTTCCTTTCACGGACCCACTTAACAATTGACGAATGAACCCCCAGATTTGCGTCTATTTGCGTATACCTAGCTAGTTTGAAGTTCTTCAAATATGGTTAGTCTTTTGGAAATAGATAAATCCTCAACCACAAAGGCAGACTAATGGGGAAAGGGGGAGCTTAAAAGATTATACGCAATAACTGTGAGAAGAAAGGATTAAAAGCCGCAAAAGTGGCTTTGAAGTGGTTTTTGATGGAATTTTAGGACTACCCAAGGCAAATGGGGTTCGTGATAAGCCGCTGGTAGTTTGTATGATGTATTGGATTCCTGTAAAGATGTTACAATAATTATGTAAAAATTAGACTTATTGTTCCTTTATTGATACATTTATTCTTGTTAAATCGCGATAATTAGTGATGATTACAAGAAATCCACATATGATTATACTTCAAAATTTTTATGATGCTCTACAATTTTGTACAACATTGTCACACTCTAAAAAAATAACCCTGCAAAATACAAAAAAAAAAAACATGAAATTTAAAAAATATTTATTTTGTTCTGAATGAAAAAAATACCCTTCTTGGTTGCCCATGTTTATTCACAGTTGACTTACAAAAAAGACAGAGTTTTAAAAACTATTTTTGTATTTGTTCGATTTCAAAAACGTTTTGTTTTTCAAATTTCCAAATCATCACCATTTCAGGTTGACCACAATTATTGGAAAACAGGTCGTTTTTCGAATGTTTAAAAATGGAAAGGTTCGTACCGCCACTCCTTAATTTTGAAAAGAGTTCGGATTCGTGATCAGGGACAAAAAATATCTCTTAGGAGAAAGTTTCACGCAAATCGAAGATAGGTTGGAGCAACTGTTATTTGAGTTGGCGGAGAATTACCCAATGACAACATATTTGTAGGTACTGTCCAACCGTCATCAAGGTTGACATTGTCTCCTGCTAAATTCTAATAAAAGCACAAATTGAATTGAATCAATGAAAAAACATTGGAAATGCATTATAATATATACACCCGTACAGTTGATTGGCAATCACTAGTTTCCAACAAAATGTAAGATATTATGAAAAAAATAATGCTTTGAAAAATCTGTTTGCATTGAATATTCATCAAAATTCAATAGAATTTTATTCTAAATCAAACATGCTAAATATGACTTTTAATGCAGGGGAATGCATTTAAAATTCATTTCAGTTGATTTTACATAAATTTCCATGTTGTTAGGGGAGGGGGGGGGGATGACACAAAATTTTAATGAAATTTGCACATGCCTAAGTCGACGAGTGTTATAAATTACTGGATTGCAGACCATTCAAATCATGAACATTTTATAATGCTAAAAACAAGCTTTCACGGACATTTAATTGATAAGAGATAATGCTAAAATATGATAATGAAAGCAGTAAAGCAGTAAAATTAATTTACAATAATTCAAGATTTTAATCTATTTATAAAATATTGATGTTTGAGGATTCATAAGATCTAATACATTTTAAATCTAATGTAGTTTATGCAACAAGTGGCAAAAAGTGGATTTTTTTAGCATGAGTCGTACATTTATCCAACAAGGTTCACCGAGTTGGATAAATACCGCGAGTGATGAAAAAATCAAGGTTTGAAACGAGTTCCATACAACGTTTTTTTCCAATTCCGAAAAAACCTTTTGAATGGAATTTTAGGACAAATGTCCATGCATTGAGTCAATGAATCACTTAAATCAAGTTTTATCTTTTTTATTTTTTTGAAAAGTTAAACTTTTCCTAACAAGCATCTATTTCAGTGCTGAAAAGTAGAACTTTCCAGTATTTGTTTTGAAAAGGGTTACTATTCGATTTTGGTACAGAAAAGTAGGTTGTTTTGTCGTTCAAGAATGACAGGAAAAGAAAGTAGTTTCACGACGGAATTGCAAAAAATTGTAACAGCATAAGGTTAAGCTTGCTTTGATTTTTTGAGGTTCTTTTTATTTTCAACAATGATTCACTTTGAATTGATCATATTTATATCAGATTTCTTATTTAATTCAATTTTTTTCAGACACTTTCTTGAACTGCACTTCTTTACAAAAAAGCCTTGATGTTCAAAATTGCAAGATTTCTACTCAAAACTGTTCGGATGCTTGAAACGGTAAGGTTATTCATACTTTTTTTTGTAACTTTAATTGGAAACGACAAAACTATAAGTAGTAAAGAAAATGATTTGCCTTTTTAAAAATTTACACGTAGAGATTTACATAAAAAAATGTGCGTCAAAATAGCTAACATTTATGAAAATATAGTTTGCAAAACTATAATAGATTTTAATTTCTATTTTTCTATTATAAAACATTATTTAGTTTACAAAAAAAAAACTCTTTAGGCCGAATAAACGGTTAATTATGGATCAGTTCACGAATATTTTATTTCAAAGTTTTGTTCCAAGGCAAAAAGGCAAATTTCAACTGGAAATTGCAATGTCCCCACTCCAAATAATTAGATTCTAGTTAATTAAATTACAAATATTTTTATCCTCACACAATGCACTGATGATAACAGACCAAACCAAAATCCTTGACAATTTTGTCACATGTGGTTTGCATTGGGCTGATTGATATCTCGTATTCCCATGAAAAATGATCTCCCCATACATTCCAGAAATGCATTAAATAATGAAACATAGATTAAAAAGTTGTCACAATCTATACCGTATCTATGATGGCACCGACCAATTATTCCAACCGATGTTGATGTTGTTGTATTTACATTATATTTCCCTACTGATTACTGACTCTTGCGGTGGTGGTGGCCATCACATTGTGATTTTTTCCGACCGCAGCGCATCAGCATCAGTAGCGCGCAAAGCTCAATTATCCTAATCCCAGTTCATGCAATTTTTATCACTTTTCTCGACCTACATCAGGCTCATCTCCGTTTGTTTCGTTCGTTCCGGGGGTGGTTTGCGGTGCCCGCTGGTCATCATATGTGAATGAGCTGCTATATGTATGTATGTATGTATGTATGATCCCCATACCCGCAGGCAACTTGGTCCTGAAACACATGTGAGCGCTAGGTGAACAATTCGATCATCTTTTACTCCGTAATCTGTACACCCACGTGCATAAGTTTTTTTGCACGAATTTTAATGCTACAAATACCGGCGCATAGAACAAAATGGTTTCCCTCATCCCTCCCCAAGCACCGGAAATTTGTAGCGGGTGTAGGGACACTTTGCATAGACGCCCTTGTCCCCATCACGTCACTGAGGGTATGGAGCGACGAGAAATTAATAAGCATGCCCCCCCAGTCGAACCTTCATTAGAGAAGCAGGCAATCCACAACTCACAGCGAACGACCGAGGGAACACCCTACCGCGTATATAATAAGGTTGGCGTAGGTTGACTTTAGTGAAATGTATGAATGTTAGAGTAGATGAAAGAATATGTTGTTATTCAAATAGGAAAGGTCTCACCAAATTAGTAATCCGTGGTTTAGGGCATTTTGCGTTCGTCTCAAACTTGATGGAACTTGCGATCAGATAGCTGAATTCTTGCACCACACGAACGACAGCAACCAGCTTGACCTTGGAAGTTTGCAGACGATGACCATCACTCAGCACACTCAATCAGGAAGACATCCAGCAGTACTTGAATGACGTTGGTTCAGTAAGGACATTTCTGGTACACGGGGCTGGAACAACAGGAACGTTTCCTCGATGGCCACTTCGTAATTGCCACTGCTCCCACAGTTAACACTTCACCGAAAAGGACAGCAAAGTCTCCAAATGATACAAATTTGTCTTTTTTTAAACGAAATCTAGGGACCAAAAAGTCATCATATGTGAATGAGCTGCTGGTCAGAAAGTCCCCCCTACACTCGGTTTGGGAGGGGGCTGGGCCATGTGTCCGCTCCGGAAATAACAAAAGCGTATCTGGAAGTTATAATTTTGTTCATTTTCCGTTGCGAGGGGATTTCTCTCACCACCAGGACTGACGTTGCACAATACGTCCCCTATTGCAATGATAGTATATTATGAATGTTGTGAATATTTTAATATGCTTTTAACGGTGGCTGCTGACTTTCCGTTCGTCCGACTCTTTTTTGCTACTCCTTTCAACGAACTGTTGCTGCCGAGTGCTGTGAGTTGTAAGTAGAAATTGTAGGACCAATTTTTTGCGATGGGCAAGTATGCAATTTTGTGGCGCTCGACTCGACTCTGTGTGTTCCAGTGCGATGCCATTAACGGTCATGAATGAATAATTTTGCTCGGAAAGATTGCTGCCTGCTTTTTGCCTCTATGCGGTGAATTAGCAGCTTCTCTAAAAAGAGACTTATTTTGTGCGTATAATATGGTCAATGTCAGTTCAAAGAGAATGCAAAAAAACTAAAATAGAAAGAACAAACATAACATCAATAGTTTTATGTTTAATGCCACTTTAAAGGTTATTTGTCGATGAGTTGCAAATAGTTACCCCACCAAAACACTCCCAATTAACCAGACACGGTTGATTAATTTAGTGTTGCAAGTTGTAGCGCAAATATTTACCATTTGTTTGCAGTAAATTTGTTTGATTACATGCCCACCAATCTAAATTTGCTCTGAAACTCTACACTCCCACTTTGAGTACAGTGTAGTTTATGTTTCCTCTGGTCTCCTTTCGTCTCCTCCGGAACTATCGAACTAATTACATGCGCCAGCACCAGCACCACATGTCCGGCAAACTGTTGCCATTGTTTGAAATAAACACACTTTTTAATCGCAAATTGTATGCAGATGGCAAATTATTTGCTAAACACAACCACACTACTAATTTGTACCTACACAACATTCCAGTGTCATCCCCCTACGCCGCGCGACCACCCAATTTCAACCCTCAAAACCCGTGCGACGAAGGGCGGTCTAAAATTCACTACCGAATGGCCAGGGCTGTTATTTATCGCTGCCTGTGATGGTTTGCCACCACAATGCCACACACACGCATATCAATCAAAATCTACCTTTCTAATCAAATCCCAATCATCGGATTTCAAACAAATGCACCACACAAAAGCCCACTCGCCCATCGGGTGTCGGCGTGGGTGGCCCCGAGCAAGTGGGAATAACAGGTTGATGATTTTTATTTACAGTTTTTTTTGTCTCTTAACATTTGGAATAAAATTAAAGTGTGAAATACAAAGAACTCAATTTGAAACGTTTATTTTTCCTTAAGGAGCCATTACACTACCGCAAACAAACTCGCACTTTTTGACAGCTTGCCAGTTTGTTTGCCTGGATTTGTTTGTTCAAACGTCAGCCTGCATACAATTTGCCTTGTTTGCGAGGTTGCCGCAAACAAGTTTGCGACTTTGGCAAACTGTCAAACACGAAAAAGTGCGAGTTTGTTTGCGGTAGTGTAATGGCTCCTTTATGGGTAAGTTTGGGGTAATTTGGACACCTCTTCAAAATCGTTTTATCAGTATATAAGGAGAGAAAATGGCAACGTTTTCTGTCTTCCTATACAGACATAATTGTATTACAAAAACATTAAAAATGCTGTTTATAAAAAAATTGGTACAAAGGTAAAAAAAATCTCACCAAATGAAATGTTCAATACTATGAAGAAAAAAAGAAGTGTTCAAGTGTTGTAAAAATGAGCTTTTTTATCAAAAGTTATCAATTTGGAAGACATATTGAATGACACATGGGTAATTCTCTACCAACTCACTCCAAATCGGGAAAAGTTGCCCCGCCCCCTCTTCGATTTGCGTGGAACTTTGTCCTAAGGGGTAACTTTTGTCCCTGATCACGAATCCGAGGTCCGTTTTTTGATATCTCGTGACGGAGGGGTGGTATGACCCCTTTCATTTTTGAACATACGAAAAAGAGGTGTTTTTCAATAATTTGCAGCCTGAAACGACGATGAGATAGAAATTTGGTGTCAAAGGGTCATTTATGTAAAATTAGACGTCCGATTTGATGGCTTACTCAGCATTCCGTATTTTTCATCGAAAAAAAACACTAAAAAAGTTTTTAAAACTATGCCATTTTCCGTTACTTAACTGCAAAAAAAATTGGAACATGTCATTTTATGGGAAATGTAATGTCGCAATATTTTCGAATATTGACCCAGAAAGGGGGTAACCGTATAAATTAGAGCAACACATGTCTCATGGTGAAAAACATTGGAAAGTGCAAAAGCAAAGCAATCCACTTTTAAGACCCCCGGGTCTTTTGTGGTCTCTGTTGCAAGTTTCTGCTCATTTCTAGGCGTCCGAGGGTTTTGTTTGGTGAGTCACCCAAAACCTCTTTTACGCAAATAAACCAACGTTTTACTTCCCCATCCGATAGAAGGCCAGGAGGATAAGGCGGGAATCGAACCCGCGCCCCATAGTAACTTAGGGATCGGCAGCCGAAGCCGCGCCATCTTTGAACAATGAGCCCTGAATTTTGAGTGTATTCTTAAAATTGGTCAAATTCAATGAAAGAATATTCCGTAGCTGTCGTGCTAACTTGACGCACGAGCATTTTGGTTATTTTGTGAATTGAGTAAAGAACGCTATTTTGTGCAGCAAAAAACTTCGTGCATTTTTGTCACTTTTTCATATGAATTTTTTTTCAATCTTGTCGTACTATCTTGACACACCCTGAAATTGATGTAAATGCGACAAAGGGCAAAGAGATTTCAGATTAGAACGTGTTTGACACAAGTACCAGCTCAACTACTGTAAATACAGCAATTCCCCACGAAAACAGCATGGTTTTAAAAATAAAAAGGTGTCCGATCGGGCTTCATTTTTTTCTGGGGGTTCCTTGCCCGAAATAATAATACCCGTATATTCTTGTTTGTCCATGAGGATGACCTACGCCGTGTTAGGGTAGTCCGAAAAATGGCAATTTTCGCCGATTATAGCAAAAACCAATTTAATAATAAAAATATCACAACTCCCTGCCATTTCAACCGATTTAAGCTGTCTTGGACGCAAACGAAAGGGTATTGGATAGGCTTTTAAGGAAAAGAAAAGTCAGATGTTTCAAATATCTAGCCTAACATTCGAAAAGGTCGTATGAAAACTTAAAATGCTGTTTTGAAGGTCTCGGGACCAAAAAGGGTAAAGCCTGAAAATATTTTTATCGGATTTCTCGGAAAATTATACATCACATATCAAAAAATTGTTAAATTATGTTTTCAATATTCAACACCATTTATTTATATTTCAATTTTGATATTGATTATTTCAGAATATTCTTTTTTTAATATTGTATTTTTTTAAAGATTTATTGATTGTTTTTCAAAGCAACTCGAAAAAAAATTTAAACCCTATTTTTTATTAATGTTTTGAATTTCCTCACACTACATTTATGACATTTTATCATCGCTTTAAAAAAAATTTACCACAGCTCTGAAAATGTCAGTCAAAAATCTTGTGGCTGCTTAACAAAATCATTTTTTACCAGGCTTTCATAACTACCACACCCAGAACTGCACAGAAAAAAATTCATGGTAATATTACATCTGGGAAGGGGTACATCTTTTATGTCAGAAAAAAAGTGTAATTTTACCTCTGGAAATGTGTAAATTTACCACTTTTCTGGTGTAATGTCACTTTTTCAGTCTAAATTGAGGTAAAATTACATCATAAAAGATGTAATATTCAACTTTTCAAAATTTACATTATTTTTTACTGTGTGGGCATCGGTATACGAGAGGATAAAGAGCATGGTTCGGTAGTAAAATGGCACTGTGAATGGACAGAGAGGATAAATCCTGAAATTACCTAGAGTACTTTACCCAAGAAACATTTTTAATCCAACTAGCCACCACCTAGTTTTATTGAAGGTTTATGGTAGCATCTTGATTGCTAGTTTTATTTGGGCATTCACCGCAACTAATAAGCAGGAGCTAATTAATAGGTTCTAACAGGGTTTTATGCCTCGGACATAAAACCTTGTAAGAAGAAGAGCTAAATGGCTTTCAATAAGGTTTTATGAAAGTTTTAAAAGAGTCGTAATATTGAATGTTTGGCCTTTTTGAAATGTTAGTCTTGATTTGAAAATTTTGAAAATAATGTTTTCGAAAAGATCAGAAAATTTCACAAATGTTTCATATATTAACATTGAAAATCGGACCATTAGTTGCTGAGATATCGGCATTAAAAAATGGTGGGCTGTTTGGGTGAGATTTAGAAAACATCAATTTTCCTGTTTTTAAAACTTTGCATTGCAATATCTCAGCAACTACAGGTCGTATCAACAAAGTCCGAATAAGCAAAATATAGAGAATTTTCTCAGCTTTTCAAAAATATTTTTCCAAAAGTGTGCAAACATGTGCACTAATTTAAAAAAATGAAAAACTGCCACAATTTTCAAAAAAGTTACCTAAATATGGATTTAACTTGAAAACGGTGCACTTAATCAAAATTTTACTAAAGTACTTTTTGATTGCAAATTTGATTTTACATCGAAAAATGAAGTTGAAAAAATTTTGCGACCAATATTTCTATTTTTTGAAAAAATCAGTATTGATTAAAAAATTCATAGCTCGGTCAATGATTTTTTGCACAACCTAGAAATTTCTGAAAAGTTGGCATTTTTTGTCCTCTAAAACATATCAAAAAATTTAAAAATTAAAAATAGTGTTTTTTTGCAAATCAAGTTTTAGTGATAAAAAGTTAAATAAAAAAATCACCAAATTTTTTTTTTTCCGTGTATCATTTTTTTCCAGTGTAGTCCGTATCCATACCTACAACTTTGCCGAAGACACCAAATCGATCAAAAAATTCCTTCAAAAGATACAGATTTTTGAATTTTCATACATCATTTTTATATGAACAGCTGCGAAATTTGTATGGAGCACGTGTAGTGCGTCCATCCCGGGAATTCCCGGGACAAAATTCCAGGGATTTTTCCAAAACCGGGAATTCCCGAATCCCGGGATTTTTCATAATTTGTCCCGGGAATTTCCCGAAATAAAAAAAAACAATTTTTAGTCTGAAAATTCAGATTTGGTTGTGGAAATAGATGAACAGTTGAATACGTCATAAAAGATAATAATTTTAAAGCATAATGATTTGTGTTCGGCATATATCAGCATGATTTGGTGTATTAGGGAAAACTGTTGAAATTTTAATTTACCGATCTGCAAAATGCCTAGCGCTTTAAAAAATGATTGAGATATCTAGGTATATTTATGATTTAAAATAAAACAAAATAAATCAAATTATTTTACATCAAACACTGCCATGTGGGGCAAATGAAACGAATTAAGACACCTATCTATCAATTTTTTGCATGATGTTTTGAATAACTTTGGTTAAAACAGGAACAGAACAAAACAATTTCACAGATCACCGATTGTTAAATTTATTGCTCTAAAATCTACTAACCTATTCAGACTGTATTCTTGTTTTCTCATAGTTGGCGGTAGTAACTTAAAAATAAATTGTAAAATATGTTTTTTGCAAAAGTTTTTTTGTGAAAGATGAACATGTATCAATAAATAATTTCTTTTTTTTTCAATTTTAACGGTGAATGGATGTTTGCGAAAATTCCATTCAAAATTCATTTATTCAAATTCAAAACATATCAAAACTTATCTAAAATTTTACATTGACTGGTGTCATTTTATTTGTTGTCGCCTCTTGTTTTTTAAAGATATTTTCAAAAAAAAAATTTCAATCTTTTCTGATCATGTCAAAGAAATAGTTCATTTCAAATCCAAATCACAACAAAGAACAAAAAAACTTATTTTAATTTTTTTTAAACAATTTAAAACTTGTCGTCCTTGTTTAGATTGAAGAGTAGATTATCACCAACTAATATGATTAAGCTAATTCTATGATTTTATGCTTGAAAAACATAACAAATGGGTAATTCTCTACCAACTCACACGAAATCGGGAAAAGTTGCCCCGACCCCTCTTCGATTTGCGTGAAACTTTGTCCTAAGGGGTAACTTTTGTCCCTGATCACGAATCCGAGGTCCGTTTTTTGATATCTCGTGACGGAGGGCGGTACGACCCCTTCCATTTTGAACATGCGAAAAAGAGGTGTTTTCAATAATTTGCAGCCTGAAACGGTGATGAGATAGAAATTTGGTGTCAAAGGGACTTTTATGTAAAATTAGACGCCCGATTTGATGGCGTACTCAGAATTCCGAAAAAACGTATTTTTCATCGAAAAAAACACTAAAAAAGTTTTAAAAATTCTCCCATTTTCCGTTACTCGACTGTAAAAAATTTTGGAACATGTCATTTTATGGGAAATTTAATGTACTTTTCGAATCTACATTGTCCCAGAAGGGTCATTTTTTCATTTAGAACAAAATTTTTCATTTTAAAATTTCGTGTTTTTTCTAACTTTGCAGGGTTATTTTTTAGAGTGTAACAATGTTGTACAAAGTTGTAGAGCAGACAATAACAAAAATTTTGATATATAGACATAAGGGGTTTGCTTAAAAACATCACAAGTTATCGCGATTTTACGAAAAAAAGTTTTGAAAAAGTTACTTTTTGCGTTTCTCTTTGATTCGTCGTCCGTGTCTGTCGCGGGTGACCATGAACGGCCATGATCGATGACGACCAACTTTTTCAAAACTTTTTTTTCGTAAAATCGCGATAACTTGTGATGTTTATAAGCAAACCCCTTATATCAAAATTTTTGTAATTGTCTGCTCTACAACTTTGTAGAACATTGTTACACTCAAAAAAAATAACCCTGCAAAAAACACGAAATTTTAAAATGAAAAATTTTGTTCTGAATGAAAAAATGACCCTTCTGGGTCAATGTAGATTCGAAAAGAACATTAAATTTCCCATAAAATGACATGTTCAAAAATTTTACAGTCGAGTAACGAAAATGGGAGAAAAAACTTTATAGTGTTTTTCGATGAAAATACGTTTTCGGAATTCTGAGTACGCCATCAAATCGGGCGTCTAATTTACATAAAAGTCCCTTTGACACCAAATTTCTATCTTTCAGGCTGCAAATTATTGAAAAACACCTCTTTCGCATGTTCAAAATGGAAGGTCGTACCGCCCCTCCGTCACGAGATATCAAAAAACGGACCTCGGATTCGTGATCAGGGACAAAAGTTACCCCTTAGGACAAAGTTTCACGCAAATCGAAGAGGGGTCGGGGCAACTGCTGTGTGAGTTGGCGGAGAATTACCCAAATATAAAAAAAAAACATAGATTGTATGACTGTTGCATGAATTTCCCGGGATCCCGGGAATTCCCGGGATTTTAAAAATATTTTTCCCGTTTCCCGGGAAATTCAGAACCCGGGAAATTTGGACGCCCTAAGCCCGTGGGAGTCGCTCAACCTGCATTCCTGTCACACATGAGGTCTGCACAGCTGATTCCACGTAGATTTTTCCCACCAGAAATGACAGGAAACGTTGACAAACGGAATATGTGCCAAAATCATAAGTGGTTTTTAACATATGAAGGGAAATCATCGTGAACTGGAACTGCCGGTCGTTAGCCCGGGTGAAGTGGAAACGTTGAGATGATTGTTGTCCTCTGCTCTCATCTCGCAAAAAGCCATACAGAGAACCACGTCCCATTCAACCGGCTCCGTGGCTTAATGGTTACGGCTTCTGTCTCCCAAGCAGAAGGTTCAGGGATCAAATCCCAGTCGGTACCTTTGAAATTTGGAATCAGGAATTTGAATATGAATAAAAACTAAAATGAATCAGGTGGGATTCGAACTCACACCTTTGGATTGGTGGTGGTCTGGGACTCTAAGCAGTCGGCCATCAGAAGGTTTACACTCTAGCAGTGAATTGATCCGTAGTGTTGAAACATGTTATCTCTTCTTCTCATATTATTAAATACGCGCTGATCCCTGATTTGCCTGAGGGGATTGGAAGTCTAAATATAGATCGAGTTTCCTTCAGATGCTTGCTTCTATGTTTAGGCGGGGCCGAACAATGCCCAGCGACCTCGGAATTGGACCGCAAGGAGCTCTGTCATTCTGAAATGGGTCGTTGGAAGCAGCGCGAGGGCTATCACCACCTTAATACCCGGGACTGAGATAAGCTGTATCAGCATTCGGCATGTACACAGTCTGATACAAATTATACTTTCCCATAATTTCGCTACCGGTTACCACAATAGCTGCGAAATTTGTATGGAAAATTATATGGACAAAATAATGATGCAAAATGGCTTCTTTGGGCATACCGAAGGCACCAAAAAAGTTTCAGTCGGATTAAAAAATACAAAAAAAAATCGAATGACCGAAATCCTAGAGAACTGCTCATAAGACGTTTGAAGACGTATGAAATTTCATTTTTCCATTACTCCTGACTAGGTTTTAACAAAGGTTTTATCAAGGCTTTGAGGATTTTGTTAGCCTTGAACTCCTATGTAGGTTTTATAAATAGGCCGTGACAACGTTTTGCGGAGGTCCTTTTGGGTTTTGACAGAGGTTTATCGAGGTTTTCCAAAAAAACACCCTTCAAAAAACCGTGTCGATACCGAGACTCGAATCCGAGACCTTTGGCATATTGAATTGCGTCTTTGCCGTATCGGCCACTACTGTTGAACAAATACCGTATTTTTCGAAAATACTAAAATTTTCTATTTTTGCGTTTTGGGCAGATTTTGAGCATCAAACAAAGCAAATTTTTGCATCGATTTACAAAGTATGTAAGGGACCATCGGGATCTTATTATATCATTTCAAAAATTATGTAGAATGTTTAACTAAGTTATCAGTAAACTTTATATACTATCTAAATTCTTTCCTAAAGAAGTTAAAGATGACTATTTGAGGTTGCGACATTCGAGTATAGTGATTTTTCAACAAATTATTTTATTTTTGTAAATATTTCGGCTGATGTACAATCTTTTTTGGCATTTTTTTCTAAATATTTGCTAAAAAAAAATTCGTGAGTTTTTTTATGGCAAAATGTTTGGCATGAATTTCTGAACAAAGCGTAGTACTAGATTTTTGTCAAACTTTCAAGTTTTTGCACATTTCATAACAAAATGTGTCTTTTTTACATACTCTATGCAGAATCTTCAATCGATCACTGCAATATGATGCTTCAACCAATCACTTCCAAGTTTTTGGAGTGAATGTGTATGTAAATCTATGTATTCACAACACTCTTATGCAAATTCATAATTCGCTGAACCATGTGCAATTTTTTTTGTGAAGGTGGCAGAACGATTTTGTTCGATGACGAATCAGGTTGGTCTATCGTTTCTGCATACAATTTGATACAAGTGCATTAAACTTTGGAGCCAGTGTGTTTTTGAATACCTATTACAGATTGATTTTAATTCGGGTTTCATTCTCACATTCCCACCTTCTCGGTTGGTCCTAAATCCGGCCTCCTCCCTTCGCCCGGCGGCGGTGGCAAATATATTGTATTTATTTTATAGGAATTTCCCTGCAACTGCACTATTATATTCGGAAAATCGAGCGCCCGCGCGCCACAGCTGGTCGGCAGACGGATGGAAATTGAATTCTAATTATCGCAACTTTATTCTCCGGCCCCTTCGGAAGCAGTCGGGATGAACATTTGCATCGAAGCCCGGACTAAGCTCTCCCCGCCGGTCAGACATACACTGTGAAATATGTTTGCACACACGCAGACAAAAACTGCACACAGGATAGTCTGATTTGCATAAATCTTGGCCTGATTGATTGAATCGCTAACCACCCCCACTCTCTCCCATATTGATGACGGACATTTATTTTGCAATCAATTTTCATATTGAAGCGCATTCAGGGTTTTTGTTTTCTGCAAATGAGTCAGAAGTAAAACAAATTTTGTACTTGATTTAGCTGATACCTTTGAAACTGAAAGTGGGTGGAAAGGGAGATGGATGGGGAAAGGTTGCCTGTATCTCCGTACCTGATCTGTGTTTGATCTGAATGCTGAATGATGTGGCTGTTTTCATCACATTTGGGGAAATAGATTGAAATTCGTTTTTGGAACCTTTTGAATGGGAGAGTTTATCAGTGTCAAATGAATGGATTCTGCGAATCCTAGCTAGGCAGTGAGTACAATGAAGTTTTATGAGAATAAAGACTGGTTTGCAAAATTTTGATATGATCAGACAATTAAGTAGTGAAACAATATCTAGTTCGCTCGCCAAATCTAGCAAAAGCAATTCTAGGTTTTATCCAGAGTAGAATCAACTTTCATTTTTCTGTATCCTGAAATCGTGTCAAAAGATTGAAAGATTTCAGGATTTCGAGATTTGAATATTTGAATATTTGAATATTTGAATATTTGAATATTTGAATATTTGAATATTTGAATATTTGAATATTTGAATATTTGAATATTTGAATATTTGAATATTTGAATATTTGAATATTTGAATATTTGAATATTTGAATATTTGAATATTTGAATATTTGAATATTTGAATATTTGAATATTTGAATATTTGAATATTTGAATATTTGAATATTTAAAAATTTGTAGATCTGTATTTGTCAATTTAACAGTGTTAACAATAATATGTAGATTGTATGTTTAATAATCTTTTATACACCGTGAACAAAATATTATCAGCCTAAACTTTGTCCAAATCGCTTCCTCATTAAGGTATTACATAATCTGCTAAATTTTGGAAACTCATGCATCATCTTTCTTCGCAGCAAGAGGTTACCGCGGTAATTCCTTTTGAGGGAAAATCCCTGCCAAAACCAGCTGCTTTCCAGCCAACATTCACCCGCCACATCCCGGGCAGAAACGACTTGAAAATATTCTTTTGATCGTCATTACAAACACCAGGACGTTCTTCCGTTAATACCTGCTGCAGGAGGTCTAGGCGGCTGCAGCACCTGCGAACCAAAGTAACGAAGCGGAAGCAGCAACAACTATTCTATTTTCTCGACTTTTCCGGTAAAGTTTGTGACTGAAAGAAGCTTAAAACATTTTATACGACGTCAGCCAATTCATAAGCTGTGTGCCATTACCGAGAGTTTCCGGAACATGCGAGCTTGTTTCCTCTTCTTCCAGGACGGGGGTTCTGGATCTGCCTGGTAGAGTGAGACAGGGAGAAAGGTTATACCTACATTATGCTGTGATGTATATTTTACAACAAAGAGACGAAACTTACCAGCGAGGGAATATTCTGAGCAAAGTTTGTAAAGGCAGAAGGGAAAAAGGATTAATTGTATAAAATATTTTCGTTTCAGAGAGTATCGTTCGGAAAGTTTTCCCCGGTTGGTGTGTAGTGTCGGGCTGTGTCCGCTACGTTGTGACAACCAATCTCCCCCACTCCCATCCAGAATTTCCGGGAAAGTGCCACCAGCGAAGCGCGGGAAAAAATTACTTCAAAATATCTGCTCGTCGTTGGCCATCATTCGAACGGAAAATGTTGAGTGTGGAGAAGGTTACGGTTACCATATCTTGATTTCGATAAAATTCCGATAAGGGACCATCCATAAACACCGTTGACACTTTTTTGAAATTTCAGACCCCCTCGTGGACATTTTCCATACAAAATAAATCTTTTTTGTATGTGGAGCGTGAACAACCGCTGAACACCATTCAAATGTCGTTTTAACCAAAGAGCCTTCGTCTGAAAATATTTTTATCGGATTTCTCGGACAATTTTACGTAACATACTAAAAATTGGGAGCGGTTTATTAACAAGATTCCGAGATGTATGAAAAAATACCGGGATTTTGGACGTGCCACGCGCTAAAACAGAATAATGACGAAAACGTAAAAAAAAACTGCGATAACTTCAAAATTTCAGCGATGACCTATACATGTTTGGGTACCACAATAGGGGGATGGCGTCGCTAGTTTTAGACCACGTTTTCTGCATTATCGACTTCATTTTGCTAGGCGAGATAGGACGCCGTCTATTTTTAGACGATGATTCAGCACTTTTCCACTCTTGCACTTCAAAAAACCAGATGGCAGCACGATGTAACGCCACGTCCCTATTCCCCCCCCCCCCCCCGCCCCCTTGAAAGTTAGCCTGAATAATCAGGGTGCAAAAAAAATCGAAAAACTTCAAAATTTTAATGAAAATTAAAGTTTAATCAACTGAAAACCAGTTAAAATGCATTTTCACGCGTTTATAATCATATTAAGCATGTTTGAGCTCCTTTGAAAACATTTTAAATTTTCATAAAATACCAATGTACAGTCCCACGATAAGTTTTTTTTCTGCGAAAAAAAAATTCCGTCAATCCCTCGATATTTTTAAAACTAATGATTGGAAAGCAAATGTACGCCTGTAAAATGCATTTTAAAACACTTTTTTCATCCATATGTTGAAACCTAGGCTATTTGGAGGCTTATTGAAGATTAAATAAAATTTTAGGGAAAATATAAATGCATTAACACCTTTTTAATGTTCATTTTATTTGTGAAATTACGTCTTCAGCCACAAAATTTTCATCCATTCCTGAACATTATCCGTGTTATATACACTTCTTACACAATTCTTACAAAAATATTTGCAGTTGTTTAACCAGATTTCAATGTTTGTTGAGGCATGCAAATTCCAATGCAAGTTTTAGGGATATTTTGTTTTGGTTATTTTTCGGTTATGTTGATTTTAATAAATTTGAACCAATTAATTCGAAGCTTTTTTTGAACAAACTTGCTTAAACAATATCATTTTTTGTTCTCAAAAATATTAAAAATACATGTACTTTATGTGATGAATCTCGGGTTAGTTTTCAAAAGGTCCTAAACGCCAAGTGTAAACAAAGCCGTTTTTCGATCGATTCTCGATCAATTAACAAATTTTCAAATTCAAAAATGTTTTGAATTGTTCATCTGAACGTCCTTTTGGTGTTCTATACTGAAACATGTGAAATTTTGATTTGTTTCAGACAAAAAAAAATCAATTAAGTGTCGGAGGCCACGACGGTTGTTAAGACGTATAGCAAACTAACCAGAGAAATGTTAGTCCGATAGTTGAAGTTGCAGACTCATCAAGCACATAGTTTTTTGCTATATACTTGTTGATACCGCTTGAGACCGTTGAATCCACAGCATCTCCTTCAAGCATCACGTGATTATTATTTTTTGGGTTAGTGGGATAAGGTATTGGCTTTTAGATGCCTCCCGAGCTACGATGCTATGGGGAGGACTTTCATAACAGACCCGTCGGCGAGCCTTCCGAGCAACGAAGCTATGGGAAGGTCTTTCTGGTTAACATACAAAATCACTCACACAAAATTATTTTGCTCCGCTATTAACTCGACGATCCAAAATGTTAGTGCGTCTTTCGATCATAATATAGAAATGGCTTTTTCACCATAAAAAATAAAGCCTTATTCGAAAAAATTATACACAATTTACCCGACGCCGTGCCTTCCGATCAACGATGATATAAGAAGGGCTTTGAAAATCACAAAACAATTGATTAAGATTACAAAAGCACAAAACAAACACCAATTACTCAACGAAAATGACGCTCAAGAAACAAATAATTCAATAAGGCAAGAGCGTGGCCTCGCCGCCCGCAATCGACTGAAGTAGGAAACACAATTAACACACAATTATTACGACAAACTCAACCGGCGGCGTGCCCTCCGATCAACGATAATAAAAGAAGGACTGATATTATCATTGCTAGCAAGAAATAGCACACATAACAACACGACAAAAGGCACACACAAAAAAATACTTTTCACTCCGAATATTTTTTACGACCACGCGCTCCTTTTACAAATTATGCACTCCAGAAATGTAATTTTCAGTGTCATTATAACACGTTTTTTTCAATCGCCTTTGTATTTTAAATTGTTTTGATTTAAATTATAAAGGATTTTTAAACAAATCAATTGCTTTCAAGTTACAATTAATTCTTTTCTTTTGAAATGGTTAATTTGAAAAAAAAGTTTTTCTTGTCAATGCTTTTTGAACGCATGGAATACATTGATATGTATTATTTATCCTAATGTGTGCAGTCAGGCGAGGTGTGATATAGGAAGCAGGAAAAATCAAATTTGATCTAATCTAATCGAACACAAGCGCAGCCAGTCCGAAGAAAGCATCCTGGAAGAACTTGTGGTTAGATTACGCCCCAAGTTCTTTCTTGTCAATATTAATAATTACAGTACATCCGAGTTACCCCGAAAATGTATAGTAAAAATTAAAGCGGCCAGGCCTACTGCGTTGCATTAACCGCAAAGACAGATTCTGTGAACGGATCACATTTCACAGAATCAACAGGGGAGGAAGGATGCGTGGACATACCGTACCAAACGCTCCGAATTAGTTGGGGTGGTGTGTTAGTGTGAATTGGCAATTATTTATATTTTTAGGGGGGAAGTGGATATGGGGAAATTGGGTTTGGCGAAATTGGGATTAAGGAATGGGAAAGTGGGGAAGGGGTAGGAGTGTTATTCAATTTATAATAGTATAAATAGTCAAATTAGAAATAATGATGGAAAGCTCTCACCAAGGAACAGCAAATCTTTAAAAGACACAGCCAGGTGGTGTCCCGATCGTCAGCCCCAGGTTCTTGACAAGAAACAGGCCGATCGGATAAAGTGGAAGTGTTCCTAGCACCGAATATCTCCACTCCAAACAAATATATCCGGATGTTTCGCTAGTGTTGAATCGGATTTCACATCCAGATTCTTTCATAATCTCTTAAAACTGCATCCTCTGTATCCTTCACTTGCTTTTCACTTACTTCCTGATTCTTGGCAGATTTGAACGAAATTCATTTCCAATGACAACAAGAATCAGAATTCTCTTAACACAAAAAAACCTTCTTAAATTAAACAATTTTCAACGGCTCAATACTTTTTGCAAAAAAAAGGAATGGAAATGGAAAAAGAGAAAAATGACGCGGAGTGAAAAAGATTTCCAACCGTCAGCACCGGTTACTACGATCGACCGCAGGAAAAATCAAATTTGATCATACATTTACTGTTCGAGAAAATTGATTTATAAAGTTTGATGATATTTATTTCAAAACAAAGGATAACGGAGTCAAACTTTTTGAAGCAATCGGTTCGTTTACTATCGAGTAAAAGACGTTCCAAGTTTCAACTAATTTGGTTACACCAGTTTGAAGATACAGTAAATAACGTAAACAAAAATCTGAAAGCACGTGTTACAATTGTGTCTCGAAAGTAAACAATGTATGTGTGATATCCTGAAGCTTAAAAGTAAAACACAATATTGCGGTTTGCAATGCACCGCTTTATTCCACCATCTTCGTACACTGACTGGCTCTCTCCAGCGCTCACACGCTTAATCGTGTTTACCTAAACTTAACGCTAATTTAGCCATCACACGGCTAATCTATTTAACTATTTTATCTAAAATTTAACCTCACTTTTTCCGTATACAAACAGAATACTGAATATTATACGTATAGAATGCATGCGCACGTAGGTAACTCTATCAAAGCTTAATTTTAGGATGCCATTGTGAATACGTTGTAATACAGGTACCTTAGGGTGATTCTATTTGTTTATCTTGACTTCAACCAAATCAGTGTCCTGATTTATCATTAACTTAAACAGTAACGACTAACTTGAAGAATCACTTCAGATTAAAATATTTGGTCATAAGTTTAACCAGACTCATTTTTCCATAAAAATTTCTACATCTGTTAACCTTTGACTAAAGCCATCTCAATTCTTTTGGCTTCCGCTTGCCATGGGCTAAATAGTTTAAGTTGGTCTAGGACTGAACCCGGCTCAACTGTCAGCAACTCTTCTTTTTTTAAGAAGGTCATGGGCTAAACCCGACTCCTCTTTTCAGACACACTTTAGTTTGAAGTTGGTCTTGGGCTAAACCCGGCTCAACTGTCAGCAACCTTTCTTTTTTTTAAGAAGGTCCCGGGCTAAACCCGACTCCTTTTTCCAAACACACTTTAGCTTGAAGTTGGTCTTGGGCTAAACCCGACTCAACACTTTTGGCTTTCGCTGGCCATGGGCTAAACCCACTTTTTACCAAACACATGATAGTTTAAGTTGGTCTAGGGCTGAACCCGACTCAACTGTCACCAACACATTTTTTTATCAGGTTATGGGCTGAATCTACTTTCTATTTCAACTCTTTGTCTGCTGGTCTTGGGCTAAACCCGACTCAACTTTTTGAAACCTATTGCACTTTTTTTTCGACCAAGACATCCATTCTTAAATTTAAAAAAACACTTTGGTTATAGTTGGAAATGGGTCCAACTTGACTCAACTACCTGAAACTCATATAGGCAAAACTTAAAAGAATGATCGTGTATACAATCTAACTGCATTTAAACTCTCTTGATCTTTTCCCATTCTTTGTTTATACTTTCGTGTGAAACTTCCTTAAATAAACAACCGAACTGTACCTCCAGACCATTTATTGTTCTTATAGTTCTCCCATCGAATCTAATCGAATTTCATCGTAACACATCCAAATCGGTAATTTACATTACTTGACCAGAACAGTTGGAATACTTTCATCATTTATATATTTATATATATAAGATAGAAAAAAATACAAACTATTTTTAAATAAACCTGAAACCAAATAACTTGACGCAATTATTATTGTGACCCTTCATACTTATTAATTAACATTGGCAGTAAAAACAAATCTCTTTTTAGGTTCCTTTTGTTTAATTTCACTGACTTTTCTCTTCATACCAACTTTCAATGAATCGTCTCTATCAGTTGCTTGCCGAATCGAAGCATCTCTATTTCTAATTTAAAATCTTGTTCTATTTTTTTTTTTTTAAACACGTCAGCTAAATCCTAACATGTTTTTTTTTATAACACTCACACTCCCTCCATTTTCATTTATAAAATGTATAGAAATTGATCAGGGTCCATACTTTAACTTTTAATACTGCTTCGTCACCAAAATGCTTAATTGACTTCTGCCAAGCCTGCTAAAAATCCTGATATCATAAATTTACTATTCGATTTTCTATTGTATCATTTACTATCAAAATTGGCATCAAATTCATAAATACTAACACACAACTAGATTGTTCAAATTCCATGTATTTTCGTATAGTCTTATAGTCCTTGACTCAGATTTTCCTTGATCTGAAATGCACTCTAAAGGTTGCCGTATCCAATACAACAATAAGTTACATATTACGTTTACATGACATTTTTTTGAAATGTTCATCTTGCCCAGTAAATAACGTTTTAACTACACAACAATTATTTTATCATTATTGCTCATAATATTGTGGATTTAGCTGATAGCCGGATTTTCTTATGCTAATTGGAAACGATAGTGGATAGGCCTAGGGATTCCCTTTTGGTGTGAAAAATGTGCATTCACAGATAAATTATGGATTAGAATTTCGATCTTAAATCACTTCTGGAGCAACATTTGAAAGGGGCGGTACGACATTGCGTCCCATTTAAACGCGTGTAATGAAAGGCCGTAAGAGCAATGTCGGGAGATGCTTTCACTTTTTTCCGATCTGGCCCGCCGCCTATTTCGACAGTCGTTGAGCCGACGGCCGTTTCCAACGACCGAGTCCAGTAATGAACTGACCGTACAATACTGAACCACAATAAAACAACTCCCAGCTCAATCACAGAAAACCCCTTTCTACTTCTTAGATTTAGTCACTCTACTCACAGTTGTTAATTTACTCGTTCACCTCCTCAAGCGCCGACTCATAAACCTTCCTTCACTTACTACCAAACACAGTTCGACACGGCTCTTACCCATTAAAAACGCCTTCCTCCTCCGCAACCACTCATTTTTATTCACCGAATGGAATTCAACCGACGATGCCTCTTCAATGTCGGGTACTTGTCGGACTCTACTCACGCACTGGGTTAACCCAAGAGCTCCATCAAGCAAATAAAAACAAAACAAACTCCACGCGTGCAAAATCTACAATTTTTCTTTTCCTTTTTCACAAAAACACAATATTACAGATTAATTCACTACTTTTCTCCACAAAACAAGGGAAAATCATCATGGCAGGATCGCCAATGTGATATCCTGAAGCTTAAAAGTAAAACACAATATTGCGGTTTGCAATGCACCGCTTTATTCCACCATCTTCGTACACTGACTGGCTCTCTCCAGCGCTCACACGCTTAATCGTGTTTACCTAAACTCAACACTAATTTAGCCATCACACGGCTAATCTAGAATGCCACAGTATGTACTGATTGTCAGAAGTGTGCTCAGATTTCTCATTCAACTCAAATAAACTTAAATCAATAGTTTAACCGACTTAATCAATGTATTCAAAAAATCAAAAGATTGCATTCTTTTAAAAATGTGTATCAACATAGTTTTTTTTAAATATATTTTTTTCCACATTTTCAGATACCACGATCATTTTGATGAAAAATTGCTCTATGTCACAGGTGTGTATTGCTGTATCCGGGAAACAGAAACGAATTTCCAAAATCGAGTTGAAATGTCTTGTAGGTAAGGGAATGATAGAACAAAATGAATCACAAAACCGCATAAATAATTTAAAGATTGTTCAGGTGTAAAGCGAAAACGCGATCAGAAATTAAAGTGGAAGAATAAGGCTTTTAACTGGTTATTTAATTGTCGGTGTACGGGACGCCGCACTGTTTAACAATTTTCTGGAGTAAATTCAATTTTGGAGACCAAAAGCAATTATTGAATTAGAAAAAAACACTTTTTCAAATTTTCTTTTCTTGATTTGTGTGCACCTACTTCGAAGACTAAGATTGTTTACTTTTTTTCTCTTTGGTCTGACAGTCTTGGTCTGACAGATTAAGTCTGTGTGTGTGTGTGTGTGTGTGTGTGTGTGTGTGTGTGTGTGTTTTTTTTTTTTTTTTTTTTTTTTTACAAGGTCGGAATCTGCTACCAGACACCTGAGAATTCATTCCTCAGGTAGTGTGGGGTTGGGAAAACAAAAAGAGTTTTCCTGACCCACTAAACCAGTCCTTGAACGCCGTGCCCTTGTCCCCCCGGGACCACCTTTCGGTATAACTTCGGGGGGAGGCGTTGCATTTTCTGCACTAGTCTACTTACAGGATCCATGCCGGGTGCTAGAACCATTTCCTGTCCTACATACATATGAGTCCATGCGAGGGTTTAACCGCGCCCAAGAATCGCGTTGCTTTTGATCGGCTAGTCATATGCAGCCCTCTCCTTGGACCATCGAGACGTGTACCGATTTGGTAGAGCCAACCGTCATAACGTGCTCTCCTTCACAGCCACACTCGTGGGTTCTCGACTCCTGTGACCATCGAGACGTGTACCGATTTGGTAGAGCCGACCATCATAACGTGCTCTCCTTCACAGCCACACTCGTGGGTTTTCGACTAGGCTCCTAGTCGTTCCTCCTCTGATCGTCTCTCCATTTCCGCTGGAGAGCCGAAGTGATCTGCGTCACCGCTCCGACGACCGCATTCCACTTGGCGATGTCGCTGCACATTCTTCGCACCACATTATCCGGGCTGGTGTCCGCTCCGATAATGGCCAGCATTTCGCTTCGCGCTGCCTCGAAGCGAGGGCAGGCGAACACCACGTGCTCCGGTGTTTCCTCGCAATCGACGCAGTCCGGACAGAGAGGAGACTCTGCATGTCCAAACCTGTGCAGGTACTTCCTGAAGCAGCCATGGCCCGACAGGAACTGTGTGAGGTGGAAGGTGACCTCTCCATGCCTTCTGCTCACCCACGTGGATACGGACGGGATAAGCCGATGCGTCCATCTGCCTTTCTCCGTGGTGTCCCACTCACGTTGCCACCTTGCCAGCGATTCGGCTCTCGCAGCTTCCCGGATACCTCTCGTGCCTCTCCGGGTGTAGCGCACGGTGTCCTCCTCCAGTGTGATGCCGATGGGGATCATTCCGGCTATGACGCCAACTGCTTCCGACGAAATGGTCCTGTACGCGCTTGCAACCCGCATGGCCATCAGTCTCTGCGTTCTGTCGAGCAGCGCTCGATTTCGCTTCGTCCCCAGCGCCGTCCACCATACCGGTCCGCCGTACCTAAGTATGGACGTCGCGACACTTGCCAAGAGGCGGCGCCTACTGCTCCTGGGTCCAGCGTTGTTCGGCATCATCCTCGACAGTGCCATGATCGCCTTAGCCGCCTTCTCGCAGGCGTAATCGACGTGGCTGTTGAAGTTCAGCCGGTCATCCACCATCACCCCGAGGTACTTGAGCGCTCTCTTCGAGTGCACGACGTGTTCTCCAACGTGAATTTGGGCCTGCTGCACCTTCTTGTGGTTACTAACCAGCACCATCTCCGTCTTGTGGTGAGCGATCCGCAGCTTCACCTCGAGCATCCAGTTCTCGATCATTGCGATTGCCTCCATAGCCAGCACTTCGACCTCTTCGACATTTTCGCCGGTTACCGTCAGCACTATGTCGTCTGCAAAGCCCACAATCTCTACGCCGTTGGGTAGTCCCAGTGTCAACACTCCGTCATACATTCCATTCCACAGTGCTGAACCCAGAATGGATCCCTGTGGAACTCCCGCGGTAACAACAACGGTTTTTGTCCATCGGCAGTGTCGTAGACCAGCACGCGGTTCTCGAAGTAGCTCTTCAAGATCATGCACAAATAGTCAGGCACCTTCATTTTGTGCAGCGCTGCTGCTATGGCCGCCCAGCTCGCACTGTTGAACGCGTTCTTGACGTCAATCGTGACTATTGCGCAGCAACGGTTCCCCCTGCGTTTTTCCTCCGCGCTTCGTCGGCTTTCTCGACCACTTTCCGGATGGCGTCCACCGTGGATCTCCCTTTACGGAAGCCGAACTGCCTCGCTGCTAAGCCATGCTCGCTCTCCGTGTACTTGGTCAGCCGGTTAAGGATGATCCGTTCCAGAAGCTTTCCGAGGGTGTCCAGCAAACATATAGGCCTATACGATGATGGGTCCCCCGGTGGTTTGCCTGGCTTCGGCAGCAACACGAGCTTTTGAATCTTCCACGGGTCGGGGAAGTGTCCTTCGTCCAGGCATTCCTGCAGGACTGTTCGAAACCTGTCCGGGAATGCTAGAACCGCCGATTTCAGGGCGAAATTCGGGATTCCATCCGGACCGGGAGCTTTCTTCACCTTCAATCTCTTCGCTACTGCCACAAGTTCCTCGTTGGTGATCAGATGACCTTCGGCGTTGCTACCCCTTCGTCGTTGTACGGTGTAGGAGGCCATGTCGTTGGGTCATGTCTTGGGAAGAGCCCTTCCACAATGACCTTCAGCTTGTCGGGACACGTTTCAGCCACCATCGATGGGCCTCTGATCTTCGCCATCGCTACCCGATATGCGCTCCCCAAGGGTTTGCATCAGCGTCTTGGCATAACTCCTTGAAGCAGTTTGTCTTGCTGCATTTGATCGCTTTCTTGAGCGCGGCCTTTGCAGACCGGTACTCCTCTCTGCACTCCTCTCTAGTTGCTTCGGATCTTGCTCTCTGGACTCGTCTTCTGGCGCTGAGGCAACTTGCCCGAAGGGTACCGAGTTCTTCATTCCACCAGTAGGCTGGACGACGACAGTTCCTTGGCTCCAGTCTCCGCGGCATGGTTGTGTCGCATGCTGTCACCAGTTGTGCTGTTAGCACGTCGGCACTCAAGTCTTGGGGACCATCACACCAATGGAGCGCTTCCACGAAGAGACCCTCGTCGAAGTACTGCAGCTTCCATTTCCTTCCGTAGGACCGGCTGCTCCTATCTGGTACAGGGCTCGTCTCCCGATGCTGTACCGGATCGCTTGGTGATCGCTATGGGTATAGTCCTCACTCACCCTCCAGTTCATGTCGGCCGCCAGTCGCGGGCTACAGAACGTAACGTCGATAATGGACTCACGACCGTCTTTGCGGAAGGTACTGCTGGTTCCGCGATTCGCCAGCCTAACGTCTAGCTTTGCCAGAGCTTCCATTAGGCTATGCCCCTAGCATTGGTGCATCTGCTACCCCACTCGACCGCCCACGCGTTGAAGTCACCTCCGATAACGATCGGGCTTCGTCCGATCAGTTCATCGGTCAGACTATCCAGCATCTGCTGAAACTGCTCCAAGGTCCATCTTGGGGGAGCATAGCAGCTACAGAAGAAGGTTCCGTTTACTTTGGCGATCACGAATCCTTCAAACGCCCTCGAGACCACTTCCTGTATGGGGTACCGCCCCATCACGTGTATCGCCGCCTGTGTGTGTGTGTGTGTGTGTGTGTGTGTGTGTGTGTGTGTGTGTGTGTGTGTGTGTGTGTGTGTGTGTGTGTGTGTGTGTGTGTGTGTGTGTGGTCCAATCCAATACCCGCTAACCGGTAGCGATATTATGGGAAAGTATAGTTTGTATCAGACTTTGTATATGCCGAATGCTGATACAACTTATCTCAGTCCCGGTATTAGGTGGTGATAGCCCTCGCGCTGCTTCCAACGACCCGTTTCAGAATGACAGAGCTCCTTGCGGTCCAATTCCGAGGTCGCTGGGCATTGTTCGGCCCCGCCTAAACATAGAAGCAAGCATCTGAAGGAAACTCGATCTATATTTAGACTTCCAATCCCGTCAGGCAAATCAGCGATAATATGAGAAGATAATATGTTTCAACACTACGGATCAATTCAATGCTAGAGTGTGAACCTTCTGATGGCCGACTGCTTAACGTCCCAGAACAACAATCCAAAGGTGTGAGTTCGAATCCCAACTGATTCATTTTTCGTTTTTGTTCATATTCAAAGTTCAAATTCATGATTCCAAATTTCAAAGGTACCGACCGGGATTTGATCCCTGAACCTTCTGCTTGTGAGACAGAAGCCGTAACCAATAAGCCACGGAGCCGGTTCTGGTCTGACAGATTAAGTCTGACAACTTTATCATGGATTTTTGGTCTGGACAAGACGAGGGATAGGACACAGCACCTTTCTGCTTGTAGGGTACGTAAAGTAAAACAAAACTTCATCATCAACTCATTTTAGACCAATACGGTCGTTGTCACAAGATAGAATAAAACAGACGAAATGTTAGTAGTTTTTTTTCAAAATCAATCACCCAAAAACAATCTTTAATCTTACGATCTAATAAATTGAAATACACCATCATTTGTTTATTTTTCGGTACATTAAAAAGCCCTTACCAAGGCACGGTTCCAAATGTATAAATCTGGATTTTTTTTTTTTTTTTTGAAAGATCCAATAAACCAAGTTTCCAATTTTTGCTTTTTGGGTGTTTTTGGATCCGCCTTGAGTCAGGGGTATTTAAAAACACCCAAAAGGCAAAAACTGAAAATTTGGTTTATTGGACCTTTTAAAAAAAAATCCAGAAATATAAACGCATCTTTCAGTTAAAAATCTGGTCACCCTACCCCACTAGAACCTTCCAAACATGATAGCCAGCCAAAACTCCAACTCAGCCCACACCCCCACCATTCGAAAGGCACTTTTGGCCTGTCAGTACAGGAAGAGGCGAAATTTTTTGAAAACTTTATCCTCGCAATAATGCGGTTTGAGCATTTCCCTGACAATGCGAAATAAGCGTCATTGTTTTTTAGGTTTATTTATTGAATACCGGCTATGCCGTACATCAAATTTGCTACTCGTCGTAACTTTTCTGCCCACCCTTCGCCAGAAGTGAGTTTGAAAATCGCAGCATATTCTGTGTAACAGTATTAACTCTCTCTCTCTCAGAATCGTTCTTGGCGGAGCATCGGAGGCGAACATGGATTTTGCTTATTTACTTTTTTGAACTGGCGCGCGCTCGCGAAACATAATTTATCGTGCGACTGCCGGAGTCGGAGTTGCCTGTCACAGAAATTATGCTCGAAAGCCCTCCCTTCAGACTTAAGTCTGGGGGATTTTTGTGTGGGTGGGAGACAAGTTTGGAATTTTCAATAAAAAGCGGCGATACACATTTGGCATATCATAGCGGAGGCAGTCGGTTGGAACGAAAGAAAGTTATGATTTATAAATAAAATATGCTTACGCGAGGACTCAAAGTCCGCAAGTTTTAATGCTGAGCAAATGAAAACAGTCAATTTAAACAAAACATGTCTAAACCAGGGTTAATAGATGTTCTCAGATAATTTACAAACATTTTCTAAAATATGAAGAAGCATGATGAATCCTTCCACAAAGTTGAAATTGAAATATCGAACTGGGTAACAATTTTCAAATCAATTTAAAATGAGTAATCGTAGAAAAAAAAACTTCAAAACATAATTAAAAAAAAGTCATTCTAAAGATTTTTCCAATCCGAAAGTAGATGTGAATTTTTAGCTTTCTGCTCAAATAATCGTATTAACATCCAAAGCCCTTCCCTTCTATATCACTTCCATCGAACATTATTCACATTAAGTTTAATCTTGCATACGCCAAGGGTAGCAAATTATCTCATTCCGTACCGTCGATTACTTTACCTGATGCTGCTGCTGCTGGAAAACCAGCTCAAATATATTTCATCCGGTGAAATAGTGCTCCGGATCCCTTTACGCAATTGCTCATCAATAATTAATTGGATTGATGCTCACCCATTATTGTTGTTCCATATCGATGAGTTACATCATACGCAGGGCTATTCTAGTGGATGTGCGAGGCTATTCCACGTCATTGGAGCTAGCAAAGCTTTGCAAAATACCACCCACCAACAACCCACTGTGCGGTGTAACATTTGCAGAGAAAGCATAAAAAATTAATGTAATTTTCCCACCCGGGACCCAACCCAACACAATCCAGCTCTGCGCACATTGTTTATGGAGGGGTGAGTTTTTTTTTCATCTTCCGGAGCAGACGTTTTTTCTGATGTTTTATTGTTTGTGTTTTTTCCTCAGTTTCATTTCATTTATTAGTTATTCTTTGGGAATTCAGTGATCTATTTTTGGCATGTTTGGATTGTGATTATAAACCATTGACATCCAAATTGGTCCAAAGGTCCATATTTGCAATTAATACACTGTATAAGTGTATACACTAGGATGTAACAAAAATGACTTTTTGGCGGACAACCTGGTCGTAACGTTTACTTAGAGCATATCCTAGACCAGTGTTTCTCAACCGGTGAGGAATTCCCCCCTGGGGGAGAATTTGGCCGTTCTTGGGGGGGAATGACGATGTAATAGAAATCCAATGCGTATTTGTAAAAAATATAAATCTTTGGTTGTATTCAAATAACCTGTGAAGTTCACAATATATTTTAAATATAGGGGAATTTCTGTGATAAAATACAAAAGCAATTTTTATTTTATTTTATCTTTGCAGGTGTTTCAAAAATAAGCTAACAAAACCTAAAATTCAAAAAAGTTTACTCCTTGAAATTGTTCTGAATAATACCATCATTTTTTTTTTAATATTTGCATTCTCTCAAACATGAGCAATTTTTGAAGAATGGAATTTCATAAATAATTTTATAAATAATAACATTATTTTAAACATGAGCATATTTTGTTATAAATTTCAAAAATTAACTTTACTAATATGTTTTTTTAAATAAATTCAAGCTAAATTTCACTTCCTTTCAAAATGAGAATGTTTTGAAAATATTTTTTTTTTATGTCAATTTTGCTTTGGTTTTAAGTTTAGTTTTTTTCAACTGGGAAGCTTTTTATAAAATATATTTGTGAAGTTTTGCGTTGATTCGTTTTTTTAACATTATTCAAATTAATTCCTTGGAGTTTTTGCATCGTTTTGGGCAAAATTCCATTACTTTGAAAAATAATCGAGCATCAAATATTAGTTTTTGTAAAAATTATATAAAGTCTATTTTGTCTTTTTCTTTAAATAAAATATCAGTCATGATTTCTGTCTGTGATTGATAAAAACTAAAACTGTTAGTGTTTATAATATTGCAACATACAGGAACATTTATAAAAAGATTATAATAAAAAGATTTTTCGGGAGCTTTTGCATTCCATTAAATATGAATAGATAATGAAAATGCATTTTAAAAATGCTGCAAGTATGTGTAAATTGTTGCGAGAGAAGAAAAAATGAAATGTTGTGAAAAATTTAAAGTTTCTGCAAACATTAATACCAAAATTATGACATTTGTGCAATGATACCCATTAGTTGGGGGGGAATGATGTTCCTGAAATTCAGCCAAGGGGGGAATGGATCAATAAAGGTTGAGAACCACTGTCCTAGACCTTTAACCTTCCCAAAAACCGTCCAACTCCAAGCGAAACTAACTTGGGGACAAAGTGAAGCATCAATACTTCCCGTCTTCTAAATCCTTTTCCTTGTCCCTGGTGCGCGGTGGAGATGGGAGCGGCCGGCAATGGACGGCTGTCATGGTGGTAAGAATCTTGTACAGGTTCTTTTCCCAGTTATCAATTCCTAGGCAACTTGGGCTTAGACACTCATCACATAACATGGCGAAATCCAGTCTGCAATCCACTAAAATCACCGTCTCCTAGCGAAGCGACATTCATATTGCTCAACCTGTCAATTATTTTTTCACTCCCTTCAAAAAGCATGATTTGATTTTTAAGTTCTACACGGAAAGGAGTTCCATTTAAAATTTACCAATTCAAAGCTGGCTTCAAATTGGTGAAACAGTGTTTTTTTTGGTTAGATCAGCTAAAATTACAGGTAATTTTACCAACCTGGGATTAGTGAAATAGCTAGCCTTGATTGCTGTTTTGCTTTTCAAAATTGACAGCCCATATC